>NW_022995376.1:10920594-11563413 GCF_004354385.1 Drosophila innubila
TCTCTGTGTATGTGTCTGTGTGTGAGTGCTGTGCTTTCAGCCTCTGTATGTATTTATGTATGTTTTGACAATGTTTATGCCGCTCCACCCTTTGCTCAATCGTTTTGCTGCGTTGTACGCTTCGCTTGACTATTTGATATTTTTATTTTTTTCTGTTGCACGCGACGACGACGACGATAACTACATAGAGCTTGTTTTGCTATCTTTACCATGTGCGCGCCAAAGCCGTTCCAGAGCAGGCAACCAGCCTACTCTACTGCTCCGCTTCAAGGTCAGTGTAAGGTTAGCTCTGCAATTGCGGCGCGCAGGCCATGGCAGTGATTTTGAGGCAGCCACTGCGCGTTGGTCGCTGCCAGTTGTCATTGTCATTGTTGTTGCTGTTGATATTATTATTGGCGTTGATGTGGCTGTTGTTTTTGTTGTTGCTTTAGACACGAATGGGGGCTGGCACTGTCGTGAATATGCTCAGCTACCGTAATGTGTGCTTGTTTGTGTGTGTGTGCGTATCCTTCGTCAAGCATTCTGACATTCCCTTGTGAATGCCTTTCTCAATTTAATTTGTTTTTCATGCCTTCGCAGCCTCCCACTGCGTCGACGTCGACGTCAACTGAGGCTGCGACTGCGACAGCGGTTTGTGTACGTGACGTAGGCGTCAAAATGTCGCTGTGCGTTTGTGTGTGTGTTTGTATTGGGGTGTGGAAAACAATATGTGAAAGCTCTGCGTTTGCCATTTCTACGTCACAGCTTCAATGTGAACTTTGACATTTATCCAAATATAAATCTCTCTCTCTCTCTCTCTCTCGTTGTGTAGCAGCATCTCTGCCTGCCATTCTCACTGTCTTTGTTCCTACCTTCCTCTCCAGAGCTTGCTCTCCTCTCATAATCTTACATAATCAGCTGCATGCTTTGTAATATTTTTTCTAGTTCTTTTCACGCTGTAAAAGGACTTCCAAGTGCACTTTAATGTTAAGGATAACAATGTTGTCTTTGTTTTACAGCTACATATTTGCCAACGCTTATTCTTGAGTGAGCTTCGCTTCTTCTTAGGCAATTACATAAAGCATTCTTATCATGTGGGATTAAAGATAATGCTTTAATTGAATTCTAATTGGCATTGCCATTGTCAGCTTAAACTATTTGGGGGTATAATAGGTGCACTTACTATAATAAATTAAATAACAAGTGAATTAGGCTAATTAGTAATAAGCCGAAACCTTGAAAATTTGGAAAGAAAAGTATAATATTAGATATTCAGTAATTGAAGTTGCAGTAACAGGTGTTGGGGCCCCTATTGAGGCAAGTTGATTAGCATTTCAATTAGGCCTGCGTGTAATCAACTAACGAGACGTGATTGGTTGGTGAATTGAGACAGAAATTGGATACATTCCGCGATTGTGGAATAGGCGCCAATGTCACCGCAGGCGGTTGACACTGTTCACTGACTTTTCCAACGAAAAATGCCGCACGAATTGCGTTGTTATCGAAAGAAAATGGAAATAGAGATGTGAAACTGCTGGAGGGATTGTAGCAACATCGAAAGCAAATGCATAAAATAACAAATTGTTATTATGTATTTGCTGTTATTGTTGCTGTTGCTTCTTGATTGATGATTGAGGTGCATTTTGTTGACGACAATTTCCTTAATTGTCATTTACGGTGCATTTAATGCCCTTTGATTTATATAGCATTATGTTTTCCATAATGCGTCAGCAGTCTGATCAAGTCAATGGACTGATATTGTATAACAATGGCCTGATTGATCGACTTGCCAGTAGCTAGGATTATAAATAAAAAACGCACTGATAAGACTACCACGCAGCGTGCTCTTTCAATTGCATGCAAGGAAGTCGAATCAGTTGATTGGATTTGGCGTCACTTGCATCATATGGCGTCAGCAGACGAGGCACCGCTCCCCTCAACAATTCTCCCAGTGGATTGCTCCACTTACACAATTAACAATAACAATAACAATCATTTCGTATACTTGCGGGGGTTAAGGGGCTATGTAACCTACCCCAAGCCGTTTTAGTTGATGGGACTTACCACAACGGGAGACGCCTTTCCTGCCCTTCCCTGACCGCAAACATTGGCAAACGTGAAAACGTGGAATGCAAATGGATAGCGAAAAAACTGCGACGTTTGTTTATTGACTGCCATGTGCAGTCTCCATCCGTCTAATTGGCGGTCGCATCGTGCCAGGGGTAAGGGCCACACCTTGGCCAGTGCCATAGCCAGAGCTATAAATAGGAACAGCATGATATATTATCTGGACATAAGCGATCCGAATGGGTGCAGTTTGTTCATATCGCATGAACTAGCGCTGAATGAAATTGAAGAAACAACAGCAAAGATACCCTATACTGAAGAACATTGTGTGGATTATTGATTATAAATATGTATACATTTATTGTAACAATATCATAGTAAGAATAAACATGTCAATACTTTCCGTTTACTTATCAAACAAGTTTGGTTTTGTTATAAATGTCGACGGGTTCTAGAAATGTAACTGAATAATTCTAAGTAATAGTAGGTAGTTACAGTCAAATAATTACTATTTCTTCTAGGTAATTGTAAAGTTTAATTTAACCAGCAGGCATAAAGCTGCTTTCTCTATGAATAGCTAATTAAAAAAAAGCGGGCTGCCAACGTAATATCTCGATAATGAAACAAACTGTAACTATTTTTACGCTTAATTGGCGCAGTCTCTATTCCCTTCCCCCAAGATTAAAAGTTTACACAGCTGATGACAGCGAAGTGCACAAACTGCAGGTATAAAAACCAAAGTACACTCATATATAACATTTATGTGTATCTATAGGTATTCCTAAGTACAACCAGACACAATAAAATTGGCGACTACTTGAAATACACGTCTGATAAGAAGAACACGAACGGGTTAGATAATGCGCATTTTTTAAATCGTATCGTAAATAGTTCAAAATAACAGTAAATTTCAAAAATTCACGATATTCGAATTCAAATTGGAACTGTAAGTTCTCCTGCTTGGTTCTATTTATATCTGTGATAACACGAAACCTGTAAATGAGCACGCAATAATCAAATTTTGTTTATCCGCAATTGATATTCTGATTGTTTAACACGAATTCGTGGGGAGGTTGCTGAAACTTGTTGCGAATTCTCGTAATCGTAATTGCAACGTTTGTTTACATTATAAGTCTATATCGTAGGCCAGATATATGTACGCGTGTATAAATATAGACTATATATTGGTCTGGCTGCCTATTGCCTGGGACTTTGAACCGACGCACTGGAAGTGTATCCCCATCTCCTCGACTCTTGTATCTTATATCTTTTCCTTGTCTGTGCATTTGTTTGGTCCATCGGATCTCTTTGCTTATGTCGGCATGTTGTACTTATTTACACGAGCATTCAAATATTTGTGCTATGATTTTCTTGCATTGTCGCATTTCTTTTTGCCGTTCTGTTTATATTAAATGGTATTTTTTGACTTATTTGAATAATAGAGATCAGAGATCAGAGATCAGAATTTTAAAATAAATGTGGATAACTTCTATTTTGTCGAGTCTTTCAAAACTATTAACATAATCAAAAACCAACCGATATATTTAATTCTTGTTACTTTTATAAATAATAGCTCAAGCACTTAAAATTTCGTTAAACTTTTCCATTGCGCTTGGATGGGGTACTGGGTACATTGTCCGACCTACAAACTCTTATCATATTCCGCCAACCATTAACTGAATTTCTCATTCATAACGTTTATTTTTATTTATAGATGAAATACAGCGTCTTCTCTATCACGCTAAAAAATCGTGTATTTATTGCTGGTATTATTAAATTGATACCAATCAAAGACTGGCTCCCCAATTTCTAATAGGACGCCAATTAATCATTTAGTAATTTCCTCCCTATCGCGTTTTGCGCACTTTGTAAAAGAGTTCAGTGTGCGAAAAAAAATCCGTGGTAGGGTCTTATCTCAGTGTGTCAGGTGGCAAGAGTGTGCAAAAAAAAATTATGAATTAAAAAGTAGACTTCACGCCTATGAGATACTCTGTTTTTAGTAAAAGAATATCACCACAAAGCAAACCTAATTGATATGACCTTCAAACGCACACAAATTTGATATGCTCTTCGTATGTATGTGTTCTACAGGGTATAAGGTTAATGAGCCGCACTCCTGACTCCACCTCAGCCTCAGACACTCGCTAACCACATGCTAGACGCCTGATACCCATCTCAGACCCCCCTTTCTCCGAAAAAACACGAACAACAAACATGGGGAATATTATCTCTTTTAAAATTTGGCACTTATCTGTGAGTTTGCCGAAAAAAAAACCGGTCTGGGTCTGTTTATAGTCATAGGTCTTCCTCCCTCTCTTTCAAGTATATTGTGCTACTGCTCCAACTACAACAGTCTTGAGTATATATTTTACCAATGTGTCACCGTCTTGCGTCCCAGACGTCGCAATGTGACGTAGTCTTCTCGCAGATAAGTTCGATCGTTCTCTTGCCGGCCGGCTGGGACTTTGAACGTCTTATAATGCATGTGTAATATATAAGTAAGTACATATGTATGTATGTTGCGTCTGATTATCGGGTTGAGACGGAGTAGCGATTTCACGCGTGTTTCACTGGATCGCTGAACTTCGTCGTCGCTTATCAGACTCGACTCCCAACATTGATTGATTAATTTGAGCAGCATTCACAAACATGAAACCTACGTATAGATAGGTACACAAAGTATATCGTCTAACTCCTACACCCGTTCCCGTCGGCGATGACTGCAGTTTCTCTTTCTCTTTAATCGTAGACGCGTGTGATGGAAAATTTCTGTACTCTTTTATTGTTGCGAATTTTTTTTATATGTGACAAACAAATTTGCATTTTGTTAAAAATAAATGCTTGTATATATATATTGCCATCGAATTGATAATACCTATATATAGAATGGTTAAGATGGAAAATATTAAGAAACCAGTCACTGAATTGCACTTTTTAGCGCTGTATTATAGATGTATTTAGATCTCAGGTTGATGGACTCATAAATCCCATGAAATAAGACAAATCGTTGACAGATTTGCTCAGGCAATATGTATACATATGCATATAGTTGATTCGCGTCAGATTATTTAAAGATTTCTTATAATGCTTGCAATATTTCAGTATAAACCCCTTCTCTGAACAGGAACTTTTTAAACAAATATTTTGTTTAATTTCGTCAAATAATAATATATTATGTCGTATATAATAAAAACAAGTTGTAAATATTTTATTTTGCTGTTATTCTTACCTTAAATTATGCATTTTACGTTGTTGTTATTGTGACTGATTTTACATTTGTATTTGGAATTTTTGTGGTTTGCTTGTATGTGAGGGCATTTGTATTTGTATTATTTTAAAAGTTCATTTAATGTGCAACTGTATTGGAATTCAAATTTAAAATGCACTGTTGTGCCCGTAACGTGCATTTACAATAAAATTTATAAATATTTATAAACAATTATTTCACAATTGTAAATGATAACGTTAATGTTCCTACTTCGATAAAAGCGTCAAGAGCAACTATGTCTACAGGGTTCTCTTTGAATTGATTAATTACGAGTACTTGCATGTGTATGTGTGTTTGTCGATTAAACTATCTTCTGTATATGGAATAATTGAATCAATATTGGCAAAATTGCCTCAAGTGCACATTTATTTTACGCAGCAATTTTTTTCTTCTGTCTTCTGCTGCAGCCGATTACAAGTTCTCGGTAGTCAGAAGAGCAAAAACAAATGCAAATGCAAAAATGCAACAGCAAAATCAAAGCAATAAATCTCTCGCTCTCAATGGCAGTTGCAACTAAAAAGGGTATGAGGGAGAGCGAGTATTAGTCAGAAGAGCAAAAGCAAATGCAAAAACAAATCAAAGCAATAAAGCTCTCGCTCTCTATAGCAGATGCATCCACAAAGGGTGTGAGGGAGAGAGCGAAGGAAAGAGAGTGCACGTGTGGAATCGATAGATCGTTGCTCTGCTTGCTCTCTCAGCTGGTGACCGGCTGCTCTGCTGCTGCTCTGCCGTTTAGGGGTTAGACATGACTGCGCTCAGCAGTTGGAGCTCATTCGCTTGTGAGCAGCCGTCAGTGTCGCGTGTGCCCCAAATAAGCGTTGTGCAGAGAATTCATTAAGCGTTGAGGCAAGCAGAAAAGTGTAAATGCATAAGACTGTATGTGTTTGTGTGTGTAGTGTGCAAATACAGTGCAAAGTAAAAAGTTGTGCATAGTAGTGAATTTGCTTTATCTCAAGTGCAACACATTTTCAAGACGTTGTAAATTAAATTGTTATTCATAATTTTTTTTCTCCCTCTCTCTCTCTCTCTCTTTCTTCCAATCTTACAGCAAAAACAACTGCGTTTTCTGTGCTAATTAAACTGTGTTTAACAAATCAGCAAGTGCAAGTGAAAAACCAAAGCTCCAAAATAAAAGCAAAAGAAAAACAATTACTATTAATTTTTAAAAAGCAACGCAAAGCGAAAAGTTTAAGCAAGTGCAACAGTAATTGCGTATAATGGCACCAACAATCACTGACAATTGCGAATTTGAATGTGCAACAAGTGTTGACAGCAGCATCAACAGCAACAACAACAATAACTTTGAAAACGTTAACGATAACGGTATCGAAATCGATAACTTTACTAGCAACGAACAGTCGAATGTGTCCGATTTAAGCCAAGATGGAGAGCAGGAGCAGCAGCAGCAGCAGATGCCATGGGAGGCACCTGGCAAGCAGGGACTCTACGATCCCCAGAACGAGCACGAGGCATGCGGCGTTGGCTTCATTGTGGCCATCGATGGCAAACGGTCTCACAAGGTAAGTTTCTTCTCTCGATTCCAGTTAAGCAACTGGATGTATAATTTACATATATATTTTAATATCCTTGTGCAGATTCTACGTGATGCCCAGACCTTGTCAGAACGGATGAATCATCGCGGCGCCTGCGCCTGCGATAACGACACCGGCGATGGCGCTGGTGTATTGGCTTCCATTCCGCACGGACTCTATGCCAAGGCTCTGTAAGTTCATCAGCACCCACACAAACACACACTCAAACACTAACACACACACACTTGTCAGTGTGACAGCTCTGCCATTGAAGAATAGTTTACACGGTACATTCGTTCGCGATATCGCCGAGATCTCGTGCGCGAAATACTCGTAAATAAAAATAGTTCAAAGCTGTTCATTTATGCCCTTACCACTCTCAAGGGTATTTCAGCTAAGACACATTTTAATGAACACCTGCGCAACCTTACTATTTTTCTATTTTTTTTTTTATGAAAGATATCTTATCTTTAAATTTTAAGAAATTGAATCGAAATATGCAAAGTAATTTTTATTAAATATAATTTTCATATCATCCGAAAATCAGATATCGAATAGTATAGATTAGAGTTAGGGCCATTTGTACTTCGGTAATTTAAAGAACTTGATTGGAATTTGATTTCCAGCTTAAAAATGACCAATTTAATTTTTGTTAATTTTTTTTAAAGTTTTTTAACCCTATTAGCGAATATCTTATTTCAAAGAAAGAACTAATATTTTTAACTATAATATAGTTTATTCCAACTTTTTTAAAATTCTTTAGTTAAGCGTATTTAAATTCTGTCATATTCTTGACTTGGCATTTTTCAAATCATTTTGTTTGTTATTTACATCTCATGTACATGTGCATTTGCCACTGCTGTTTGCTTCATTGGCTCGTTCTCGACACAATAAAAATAGAGTGAAAACAGAAAAATAAATGGAATAATACCAGATGCACAGATAGAGATCAGGCGAGCACGTCAAAAATAGTGTGCCAAAATGAGGCATATCCTCAATCCATTGAATAATCCCAAATGAAACTAGAATGAACCGAATATCCGTCTCTTATTTTTGTTATTTTCCTCAAAATTTGGCACGAATCATTTTCAAGCGCTTGTCACGCTTCTCCACAAATTATCAATCAGTTTTTGGGCATAGAAAATTTTGTTATGCAAAAAGGGGGAAAGGAGAGGGGAATGGCAATATTTCTAGGTAATTACTTTAGCGCAAATTGTTGCAATTGTTTCATTATATTCTTTCACAAAAGTGCGCGAAATGGAAAAACACGACAAGGTCTAACAATTATGACACATGTATAAAACAACAAGCTCGGGAGCGCAACTTTTTAAACGATAAATATATATTTTTATACATGGTATAAATGTAGCTTTTATATAGCTGTATATATATCTGAGTTTTGTGAACTTTTTAAGTGAGTTTTAAAAGTCATGAGTGTCATAAAGATAAGATATAAACGAAACGAAATTGATTCAGATTTAACAGATTATAAAGTAATAGTGGCTAATAACCCCTGAATCATATATATATATCTAGCTACTGTCGTACACTATATTAACAAGTATCAGTTGATAATTAAGCCGTGAAAATTTACATATCTTTTAAGACAGAGGCTCCCTCAGTTACGCCTATTAAAATCACTTCAAGCAAGCTGTAAATCATATTAAATTAGCGCCTATTCAGACTAGACATTGGCTTAATTGATATGTCTGAAATTTATATGGACCCGCGTCGCACGCCCAACATTAATAAATAACTTGAAAACTTGTGAAATACTTGGAGTACAAGCTGAAATTCGCACTTGTCACGCACGTGCTGAGTGATTGAGATTGAGAAAAAGAGATAGACTGATAGAGAGAGAAAGCAACTGTTAGAAATATGGAGCAACAGGTTTAGTATTGTCAAGTTCAAGAAACGCATTGGCTCAGACGTAAATAAATTACGAAATCAATACCCCCACGACGTAATAATATTAGTTTCTGAGCGCTTGCCTTACACATTTCTTTAAATACTCAGTAGAAATTGTTAGAAAGGGGGTTTTTTAACTTAAACACCTGCATGCAATAGATAAAATTTATTTTTAATTGTAAATATTCAGTCTTTAACAAGATAATGTGCTAAAAATTCTATGTTTAGTGCTTTTCATATTTATTTACATGGTATTTCGTAGTCGAGCACTCCCGATTATCACGTTTCACATGTTGTTTTATAAAATGCGTCTTTGACTGACAATCGGACGAGCATCTAATACAATTTAACAGATGCCAAAAGCGAGAATGATAGGGGTACAGGAAAATAGGGAAGCAGGAGAATCAGGCAGAGGGAGGGGGAAGGAGGAAGGGCAGACAGGCAACTGTTGGGGAGCAACAGCACATGCTGTGTGTTATCAGCAGCTGTTGTTTCGTCACTTTTGACGCCATGGAATCGAATTGGCGAATGAATGGCGATCAATTGAATGGCAAAGCGATTGACATCAATTGAGAAGCGAAAACCGCGCCAATTTTAATAGTTCCACACAAAAAAATAGCCTGCGTTAGGTGTACTCAAATATGAATTTCTCTAAGTTTGTCATCAATCGACAGCCACCCTAACCTAAGCTACTCTCGGTGTATTTTATGCGCTTATCTCAACTGTAACACCTTCTTAATTCTCTCTTTTTGCCACAGCGCCGAACAGGGTATAACCTTGCCGGAGTTGGGTCACTATGCTACGGGCATCTTCTACTTGGACGTGGCTCAGCATTCCTTTGCCGAGTCGGAGTTCAATGAGCTGGCCAAGAGTCTGGGATTGACGGTGCTGGCGTGGCGCACAGTTCCATCGAATCAGCAGGCGATTGGACTTGTGGCTCGTAAGTCGGAGCCATTGTCGCGTCAGGTGTTTGTGGCACGTCCCAAGGGCAGCGATGAGAAGACATTTGAGCGTCAGGTGTTTGTGCTTCGCAAGCGGGCGAGTCACGAGCTGACCAAGCAGGGAAGACGCTTCTATATCTGCTCTCTGTCTGATCGGACAGTGGTGTACAAGGGATTGTTCACCTCGGATCAGCTGTGGGATTACTATACGGATCTAAGGAATCCACAGTTTGAGACGTACATGGCTCTGGTCCACACGCGATTTTCCACTAACACCTTTCCCAGCTGGGAGCGGGCTCATCCTTTGCGTGTTCTGGCCCACAATGGTGAGATCAATACCTTGCGTGGTAATGTCAATCTCATGAAGGCTCGGGAGGGTGTCATGCAGTCGGAACTCTTTGGTGATCAACTGAAGAAGCTCTATCCGGTTGTGGAGCCTAATCTTTCCGATTCGGGATCCTTTGATTGTGTCCTGGAGTTTATCACCATGGCCAGCGATCGTTCTCTGCCAGAGTCCGTGATGACCATGGTCCCTGAGGCTTGGCAGAATGATAGAACCATGCCCCAGGAGAAGCGTGACTTCTATCAATGGGCCGCCTGTGTAATGGAACCCTGGGATGGTCCTGCCCTGATCAGTTTCACCGATGGACGTTACATTGGCGCCGTGTTGGATCGGAATGGATTGCGTCCATCACGTTTCTATGTGACCAAGGAAAATGTGCTGGTCATGGCCTCCGAGGTGGGTGTCTACGATGTGGATCCCTCCCAGGTGACGCTCAAGAGTCGCCTCAAGCCCGGACGCATGTTGTTGGTGGACACCAAGGAGCAGAAGCTCATCCAGGACATTGAGCTAAAGTCTCGAATTGCCAAGTCGCGTCCTCATTCCGACTGGTTGCAGCAGAAGGTGAGTTGGATACCCCCACAGCATCCTCTCTAGAATTAGCCTTCCTCACACAGAGCACTCAATCATTGGACACGCAATCAGTTTATGTTTAATTGTCTCTGTAATTTGTCCTTTGTCCATTTTTCTCCCATGCTCACAATGTGACATCTCTGTGGACTTAACCAGATGGTGAGTAGACGTCTCTCTCTCCAGATTGATGACGTCTCTAGTTGGTTGCTTTCTTTCTTGTTGTCGTTTGCATCGCATGTTTTTCTTCTTCTGTCGGAGATTCTTGTTTTAATTCAGCTTTCTTGAACTGTTTCTCAGATCACGCTGGACGAGATTCGTAATGCGAATGTGTTGAATACACCCACTGAGGAGCCTCCAAAGGCGCCCGCCTCGCAACGCGGCATCTTTGATCCACGTCTCTCGCTCTTTGGCTACACGACGGAGACGGTCAACATGCTGCTGATTCCCATGTTCAAGAACAAGTAGGGGTATTTCAAAATGCTCTAGAGGATTGCTCAAGCTCAATCTCTCTTCCCTTTTATCTTCTTTACAGAAAGGAGGCACTTGGTTCTATGGGCAATGATGCTCCTCTGGCTTGCCTCTCCGGATTCCAGCCCATTCCTTATGAGTACTTCAAGCAGCTGTTTGCCCAGGTGACCAATCCACCGATTGATCCATTCCGTGAGAAGGTTGTCATGTCCATGCAGTGTCCCATTGGACCGGAGGCGAATCTGTTGAAGCCATCCGCACAGCAGGTGCATCGCATATGGCTTCCCAATCCCATATTGAGCATTCCAGATACCCAGCTGCTCAAGCGGAACACGCATCGCGGCTGGAAGACCAAGGTCCTGGACATAACATTCCAGTACAGCGACGGCTATCGTGGTTATCTCGATTGCATCGATCGCATCTGTCGGGAGGGCGCCAATGCCGCCCAGGCGGGCTACCAGTTGATCGTCCTTTCGGATCGTGAGGCGGGAACGAATGAGAAGGTAGCGGTATCCGCTTTGCTTGCACTGGGTGCACTGCATCATCATTTGATTGAGACGCTGCAGCGCATGAAGGTCGGCATCATTGTGGAGACGGCCGAGGCACGCGAGGTGCATCACGTATGTGTCCTTCTCGGCTATGGCGCCGATGCTATCTGTCCCTATTTGGCCTTCGAATTGGCCCAGGCACTGCGTGATGATGGAGTCATTGGTGCGGAGGTCACCGACAAGCAGATTTACGCGGCCTACGCCCAAGCCATCGATACGGGCATTGCCAAGGTGATGGCCAAGATGGGAATCAGCACGCTGCAGTCCTACAAGAGTGCTCAGATCTTCGAGGCTGTTGGACTGGGCAACGAGCTCATTGACAAATGCTTCCGCGGCACACAGAGTCGCATTGGCGGCGTTACCCTGGAAATCTTGGCCAAGGAGGGATTAGAACGTTTCCAGTTAACCTACGGCAAGGTGTCGCCGGATACGCGCATCCTGCGTAATCCCGGACAGTATCATTGGCGTCATGGCGGCGAGGCGCACATCAATGAGCCCTCCTCCATTGGCAGCCTGCAGGAGGCGGCGGTCAACAAGAACCTCAGCGCCTTTGAGGCCTTTAAGAAGACCACCCTGGACAGCGTGAAGAAGTGTGCGCTGCGTGGTCAGCTGGAGTTTGTCACGGATCGCCAGAAGATCGACTTGGATGAAGTGGAGCCAGCCAGCGAGATTGTCAAGCGGTGAGTAGAGAAGAGTTCAATCAAGGAATCTCTTACTTACTTACTTCTTCCTCGATAGCTTTGCTACGGGAGCTATGAGCTTTGGCAGCATCTCCTTGGAGGCGCATCAGACCTTGTCCATTACCATGAACCGCATTGGCGGCAAGAGCAACACAGGCGAGGGAGGCGAGGACTCTGATCGTTATCTGAGTAAGTCTGGGGTTAATCCACATCCTAGCTGGTTCCTTATGTTATTTCTCCGGCAGATCAAGATCCCAATAACAGTCGTCGCTCGGCCATTAAACAGGTGGCTTCGGGTCGCTTTGGTGTCACAGCCTCTTACCTCGCGAATGCCGATGATCTGCAGATCAAGATGGCTCAGGGAGCCAAGCCTGGCGAGGGTGGTGAGCTACCAGGATATAAGGTGACCAAGGACATTGCCAAGACACGTAAATCAGTGCCAGGAGTCGGCTTGATATCGCCGCCACCCCATCACGATATCTACTCCATTGAGGATCTTGCCGAGCTGATTTATGATCTCAAGTGCTCCAATCCCAAGGCACGCATCAGCGTCAAATTGGTCTCCGAAGTGGGTGTGGGCGTGGTTGCCTCCGGCGTGGCTAAGGTGATTAACTTGACTGTGGATCATTTGGAATTATCATTACTAAGCGATTTTTCTTCCTTCTGCAGGGCAAAGCAGAGCACATTGTCATCTCTGGTCACGACGGCGGCACCGGCGCCAGCTCCTGGACAGGCATCAAGAATGCCGGTCTGCCCTGGGAATTGGGCGTCGCAGAGACCCATCAAGTGCTTGTTTTGAATAATCTGCGTTCGAGGTAAGTTGACGACCAATAGATTCACCCTGGGTCCCAATGTCCCCTTCCCTATCTCTTGTTACTAATCACGATCGAAATATATTATCGAAGAGCGATCCTGGTCTATCCAGATGACAGCGTTGGATGAGATTGAAAAGCTCAGCTGAACGATTGAAATGTATGAGAAGTGATCGATAATGATGCTATCGAAATTCGTTAATCGATAAATAGCCTGATTGCTTACACTTTCATAACTGTCGATCGATTGGTAGATGAGTTGGATTATGGAAAACAATGATGTTACTTACACTTTCATGCCTGAACCGTTAGACGCCACTCAAATCGATTACAAAGTCGATAACGATATCGATAACGATAAGAATCCATCTCGATCTCGGGGACAACCCCTCGCTCACTTCGCACGTTCGTCGCGCCATTCGTAATTTCTTCTCATTACTTTGACTTGTTGTATGGAATTTTTGGATTAACATTGCGTTCCTTTCTATGTCGTATCTTCCTCCATTCGATTGATGGAAACTACAGAGTGGTCGTTCAGGCGGATGGACAACTTCGCACAGGCTTCGATGTCGTTGTGGCCGCTTTGCTGGGAGCTGATGAGTTTGGTTTCAGCACAGCTCCATTGATTGTCATGGGTAAGTGAAGGTATCTTCAATCTTCAATCTGAAACTGATCTCTAATGGTCTCTCTATTTGATAGGCTGCACCATGATGCGCAAGTGTCATTTGAATACCTGTCCCGTCGGCATTGCCACACAGGATCCTGAGCTGCGCAAGAAATTCACCGGCAAACCGGAGCATGTGATCAACTTCTTCTTTATGCTGGCCGAGGATGTAGGTGATCTTTCAGTAATCCCAACAGAATACGCACTGAATCCCTCTCTCTCACTCTCTTTTCTTTAGATTCGTCAAATCATGGCTGGTCTGGGCATACGCAAGTTCCAGGATCTGATTGGACGCACGGATCTCTTGAGGATGGCCAGTCAGCGTGATTCGAAAGCCAGCAATCTCGATCTCAAGCTGCTGCTACAACCAGCCTTGGAGTTGCGTCCTGGCACAAATATTGTGGGTGGTTCTGTGAAACAGGACTTCCAGTTGGAGAAACGTTCCGACAATCAATTGATTGCCCAGGCTCAGAGGATCTTCAGTGGCGCCGAGAAGAACATCACCGTGAAGATGCCCATCCACAATGAGGAGCGTGCTTTTGGCTCCACATTGAGCTATCACATTGCCTGTAAATATGGCGAAGCGGGTCTGCCCGCCGGCAAGAGCATTGACATCTTCCTAGAAGGATCCGCCGGACAGAGTTTCTGCGCTTTCCTTGCACGTGGCGTGAATGTGACTTTGAAGGGGGATGCCAATGATTATGTGGGCAAGGGATTGTGTGGTGGCAATGTGGTCATCAAGCCACAGGATACAGCTCCATTTGAGTCGCATCTCAACGTGATTGTGGGCAATGTGTGTCTCTATGGTGCCACCGAGGGTACCGCCTACTTCAGAGGCATTGCCGCCGAGAGATTCTGTGTGCGCAACTCTGGAGTAACAGCTGTTGTAGAAGGTGTGGGAGACCATGGTTGCGAGTACATGACTGGCGGATTGGTTGTCATCCTGGGCTTGACTGGACGCAATTTCGCAGCGGGCATGTCAGGTGGCATTGCCTATGTCTACGATATTGACGGCTCCTTCAAGCCCAAGGTCAATCCGGAGTCTGTGGAGCTGCTGCCCCTGCAACTGGACGAGGATGTAAAATTGGTAAAGAAACTACTCATGGAGTTCATCGACAAGACCGACTCCAAGGTGGCCAAGGAGCTGCTGGACAACTGGGCGCAGGAGCAGGGCAAGTTCGTCAAGGTCTTCCCGTACGAGTATCAAAAGGCTCTCAAGGATCTCGCCGAACAGGAGGAGGTGCAACAGCCCGTTAAGGTGGCAGCCATCGAGAATGGCAATGGCAAGCACGAACCTCACATAAAGGACATCGAAGAGGCCATTCAGGATGTGGCTCTCGAGCAGAAGCGTGCTGATCGTGTCCTCGACAAAACACGCGGCTTTGTCAAGTACAAGCGGGAGTCGGCTCCGTATCGCGATGCTGACGAACGTCAGCAGGACTGGAATGAAGTCTACAACTTCCCACATGTCCGCAAGAACCTCAAGATGCAGGCAGCTCGTTGCATGGAGTGTGGTGTTCCCTTTTGTCAATCCAACTCGACTGGATGTCCGCTGGGTAACATTATTCCCAAGTGGAATGATCTCGTCTTCCATGGCGAGTGGCAGGAGGCGTTGCGTCAGCTCTTGCAGACCAATAACTTCCCAGAGTTCACTGGTCGCGTCTGTCCCGCTCCCTGCGAGGGCTCCTGCGTCCTGGGCATCTCCGAGCCGGCGGTTACCATCAAAAACATCGAATGCGCCATCATCGATCACGCTTTCGAGCAGGGCTGGATTAAGCCCGAAATCCCAGAGACGCGCACCGGAAAACGTGTCGCCATTGTCGGCTCTGGACCCTCGGGATTGGCAGCTGCTCAACAGCTGAATCGAGCTGGACACTTTGTTACGGTCTACGAGCGCAATGATCGTGTCGGAGGATTACTGCAGTACGGCATTCCCACCATGAAGCTGTCCAAGGAGGTGGTCAAGCGGCGTGTGGATCTCATGGCCGATGAGGGCATCGAATTCCGCACCAATGTGCACATTGGCAAGGACACAAGTGCCGAGAAGTTGGTCGAAGGGTAAGTTAAGCTACTGCTCATTTTGAATCCTTGGTAATCATATTCAATATTCTCATAGTTTCGATGCCGTGCTCTTGACCACGGGTTCCACCTGGCCGCGTGATCTGCCCTTGGCAAATCGTGATCTGCAGGGCATTCACTTTGCCATGGAGTTCCTGGAGGCGCAGCAGAAGAAACAACTGGGCGGCAAGAAGGATATCATTTCAGCTGAAGGCAAGGATGTCATCATCATTGGTGGCGGCGACACCGGCTGCGATTGCATTGCCACGTCGCTGCGTCAGGGCGCCAAGAGCATTACCACCTTTGAGATTCTGCCTGAGCCACCTCTAAAGCGTGCCGAGGACAATCCCTGGCCACAGTGGCCCAAAGTGTTCCGTGTCGATTATGGCCATGAGGAAGTGCGTCTCAAGTGGGGCAAGGACCCGCGACAATACTGCACCACAACCAAAGAGTTTGTGGGTGAGAATGGTCATATCAAGGGCGTCCACACCGTCGAGGTGGAGTGGACAAAGACGGAGACGGGACAATGGCGTATGCAGGAAGTTGCCGGATCGGAGAAATACTTTGCTGCCGATCTGATACTACTTGCCATGGGCTTCCTCGGACCGGAGAAGTCGGTGCCCAATGAGCTGGGATTGGAGCTAGATCCACGTGGAAACATCAAGGCCTGTAATGGAGAGTATGGCACCTCGAATCCCAAGGTTTTCGCAGCTGGCGGTAAGTGAAATACAATTGGTTGGCATAACTCTGAAAGAATCTCAATGAAATTCTTCAAATCCTTACAGATTGCCGGCGTGGTCAATCCCTGGTCGTGTGGGCCATTACAGAGGGTCGCCAGGCGGCGCGTCAAGTGGATTCTTATCTAACGGGTTATCCCAGTGGCCTGCCCGGACCAGGTGGCGTCATTGATCCCACTGGACCCAGGTCCTAAATGTCTAATGGCATTGGCTGATGTTGTAGAAAAGAATGAGGATGACGATGATTGGATACGGGAAGTCTGTCTGTGTGCGTGCGTCGTCCTTAGCATAGAGAAATTCGTGTGTTTTCGCTCGGAAAACCAATTTGCAATTTGTGATTCTTATTTTCGCGATTTTAGATTAGTTAACACTAAAAAAAGACTTGAGTTTATTTACACATTTATTAAACACGTTTTCCTTTTCGTTTTATTATTCGTTGCGACGCCACGCCCATAAGGCGCTGCTGGCGATGCCCTCCAAAACGATGATGATGATATTGCAGAAAGAGAGAGTCAATTAAGAGTGCAAAAAGAATATTTATAAATACCCGAAAATTTTTGGGAGTTAAACAGATATCCAAATTCAAGGACAATAACTAGAAATTAACCGTTGCTGAGTTACGAAAAAAGTAAGGAAAGCTATAATATCACATAACATTTAGATACGCATTTTTGTTTAATATTGATGTTGTACTCAGTTGATTTTGTGTTTGAAAAATTGGTATGCTGATTTCCCAATTATTCAATAATAATAATTGAAATACTGAACAAATATGTAATCATCTCAATCTATTTCGAATTGCATTTGTAGATGTTGTTTCGTTTTGTAAGCTACAACTGAATCGTTAATTGCAAAAGTACCTACTGTTTACAATATGCATATAAATTATTGGTATTTTTAAAACCACATGTTAAATGTCCCTTTGGCAGGCTACCATTATTAACTTATATACGTTTAGCAAGCAACTTATGCATTACAATATACATATATATATACTATATACCTTCTATATATACAAAAATATATGTGAAATTAATTGGTGAAGAGTATTAAATATATTATATTAATAAAGTGTTACGAGCAAATATAAATAAATCAAAAAGCTTTTTATTGCGCGCCTAAAGGAATAGCTGAACGAAAGTTTGCTGCTGTAGCACTCAACGACTTATCGAAATTAGAAAAATATCGAAAAATTTCTCAGCTATCGATGTTGCCTGTTGTCAGTGTGTACATGCTGAAAGTAGTAAAAATAACATTTCTTTTCGCCATAGGGCAGCACTGTGCGTCTTTCGCACGCGTATTTTTGTGCAGATTTTGTGTGGAAATTCATAGTTATTTGTTGTGAAAATAGTTAAAAACAGCAACAATCATGGCGCAATTCGATTTAACACGCATCAATTGTCAGTATTTGGACAGACATTTGACTTTTCCACTGCTGGAGTTTTTATGCGGCAAGGAGGTTAGAAAATTCACTGCTTCGTGTCACCGTCATCACAAATGGCAAATTAATTAATAAAACGCCACAATGGCTTGTGTATTTTACAGATTTACAACCAGCAAGAGCTGTTGGAGTACATTCTGGATACGGTGAACAAGACGAACATGATTGATTACACCATGGACACTCGCAAGCGTCTCAATCTCAGCCAGGAAATGCCGGAGGAGCTGGTGCAGCGCAAGGCCGAGGTGTTGGCCACGTTGAAGCAGCTGCAGAACGAGGTGGCGCCCATCATGAAGGCCACCGACATTCTGAAGAACGGCGAGAGCATGAAGGACTCCAAGACCTTTGTGAATGCCCTGCAGAAGGACTACAACTTCAAGGTGGAGCACCTGGAGAGCGCCTATAAGCTGGCCAAATACCTGTACGAGTGCGGCAACTACCAGGAGTCCACTTCGTATCTGTATTTCTGTCTAATCGTCATGTCACCCAATGATAAGGTGAGTCGTACTGAATATTGACCAGGATTTGATCCTAACTTTTCTTTCTTGTAGAACTACCTGAATGTGCTGTGGGGCAAGCTGGCTGCCGAGATTCTGACCCTTAACTGGAACACGGCTCTGGAAGATTTAACACGTCTGCGTGATTACATTGACAGCGCCAATTTCTCGACCATTCAGGCGCTTCAGCAGCGCACCTGGCTGATCCACTGGTCAGTGCTGGTCTTCTTCAACCATCCCAAGGGCCGTGACCTTATCATTGAGATGTTCTTGTATAAGCCGCTGTATCTGAACGCCATACAGACCATGTGCCCGCACATTATGCGCTATTTGGCTACCGCTGTGGTCATCAATCGCACACGTCGCAATGCGCTTAAGGATCTGATTAAGGTCATTCAACAGGAATCGTACACGTATCGTGATCCCATAACCGAGTTCCTCGAGTGCCTCTACGTGAACTTTGACTTTGAGGGCGCCCGCCTGAAGCTGCATGAGTGCCAAACGGTCATCTTCAATGACTTCTTCATTGTCGCCTGCCTCAACGAGTTTGTGGAGGATGCGCGTCTGATGATCTTCGAAACATTCTGTCGCATCCATCAGTGCATTACCATCAGCATGCTGGCTGACAAGCTCAACATGAAGCCCAACGAGGCCGAGTGCTGGATTGTCAATCTAATCCGCAACGCGCGTTTGAATGCCAAGATTGACTCGAAACTGGGACATGTTGTGATGGGTACACAGCCACTGAGTCCATATCAGCAGCTGGTGGAGAAGATTGACTCGCTGTCGATGCGTTCGGAGCATTTGGCAGGTCTGATTGAGCGCAAGAGCAAACAAAAGAATCAAGAATCGATCGACTCCTGGAAATACTACTAAGCATTATAAGTTTATTAACAATTCACAATTTTTGTATCCAACCAGTAGGCAATGCCACCGTGCATTTCAATTGTAAACAACCGTCACTTGGCGCGAATAAAACAACATCTTAATTCGCACACCTTGTCACCTGGAGAGATCACGTCTTGAATATGAAATATTCAACATTTAATATGCTCAACATTGAATTTGCTTTTATTTCCATTGGAATATTAGGTTACAAAAAACAATACGGATACGGAGTTACAAACAATTTATAATTCGCCTAGCCTAGAATGGTCCTAGTCCTAGTTCACTAGTTTAGCTTCTTGTACTACAGACTGCGACTAGCGCAGATCGAAGATCAAACAATTAATTGCTACCTTAGCTTATTCTTCGCCGTAGGAGACACCACCATCCAGGCACGCGTCGGTAGATTCTGTAAATGCCGTATCCATTTGCGCACGACCAGCAGCCAAATGATGCCATAGACCACACACACTATCGCCTCCAGATAGTAACCATCAAAGACTATTTCACATTTGCCCGTACTTTTTGTGCACTCCTGTAACCAATGACAAGAATTAAAGTAACTGCTTGGAAGCATGAGATGATGAATGGGGTCTTACCTGCTGATCCTCCTTGCTGAGGCAGGTGTTGTCGGGCTGTGTGGTGCACTTTTTCCAGGTCAGCACATCCACTAGCCAGAGCACCACCGTGTTGGGCCAGTTGCCGCCAAGATTGCAGAGGGTATTCAGGAATGTCATGTAGGTGCCGCCCACGGCAGGATCCGAGATCTTGGCAAAGAATGCCATGGCAGCCACAAACATAGAATATAGGAATACCTGATAGCATCCATAGCTAACGACGAGCAGGACATAGTAATAGACGGGCACCTCGCCACCCGAAATCAGATACGGGGTGGCATAGGCGATCAACGTGGCCACAGTGGCCAAGGCAATCCTCCAGGGAATGGCCCTCAGGTACAAATCCATGGGACGAGGTCCATTGGTGTATTTGCCAACAATGATGGGTAGTATGAGCTGTAGTGGAATCACGGGAATGGCCAGCAGTGCCAGCTTCTCCTTAGGTACGCCGGCATCGATGAGCTTCAGGGATGTGACTCCATCGGAGGCGGCAAACGTAACTTTCACTGTGAGCAGAATGGCTGCAAGGATTTGTACAGGTCGCTTTCTCACCATGTCCCACAGCACCTTGTAACTCTCTTGGATATTCAACTCGTGCTCCTCCTTATACCGTGCATCCGTGTGAGCATCGGTAATGTCGTTCTCCTTCTTGAAAAGCGCCACCAGCGTTGTGGCCACTATGAAAGTGATGCCCCAGAACCATAGGAAACGCGGCAGTGTTATCATGCCCGCATCCGCGGGAACATCACGCAGATACGAGTTGCAAAAGTCTTTGGACTCGAGCGCAATGAACACCACATAGCCCAGAAAGTACCCGGCTGTTTGTCCCACACTGTTGCAGGTGGAGGCGTAACCCACATTGCAGCGCTTCAGCATGGTCAGTGCCCAGCCATCGACGGCGATGTCTTGGGTGGCTGCCAAGAAGTTCAGCACGAAGAAGAGCAGCGTCAGCAGCGGAACATTTGGATCGACGCCATCGCCGCCCAGCCAGCGATCCACGTGCGCGGACAGCAACAACATGAAGCCACCCAGCAGATACTGCACAGGGACTAGCCAAGACTTGCGGCGTCCAAAGCGTCGCACATACAACGAGTCCACAATGGGCGCCCAGAGCAGTTTGATGCTAAATGGCCAGTAGGCAAAGGAGAATTCTGCCTGCTGTTTGTAGCTAGCGCCACGATTCTGCAGCAGCATGGGAACGGCAGCAATCAGGCCAATGGGAATACCCTGCAGTACATACAGGAAGAGGAGTATGGCAATGTTGCGTCTATCGCCACGTAGATCAGGCTTCTCGTGTTTATCCTCCGCATCTGCCATGGACTCGACGAGCTCCCCCCGCCCGTCATTGGGTTGACCTCGACGGCGCTTCGACATGTTGGCTACTTGCAGACTGGAATCAAAGAAATGTGCGTTGAATATTGAATTTGTTGTTGCTATGAATCGGGTTTACCCGCAGCTGCTGTGTTTAATCAGCACAAAAATTACAACAACTCCGCACGTCCACGTCAGTTAACGGCAGCTCCACTTCAGCGGGCAACTCTGCTCCGTTTCAATAATCTTTATCAGGTTTCCACTTCAACAGTGATTAATGCGATATAAACAACCAAATTTAAACTCTCTTTATTTCATTATGGCGATGTGGCGACGGTTTGTTGACGTTTGCGGATCCACAAAATCCAAGTACTTTTTTGATTCAAGGCGACGATTCTCTTAAGCATCGATAATCGAAGTTCGTTTGGCTATCGATATATCGATAGCGGCACAGCTGAAAGCTCACACCATAACGGGTTTTTTCCACTAATGTACAACGGTTATTTTACTGAATTGCGTTATTTTTATTCATGTTGCGAATTAAAAAATAAAATATATTTAATTTTCAATGTCTTATTTATTTAATAATAAAGTGATTCGGACTTTAGCTTTGCTTATACATTTCTGTTTGCGATTACATATTAAATATTTTATTACAATCAAAAATTAAGTATGCATATACTGTTACAGGCTCCAAATCAAAAACACGAAACGGCTGTTCTCGAATAACAATTTCCCCAATTCATTACAAATTCTTTAAACTCTGTGTTTCTTGTGACTGAGTTGAGTTGATTTTTTTTGCTTAGCTTAATTAATAAAGATGTATAATTGAAACTGGCTGGCTGTGTGTGTGTTTGTGACGTACGATTGATAAAGTCGTTTTGTATGCTTTCATTGAATTCTTATTGTTTTGTTTTGATCGTCGTTTTCACACATGGCGTGCTTTAGTTAATTAACTTGTGGAAGGCCATTGCAGACGGTTTCGTTTCGGTTGCGGCTTCTATTTAGCTGGGGAGCCACAGTAGACGGACTCCTCCCACTTGTGGTGCACCTCTGGCGTCAGATTGCTTATCTGCACGTGCACGGCCTGATGTTTCTCAAACTTGGGCGGAATGGCGCACAGTCGATACTTGACCTCATCGCCAGGCATGGGAACATATTCCCCTTCGATGCTGATTACAGAAATGAGTCAATATTAAATATGGTTTGAAATTACTCGTTAATTTCAAGAGAAATAAGAAGAGAAGAACTTACTCGGAAACGTGACAAAAAACGTCCTCGCCGCCATTGTTGGGCGTAATAAAGCCGTGTCCTTTGGTGCGACTAAAGGATTTCACAACACCATTCACCACTGGGTTTTCCATGGCGCGCGCCGAACTGTTTTATTGTGTGTGTGTGTGTGTGTGTGTGTGTGTATGTGGCAGGCAGATGTAGGAGAAGGAGAAGCAGATAATTAAATCAATGCCAGATGATAAGAGGTCGTTGGGAAAAACCAAGGACTTACGTCGAGGCCGTGCGTGTACGGCGTGTGATGATGGGACTCGGCAGTTGCAGTGAGGCGTTTGGACTGTGGCTATTTTGATGATGGAATATTGGCGGCTTGGCAGACAGCATCTTTTCAGGTGTTTTTGGCTCGGCCATTCTACTTGTTCCTTTTTTTATGGGTGGGCGGAAATTAGCTGAGCAGCAAGCGGGGAGTGATGTAAGCACTACTGAAGCAGCAGCGGCTTTCGATGTGTGTGCGTGTGTGTGTGTGTTTATCTCTCACTCAAATGGACAGCAGCCAAGTCTGTCGAGTTCAAGGACAGGGCGGTTAGTCGGTTAGTCAGCAAATTGCGTTGCGCTCAAAGACGTTTTTCTTTCAATGTCACTCACCAAATTGGCAGTGCAACTGACTAACTTTTATAGCGCACTTTCACCTGGCCTCCAATTCGTAAACTGTGTGAATTTCAGGTCGCGTGCCTTGGGGATTTCTAACTTGCATGCATCCAGTCAACTACACTAATACTGATGCAATTTTCTTTTTCTTTTTGCCGCAATCCGCAATGCAGCCGGCACAAGGCAATCGGGAATATGGCGCGCGGGAATTATAAAATTCAAACAACTTAGATCTACACAAAGCTGCACAACTTTTTGGATGTACTTTTGCCACTTTTATATTGCGCTATAAACAGTTAATTCGCTTCTTTTCGTCCAAAACTGAAAATGAATGGCGTCGGCGGCGTCAAATTTATATCGTATATTATCGATATGTTGACCTTGGTACTCGATACTTGATAACTATTGAACAGCGCCGCCAGACTATACGCTTTGACCAACGTTGCCAGACACTCTGGTGTAGTAGAAGCACTGTTGCCAATTTAGCTACTTAATAGCTTTATTTATATAGCTTAATAATGATACTTGCTGCTACAGTTATTGGTAAAATAACAATTTCAATGACGAAATTGACAAAATCGAGAAGATTTTGGAATTATCTGAATAAATATGAAATCTGATGTTACAAAAATTGACCATTATATTTTAGCTATTCTTCTTTGCATATTCAGCAATTTTTCTAAAACACTGGCAACATTGGAGTAGAAGCCGCATCGATATAAAAACAACGCGCAAAACAAATGAAATAGACTTATCAAGAATACAATTAATTAAATAGTCGTTTTTAGCTTTTGTTGCTTTCTCATCATATGGAACTTTTATCATTTAGGTGTTATGAGTGATAGCGATTTGGATGAAATCGTTGATAATCCAGCGCGTTTATTGCTTCAGTTAATGGAACCCATTCGAGAAGTATTGCAATACATATTTGACGACCAAATGCCTGAGGAAGACACAGATCCAGACTCAGATGAAGATCCTGTTGAATCAGTCGATGAAGAGAGCAATGCAGAAGCCCCACAAGCCCCGGACTCAGATGGAGATCCTGTTGAATCAGTCGATGAAGAGAGCAATGCCGAAGCCCCACAGAACCCACCTGTAGAGCCAGAAGAAGAGACAGATGACGAACCACAAGAAGTGCCAATTATTGAGCTTCCAACGACATCGCACAGAGCACACCAGCTGCAACAGCAACATCAGCCGCTTTCAGCTGAGGTAATAGACCTTGGAACGCCGTCTCCAGCAAAGAAACGCAAACGTCTGTCTCCTGTCGCCAGCAATGAGGTGATGGGCACTCCAGTGGCGAAGGCATCTTCAAATGACGACGATGAAGATGATGGCATGACGTGCCCCATTTGCTTGGAATCATGGGAGATGAGCGGTGATCATCGTTTGGTCTCACTCAAATGCGGTCACCTGTTTGGCGAGTCCTGCATTCGTCGCTGGCTGACCGAGAGTCAGCGACAGTCGGCCGTTAAGGTGTGTCCCCAGTGCAAAACGAAGGCAACCAACCGGGACATACGCTGCCTCTATGCCAAGCGGCTGAGGGCCATTGACCGCACTGAGGAGCATGGCATGCGCAGGGATTTGGATGCAGAGCGTCGACGTAGTCAGAGTCTTACCACAGAACTGGCCACCGTCAAAATGACACTCTCGATGACCGCCAATAAACTGAATGCTCTGCAGCTGGATTACGAAAGACTTCGTCAAGTGGTGCGCTCAGGTGGCGGGTTACGTGGTGCATTTGCCGACGATCTTGACAGTGGCTGCTCACTTAAACAACTCAATCAGCTGGCCAGCCATCGACTGTATATGGAGAAGAACTTTGAGATAACGCGGGAACCCGGTTGCCGAGTGCTGCTCTACTCTTCGGCGCACTCCACACTGATTGCATCCCAGAAGAGTGCACAGAATCTATTCCCTGGCTATGGAGTGCGCTTTATTGATCCGCCCAGCTTCAAGCCGTTGCATTTTCTGCACACCTCAGCGCAGCTGGTGCGAGACATTGCCTTCAGCGAGAGTCAGCACCTGTTGACGGTGGCCAGTCGTGAAGCGCGGCTTAAGACATTTGATATAAGGACACGACTATGCAGCATGGTGTTCTCTGCTAACGACAAGCCCGTTTGGTCCTGTGGCCTGGATCGCAATGAGCGAGAGCATTTCCTATATGCGGGCGATCTTCGTGGAGGCGTTTACGTATTTGATGTGCGTTTCCCGGAGACGATTCTCAGCGAATTCCAAGCTGACGGTAAGTTTCAACCGATTGAAGATGTCTCTCATCTCAACACTTTATTCTTTGCAGATAACTTTAGTCCTGTGATAAACATTGCGTCCGTGCCGGCGGGCAAAGTATTCAGCAATGGAGGCTTCTTGGTCTGTCAACTGAGCGTTGTGAAATTCTACGAGTATGCCAATGATACGGCCGTTGCCACACGCCTCAACGTAGATGGTCCCTTTCTATCCATGCAGTATGACGCAGTGCAGGATACGGTGCTCTTCTCGGCCCGCTCCAATGCCCAGTATCCGCAATCGCGTTTCATACTCGGCCAGTTGGACAAAATCGATGGTGTACCTGTGTTTAAGGTGAAGACCACAATATTTGGATCACCCGCCACGCCCTTTATGACGCGTCCTACACAACTGGGCGTGGAGGATAATACGCTAGTCGTTGGCTATTTGCAGGATAACAAACAGTTGATGATCTACGATGTGAGGCGAGAGGAACGCATCCAAACGATGCCCGTTAATGAGGTCATCTATGACATTTGTCCAGTTAATACATCGAATGGCACCTATCTGACCGCCTTAACCGATAACAAGTGTCGTGTCTACAAGGTCAACAGTTCCCGAAACTGACAAGTGGAATAGTAACCATTCCCACCAAGACTTTTGCTGTGCAAATTGGCTGCTTTACTAAAATAAATATTAATTCAAATTAATCTAATTATTAATGTGTTCGTTTAGTTAGTGATAAGAAAAAAAAAACAGTTGAGTTATATGTTTCCTTGTGGCATTTTATTTTAGTATTATTATTTAAACATTCTCATGCTTGTTTCACGCACAAACTTTTTATATATATTCATATCTTTATTTTGTTATTTTTATCACTTTACACACAAATCATGACCATAATGCTAAAGGCTATATATGTTTTTTGAATAATGTTTTCTTTTTGATTTTTCTGTATTTCGATTTTCTGTTCCAATATCTAAAACATTTTGGTTAATTACATACATGTACATATACATATAGTATTTTGAGTATATTTTCGACAAAAAAAAAAAAAACAAAGAAAATTAATGAAGATTATTATGTGATTTCATGAGTTAGATAAATGTTTGATTAATTATACATACATATAAAGCTATAGAAAATGTTTATTTCATTTATGGGCTGGATTCGAAAAAAATGTACGAAACTAAATAAATTCAAAGTTTCATCGCCCCCAGGACAGTCTCAATTGTTAAACACACATTTAATTTGTTTATATAAATCCATTGTTTTTGATGCGTTCTTACATTTGTCTAAAACTAATTGTTTTCTCTTTTTCTTTTTATAAATTGTTTGATTCGAGTCTTGTCTATTAGCCCCCATTTCTAAATATGTAAAAATGGTCAAAAATATCAATGTATCAAAAAAGATCGTTGGTCATAGGTTTTTGATTTCTTAACGTTCAGCTATATCTTGTATATATATATATATATATCTAGTTATAGTATAAAGAGTTATAGAGAGTGTGTGGTATGTTGTGTTTAGTTGAAAGACGTTAAATTGTATCTATACTTTTCAAGTATATATATTTTTAAATATATTATCTCGTGTTTTATTTGTGTGTTTTGCAGTTTTCTTGTGTATGTGTGTGTATTAAGTTTAGAGAATACATTATCATAGACATATTATTATTTTTATGTTTATGTTTAGTAGAGACATGTATGTATGTTTAGATGAATATGCTGCTGTTGAGTTAGCGTTAGACTTAAAGAACTTACGAACTTAAATAATTGTCGAGAACTAAATGTACATTTATGTATTCCGTATATAAACACTAGATTCACTTAGGCTAAACTAACTCAAATTGAAAGAAAAGAGTCAATAGAGAGAGATGGAAAAGGGAGGAACGGAAAGAGAGAGGGAATTTTGTATAGCAAATTCAACAAATCGCCGAACTTTGTCATATTGAAAGATAGATTGAGAAGAGAGTGGAAGGAGTAGGGGGGAAAGTGGGCACTTGGTCGCTTAATCGATGCGCGCATAACGCGGCACAATATCCTTGCTGATCCAGTAATTGCAATGCTCATGATCCTCCTGACCAACTGCATCCTGTCCCACAATGATGACACGACGACGCGAATCAAATGATTGCACCGTTCCATGCGATACATAATAATAGAAGAGCTGCTGCATCGCCGACACAAAGCGTCGCTGCTCGACGGTGTGTGGCTCATAGCGTCCCAGGATGGCCTGGACATCGGCATCGACGTTGGCCAGCTGATCCTCACCCTCGCCCTGGGTGACCACATAGAAGGGCACACTCGGCTGCAGACGGGCATTCGTGAGCAGTGGACAAACGGTGCGAATGTCCGTGATGATGGCCACAAGGGCAGCATAGTTGGTGGCATTGTAACGCTGGATAATCTCATCGGTTAATCCCAGGGCGCCCAGTTGCGATGCCTGCAGATAGGCGCGCACATCCTCCGCTGTCCAATTAGCGTGCAATTCCCGCAGCTTCAGCGTGTGACCCTCGTGGGCTGTGGCGCCCATGACAAGCAACGGATGTGTAATGTCCACCGCGGGCACCTGTTTCCAGGACTCGGAGGGATGCTGGTAGAGTATGTCGCCATCGAGCACCAACCACTCGTGACGATTGGCATTGCTGTTCTCCTGTGCCTGTGGCA
The DNA here is from genome assembly GCF_004354385.1 of Drosophila innubila. Classification (NCBI taxonomy): domain Eukaryota; kingdom Metazoa; phylum Arthropoda; class Insecta; order Diptera; family Drosophilidae; genus Drosophila; species Drosophila innubila. Next base: position 10,948,694 of record NW_022995376.1, read on the forward strand.
GATCCACCGGGAAGTTGAACCAAGTGTCTGGCGTGGCAGCCCACAATTTCTCGCTAGACGCCTCACGCAGACAATTTGCATCCTGACAGTCCAAGGTGACCATCAACTGTTGATTCAAACGCTCCGATTCCTGCAACGGCTTGCCGGGATAAATGGCCGATGCGGACGAGGACCAGGCGCGTGTGTAGAGATTCTTCATCTTCTCGGAGCTGACCAGCGCCGAGACGAGCGTTGCACCTGCCCGATGACCCAACAAGGTCACCGACTTGGGATTGCCACCAAAGTTCTTAATATTCAACTGAATCCACTTGAGCACGGCAATGATATCGGTCAGCGCATAGTTGCCCGAGGTATGAGGATGCGACTCCTTGGTGAGTGCATCCAGGGCGAGGAAACCAAAGACGCCCAAGCGGAAATTCGGACGCACAAAGATCACATCATGGGAGCGTGAATAACGAGCCGACGGACGCAATATGCCAGGCGAGGGACCAGCCAGGGACTCGGCACCGATGAGCACCACCACGGGCAGGGGATTGGTATAGCGTACATGTGGCGTGACCACATCCAAGTACAGGCAGTCCTCGTCACCAACTGTGGTGCCATTGCCCAGTCGTTGAGTGCACACGGTGCTCTGGTTGTGCGTCTGCAGAGTTCCATTCCAGCACTCCTCGAGCTTGCCAATCAACTGAGCCGGCTGCCAGCGCAGATCGTCGACTGGCGGCTTGGCATAGGGAATGCCACGGAAGGCGAATGCGCCATCCTCCTTGACACCCTCGACCATGCCACATCCCGTTACGGCGGAGATGTAGCGTCCCTCGCGCAACGGTGGCGACGTTAGCGTCTCGTGGGTGAGCACATAGCCAATGACGGCCAGGAGCAGCATAAATAGGAGTATGCCAAACACAATCAGGGCATCATCCACGCTGCACTTGTAGCCACGCAGGCGACTCCACATAGACTCGGGACGATCACGTTCCTCCTCCTCGGCAGCGAGCTTCTGCTCCGCGGCCAGTTTCTCATCCTTGAGATCGCTCTTGAGCTCATCGGCGCCATTGCTCTTGACTGGAGCACGATCCACAGTGTCCTGATCCTTGAGTGAATCGTCCAGAGTTTCCATGGACGCCAGACCGGCTTTGCCCAGACCCAGTTCGACATCATCGCCGGATTTCTTCTTGGGCATCATGTTGGCAATGGGCAACTTGATGGCATTGAGCAGACCACGCTTCGGTGGAGCATCTGCATCCTCACCAGCCGCTGCTTCAGCTGTGGCTTCTGTGTGCAAGATAAACAAGATTAGAAATGGATTCTTCAAGGGGTTCTAGACTGCAGTCTTACCTGACTTGGCATCCGCATCGCCATTGGTCAGCTGCTTCTTCTGCTGATCCTTGTCCGCGGCGGGTTTGCGCACAAAGAAACTACGCAGCCGCTGGCCAAGACCAGCACGTGGTTTCTGCTCCTCCTTGGCAGCCGCATCACCATTGGGCTCCTTCTCCTTCTCCTCCTGCTCCTTGTCCTTCTCGAGCAGTTCTCCCTCGGCATCGTCGCCCTCTGCCTTGGGTTTGTTCTTCATGAAGAAACCGGGCAGCTTTAGGCCACCAATGGGTATCTTCTTGGGCTTCACCTCGCGCTCCTCCTTGCTGATCTTCTTCTCATCACCATCGCCAGCGGCTCCATTCGGTTTGCCACCATTCTCGGCGGGAATGTCAATGATTTCCTCGCCTGATTTCTCGGTTTTATCTTGTGGAACTGGCGACTTCTTGCCTGGATTGGGCGTGGCCGGTTTGGATGATTGTGGACTTGGTGTCTTCTCTTTCGATTCATTCTTCTTGCTGTCCAGCATTTTGTCCGTCTCCTTTGGTTCCTCTAACGACTCCTGTGTCGCCTGTGTCGCTTCAGTCTGTGGCGTTTCCTTCTCCTCGAGTTCGCCCATCTTTGAGTGGTGAGTCTTGTGTGTGGACTGAATTTGTAAGTTGGTTTACTTTAGAGAACTCCAATTGAATTCTGCAAAAAGAAAAGAGGAATTTGTTAAGCAATTTGTTAAACAAGTAACTTTTTTAACTATTAAGCTTAATATTTACAATCTTGTATTTTTAAGTGTTCAATTAATATACTTTATTTTCAAAATCGAAATAAAATTGTTTTTTTTCTTAAGTCGTTAAATTTTGTTTATTTGAAATAGTTTAAATTTATGATTCTTCGCGATAAACTAGTTAAACGAATTAGTTTTTCCTTGCTAACCTGGACTTAGTTGATTTGTTTTTTCCGAATATGTTAGTTAACTTAGTTAATCTTTGGCTGCAGTTTGCGTTGTTTATTTTTTGTACTTTTATTTAGTTGCTAAGCAGCTGGAAAGGATCTAGGATCTATCACGATCGCGTGCTGATTTGCTTCTAGCTGTCGCTGCTTTCCTCTCTCGACTTTTATACGCTCGACAGGAAAATCCAAAATTCCCGAAAAGCCGACGCAGCTGAGCTGCCTGACAAATGTCAACGCCGGCTGCGTCCTTCGTCCTTTGTCCGTTGTTGCAACTCTCAATGTCTTGGGCAACTTGCTGTCTATCGTCTCTACCTGAATCTGGACGTGTCCTGTTTGCGCTACCTGGAAAAGCGTTCTCAGGTAAGCGTGGAAATTCGCTTGCATGTCCTGCATGCCGCATGGCATTCTTTCGGGGCGGGAAGACCGCAAATTTATTAAGCAGCCAGCTGCGCCTTAACCTCCCCTCCGCTCTTCTCAGCTTGCTTCCCTATCGACTGTACCCCGCACCCTGCTGCCTTCAATACGTGCGCTTCAACGCATTTCACACATTTTCCCATTTTTCCCATTTAATTAGCGGAAAACTTCGTGCGCAACGAGCGCTGCTCAAGAAAACTGCGTCCTTTATTCCAAGGACATGTCCGAATTGGCCTAAATCATTAACGGTGACGCCGCTGGCCAACAAAATGTCCACCTATCATTGTCTCAGTAGCACGTTCGGGATTCCAGTTTCAGTTCGGCTAATTGACCGCAGTCCAGGCGACAGAAGTCATGAGAAAGTATTTTTAAACAAAGCAGACTGCAGTCAAAAAGTGCATTGGTTTTTTAAATAAAACATTAAATTTGCATTAACAAGAAAACGACTGAGGATCCTGCCAGGGATCAAGAAAGTCATTAAGTTGACATTAGGTATGGCTTATTATCAAATATACAGTAAGTCGAGACATCCATAAATGCTCTGTAAAGATCCTTTATAATTAAATATTATAACTGAAATTTTTTTTGAATTTGAAATGTAAGTAAGAAAAACTTAATAACAAATTCTTTGTCTTCATTGTTTTCTTTTTATATTATGATATATTATACAACTGAAGAAAACTATTGTAATAATATGGCAAAACTTTCTAATAAACTCTTTAACTTATAAACAAAATGAAATCAATGAGAAATGCCAGCTTGCTGATCATTAACTTTATCGCATATTAAAATGCTTCACATATTTTAAAATACTATGAGAATCAGCTCTTTTCATTGATATAATTGAGAAATAGAGCAGGTTTCAGTTGCAGTCAATAGCTGATAAGTCAAAAGATTTGTTTAGTGCAGCAGAACTTTGAAATAAACCAAATGTAAAGTTCTTTTTTGTTATCATCTACGACAAAGTGTCAAGTTAGCGACACACTTAGGAAAATATGAATAAGGAGGCTGAACAAATGTACAAGTCTCACTTATACGCATGAAGTGGAAGAAATAAAAGAGCAGGAGGAGAAGGAGGAGGAGGAATTGGAGGAATTGGAAAACGATGCCAAGTCGTGAACTCTGCCGCATGTAAATCAACCGAAATTCCATTAAAATGTGAACTTAAAGTTCAAATAAGTTGCGTGTCATAATCTGTGGACATTATCATTATCATTATCAGTGTTTGGTCAACTGCATGGAAATTGTGCAGCCTAGTAGAAATCGAGAAACTAGAGGGGAGAAATTTAGTAGAAGAAAATGGAACAGAATAACGCACCATGTTGCGTATCGAAAGTGAAAAGAAACAAAGTGACATACGACACTTGCAACTTGCAACATGCGACATGTAATAACAAAGGCAACGCAATGAAAATCCAATTGAAGCGGATTTTAAAGGCATTAGACGAACAGTCAGACACACAAGGAGAGAGAGCGAAATAAATGGAGGTGGAGGAGATATGGGGCATGTGGCATGAGGCAAGCAGACGTTCGCTAGTTGCCCCCAGCAAAAAGTTACAGACTCGTTAACAGAAGCAGGTCAAAGTAATTACAACGCACTCCAAAAGATACTTCCATTGAACTTTGTATCTTATGCTACAGCAAAAGTATCAGTATCTGTATCTGTATCTATACCTATATCTGAGTAACTGCAACTGTATCTGTAGTTGAACATGTGTCTGGTCGGTTTCTTTATTGCAATTGCAAAAAGAACGAGAGAGCTCAAAGTCTATCAAGTCGTAAAGTTGAATTCCAAACAGTCATCATTGTTAATTAGCTGCGAAATGCGTTGAAAGATACATTCTCCATACATCACTCTTTCCCCCTCTCTCTGTCTCACTGTGTCCATCCTGTGTCCATCAAAGGGGCCAAAGTTGACGCGCCCATTGTCACGCATATTGCCGCTAAGTAAATATAATATATCTGACAGGGGGTATATCCGACGATATGCCACAATATGTGGCAAAGTCTATAATTTGCCTTGCCTCATAAATTAAATCAAATTCGAAACTTGCGTTTCACATGCGATTCCTTTACTTCTCATGTACTTTTTCTTATATTTTTTTTTCTCCGTTGTTTTAGTGCCGCACATGAAAATTGCCGTTAAAACATAAAAATTGTATGTGCACAGACATTTTTATATTTTTTTGGGGTGTACGCACAGTGGTGTTAAAAACAATCATTACTTTGGTATAAGTAGTCAAAATTTTAAAAGGAATTATCGCTTAATTAAAAGCACAATTTAACAATACTATAGAAAGTACACTTTACTTTATTTCTTTTTAAAAAAGGTAAGGTATTTTTTAAAAAAGGTATTGGTTTTTCAGAAAAATAAAATAAAATACAATTTTTCATACTTTAAGCCCACTGTGCAACGCTAAAAAGCATGCAACATAAACGCAAAGCCGCACATAAAAAGTAATCCTCCCCTTAAGCCGCAAAAAAAACAATAAAAAAATGCAACAACAACAAAGTGAACGACAACTATGCCTAGACATGACAACAACAAATGTCTGAAATTTAATCAAGTCTATAATAAATTTGGAGTATCTTTAACATGTCCAAAAACACTTAGAAACGCATAAAAATGCAATTGTTGTGCACACCCAACAAACAGTGGGAAACTGACAACTGGTCACTAATATTTGTTGCCACTGTCGTTGTTGTTGTTGTTGTCGTTGTTTAGTTGTTGATCCTAACTGCCAACAAGGGCGCAACCTGTGAGTGGAAAGAGAAAGAGAGAGCGAAATTTTGGATAAATGCAGTCGAGCATGAAATAAATTAAAGTAGGAAATGACAGTGAAAATAAGGAAGGGGCAAGTGTTGCAAGGGGAAGGAGAAGAGGGTAGCATGCGGTGTGCGTGGGTGTTTATACTAAAAGTTACTTTAAATGCAATGTTGTTGTTATTATTATTATTAGTTTTTTTGCTGTTGACTAACACACGCTTTTTTGCGGCAAATTTGAAGCATTGCCTTCAGCAACTGTCGCCAACAGATGGCGCCAGCATTGTTGCGTGCTGACACGCAGTAAAATTATATTCTTTGAGGGTGATTTGTCCTGTCAAATGCAGTGTGGAACACTTAAGCAGGATATTAGAAAAATACAACTGCATACGGCACTGTGGCCATTAAAAAGCATGATAAGAATCATTTTTCAAGCGCTTTAACCTGCACTTATTATTTTGTATATCAATTTTGATTATATACGAGGAAACTTGTCTAGACAGGCGACACCAACAAATACAAAAACCAACTAAGAGAAGGGAATGCAATTAACGCTCGACGTTGGTGGGTGGAAAATTCTGAGGTGGCAAGTTGATTGAGGCGCCACGAGTTTTTTTTGCTTGCAGGCAAAATTACAGTGCATCCTTCTTCCTAAAGCGACCGCAATCAGCGGCATATTCAACACCACTTGCGGCAAGCAAAAGTATTTTTCAATTTGCAACTCATATTTCAAACGCGGCTGCCTCGTAACGAAGTCAATTTGTCATCCGGAGCGGATGGAAAGCAAAAAGGGCCAAAAGAAACAGCTAACAAGCTACAACTACAACTACAAGTTACAAGCTACATGTTACAGCTAAAGTTCTGGCCATAGTTCAAGTACAAATGCCTTGCGGCAGTTGCTGTGTATCTATGAGATACAATTTATTAAATGTTCTGCACGCTTGAAATTAACTTCTTTTTTTTTTTGATTAGCATTCAGCGATCTATCTAGCTTTTGTTGTTTTTGTTGTTAATTTCATGGCTATTTATCATAAAAAAAAGATGGAAAGAGTGGCAAACACACGTTACATGATGAGCAGCTAATGAACTTGCGCCATTTCTCAATTGCTTGCCAAGTTTTCCCATCAAGAGCCCAAAGTTCATTTGCGAGCACGTGTCCCCATAACAGAATAGAGGATGTGAAGTTGAAACGGGAGCTGCAGGAGAAGCATGCAGTGTAGTCATGCATGAAATGTGAAACAAATAAACTCAAACTTCAATCCACTTTCAACCCGAACTCGACCACAGGCGACATTGCGGTTGACGCCTTTTCTCGTGCACGTGCACAAGTTGCCCGGAGACGTTTACTCGTTATTCCACTGATAGATGACAATCTCAGAGGGCAGGTAAAACATTCGGAAATTCGAAAAAAGGGGTGCAAACTCTCTAAGGGAAACAGCAACGACAACAAACAACCAAAATTGAGGCGCCATTTCGCTGAGGATTTGGAAATCAAACAAAACGAAAACGAGGACTCAAATTTTTATGAATTTGTAATTGTGCTCAAGAGACAATAAAAAAATGAAATAACAAAGCATATGTTGTTCCAGAGAATACCCTGTAAATTTGGATAAGCTGTCATAGCTTGTCAAAAATTAACCAATTTACTTGCGAATTATCAATTTTATCATTATTTGGCTTATAATTTGATTATGCATTTATATTGAAAAATTCTATTTACAAAAATAAAGGAAAATGTATAAATATTATATTTTTGAAAGCTCCAACATCTTTTATCTTTGAAAATTTCATATAAATCACAAGAAACTTAAGTTTTCTGCAGTTTATCTGCATGCTGTGCTAGTTTACAGGGTATTCTTATAGCTGTGCATTCTCTTATCTTGAAAACATTCTTGATTTTAATGCGCATAGTACATTTTTCGAGTTTTCCTTATCCCAACAGAGGATCAATCTAAGATTTTATTGCGCATTTCGGGCAAACACAAGTTATCGTTTCGGATTTCTACGTATCTCTTTATCTCACTCTCTTTCTCTCTCTCGCTTTCAATTGCTCAAGGATCTGTTAGTTGTATTTTTTTATGAGCAACGTGATAAGACAAAGATTGAACCAGTCAGATAAAAATACAGTCTGCACCACTGAAAGGCACCACAGGACCACTCCACATCGAACAACGTTGTGTGGTGTCTGCATTTTGAGTTAGGATCGTTATGTTTTTTCTCTTCTTCTTTTTTTTTGGACTGTTTACTTTGTGTGTCAACAGTTGGACATGGAAATTTATGAGTTGTGCCTCATTAGTCAGTGTCAATAGAGAAGGAATGGAGTCAAGTCGAGTCAAGAGAGAGATCCAAGTATTGAGACAATAACAACAACCGCGTGGAGCATTAGCGGGATCGTTGAGGGATTTACAACGGGGACAAGCCGGAAAAGCCAATTGAAATGAAACATTTGACCGTGAACCCAAAGGAAAAGCAGCAATTGGAGGGGCACAGGGAAGGAGGGAAGGGGAAGGGCACACAATTGTTGAGCGCTTGTTTATCTTTGCATTTGGAAAGTGTTGAAATTGTTGTTTAGTTTTCGGTTCGGTACCCTTCTCGACTCCACACTCCCTCACCCCACCTTCCTCAATCCCCCCTCTACCATTTCCCCCCAAATGAGTGCTATCAAAACCTTTTGCCAGCCGGGAAAAATTTAAGTCTCTAATTGTTGTTTACATTCAAAGTGAAAGCCTTGCCGCCCAACGACAACAACAACAACAACAAGTAGAGGAAACACGTGCCACGCCCACATGGTCCGCCCATTACATAAGAAATTTCAATTCAATTTGAAGAAACATTTTCTTTTGATTACGCAGGGAAAATGTAGGGAAATGTAGGCAATGAAAATAATTTGTAGCGGCTTTTTGTCTTTGAAAAAGCTGGCAAAACAATGCCACTGACAAAGGGGCAGGGTATTGCAGGGGTAGGGGGTGTAGTGCTCCACACTGGAACAGTCGCGGCCCAATAAATCTTTGACGCATGGAAATGCAAATGTTGCATCTTCGGTATCCCGACCCCATCCACTTCTCACACAGCTGTCAAGTCTTTTTGTTGTTGTGATTTTCCTGAAGTTTTCATTTCTTTTCTTGTATTTTGTTGATTTTTTTCGTTGGAGCTTTTTTTTGTGTGACGGTTCCCGGAAGTCATTTGGGCGCCTTTTTTTATTATTATTATTATAGTTGTTTTTGTTGTTTTTGCTGGAGCACAGCTGCCCCGGAATTCGCCTATTCCAAAAGTCTGCGTCTCGCTTTCTTAATTGCCCTCGGCCTATTAATTTCTTATTGAATTATTGTCGAGCTGTAGGCTTAAGTTCCAAGGCGTAGTTCCATTTCGGGATTTATTTTGCCGGCTTGCATATTAATGAGCCTCAAATTGGATATTTTTGGATGGAAATTTGAGCATATTTTTAAAGAGGTATCGTACAAGAAAGAGTCATCTAAATATATTTTGGTCTTCACATTCTCTGCTGATAGATTGAAATATTTCAATGACATTTGTGGGCTTAGCGCGTTATGTTTATGAAATCTTCAAAAGGATTTAACACACATTTCTTGAGATCTCTGATTCTGATGGATGTGCTAATGGAATTGTTCCCGACACGAGCCACAAAAAAGGGGAGCGAAGCGAGAAGAAATAAATTAATGGAAGGAGTAATGACACGAGCTATTAGTTTAAAGATGCATCTGTTAACGGAGATGGGATTCAACTAAACTGAACATATAACAAAGACACGAAAGCAGCTGAGAGAAATATATTTATGAATTTTTGACAGCAGTAAAAAAACATAGAGCTCTACAAATAAGATTAATCATGTAAATCTTACTTCAACTCTACTTAAAATAAGTTTTCCATACAAAAACTCATTTTTCGAGCAACTCTGTAGTTAATTAGAAAAGGATCATCTCAACGAAGCATAATAAAAATTAAAATTCAAAGATCAAGAAAAAGATTGAAAATCTTAATAATATAGCATCTAGATTTTGAAACATTTCTTTCTATTTTATCCAACTTTTTTAATCATTGAAAATTATTATTTCATTACTTTTGCAACTGAATTTAATTAAATCGTCAAGTTTTTACTTAATAATAACAAAAATATTCCATTTATTATTTAATATTCCTTAATCATAAATCCTTACTTGTTTCTCTATTGGCAAAATATGGCAAATGGGAATAATCCGAGTGTAGTACAGTGTATAGCGAGCATGTACACGACCAGAACGAATCCGAATCCAAACACAATGGCGAATCCTGCAGGACACTCTTTTGGGTGTGTATAATAGCACGCACAGATTTCGTCTTATTGTTTTGAAAAATGCACACAAAATTCGTTTGCCCAATTTGTTTTTTTTTTTTATTCCTTTTTCTCTTTTCTGCTTTTCACTTGTTTATGACACGATTGAGGCAATAGGAATATACATATATAAAAGGATATCCTTCACAAAGCCGGTCGTTGTTGCTTTTATTTATTACTTTTATTTAATGCTTTTGATTTGTTTCTTCTCTTGTGAGGGGGAAATGGAAATGTAGCTTCTGGAAAAGTGCTCGTCGCGTGCGCGTTGCGAAAGCAGAGGAACCGAAAGCGTGCGGCGTCTAGCAGAGCGTGGCTCAAACTGGCGGCCAACGACGCCGCGCCGTCAGCGTTGGCAGCATTCAAACTGGAATTGTCTACGTGCGCTCTCTTGCGCTCGCTCTCTTCGTGCTCGCTGTGTTGGCGCTCGCTCACTGGAAGCAGCCAAGCAATGCACAAACAAAACAGAAACACAAACTGCCGGCATAGGGGTTGCCAATGGAAATGGACAGAGAGGACAGCAGAGAGCAGGCTCTCATCAAAACACTCTCTCACTCTCTTATGCGTTGTCTGCTGCAGGGATTGTGTGCATGCAGTGAGCATAGCAGCAACAACAACTCATGATGACTGCGGCACATGGCGACGTTGGCTTCGCTGAGGTTTTCTATGTGTATTTTATTCTTCTCTTTTTTTTTTGTTGTACAGTAAATGCAAAATACATTGTATGTACTGTTGTGTTGTGTACTACGTTGTCCCTCTGAACGGGCTGAACGGGCTAAGAAGAAGAAGGGGACAGCTCATTGGGATTCCGTTTGAGATTCACCTAATGGCACAAGTGTTGAGTGTTTTCAAGGATGAGGCGCAGTTTGCTTTATATATATGTATCTGTTTTTACATATAGAAGAAAAACATCTGTCGCAATGGAAAAATCAGGCAATTGATGCGTCATAACAACTTACCCCCTGTCCCTGCTCCTGTCCTGTCCCTCCCAACACCCTGCTGCCAAGTAACCCCTTTGTTTTGTCGCCTACCCCTGAGAAAAATGAATAAATGAAAGAATTGTCTTTGCCATTTTTCATGTCACATTCTGATGCGTAGCGAAAGTGAAGCAAGCACGACTTTAACTGCTTGGGAATTGTAAGGAAAAAGCTAAACTTAGCTAAAAGTTTTATATTTAAGGAAAGCTGACAACAATACCCCCCGTTTTTGCCCACATGTCAACAACTTTCACGCCTCAAGCTCTCATAGGGGTTTCCCCTTCCTCAACCTATCAGATGTTAACAAATGTGGACAGTTTTACAGAAGCAATTCATTAGAATTCATTCTGTAGTGGCAGCTGTCACATGCACCGCTATGTGGCACAAAAGGTGATCATGGCATGCGTATCGCATTACGCAGTTACCAAAATGTCAGTCACCATAATGACGTATGCCTGTCACGTTGTTTAGGCCATCGATCGAGGATCCTCCTCAATGCGATCCGAGGGGAAACCAGCCAAATGCCGCGCTATGGGGGCGTGCCAAGCGGAAAGGAAAGGTAGACAGACAGACGTTGCACATGTGGCATGTTGTTTGGTTGTTCTTGTTCTTGTTGTTGTCATGTGGGTTGTGTGGGTAATTAACAAGTTCATGTTTAATTTAAATTTGGTTCAGTTCGCGTGGGCAACAGGAAGTGCAATGAGATTGCCTTTCCTTCCTTATAGGTATTCTTCAAACTATATAGAGTTGTCTTTCCTTTCTCCTACTCCTCTTTTTCCTTCCCTCACACAGCTCGTAATTCAATCTATAAATTGTCAAGGGCTTGTTTCTCTCCCATTTGGTTAAGTTCTGCCAAAAACCCGAAATCCGCTTAATGTTTAAGCTCAATTATATGGCTTTTTTGTGTGTGTGTGTGTCCGTCTGTCTGTCTGTGACTCCATTCAGTTTGTTCCCCCTTCCGTAATTGATTCTTGGCCTAAGCGCCTTCAAGTAGGCTATAAACAAGCAAAGCGCCAGCTACAAATTCAAAGCATAAAATGTTGTGTCGAGCATTTTGTGAATTTGCGAAAAATATCATAAAAAAGTTTCGACCTCCTGTGGTTGTAGTAGTTTATTCGAGAAGTGGGAAAGGGAGTGAAGGAAGAAAGGAGGAAAATTGAAAGAGCTTACTCATACACAACACAGTTGGTCAGTTGGTTTCCCTTGCAACCACAAAGTTTACTGTTTTATTTACTCAGCACAGGGCGAGGCAGCAACTTGGACGTGGATGTGGCACGTTGCAGGGCAGCAAGTGGAGTAAATGGGAGTTTCAGGTTGTCTCCTGGACATGGGAACACTTAAAGTAATTCTACGAGTCGAGGTTAAACACCTCAAAGTAAGGGATGTTAGGAATGTAAGGACGGAAGGGTTTCCTTACGCTCTAAATGTATTCTTTTCATGAGGTGAATCATGAATAAGTGAAAAGTTAATCGATAGCTTGATGTGCACAATTTCTAACAAGGCTGCAAAGTGTAGGTTTGGTTAAGTAACAAATGTATACAACAAATATTTTTTATCTTGCTTTTTAAAGCCAATAATATTATTTAATTTAAATATTCCTAACTTTTTGAAAGGGTTCAACTTAAGATTATATTTTCTTAATTCTCCACTGTTTTAAATTTAAGCTGTAGAAAAGTATAAATTTTTTTGTAATTTGTTGTTTTTTTTCTCTATTTCTATACTTTTCACTTTCCCTATTTGAAATGCCTTTTCTCCTACTTGCATTCAAGGGTCACTTAGTGTGCAGTTCGTTGCTAGGTTCAATGTCTGGTCAAAGATCGAGTATCTGACAGATACATGCAAGTACTTTCCATAGCATTTACAACAAAAGACCATTGAGAGGAGGTACAAAAGAGATGCAGAGTCTTAAGTCGAAAATGATGCTCGTGAATGGGAGGCTGCATCTTTAACAGCAACAACAACTGCAACAACGCGACAAAGACAACCATTAAAAGTTACTTAAAATTGTTCAACAATTGAGAGAGTGGAAAAGAGAGAGAGAGAGAGAGGGAGATAGTGTCCGATTGATGTCCACAGGCGTTCAAGTGAGTGGAAAGAATCACAGACAATAGAACAAACATGCAACAACTGTGCTGCAACTGAAACTGCAACCATCAACAACAACAACTGTGCTGCTACCTTCAACTTCGACTGAAGTGCGAAAGCAACTTGACAACGGTTAATAATTGACAATCCAATGCAGCTGCAACTGCAGCACATCATGATCACGAAGATGATCATAATGATGCTGATGATGGGGCACTGAGGCGAACAAAAAGCAAAAAGAAAGAAAGTTTTAGTCTAGAGTGCTCGACTACGAGATACCCAATGTCTAGTTCCTTAAATACCCTAACATGTGTTCGTATTCACATAGATACATTATTGTTCTTTTGTGTACAAAGATCCGTTTGTTTATATTTGTCTGCTATTACATACATTTGCACAAACCTAATATACCTTCGATACAGGGTATAAAAAGATACAGTCGCAGTCGTTGCACTTTTAAAGTGTTGCAAGCACTCGAAAAACACCCACTTGGGGGCCCTGGGGGAAAACTCTGCTTGTGGATTGTGATTGGAGGGCAAGAGCTTCAATTGAGCCAGCGCCAGATTAACACACACACACACACACACACCCATATAATTGTGGCAAGTTGCAGCAGGGGCAGGGATCTGACATTGACATGCAGCATGCTGCAGGCAGCGTCTCCCGGTTGCATGCAGTTCTCGTCTGTGTGGGCGGCAGCTTGTCGCCAGAGAAGACACAGCTCAGTTTCTGTCTCTTTCTCTTTCTTCTTCTTAGTTCTGATATAAATAATATGAAACTTCCTACAATTTGAATGCGTAAATTGTATCTCAAAGATGCGAGAGCCGAAAAAAAGCGACGTTGCCTTTAATGCGACATAATTGATGCACAAAAGCGCGTCCTATTCATGTTTCATTATGCATGCGTTTGCCTCTGATTTGATTAACAAGCTGCATGAGTGTGCGTGCGTAAGTATCTTTCAGATACAAATACAGATACATGCACAATTGGGTGAGACTGCCTGGGAAGATTATAAAGAGCTACTTTCAGTTAAATTACAACAAAGCTGATGCCAATTTATCGATTTTTATATGCCACTTCAAAGATACTTTCTATATCTGTGTATCTATGTATCTCAATATGTGTGTGTCATTTTCAAGGAAGCCCTTCAAAGTTTTGTTTGCTTTATTTTCAACATGACATCGGGCCAACAGCGACAATTATCCGCTTAGCGTGTTCGGGCCAGTGCAGCGATGGGCAAAGTATCTTTAATATACAATTGAGTCATAAGTTACTGACCAAGCGATCGACTGTCTGTCTGTCTGCCTCACTGTCTTGGCATAATTAAGCGCTTTCGTTGCCGCATCAATTCTCCAACTGACACCAAGAGGAAAACACATTTTCTCAATTTAATGGACGTCGGCTAGAAACAATTGGTTTATCATCAAGACTCACAGATACAGCGTGGCAGCTCTAATGAAGTTGCCGCACGATGCATCGTGATGATGCAGCGCAAATCCAAATTAAGAGCCAAGCTGCGAGTATCTGACGGATTGTTGTTGAGTCGACAGCTGAGTAAGAGAAGATGAAAAATAATTACAAAAGTAAGAAATGAAAAAAACTGCAGCGCGTGCTATTGAACTCTTTCAAAAGATACTTTTCTATTTGAAAGATACTTTTGTATCCATTGTACTATTGTAGCTGTCAGCTGCATTTGACATTTTTGCACTTGACAATGTGCCGGAAATTGATTTCTTATTGCGGCAGCTGCAACTAGTTACAAAAGTATCTTAAGAATATACGTGTCTGTGTGGGTAGCTGCAAAGGGCAAACGATTTGTATTGCGAATGAAATTATGCCTCAATGTGGCAGCTTCAATGGGGCACAGACTCCACAGACTCCTTCAACTTTGGTGGTCGCGTTTAATTAAATTGCCAAATGAATCTTCAGCGTGGGTGGGTTTCGTTTTTCAAGCCTAACTGCAAGTAAATTTACAATTGCATGGTTTCGAAGTCGTTTTGAATTTCATTTTATTAAAAAACGCAACGAGCGGATGTTGAAGTTAAAGTTGCAGCATTCGCTTTATCGGCTTAATGGCCAAGAGAACCGTTCCAATAAGCGCCGCAATGTGTTGCATTTAAATGCTAATTTTATCAACTGGCCAACAGACACACACACGTGCAGTGAACGCAATCCAAGTTCCCAGTTCCCAGTTCCCAACTCATGCTCAAGTGTTGAATGTCATTAGCGCGTTGTCGCCTCGAGGTCTGGAAATGGAGTTGGAATCGGTTTCGGATTCGGAGTCAAACTCAAAGTCGAAGTTGCTGAAGCGTGCGAGAAAAACTAACAAAATGCTGTTGTTGCTGCTGCACTTCGTTAGCACCTTTTGAATTGGGGGAACATATCCGTAAGTGGACGCTTGATGACCGGAAACGACGCCAGGCAAAAGCTACATGTGTCGACTGCCAAACGCACACCTGAAACCAAGTCCAAAGAAAGTGAGAAAGAGCCAGAGACCGAGAGAGAAGGCGAGCAGTTAATGATGGCATTGGCCTCTCCAGATTTGGACTGTCTTGGTGTTGCCAGCATTTCAAGTGGTAAAAAAAAGATAATTTGATAGAAAAAATAAAAAAGTTAATAAAATCAAACATGCAAAAAAAAAGTATAAGTTTTATATTAACCAAATAAACTCCAGATTATGTGCAACTAATATATACATTTACAAAAAGCTGTAGTAATCCTATAAAATACGAGCAGCAAAGATATTTCGTTTATTAACAACAATATAATTAAAATCATTTAAAATAATTTCCTCTTCTTTAAATTTTATTATATTTGGTTTACAAGAAAGTTAGAACTATGTAACTATAAATTGTAATATTTAGACAAGTGGTAAAATTCGGAATAACAAAAAAGCCAAGTCTAGCTATAAACCAACTAAAATGGTAACACTGATTCAGTGCCACTGCCTCTATACCTACCTCTCTTTCTTTCGGGGCAGCAACTCCCACACGAAGCACAAATCGAAAAGACGTTGAAAAGATGTTGCAGCTGCCTTTGGGGGGAATAAAACAGATCACAATTGCCACAAAAAGTTCAGGCCAATTCAAGCGCAAAGCTGTCCAAAGTTAACAAGCAAATTGATGCAGTTGCAAGTTCCAAGCTGCAACTGCAACTGGAACACGGGGCATGCAACAGAAACAACAACAAATGGGCCAGCGACATGCAATTTTCAAATCGCAGATGCTACAGCAACAACAACAACAACAACGGCGTTTAAAAATAGCAGCATGTCACCAGCAGCAACAACAACAATTACAACAACAAATGCATCGATGTGGCAATGAAGCAGAAAGGAAAACTGCAAAAACAGCAACATCAAAACAACAACAGAGAAAGAAAAGAGACACAATCTCATCAGGCGCAGGAAAACAAACAGATTGTCGGCCAGGCAGACACAATTAATGCGCTACATTAAAATATTCATTTAAAAGGTGCAATTAATCTATTAATTAATCAGCTAAGTGATGAAAATGATCTAGAAATGATTAATAATTGGTCATTCAGCTAGTAACTAAATATAAAATAAAGCTAAGAAAACATTTACTGATCGCTAGATTATATATATCATTAAAATTCTAGAAAAATAGAAAGACATTCAGTACTTTAACAGATGAACATAGCTCAGTTTGGGTACCGCCCAAGGTGCTTTTGCCTTTGGGCTGATCGTGACGTTGCGATGGCTTTGATAATGCGCCCACCAATTGGCCCAACGGATGGCGAGTTGAATATTTTGCGCTGTCATTGCTCAGAGTGCAACTGCAACACCAACTGAAGCTGCAGCTGAGGCAGTGACGATTAGAAAGGATGACAAAACACAGCAATAACCAGAGGAAGATGGAGGGAGAGAGCAAGGAGAGAGGAAGGACCGTGGCATGTGCGTGATGCGCATGAGCGGCGCGTCATTGCGCCTTAAATGGGAGCAGAGTTGCAACTTGGCGTGCGCCCTCCTCGTTGAGGCGACACACTGAGAGAAATAGGGGGAGAGAGAGCGAGGGAGGGAGGAAACACTGCAATTTTTAGACATTTCTCATTGTTTTGTTGCATGTTTTTTATTGTGTTGTTTGCGAATGCGCAGCGATGCGTTTATTAAAAGACAACAACATAAACAAAAAAAAAAAAATACAGGCAGTTGGAGAGAAAGAGAGAGAGGGAGGGAGTTAGCAATGACAACAAGAACAGTCAATGTTGGGGGTGCTCTATGGAAAGGGAACAGAATCAGAATCAGAGACAGAAACAGAGAGCCAGAAATTGTCGTTGCCCTTTTTTGGCCAGGCGCATTTTAATCGCGCACTGAAAATCAAAGGCGAAAAGTGGCCAACAACAAGAGCAACAACAATGAGTGCAACTGCAACAGCAACAGCAGCTGCAGGCAATTCGGGGTCGCTGCAGTTTGAATGTCGAGAAACATAACTCTTTGGGATCTCCCATCTCCCGTTGTCCCGTTGTCCCGTTGTCCCGTCGTTGTTCCATTTGACGTTTCCCTTTTGTGAATTATTGAAATTGCGCAGTTTCTGCGATTGATCTGACAAACGGGAGGAGCAAGAGCAGAAGAAGCAACTGAAGCAACCAGTCTGAGTAACATTACAAGCAATCAATCAATCACTGAAATAGTCAAGATATCCGTAAGAGTCCATCGTATTACTTAGCTACCGTTTAAAGAGAGAGAAAACTTCTCATTCCATCGAAAAAGCCGCAGGAGCACGCGATTTATCGATGGAGACCAACCAATATTTTAGACTGGTCACGAACTCTGGGAAACGGTCACGTGAGACAAATGCCTAGGGCGTGTCTCTACAGAGACTTCTCTATTCTTGATTGGTTCTTCAAACGGAAACACTTAATGGATATCACATGTTATAGATACATCAATGCGATAAGATTCTGAAACTTCGATACATGAGTGAAAGTTTTCATCAATTTTGGATTGTGACGAAAACTAATCAATGCATCTGCATTTAATCTAAGTCTTTTAATCTTTATTATCAATTTGTGAACTAATGAATGATTCTTATTAGCAATCTCCATTTAGAGATTCATTCTAATGGATATCACATGTCATAGATACATCCGAGCGATAAGGCTGGAGATTTAAAAAGCGATCATCAAATTGCAGGAATATTTATTAAATGCATCGAAAAATAATCAATGAATATGTTTTTTTAACTTATATCTTCAGAAAACAAGATAATTTTCTTATCTATATTATAAATATAAATCTTATTAAATTTCCTCTATCTGCAAGGCATGCATTACCATAAAAAACAACGAATTGTTTTGCTGATTCTCCAAAATAAGAAATGAAAAAAAAAACACGCATTGCATTTTGCGCTGACTAAAAATAACATATAATTTTTTGTTGATCCCCCTCAAAGGGATTCCATGGAATTGAAATGAAAACAAAGCTGAGCAGAAGGATGTGAAATCAGCACAGAAACACCACAGAAATTGGGGGAAGCCAACGAAACGCTCCCCAATAATTTCCAGCCAGAAAGTCAAAGAAAAAAGTAACAGAAAGGCGACAGATACAGAAATCTGGGTCTGAGAATGGGAATGGTATGGGAACGGTTTCTGGGACAGGTTATGATATGTCAGCAGCATTTGGGAACAGCATTTAATTCTGTCGAAAAATATTTTCGTGAGGAATTTCAAGTGCTAAAAGAAAGAAAAACAAAAAAAGGTTTAAAACAATGAAATGGCCAATTATGACGAATTTTCAAATGAATTTAAATGTCCAGTCGGAGCAAGGGAAAGAAAGAAGGGAAGAAAGGGAGAGCACTTGAGAGCCGTTCAACGTCATCATTAGCACCCGAAAATGTCAAGTGGCATGTCAAGCGACGCCTTCCTCCCCCTCTGCCACTTCTCCCATTAATGATGGCATTTTGTCACACGCTGTTGGAGCTGCTTCCTCTCAGTTGGAGCTTTTGGTTTATGCTTGGCTCGATTTAATGATTTTTAAATCGCTTTTCATGTCTTAATTGACATCGCTTGGCTTGGCTTGGCTTGGCTTTCTAGTCTCCAGGAGACGCCACTATAAAAACCAATCTCGCCCAGGCATTTAGCCTAGATTCAGACTACATTGTGGCAATCTTCAGGTTCACATTGTGGGTCAGCTGGAAGTCAATTTGCCTCGATCCTTGCATTATCAGCAATTATCCGGCCAACTGTTTTCACGACTTTCCCACTCCCCTGCCCCTCAGAGATTGCTGCCTGCAAGTGGAACAAATTTATTTGCCCGCTACCAAACGACCATTAACAATTTTTCCAGCGACTAATCTTTGAATCTTGGCCTGGCTAATGCTTTGCCAGTTGGCGATGCTCATAATTCACCCACCAATAACCGACGGTCATGTTCAGGGGCGAAATCTGATCGCGCCTCTTCGTTTCGGACTTTCCATTAGGATAAATTGCTAAAGAAAATTGCACATGGAAAATGTGCAATGTATAAAAATGTCAAAGATCGGATCGCAGTCGCAGTCGCAGTCGAGACTTTTCGACTCCTCGACTCCATGGAGACGATGGTGACTCCACTCTGCGCTAGATTAATGATCGTGCAAAGACCCGAGGATTATAGCGCTTCAGTTTGGTAGCCTCCACTCTAATGACGTCATTATGACCAAGCACAGCACGTGCTCCACTCCAATTGCCAAATAAACGAAGCTCTAGGCCTTCCTTTATTTTTTTTTTTTTAGTGGTAATGGCAACAACAGTGGCTCTGTGGTTCTGTTGCTGCCTCAGAGCCAACTGCCGCATGGCTAAATAAATAAAAATTCAAATTTAAATTCAAATTATTATCTCTTCCCCTCCCTCGACTGTCCGCACGCCGCAGGCCGGAGGCCGACAATGAGGGGGTGTCAAGTTTCATGAATATGCAAATTAGAGTCAGGCCATGGAAAACCATCAGCATGATGATATATGGGCAGGAGACGCAGCATGGAATCAGCGTGCATGAATTGTAAATAAATTTATTGCGTACGCAGATTTCTTGTTTATCTCTCTCTCTCTCTTTCTCTTTCTCTGTTGGTTTTTAATACCCTGCAATTAAGTTCTCAAAAGGTGCTTAAAGTTCGTTTATTATAATTGTTTAAACACTTAAAAATTTTTATTATTATTGTCAAAGAAATGCAGAGAGTAGTTGTAGTTGTTGTATTCTTTTTAATATATATTACAGAATATTTCAAAATTACAAGAATTCTTATAATAGAAAATTAAAAAATATGAAAAATCCATTATAGCATTAAATTACTAGGAATTTCGGAATAAAACGTTTATTAAATAAATTTACAAATTTCTTTTAAATACAGGGTGTTTTATAGTACAGAAAATTAGACTTCTACAAATTTACTTTAGTTTTATGGTGCGTTCATGCGAGAAAAAAATATAGCAAGTAGAAGAGTTACTTTCATACTACACGAAAACTTCACGAATATGAATTATAAAATATTTTCTTTTTTAAATGGGGAGGAAATTTGGCAACGTACTATACTGGAAAATGATCAAAGCTCAGGCATGGGAAACTGTTCTGGGCTCTTGGGTTAAAAACTGACAACTCGACAAATCCCAAAAGATTTTGACATAACAAGTCACAAAGTTGAGATTTGTTTGATCTGAAGTTGATGTGAGGAAGCTCTTGATGACAGGATTAAAAGACTTGAGATGCCTGCACGTTGAAAAAGAGCGCGGTATCACAAAACGAATGAAGACTTCTCAGGCCTTTAATTGCCCTCAGATGGAACAATCCAAGTGATGGCCATGGTCAGGAACTTGGCATCTGGTATTTGGTATTTCAATTATAACATTCGCTGCGATAAACCTAATTGATTGACTGGTCAGTCGAGGTGCTGATAATATTTATACGAGTACCACGTTCAGCCCCAACGAGCAATATAATTGCATTTTCCACAAGACAGAAGAAAACAAAGAATAGCAACAACATCGAAGCAAAACGAAACGAAGAAGAAGAATGGCAGGAGCAATAACAATGCTGTCTGGATGCATTTTCCACGCTTTAATGTTGCAGGCGGTGCACGTTTCTCGGCCTGGTCATTACATAAACCATAAGCACCAGCTACAGCAACAACGAGAGATGTGGAAGCATCCAAACACAAGATGTGGCAGACACTGCTCCACTGGCCTAGGCACAGGCCAAGTCTCAGATGCAACACAGCGCTTGTTTATGCCACTTCGGGGCCATTTTCACAGTTTACTTTCTTGGATTGCATCTCTTTCTCTTCCTCGCGCACCCTCTCTCTCTCTCCGTCTTGTTCTCTTGTTGAAGAAAATTATCTGCTGTGCAACGGTAAATGTGATGCACTTCAGCAATCTCCTCCAATTCCCTCAGCTGAACAAGTGCAACGTGGCACATTTTCAATGCAAAAGCAAACTCACGATTTTCACCCCAGGGACGAGATGGCGGGAGGCCTAGAAGAAAACCCGCCAGGCAACTTTTTAATGCAGGATTATCCACGACAACCACAACAACAACATAGCAGGAAAGGCTACAGCAAGCGTACTCGACTGGGAGAAACCCTGTCCGTAAAAAATTAAATTAAGTTCTGAAAATGGAAAATGTCATATATAATATATTATATCCGATCTCGATTAAATTTTTAACACACATTAAAAATATAGTAAGCGGCTTTTAAGGCGGTATCTTTAAAACTGACGTTGTTAATAGTTTAAGAATTGTCGAAACCATTAACTTTTTCGTGTCTACAGCTCTTATAGTTTCTGAGATCTTGGTATTGATAAGATTGCCACAAACTCATAAGCCCCTTGAACCCCTTGGTTACTGGGCCAACAACAACAACTGGTAACTGCATCCCATCAACTGGAGCGCCCTTACTTTGCTCTTTGTTGTTGTCAACAAACTTTCAACTAGGAAGCAAAAGCAACAAAAATCTGAACAGTCGGCGCCAGTTGAATGAACTCCACGGAAAGCTGGAAGCTGCAACGCGGTTGCTCCACAGCTGAAAAATGGTTCACTTTTTTACTTTTTTTTGTAGTCGGGCCTGCCACAGGTAATGATGATGTTGCCACAGCTCCCTGTGAAAGGAAGCATGGCAAAACGAGGCCAAAACTACGGGGCGAGCGGACGACAAGCCAGAGACATCCACACACACACACACACACACACAAAGCGTCAGCAGGAAACGAACCACAATAGACAACATGGTACCTAACAGGGAACAGGAACTCTCTGTGAATGCTGCGCCTCGTTGTGGTTGCCTTAATTCACAATCAATAGAAGAAACAACGCTCAACCGAGCGCAAATAATTCCCCAAGAAAGCTGCAGATTTTGCGATCGAAATTGATAGGGACATGGGGGGAAGATGATGCTAGAGACGCAGGCAGGCGGGAAGGCAAAGAGAATGGTGCATTTCAACACATGCCGCCAAGTAGCAAAAAGAAACAGCAGTCAGCAGATTCACATCCACATCCAGATCCACATCCCAACATAGGAGCGCCCATTTGTAACTCAATGGCGTGTAAAATAGCTGCCGGGCAGTTGGACGGCCGGACAGAACGGACGCATAAACAGAGTAGGAGAAGGTGCTGCCAGTTTTATTCGTTAGAGATGAGTTTCCCCTTGCATGGACTGCGACTTTCACATATTCGTGATCGATAACAGTTGCTGAAATTAATAAATCCTTGTGAGTTATTGATTAACTGCTCTAGTTATCGATTGACTAAACAGAGATGGGTTTGAATGAAGAAATAGACTCTATCTGCCTTACCATAAAAACTTGAGTTTTTAAAATTTCAAAGGGGCATCGAACTCATGATTTAGCGAAAAATATTTATTTTTACAAAATGAATTAAATTTGAATGCAGAATGAATTTAGAGGCCAAAACAAACTCAAAATGACATTCCGCTTGAAAATCGGTCCTGTTTTGACGAAGTTATAAAAGATTGAAGTTGGTCGCACCGTTGACCTACCAAGTTTACAAGTCAAAATTTTTGTTCATTTTCCCATGATTTTTTACAAAAATATGAAAGTTCTCAGAATCAAGTTTAAAGTGTTGTTTTATACTAATTACGATATAAGGAGTTGATTAAAAGTGAAAACTTGAGATTTAAAATTTTCAATTTTCAAAATATCAAAGGGGGGACCCTTAGCATCAAACCCATGATTTAGCGGAAAATATTTTATTTTACAAAATGAATAAAGTTTGAATGCAGAATGAATTTAGAGGCTAAAACAAAATCAAAATGACATTCCGCTTGAAAATCGGTCCAGTTTTGACAAAGTTATAAAAGTTTGAAGTTCGTCTCACCGTTGACCTAGTCACTTTACAAGTCAAAATTTTTGTTAATTTTCCCATGATTTTTTACAAAAAAATGAAAGGACTCAGAATCAAGTTACTAATTTTTTTATACTAATTACTATAAAAGGAGTTGATTAAAAGTGAAAACTTGAGATTTGTAATTATAATTTTCAAAATTCCGAAAGGGGACACTAAGCATCAAAATCGATTACAGTTGAAAATCACTGCATTTATCGACAGTGACTTAATATAGCGCATCTCTAGCTGTTGATCGCAAGTGTGATCGAGTGTCGGTTCTTGTTGTTACTGTTGCTGTTGGAAGCAGCTGCCGTTTTGTTCGATTCTTCAGCTTTCAGATTCTCTTCTCGTTCAGCTGTTGATTGTTGATGATGATGATTATGATGTACACATACTTTGTTGTTGCACTGTGCTAAAATTTAATAAGTGCAAAAATAATCGCTTGCTTTATGCAAGCTCCTAATGATTGTGCTTTTGCCTATTGTTGTAGTTGTTTAGTTAAATTTCTTGTTGTTGTAGTTACATTTGCCTTTCTTTGGTTCAATGAACTGCTCTTGTTTCTGCTGCTTGTGTGTGTGTGTATGTGTATGTAATTCAAAGCGAAATTATAATGTTGCAAATTGGAGCTCAGCAACGAGAGCCACAACAACAACAAATACAAAATACAAAAAAAAAAAACCAGTTGAAGTTAAAGCTACATATATTTCTCCCCTCTTTATTATTCTTCCCCTTTTCCACTGTCAGCGAAGCGCGCGTAAAATAATTTTTTATGAGACGGAGAGTTCTTGTCTCTTTTGTTGTTGTTGTTGCTGGTATTGTTGTCGCCGCATTTGTTGCTCGTGTAATTAAATAATGTTAAGTTGAGCTGCGAGCGCAGAGTTGACAAACTGACACGCGAGCTACGCTGGTCAATTTATGCCAAGGGGGATCATCAAGAGGGGGGAGGAGAAAAGGGGACACGATTATGGGAAGCTTTATTTAATGCGTAAGTAAAAATAGTTTCCGACAATATGACTGGTGGGTAAATTGAGTGCCATGATGCACTTGACATCTCAGCCCAATTGGATGCATAATTTGATTAGGCATTGCGTGCAGTTTACAGAGAGTTTACTGTGGTGCATACAGAGTCCACAAGATGACACCAGAGATCATGATATTAAAGAGATCAAATAAAGTTATTCCTTAATTTAAGTTTCTAGTGAAATCATGAACTCATTGTTAACTTTTCAATTCGAATTTCAGATAAACTGAAAGTAGCGCAATTGAAATATCATCGAAAACAAATTGGCTGTACATTAGAAACGCATAAAACTTCATTAAGTTTGTATTCTTCAACGCTTTAAGAACAACTCGCGACTGCAGTTAACAATTAACTTGGCCCCGGCGAAAGATATGAGGCAACAGATAGGAAGGCCTAAACTGGAGAGAGAGGAACTCAACAGCTGCGCCGCTTGAGTGCATCCACTTCGTAGCGAGCAAACAACTTGCAATGAATTGCAATGATATAAAGAAGTGGAGAAAATAAAACTAGAAGCAACAGCACAACGAAATAACAATAAAATATTGTACAACAATAAGTCGGACCCCGTTGTCTGTCCATTTTTTTTTTTTTAACTCGCTTGAAGTTTTCGCTCGTCAGCGTTACCCCAACTTCAATTCCAACTCCAGTTCCAGCTCTGACTCCAAATCTAACTCCAGCGGGGGTTACCAAAGTGCGCATGAAATTTGATTCTCGGAAGAGTTCATTTCTTGCTTACCGGGAAAGTTGCCAGGTAATGAAATTTACTGCCCAGCTACGAGAATGCTGTACTAACTTCATTAAATTACAAACAAACGTACAGACAGACAGAGCATACATTCATATGTAATACATAGTATGAAGTAACTGCTTGGCTAGAGTTGTCAGGGGTTACCAAAAAGATCTAACAAACAGGCCGTTAGACCGCCCACCAGGCTAACTAACGGCACTTTGGGGAATTGTGCCTTATTCAAAATAAAAATAGCCGAAAACAGAGAAAAACCAAAAAAGATAAGTTATCTTCGGCAAGCCGCAAATTTGATACACTTACAAATCCCAGAATTTAATATTCGGCAGATCGACAGCGAAAACAAAAAACAGGATGGATGTATTATAAACATACGATCGCTTAAAAATAAAAAAAAAGTTCATTATGTAAATTAAATATTTATATTTGCCACGCATGCGTTATCAACGTCAAAAACTCAAACATAATATCTGCAGCAAAAGGAACGTACCTGTACGAAGATTTATGAAGAGATCTCCCAAGCTGAAAGACTTGTTTGCAAGGGTATAAAGAGATAGCAAGTATGCAGCCCATTAGAGTGCAATAACATTGAAACATTCAATAATGGGCGAGTTCAACAGGGACAACTTGTAAATTTGATTTTCACAAACATTTTTCACAGGCAACTGTTTTTTTTTATTTCGACTATCTGCATTGAGTTGTTATTGCCGTTGTCATCGTCATTGTCATTGACATTGTCATTGCATCCCCGTGGGATCAGCGAGCTCCCCAAATTGGCAGTCCCTCAACGAGGTCTACACATGTTAACCAAGCCATTGTGGCCTTTTCTTTTCTGGCTTGGAACAAAGCGAAAAATGTTTGCCCTTTTGTTTTTTTTTGTTGTTGCTGGGAGGATAATGCATTGATTTCTGGCGTTACCATTCGCTTTTACTGCTGTCCATGGAAGCGTGAAGTAAGACAGAAGCCCTCGACTGGGGTGTGCCTCAATTGTTTGTTATATTCCTCTTCCACACCCCAAATACTGTGCCTCCTTCTGTTTTTGCACAGGAGTTGGGAGGGGGAGTCGATATCCAAGTACTGCTACAAACCAGCTGGATTGTCTTTTGTTTGCCATTTCCATTGATGCAGCAGCCTGTGTCGTGCATTGTATTTATGTAATCGCAGATGATTCAATGGATTTGATCGAAATATCAAACCAATTTAAAAATAACTCTTTTCTAATGCGCAAATGCCTTAGTATCGAAGTATCGATGCCAATGCATCTCGATATTGCTGATTAGTCTGGTTGATTCGTTACTAACCTGTATTTTCCAACACTGCAGCTGATCTTCCTATGCTCCTTCAACACATTTACACATGCACACTTAAGCACACACAGACACTGTGATCTATTTGCCGCTTTATTTAATATTTCACTGGCTTGCCTTTAGTATCAGCTATATGCCAAACCGTTTTATATATGTATTTATTTATTTATTTAAGCAAATTCAATGTGAAACAATCAAATTGATGCACTTGCTGCGCGACGCGATAAAAACTGAACTTGCATCGATGCCAACCACAAAACGAATAAAGCGAACAGACAAAAAATAACAGACGCAAAACACGACAGGCACCGCGCGCGGGAGCTAGAAAGAGACGACGACTGTGAGTTCGCATTTATTTGCATGTGGTGGTGTATGTGAGTGATTGACATGCAAATCGCGTTGTGCTCTTCCTCTTGATCGTGCCAGTGTTGTTCCACTATTTTTCGAAAACAATTAAGTTTCCATATTTTGCACTCAATATGCAAAAGAAATTGTGGAAAGTTCTTGTTGCAATAACAACAACAACAACAACAATGTTGTCCATGGCCGCAATTGCAACCCTTTATGCTAGAATTACGCTGACCATGCGAAAAAGGGGGAAAGACGCAGTTTGCGTTTCTCGTTTACATTTGCATGCTGAAAGGATTAGAAAGAAACCGGTTTGTTGTCCATTGCGTTCCATTCCACGTTGGCACAGAAAACAGCTTAGCAGTTTGGTCAGCGTCCAACTGTGAGGGTTAGCAGTGATTTACTTTTGGGGGTGGCTGTTACACACACACACACACACACTGACATAAAATGCAGTTGCGTCCACACTTCATTGTAATGGCCAAGCATTAGGGCGACACTTGAGTTTGTGTTGCATGTCAAAGTCAGAGCATCGCCGACGGTTCCCCCGTCTCTGTCTCTTATGCAAATGCAAACAAAAGCGACCGCCGAGACGCAAGAAGTCACGTGCTGACAAACACCACCAAACAGAGCTGAACTGCAACTCCGACGACGACGCCGTCACTAATAAGCGGCAAATAATTGGCAGACGAACTTGAGACTACCCCAATGCCTCAGTGGCCAAAGGGGAGAGAGGGGGAAGGGATGTGTGCTCGCCCTGGAAACCGCATGACACTAAAAATCGATACGACTGCCACCCCAAAATAGAAGCATTCATTTCGCCCGCTGCAGGTTGTCGATCCTTGGAATGTTTGTTTGCCTGGACACTCTGCCACTCGGCCGGCTTCCAGCCATGGATGGCCAGCTGAAAGAGAGCGGCAGAGAGAAAGGGAGAGAGGAAACGTTTCCATTACTCTTATTGCTGCAATTGATGTCTGCATTTGTGGGCATTGTGGCAGGTAAGCTAAATAACATTATGTTATGGCCCAGTACATGACTCATTATGGGAATCATAGAACTTTACAGAACCCCACCGAAAGCCTCAACAATTAGAATTTCCGGCTATAAAATTGTGGAACCTATAAAGAACATGGAGAACAAACCAAAAAGCGTTAGGCCAGAACCATGTCAAACAGTCGGTCTGTCATTCATGTCACTCTCTGTCTCTGTCTCTGTCCAGCTGTCCAGCAAACTGACTGCGATTAGAGCACATTTCTCTCAAAGCATTTGAATGTCAAGGGAAGGCATAAAGCACGCCCGAAAATGCAATGCAGCTCTATTTAATGGCCACCAAATGATCATTACGAGGAGGCCACCCGCCTCCATCTCTGCCTCCATCTGCATCTGCATCGCTGTGCAATGAGCCAAGCGACCTGGGCTCCGACATAGGCGACAATTAATTTGGTCAACGAAGCGCGTCTAATAATGTGACTACAATGACGACAATGGGCTGGGTACACTCGGTGTCTATGTCTGACTATGTCTATGCCTGTGCCTGTGGCGTTCCAGACAAAGCTCGGCTTGGGTTTCGCAGCTGGCCAGCTGGCAAGTGTTGGCTGGAATATGTATGTTTGCTGTTCCAGCGATATATATCATTTTGATATATATGCCATGGGGCCATGGGGCCACTCCTACCTTGGGCGGCAACAACAACGTTATAAATTAACACTAGAGAGTCTACCATACACAGTGGGCGGTGGCAGGCCATAAATGCCCAACAACAAATGGAAAACAATTAACCGTTGCATGTTGCAGTTGCAAACCTAGTCGGTGGCTCAATCGTTCAGAGGCAATGCGTGAGATCGTCAGCGAAAGATAATGACCCTAAAAATGGTAGTCGGACAAATGAGCGATCGTTAATCTTAATGGATGTTTGTGAGTTTACCCGAAATTGGCTGTTCATTTGCTGATCTAGAACAAAAAGAAATCTATCGAAAACTAAGGATATTATGCAATAAAAAGAAAAGTTTGTCAAAACTCGTATTTAAAATTATTGACAAGATTATAAGATTTTAAAATAAGTAGATGTAGATGTTCGTAAAATTTTGTTTTTACCCTTTTTTCTTGTTCAGTCAAGCTTAGAATGAAATAGTAAAGCCCCTATGAATATTATTAAATCAAGAACATATTTTGACATAACTTTTAATTAAAACTTGTTACAAGACTAAAATTTGTATATTTAGCTATAATATTTCTTACTGATTGTTGAAATTATCTTTAGGCTTTTTTTTGATTTGATTTAAGAATTTGATAATATTGCCTCGAGTTATTTGTACATGTTATTTAATACTATAGTTTAATAATTTTTCAATAATATTAAAATTTCTAGTCATTTCTTTTATTACTCATATGGAAAAATAATATAGCCAACTGTCTGTGAATATTATATCATTTGCCCAGTTTTTGCCCATTTCTTCTGTTTATTTGTCCTTTTTTGCGCCCCTAAGCATCACTCTCACTTTTAACGCGTCCTGAGCCAATAAATCTGAATAACAAACTTCAGTTAAGCTATAAAAACAAAAGTGAAACATGCTAGAAATCAATGAACTTGAATTTCTTGCCATCAAAATATACAAATAATGGAAATTTGTGAGAAGATATGCAGACCATGTACAAAAATAAAACCCCGATTTGGTACCAAAAAATTTAATCCCAAAGCATTTGACGCATTCCCAGAGCACCAATGCTAAGGGTTGAACAGGGGAAAAAAGCTACCCTCAAACAGTAGGGAAAACTGCAACTGCACTGCATGTTGCAACAATGAGAACGATAACAACAACAACTACAACAACAACCCCTAATGTCGTAATGCCCCCGGGCACATTCACAGGACGAACAATGCGACGCACGATGGTGGCGCATTTTGCAATGACAAACAACAATAAAACTACGATATCGAGACAATCGATCAATAGCGAGTTACAGAGAGAAATGGAGAGACAGAGAGAGAGAGAGACTCGTAATAACAACAACATCAATAATGATGATGATGATGGGCATTGCGTGAAATTTTTCAGACAAAGCGGCGCGCGTTGCGACTCGAAATTTCGAACCTTGGGCTCCTCCTCCTCGAGAGCAGCGAAACAGCTGCGCAGGCGCCACAGTTTACAGTTCACAATCGAGCAAAGGGAATCGCAATTGGAATTCGAATTGCTATGTGGCAGCTTCCATTGGTGGTTGTTTTTTGTTTTTGTTGTTTTTTTTTTTTTTTTGGTACAGTTACAGTAGCAAGTTGCAAGTTAGCTTGGCTCTCGGCATTAGAGCATTTCAACGTTTGTCACTGTCAGTCGGCCAACAGTTTGCCCAAAAAAGGGGTGACAACAGCTCGTTTGTACAATTTGTTGCGCAATCATTTTGGCCCACGTCTTGAATTTAAACTGGTAATTGGTTCGTCATTTGGACTGGAGTTTAGAGTGCATTAACCTTCGCTTTAGATTCCCAGCTGCCTTTCGATCTCTTGGCACGTTCTTGGCCCTGTTGTGACCTACCCTTTGCATCTTTTTCTTCTTCCCTAACGATCCCTATTCCTTGGCGATAATTTATGACCTTCCTTTCTTCAATCAAAATACAGCTGACGATTGTTTTTATTCCAATTTCTAGTTTTCTTATTTCTGATTCCAGAAACTGATTCAGTTATCGGATATCCAGTTTTCAACAGTTATTATACAACATTTTCCCATGTTGAGAGCAAAGTTCATCCAAGATTTATGACAAAAGCAATTTATATGCATTGATATCTTTTATGGTTATATCTAAAGCTATCTGGGAGCTCTTTTCCAAACTCCCCAGCAAACTTTGTTGTCCACGCCAATTACTAAGCGACACTTTACTCTCATTTTAGGGGGAAGCTCCATTAACTTGGATATCTCTTAACGACTGCACAAAAGCACAACTCAATAAATGCAGACCCAAAGATACTTTATGGTGTGTACTTATCGCCAAAATACATATACATATATCGATGGAGGGCACTGCGGGTGCTTCAACATGATGTGGGGGAGATTGTCGACGCAATTGTCGGTCATATGAGGGCAACACAGAATTTCCCCTGCCTCGGAGGAGCTGCTTATGGAAAATAGGAAAATGTTTCAATCAGTGCACAGCTGGAAGTACTTCTTTATTGGATTTCGGGTGTTGAAAATTGTGCAATTAACTGTTTGATTGGCCATTGACAAAAGGGTTAATCAATAGCCAATGTTACTGGTCATCAACATACATACATACATACGTACGTTCCATACATATGTAATTAACTTGCATTTTCCTGTTGTTCGCCCGCATCTAAATGTTCATTTAGTCTGCTGTGATTGCATTTTGGGTGTAAATGTTAATCAAATTAGCCACAGGCGTAATCAATGCTTGTATTATTATATTATTATTTGTTTCTATTGAAAAGTAATTTTTCTATATTAAATTTTTTCTGACGTCTGCAGTTTTTAGAATTTTATTTTCCCCCGGTAAATTGTAATCATTTATTGTTATTTAATCCTTTTTAGTGGCAATAGTTTTATCCACTCGCAGCACGTTCCTCCCAAGCAGATGTTTGACTTGCGTCTCAAATGCCTTGTTCGCAGGATTAATGTTAACATTGATGTGGGTCGTTACCAGGGGTGGAGCAGGGGCGGGGAGTCGCATGTGTGCTGATTTTTGCTGCACTATTGTGGCATTTAATCCGTATTAATTTTCAATAAGTGCAATGAGGTCTATAAATGTTTGATAAATGACTCAGCAAGCGATAAATATGCCACAAGCTAAGCACGTGACTTTTGAGTAGAAGCTCGTGACAATGAATTTTTGGCAAACACATTTGAGAACCGGCTAAAATTGCAGCTGGTAAATTGCCAACAAAGTGAGCAGAGGTGATGGAAGCAATCAGAGACATCAATGAAAAGTTTTTAAAATTAAAATAATCATATCTTGTTTTATTTTTAACAAATTAGTAAATAATTTATATTTTTTATATATATATATTTTTTTTTTATATTGACAAACTAAATAAAATTATATTGTGAACGTTTGCAGTGTAATCATGTTTTTAAACGTCCGTTGCATACTTTTAGGGCTTCTAGTATTCGATTGTGAAATCAACATTTTGTAGCATACTTTTAAGATTGCATCGAAAATAGAGTGCATATAAAAATTTTCATTGCATACTCTTGGGGTTCGCTGTAAAGTTTTGCTAACATAACAGCCGCTTAACACTTGTTAACAGCCAAAGTTTACATTTTGATGTTAAACAGAGAAACTTGAAAATTGCAAACCCACAAAACAAATTTTAATAAAATCTCGCTAGAAACCAGAGCAACATTTCCTGTGATACCCTTACCCAGCATTTTCCTATGTTTTTTCCCTCAAAGTTTTAAGCGGGAAAACCCTCATTGCAGCTTCAACTGATGTAATGCATTTGTAAAATTTCATCAGCAATAAACTTTTCCAACTTGCAAATCGTCGTCTCATCTTGTTTGTTGGCTCAGAGAGTATTTGCCTTGTTTATGCATTTGTTTTAATAAAGTTTAGTGCTGCACTTCCGTTGCACAACTTCTGCTGGGGGAGGGTAAGTGTTTGAGGGGGTTGCAACTGGGAGTTGATGTGACTGAAATTGCAACAACACAGACGTCGCACATCAGGGAGTGAAATATGTACATAAACTTAAGAATATTTTCCCTCACAAATCGTTCTTTTTTTCTGTGATTTTGCTTGTCAGTTTATAGATAAGTTTAATGAGATTCTTTATGTTCACAAATTGTATCATTGTTATCTCAACAAGAATTAAACATATCTTCTTTATTGTCTTTTCTAGACATATTATAACGTAGAAGTGGTGGCAGCACAAAAGTTGTAAAGAGAGAAAAACAAAATTTAGTATTGCTCTCATTTGCTCTCATCATTTATCGCAATTAGTGAAATGAACTATTAACAACAATCAGCTTTTTCCCCTTTACCTCCCGATCCCCTTATCAACCAGTGCTGCACAACGCCCATGCATATTGCTGTCACCTGTAAACACTTGAGGCACACGCTCTGCACAATGCTCCAGACTTAGACAAATATATTATATAGTATAGTTTATATACCATAAAGGTATGTATTATACATAGATCCGCTCGTGACTTTCGCGTTGAACAGGTGCACAGGCGCCCTGGAGGTCGAGACTGGAGAGACCTTTGACAGTCTTCTATCGCCGTCGGACATGAATTTAGTTGTAGAAATGTTACTAACTGTGTTTCATACAACAAAGCCAAGTTAAAAGTTGTTATAGCTCCATATAATTTATGCCAAGTTTTCGTGTGAGTTCAGACCGAAACAATAAATTCAAGTAAATGCAAATAAATTACTTAAAAAACAACGAGTACTAGTGCTCCAGAGTAGTGCGCTCGACGGGTAAATACCCTGGGTGAAACTAAAATAAATGAATTCCTAGATACTCTTAGGTTACTTTTCTTGCCATTATTCTATGATTTTGTTCTGTGCTCGATTAGAAAATACCTGCGGTCTTGAAAACCCCATATACCAAATTATACCCTTTGAATATATATTTTATGGGTAGAGGGTATTAAACTGCTGTAGGCGCTGCCCAAATGAAAGGCAACTGGTTCTGGTTCCGTGTCGAACTTTGATTCTATTTCTGGTCACTTGAAACGCTTTGAAAGTCAACTAGGAACAAACACAATAAATATATACAAAGTATTATTATATTTAAAAGCAAAAATCTGTTGATTTACTGACTGCGTTCCAAGCGGATGTGACACATTTTGTATAGATAGATGGAAATGCTACTAAAACTTAGACAAGAACTCGAACTCGGAATCAGCATTAGACAATATACCTTCATATGCATTTAAACATTTAATGTGTTTTTATTATTCAGGTTCATGCCCCAAGCTTACCACCCCTACAATTAAATAGTCTTAATAAATACTTGAATGATTATGAGACTACAACAACTATAAGTGACCCGGTAGGGTCTGAGGATTACATAAGAAATACGTTCTATTGTTCACATCATCGGGGTGCATTGTGTTATGGATAACACTAGTTAATGCTCATTGAACGATCTCTTTTGTTAGCCAATTTTGTTTGTGAGTTTATGTATTTTTGATCTGGTTTTGCGGAAATGCTTTGAGACATATTGGATTCTTTGCTTAATGAGTCGGAGTGTAAACCTCTCTGACTTCGATATGGCAAATATAATCCGTTTATATATGAGCCTTTGTTGACGTGGCCGTGACTTCACAGTGCTCTTAACAATCGATTAGCCACAAAACCAACATAAAGTATACTATCTTATTCTAGAATGTAGTCTGCTGTCCTTGACTTTCAGAGTTCTTTCGCCTTTTTGTACTATTATTACAATTCGATTGACATTTTAATGAGGCGATCAATTAGATACTTCTATAGTCCTATAAAAAGGCTCTTATATGTTCTTTTCTGTAAAATTTCAATCTTAATCCTCTTACCACTTTAATAATTCAAACATTTAAATGACATGCTGAAGTTTTTGATTGCCGCTAAACTTGTTCTTTCGTTCTTGTTCTCTTCTCTTCAATTTGTTCATTTTTATCATAATCATTATGGAAAGTACGTCATATCTTCCAGTTTCCTTGACCAGTTTCTTTTCAGTTAAAATGTAGAATATCGTTTAATCTTTAAGTTTCGAATGTATTCATGCATTATTTCTTGAACAATCCCGTGTTTAATTACATTTTTATGATTCTACCCAACCTGTTGGCATTAAAAATCGTTAATTAATTATTTCGCAAATATCACAACAAATTTTATTCATTTTGAGTTCTTTTCTTAAAAATATACATATATATACAATAGCATTTCGTTAGAAAAACTTAGGGATTAAGAGTAAAAATACTTTGCAACAATATGTGGAAAGAGTCGGGTTTGATATGGCAACACCTGGTGGCACCAGCTCTTAGGCCTGCCACGCCAGCAGAACGCCCAACAGAAGTGTCAGACTCCAGCTAAGACTTCCTGCCGAGTTTGCACTCTCCTCTAGACTCTCTTCGGGCAGTCGGGCGGCCACTACAAGCTGATCGTCATCCAACTTTGGTCGATAGCTCCAGTCGATGGTATTCGTCTTGCAGATGTTGGAAAACACTATCGCCGAGATCTTTGGAGTACGTGTGCGATTTGGAGAACTGAAGTCGACATGGTAGAGGCCGAACTTCTCCGTGTAGCCCGCTTTCCACTCGTAGCTGTCCATGAGACTCCAGGCGATGTAACCGCTGACATTGGCGCCATCCTCCATGGCATCCAGAACAGCTGACAAATACAGATTATAATAGTCTACGCGGGCGTAATCCTCTAGGCCACCACGATCACTAACGCCATTCTCCGTGACAATTATCTCGGGTCCATTGTACTCACGATGTATCCACATCAAGAGATTGTACATGCCCTTAGGATAGACCTGGAGAAGTAGGAAAATCAAGTTAGAAAGGCTTATGCACAACTGCTAGATATCCTGCGTCTAGGCGATTAGATACCCTAACATTCTTTTACCTGGAAATGTTTGTTAAATAAATACCCCAATTTTATTCCGATGCCGATCAAATTTTCTACGCAAATCCAGACTTTCTTATGTTACATACGTGCCAAAACTCAAAGTTGAAGTTCTAAAATTTCTCTAATAATTCGTTTTTTTGGAAACAAACTGGATCTGCCTGCACATATAAAGATATGGATTCATTGCTGATAAGTTCAACGAACTCGCACCTGTAACAGATGCAACCCCAAGTGGAAAAGCAATTACCCTTACCTCCCTGGAGACGAGTCAACCCCCATTTTAATCTTGGGTAAGTAGTTTATGCCACCCTTCGATGTTGGCTAACTACCGACACCTTGTCATTATTCACTTACAGCTCTGGGCTCGACATAAATCCAATTGTGGTCTGATCCCACTGCCTCCCTCAATTATGGTGCCCAACCCACTCGAGTTTTATCTCATCTCAGCTAATTAACGAACCCACTCGTGACCGCCCCTCCTCCCTTTTGAGACAACAATCTTTTGACCACTTAAATTATGGATAGTACTATAAGTTATCTTACCTTTAACCAGACAGATCCCGAGCCGGGCCAATCCACGCCAGCTTGACTCTCGACAACGCCCATGTCGTGATTGAATGATGGTATGGGAAACTTGCCAGTGTTGTTATGGCCATTGGAGTTAACCAAGTTGCTTGTATACGAATTGATGCCAAAGAAATCGGAGGTGCCTTTGATATGGTGAATCTCCTCTAATGTGAATTCGGGCAGACGGGAACGGTCTCCGAATCCCTGCTGTTTGCTGAGATTCCTGATGCGTTCGATCATTACTTTGGGATAGTTGCCATGCTTCGAGAAGATCGGATGAGCAAACCAGCCCACATAGAACTGCATGGCACGTTCAGATGCCTCACGATCCTCTACAGAATCGGGATCTCTTGGCTCTGGCCAGGATGTATCCAGTGTGATGCCCATGCGACCACCTTGACGCTGCTGGAACTCATTGCGATACATGTGCACCACATCCGCATGAGCCTTCAAGAGATTGTGGCCACAGAGATAGGCGGGAATACCCGGGAAATTGTAGGAGGGTGCCATATAATCTACTCCATAACCATGTTCACACACATGCCAAGGCTCATTGATGGTGGTCCAGATCTTGACACGATCTCCATACATCTCGAGCACCAGTCTTGCAAAGTCCTTAAAGACGGGAATAATCTCGGGATTCGTCCAGCCTCCCAATTCCTGCAATCGCTGAGGCAGCTCCCAATGATAGATGGTCACCATGGGCGTAATATTGTATCTGAGTAGCTCATCGATCAGGTTGCTATAATATTTAATGCCTGCCGTGCTAACATGGTTCATATAACCACCGGGCATGATTCTGGGCCATGAGAGAGAGAAACGATACGAGGTTACATGCAACTCCCTCACCATCTGCACATCACGACGCCACTGAAAGTAAAGGGAATTCAAATAAAATTTAATTAATCAAATGATTTGCTTAGGAGTCTAAATTTCAAATTTGGTAGCTCTAGCTCTAACATTTATTGATATTTAACCTTTTTTTAAGCATATTCTTTTTTAATTTTTTAGAATCAGATATATCATTCGAAATAAAATTGGCTAAGCCGTTAGATATTTTGAACGCCTTTACTTCTAGCAAGAATGTCAAGTATTTCCAAAATATAAAACCAGTTGCCAGTTGGCGACACTTACCACAATGCCACAAGGTACTAGTGCTGCATTCAGTGTCAGTGTCAGTTGTCAACGGATATGAATGTATATGGCTAATTATGTGCCTTACATTGAGACAACAATTCGACACGCTAGCCGTTGGCCTACGACTTGGCTCTAACTCTAATTCTGACATGGGGGCGTCCACCATTGAGCTGTGCTCGGACCGACCTAACTTGGCTTTGATTTCATTTGTTAACTTGCAACCGAGACACCTGCCGACATGTTGTCATGGATTATGTCACGCGATTGCGATCATTCAGTGTATCTGGTTTGATTGTTATGTTAAATCAATTAATCAATAATTAAATATTATTTAGCCGAGTTATGATATTTGTAAATAGCAGAGTCGATGACATTGCGAGAATAGATTAATTGTGCATCGATAAGAATTTAAAGAGCAAATTATTGAAATTTCATATTCTAATGGAAACTTCTGTAAGAATTCAAACGATTTGTGAACGTTGTGACTATGTGACTATATAAATACATTACGGTGGGTCTATTTTCTGCATTTTATTTTCTCCATAAAAATTGACCCACTATAATACATATATTTAGAGCAGACAGGTATTATGAAAATATTGAAAAAAAGAATCGTCCAGAATGTGAATATATTAGTGTCTTAAAACTTCTGGAACCTTCAAAGTTAATTTTATAGAGCAGTAGAACAAATTTTAAAAGATAACAATTAAAGAACGAAATCTTTGGAATGTTATCTCGAAAATTCTCTAACTTCGTATGCTAATATCTTTTCACAGCCTTTTAAATTGCTCTATACAAGAACTTTTAGATTGAAAAATACGCTAAGATATGAAAGATACGACGTTTCTTAATTAGCATATTTCGACAGAAGCTTGCCTACACTGTTTAACACAATTTAATTTAAACTTTATTAAATTTAAAACGTTAATTGAGATTAAATCGAATCATAAACCAATTCAACTGTGTAATAATGAAGACATAGCAATTAACTAGGCAATTAGCGTAAACTTATCACAAAAGAACGTCAATTAGCAATAGTTGAAATGAATATAATTCGACTAGTTTGTGTATTCATCTGTGTGGTTTGAGTGCCGCGCAGCTGACAAAGTTGAAAACCAAAAATTGGTTACAAATTGATTACCATTAATTTGCATTTTTCTATTTGTTTTTGTTTTTTAATATTTTTTTGTGGGAAAACCCATAAATCTTAATCAGACACCTGTTGAGCTACTAAGCTGGGGGCAGGTGACTAACTAATCGAATTCAGATTTTATTTCAGCAGAATATTTACACCCATTAATGTGGTGATTAATGTACTTGATGGGTCATATTTATGAGGTAGCTTTAGACGTAATTAGCAAGAAAATTCAGTGTCTGTAGGGAAATAGGGCCAGTGAATATACATCAATTCTGTTGCATAATTCTCACATGATGCAGGTATTTAAAAATTAATTTTTATGATGCATAAATCTATTTGATCACCTACCTGATGATAACTGTCGGAAGATATATCGCCATTGGATTGATCGGCAATCTTTTCAGGATTTTTATGTGTTAGATAATCCCAAATTGACTCTCCTTTATCATCCGCATTCCAACCTCCTTCAATTTGATACGAAGACGAGCCGACGCCCCAGAAAAAATCATGGGGAAAATGGCGCACATTGCTCGTGGGGTTTCCAAGGACACTGTAAAAAAGAAATAGAAAACAAAATCAAGGGTAAGTATGATATTACCATCGAAGCCATCAAGTTTAAGATTTTGCAATCATTGGCAATGAATATTTTCGAATTTTAACAGTTTGTGTGACGATTATTTGGTGCTAATTGCTGAGATATCAAAAAACCAGACAAAATGATTGCGACGATTTTGTAAACAAATCAAAATAAATAATGTGCGGACAACTTTTGCTTGAAATTTATGTTTTACAATTGCACTTTACGACATTATTTTTTTAATTTATTATTAAAATTGTAAGTGATACAAGATAAGTATCAAGCTTTGGAGCAGGCATTCCCAAGGTCAGCAGCTGTGAAAGAGGACACAAGTTCAAGAGTTCAGCCAAAGCGACCCCAAAAAGTCAATAAGTCGCATCTAGCTTTAGCTAAAGCTAACAAGTGTCAATAAATCGCATCAAGCTTTAGTTATAGCCAACTTTGTCATATCAAGGCAATTGCATATGAATTGATAGTCAATTTATTTAAATTTTTAAGATTTATATTATTTTGTTGCACTTACGAGGCAGCATCACAGCGAATATTCTGCTCAAGTAGCAGCGACAGCAGCGCAATTTTTATAAACATTTGCCACATTTTATTTTAATATTTTATTTATTTATTTATTTTTTTGTTCACTTTAATATCCTTAACACCTTCTACACTTAATCCTGTGGCGAGTAACTTTACCAGCGAGTAACTTCAACGATTTCGTTGACTTTAATTCGTTGGAAACTTTTCGCGATCTTTCGTCAAGTTGTAGTCAATATTGCGAGCGTTTTGAGCTCACCGCGAAACACTTGCAACTGAACGCTCCCGCTTTTAAATCCTAGCATTTTAAAGCGTTCGACGATCGAGCGACGCGTCGATCTCATTGAGAACGAGCCAAAAACTCGCCCTCTGAACGAGTTTTCTGTGCTCAGTTCGGTTAACAGGTGTGCTACGAGTGTTGTTGCTATTGCTTTTTTTGCTTTTATTTTTATTGTCTCTTTTTTGTGTGTGTTTTTTTATTTTTGCCGGTTGTGCGTCGAACGAGATGCAAGAAATCCCCGTTACGACTTGATTCACGCAATTTACGGGCGTTACATTTTCATTGGAAATACATATTTGAACTTGTCATGTTCTGGTTTTTTGTCGCGTGTAGGGAAACCATAACAGATACTTAACAATAAATTAAACTATAAATTTATTAATTTATTTAAATGCAATGCTGGGATTTCATGCGCCATAGAACCCAATTTGAATATAAATCGTTGAATCGACTAACCTAATGATATTCAAAATAACGTTTTTCCAATGTCCCAAGTTACAATTTTCATCTTGGTTTTCTCTCATGTTTAGGCAAAACAAAAAAAATTCTGTTTGAACAAGTGGTATGATAAAACTGAAGATATAGAGCACGCGAGAGAGTGATAACTCTATGAGGAACATGCACGAATGCAATTTAATCAACAAATTTTCTTCAGTCTGAAGAAGACATTACCGAGATAACAAAAAAGCCGTGATTTTTTTTATCAGTTACAAGAGCAAAAGAACAAAACATCAATTCCAGAAACTCGATTAAATTGAATATAATTTATCATACATTTCCTAGCTCATAACCCGTTCTTTTGAGCTTTTCCCGAACGCTGAGCCACTCAAAATTAATACCTTTTAATGTTTTTTTTCATTTTGTCTTTATGTCTCAAGCTTAACCACAAATTCATATATCACTTATTTTGTGGGTTCTTACATCCGCAATTTATTTTTGGTTCGAATTGTTTCTTTTTTAAACTCTTATTCTTATCTTTTGAGGTGAGTGGATCAATGCGAAATTAATTCACTGCGTTTTTTGCCACGCCTACTATTAACACAGCTGTGAAAGCTGCAGCGGTTTTTTTGTTTAAACGAATTATTAAGTCATATCCAAATCTCTACAGAAGAGTATTGGATTTGATTTAAATCAAATAAAAAATAACCTACCATTCGGTATATTCAAATTTCTCTAATCAGCATAAGATTTGAAATGTTTCTTTGAATTTAAGTGCATTAAGCTAGACAAGTCTTTTGTCTGATTGTCAAAACGCATTCAACCGGTTTTTCTATGTTTGCTGTCATTTATTATTAAGGTAATTTGTTGACGTCGCGAAAGCTGTGGTTTTTTGCTCACGTGGAGACAGACTCTAAACGTCTGTAAATAACGTAAATAAATGAATCATAATTTGCAAAACGTGCAAAAATTAAAAAATGGAACTCGTTATAATTAATTCACGCATCGACGCAGAGAAAGACGTTAAACGGGATCAGCCGTAATAAAAAATCCCAAGAGCTTAGGAACTTATAACATTAGTATTTCCGTTGTTAACTTTTTTTCGTTTCTATTGTGTGTATTAACCACAAATAGATATGCAAATAAATGTGTACTTTTCTATAAGTGTTTATCATTTGAATTAAAACAACAAAGAAATTAAATCAAAAATTTCCAGTACTTCAAATGTGAGCGGGAAAGTATGTTACACACTGCAAAAGTATCGATGACAGCGCTTAAATCACCTTCATATCGAGCACACAAATATCGATGCTAGGCGTTGACTTGTGGTATCGGTAAACTTATCGATGCCAAGTATCGTAAAAACGTAAACATTTGGCAACACGTGCGCTGATTTTAAAAA
The DNA here is from genome assembly GCF_004354385.1 of Drosophila innubila. Lineage (NCBI taxonomy): Eukaryota > Metazoa > Arthropoda > Insecta > Diptera > Drosophilidae > Drosophila > Drosophila innubila. The sequence goes on from NW_022995376.1 coordinate 10,989,890, forward strand.
TTTATGATAAAAAATGGAATTATTTACAGTGAATCGGTAATTTAAATTACACAATAATTTTGTGCATATACTTATGTGTTTGCTACGCTTTCAGTTATACGGAGGACTTAAACATATCCGCCAAACACGGCGGCGAAGCTGCAAACGAAGATGCAATTTTACAAAAGTTGCTGCAGAAAGCAGAAAAACGCAAAAGAAAACACAAAAGCAGCGAATTAGAAAAATCTAAGAAAACTGTTGCTGCCCAAGAGGAAGCAAAGAATGCTGAAGCAACAACTCCACAAGATGAGGCTGCAGAAGAAGCAACACAGGAACCGGAGTCCAAGGAAGCGGAGGCTTCAAACGATTTTCAAGTTGTGGGCGCCTCCTCTGTGAAAAGACAGAAAGTGGAAATGGTGTTGCCAGCTTGGCTGGCACATCCCACAATTATTGAAGGAGGCAATCTAATACCCGGTAAGGATGCTGAAGCGTCTGTGGATGAGGCTGCCATCAAGCAGCTGTCTTATCTGGAGAAGTTCACTTGCAGCGCCTTGAAGCAAATGAAAATCAAGCGATTGTTTCCTGTGCAACGTGCTGTCATACCCTGGATACTGGAGGCACATGCCAAGCCAGAGCCGTTCCGTCCACGTGATATTTGCGTCTCGGCTCCCACGGGCAGCGGCAAGACATTGGCCTTTGCCATACCCATTGTCCAGCTGCTGGCCAATCGTGTTCAGTGCAAGGTGCGTGCTCTGGTGGTGCTACCTGTAGCTGAGCTGGCTTTACAGGTGTACAAGGTGTTCAACGAGCTGTGCAGCAAGACGGAGCTGGAGGTGTGCCTACTGTCCAAGCAGCATCGCCTGGAGGATGAGCAGGACAAGCTGCTGGAGCAGTACAAAGGCGTCTACTACTCCAAAGTGGACATAGTGGTGACCACACCCGGTCAGTTTATTTATTTAAATATATTACTATTATTTGTAGATTGTAATATAATTATAAAATTATTACAGGTCGCTTAGTGGATCATTTGCATGCCACCAAGGGATTCTGCTTGAAGTCGCTGCAGTTCCTGATCATCGATGAGGCAGATCGCATTATGGACGCTGTCTTCCAGAACTGGCTCTATCATTTGGACTCGCATGTGCGCACCACAACCGATCAACTGTTGGCGGGGGTCCAGGCACCACTGTGCCACCAGGAGCTGCTCAATAGCTACAACAAGCAACCCCACAAGTTGCTCTTCTCGGCAACCCTCTCACAGGATCCCGAGAAGCTGCAGAATTTGCGTCTGTTTCAGCCAAAACTGTTCACCACTGTCTTGACGATGCCAACGCTGCCGACAACGTTGGAGAATGGAGAGCAAGCCGAACAGGATGTGGCACAGAGTAGTCAATTCATTGGAAAATACACCACGCCCGCAGAGTTAACGGAGCAATTTTGCCTGACGGAGATGCGCTATAAGCCGCTTACTTTGTATGCACTGGTGCAGCAGTATGGCTGGAAGAGATTCCTCTGCTTCACCAACAGCGCAGACACAGCCAGTCGCTTGGCCTTTGTGCTCAAGAATCTGTTCAAGGACACACCAACGATGGTATCCGAATTGTCGGGCAAGTTGGCGGCGACGGAACGTAAATCGCGACTATCACAATTCGCTCGTGGTCAAATCAATGGCTTGATCTGCTCAGATGCACTTGCCCGTGGTATTGATGTGCCCAATGTGGACATTGTGTTGTCCTACGATGCACCTCGTCATATCAAGACTTATATACATCGTGTTGGACGTACGGCGCGTGCTGGACAAAAGGGCACAGCCATAACATTGCTCACCGATAAGGATCAGGAGCAGTTCAAGAAAATGCTCTACGAGGTAGGCAAATCAATGGGTGAAGAGATTAGTACCTCGCCGGACATTGAATTCGATCACGCGGCCATCTACAAGAATGCTCTGGAAGCCTTACGCATACGCCAAGACAAACTTGCAAAGGAGAGTCGTGTCCTGAAGATGCGCAACTCACGCAAAGCGAAGCTGCACAAGGATGCAGCTGTTGTTGGTGAAATGACGCTCATGGAGAAGCTGCAATTCAAGGCAGTCGCTGATTTACGGACTGAGAAAATTGAACCGCCAAAGCCAAAGGCAAAGAACACACCGAAACCCAAGAAAGTAAAGCAAAAACGCACAATTAAAAAGTAGACGACACGCTTCTACAGATTCAATAAACACCTTGTTAATTCTATAGATTTAAGTTGAAATATATGTATACTGATTATGTTTATGTATACAAGTTGATTTTTTTCTTATTACTGGAAGGTCCCCGGGTACATTCCCGCAGTCGGGTAGTTCACCGAAATATAACTAGAAATATTTTCATCCCAAGTTGCCTTTTGAATGCTCTGTAAAAATAAGCTAAGAAGAGTTTTTGTGTAATTCGGTTGGCCCAGCTTTGTATAGTACTTATTACTATGTATAGTACTTATTATTATCATAGAGAGTGGAATTCATGAATGTTTTTATAAAAATTTATAAAAGCAAAAAAAAATATAAATAAATAAAAATAGAAAGGAAACTTTTTCTTAAATCTAGGTACTTATATAGAATAGAATAAAGTATAGGTATAGCTTTCTTTTATGTTTCCCTTTCTATTATGTTAAGTAATAAACCAATTTCAAGACTGAAAGAAAGAACGGTTAAAATATTAAAAAAAATGTTGATTAACTAATATAACCACAATATACCCTACCCACTGCTGTTGGTTACACCTAACACCTTATCGGGTATTTAAACAGCGCGTCTGCTTCGTTGAATATTAATGTGAAACGGGAAACGATGAACACAGCATCTCACAGCATCAAGCTACTGGCGGTTTTCGCAATTTGCGCAATTGGTAATTAATCAAAGATTAAGCGAGATTCAAAAGTTCCCCTACAATCAGCACATCTCATCTCTCTTAATAGCGCTGCCCTCTGGGACTTCTGCATTGACTATAGAGCCCCGCAGCAGTTGGGGAGCGGCAAGTGCCCGATCCCCCTCTAGAATAAATGGAGCAGTTGAATATGTGATCATTCATCACTCGGATAATCCCAATGGATGCAGTACGTCCCAGCAATGCCAACGTCTGATCAAGAATATTCAGACGGATCACAAGGGTCGACGTAAGTTCAGTGATATTGGCTACAATTTCATTGTCGCTGGAGATGGCAAGGTGTACGAGGGACGTGGCTTTGGACTGCAAGGCTCGCATGCACCCAGCTACAATCGCAAAAGTATTGGCATTGTCTTTCTGGGCAACTTTGAGAGCAGCGCTCCCTCCGCCCAGATGCTGCAGAATGCCAAGGATTTGATTGAGTTGGCCAAGCAAGGTGGACACTTGAGGAGCGATTATACTCTGTTGGGACATCGTCAGACCAAGGCAACCAGCTGCCCCGGCACGGCGCTCTACAACGAGATCAAGACTTGGCCGCGCTGGAAGGAGATTTAGATTGAAACCTTAAAGAATGCTCTTTGAGATACTCTGCGAGATTTTACCTTTTAAAAAATTCAAATAAATTAATAATATAAATTCAAATTGTGACCCGATCTATTATTTGTAAAAAACATACCAAAAGTGATAACAAGTTTGACTTGAATAGCTCTGTTAAAACTAAACTTATTTATGTGTGGCATATAGCTTTGATTATAACTTGGTCTATCAATTGAATCTGTATCGAAAAACAGTGAGAAATTTTAAACAATATTGCATTTTAAATAGTTGATAAAATGTGTACAAACGTAGAAAATTACATATGTATTTATTTTACGATAAAATAAAATAAAAATTTTAAAACACCGAAAAAAATTAAAATCCTGGAGAAACTAATATACTCCACTACACCCTACACTTTTGGCATTTCGCACAGCACCTTATCGCCTATTTAACTAGCGTGTGTGCTATGATGAATATTAAAGTGAAGCGGCAAATGATGAACACAGCATCTCACAGCTTCAAGTTTCTGGCGGTTTTCGCTGTTTGTGCTATTGGTAATTAATCGAAGATTAGAAAGTGCCCCCAGAATCAGCTCACCTTATATCTCTTAATAGCGCTGTCCTCTGGAACTTCTGCGTTGACTATTGAACCCCGCAGCAGTTGGGGAGCAGTTAAAGCCCGATCCCCCTCTAGAATAAACGGCGCAGTTGAATATGTGATCATTCATCACACGGAAAATCCAGATGGATGCAGTACGTCTGAGCAATGCCAACGTTTGATCAAGAACATTCAGACGGATCACAAGGATCGACGCCAGTTCAGTGATATTGGCTACAATTTCATTGTCGCTGGAGATGGCAAGGTGTACGAGGGGCGTGGCTTCGGATTACAAGGTGCACATGCGCCGAAATATAATTACAGAAGCATTGGCATTGCCTTTCTGGGCAACTTTGAGAGCAGCGCTCCCTCCGCCCAGATGCTACAGAAGGCCAAGGATTTGATTGAGCTGGCCCAGCAAGGTGGATACCTGAGGAGCGACTACACTCTGTTGGGACATCGTCAGACCAAGGCAACAGACTGTCCCGGTACAGCGCTCTACAACGAGATTAAGACTTGGACGCACTGGAAGCAAATTTAGATTAAAACCCAAGAATGCTCTACTTTTTACAAAATATTTCAAAATTTGTTTAATTGTGACGCGTCTTATTATTTCTATAAATATATATTGAAAAAATAAATATTATGTTGAAAAAAAATATTTAATAAAAAAATTAGATAGATGATGATGCCATCATTTTTTTCTTAAATCAGCTGCCTTTTGGTTGTTCAAAATTTATAATATTTATTAGGAATCCCATTCCCAGCAGAAGGGTCTTGCGTCAGTTTGCCACGCTTGGACAATGCAATGTTAGCTGCCCTTGAGCTGCAGTATTCCAAGCTCCTAAATGGTCGGAAACCAAAGAAGGGCAACCCTCCAAACTGGGAAACTGCATTTGTTAATCAAATTAATACAGTGAATAGCTATAAAAGCTGATCAACAATAAATAAGTTGAACAGTGTACAACCTGACAGTGGAATAGTCTAATCCTCTCAAGAAACTCTCAACATGAAGCTCGTAAGTTGTCTTAATCTTCCCTGACTCAGCTAAGATTTTATGACACCTCTTCTTTAGCTCATCCTCAGCTGCCTGCTGTTTACTGTGATGCTGTGCCACGCCCATGTTATCCCAGTGACAGCTCCTGTGCCCGCCCTACTTCCCGTGGCATCCAGTCATCAGTTTGTGGCACGCAACTACAATGGTTATTATGTGCCCACGACAACGACAGCTTGGCCAGGGCTGCCACCGTATCCCAATACATACTACAAGTATAGCGGAGGGTATCCTAAATATTCATATCCCTACGGTTATTCCTATAACTACTATCCCAGCTACAACTATGGTTATGGATATAAGGGCATCTGGTAAAGATGGGAGACTTGAATATACTTATATATTGTTGGATTATACCATATTATTGTGATAATAAGAGACATTTATAGTGTACCACATTCTATAGCTTATTCAAATATTTGTCTACGAGTTATATTAAAAATAAATAATACAATAAATATACTCTTATGTAAAATACTTCAAAACTTAGTTGCTTTATGAAAAACGTGCAAGTGCATCTAAGCAACTGTCCATGTCTGTAGTTGGCGTTCAGCCAATGCTGCTCTAAATTTGTTTATTTTAATTCAACTGTGTTTGTTTTATGGTTAACCAACTTGATTTTATTGAACTTAAATTATCTTCTATGGTTTAGATTCGATACATGTCAATTTCAAGGAACAGTTTATGAATCAGAAGATAAATGGAGCTTGTGCTGGAGCAGCAGCAAAGAGACGAGCGGGTTGACCAAAACGAGCGGCACCTGGATAGCCAAAGAGAGTGGGAAAAGCAGCCAAACCCGCCGGAGTGGCAACTAGACGAGCTGGTGGTGCTTGTGGTGCAAAGGCGGCATTAAACTGATTAAAGTAATCCAAGCGCTGGCTGCTGGAAATGGCCAATGGAAATGGAGCAGGTGCAGCCAGAGCAGGAAAATTGGTATAAGGAGCAGGTGCCACAGTTGCCGGAAACAAAGCGGGCTGAGCTGCCACAAAAGCCACCAAAGCGAACGAAAGAATGAGCCACTAAAGAGAAAAGAATACTAAAGATAAGATATCTTAAGCAGTTAGAAATATTTACAAACCATTTGCATATTGAAAATATTTGAAGAGAAGTTGTTTAAGGTTTCTTCCACTCTGTTTGCTCTGCACGTGCTGAATATGTCTTCAGTTGCTGGTTCACTTGGCTTTTATAGTGGCTTGTGGTGTCTAAGGTGTTGCATTTGCACCACTTGGCAGCTTCAAAGTGTCACGCATTTGGATGCACAATTAGCCAAATTGCATAGTCGAAAGGAAATTTGCATAAGATTTGGTTTTGGATCGATAATAGATATAGTTACGACATGGGCGAAGGCAAATTTTGGACAACTAATTGATGGTTTGCCCATTTATGCGGTTCTTACTTAACTTACTCTAAAAAATTTTCCAAAAATATGTGTAAAACACATAGCGAAATATAGATAAGATATTTAAGCTTAAATATTTGATTCACAGTAAATAAATTTTCTATCGATCATTACCTTTTGGGGATTCATATATTTTTCATATTCCTTTTTCCATGCCAGTCTAAATACTATCTATTAGAAACCAATTTTTAGCTTATGAAAATAAAAGGAACAGTTTTTTTTTTGTATATTCGCTTCACGTTTTATTCGACAGAACAAATATCATAATAACTATCGTTTTTGCATTCGTATTCGCAATCGTATTCGAATTCGTAATATTCGTATAAATTACATATAGAATACACGTATGTATGAATATATATATACGTTGTATCTCAATAATTTAATATAGCTGCTGGATTAGTTAATTATCATCTTGCATACCTGTTGATCGCTCAGTTTTTGTTGATCGTTTTGCTTTTTGGGCTGTATTACGATATTACGACTATGGATGTATATTTAGTTAAATAATAATAAACTTTAGGCTAGTTACGACTTTATATAATATGTTAGATATATTACGAGTATGTAGTATTATTATATATGCACTTTGGATAGTGATATCATCTTGTAATGACAATGATAATTGATAATTGTTATTGAAAATACAAATACTTTAACACTAAGCTAGACGACATTTAGCATAGGCATTAATTAGTTGCTTTCAGTTACGTTAAGAGGATGATTTTCGAGTATTTATTTATTTAATTTTTATATTTTGGAGTCAATTTTGGATTGTGGCGACTGTGAACTTTAACAAACGCTCTATTAGTTATCGTTATCGATTTTAAATTAAGCATAAATAACTATTTTATTGTAATTGTTGATTAGTGGCAAATCTCTCACGCTATATACAAAAATTTGACTTGAATTACATAGAATTTTATAATTTGCTGTTTTTTTTTTGTTAGTAACATTTATGTGGCGCCCTCTAGCGTTAGATCGGTGCGGAACAAAGTCGGAGCAGGATTAAAACATTTTACATAAAATCACAGTCTATTGAGTAAGTTTTGGATATTACGAGTTGATCTTATGGCAATTTGGATTTGACTAGACAAAACGGATGGGACAAATGTTAAAGAGTGGAAGGAGGAGCTATGAGGTTTTGGGAGTATTTCATTTCCGACTTGTGCTTGGGGTGTTCTACCAAAGTACATCATAGTTGTAGACGTGCTCAGACGAGGCAATAATCAAACACTTGACAATCTCATCAAGGGTGCGCTTCAGTTTCCATTTTCTGGGCTTTCTCAGCAGCTGTAAGGGCTTCAACTTGATCCTGCACTTGGGCTTGGACTCATGCCAAGGACTTGTCGATGTGGACTTGGTTTGTGGCAGCTCAATGGGAACGTTGCAGTAATCGTGGTGTTGCAGCTGTTGCAAGGCATGGAGTCGCCGCTCCTGGTAGTAATGATTGAGATTGGTCAAGTAGAAGAAATCGCCATCGTTGATCACATCGATCTCTGCATAATTGCCGCCATCACTTTCCGGCTGATCAGGGCAGGTGATGGAGTTGGATGCCTTGGCAAAGAGTTGGTCAAATCACATGTTTTCATCAAACTTGGCAAAGTTGTTGTCCTCGTTCCATTGAAACTTGTTGGCATCGCCATCGCCATCCCTATCCGCATCATTGGCATCCTCATCCTTGCCAGACATCGGCTGTTCATCAGGTGACTTGAAGAACTCATCATCCTCAAAGGGATCTTCCTGCTTCTTGGCAAATATATTCACCGATTCCGATTTCTTGATTAGCTCCTGCCGCTGCTGAAGTTTGCTGCTTCGCATGTTCTGTTTCCGGCTCGAGGCCGATGGCGCCGCTGGCGAGGATTGCTCCTTGTCAAAGTCAAAGGAGGCCTTGGCAAAGTCATCCTCGAAGGCGGCGTCATCGAACTGCGATACCTTCACATTGTCATCGAAGCGCAACTTTTGGGTTATTGGAGGCGTCGATGTCGGTGGCGTCTCCATTTCAAAGTTGTTGTCCCGCTGTTGCAGCTGCTGTTGTTGTTGCTGCTGCAGTTTTTCACGCTCGGAAAAGTCATTGGAAAAGCGAAACAGCGACTTGGAACCCACTGTGCTGTTAGTGGAGATTAGTCCAGCGGGCGTGGAGGTGCAACTGGAGGCGGTGCCAGCCGGAGCGGGCGGAGGGGAACTCTGATTGAAGTCCGACTCGAAACCATCATCGAAATTGAATTTGCCGCCAACTCCCGCCGAGGAATCCCCTCCGCTCATCATGACCGCCGTGCTGCTCGCATTCGATCTTGGCGTGGGTGTCTGCTCGTAACTATCCACAAATCCATAGTCGCTATTAACGCCACCGCCGCCACCACGTGGTCGATTCTGTCCTGGCAGCTTGGCCAGCGTTGGAGCATGCCGCTCCTGGTGCCGTCGCTCTGACTCCATCATGCGCTGATGCATCTCATGACGTCGTCGATTCAGACGCTCGAACTTATCCTCATCTGTGGGCGGCTCATCATCCACATAATCCTCATCATCATCGTCGTCGTTCCGCTGGCAACTGATGTAATCGTAGTTGTCCCGCACGCCACGCCCACTGCCATAGCGTGCGCCCACTGCTGCCAGATCTTTGGTGCTGCGAGCACGCGTTTTCTTGCGGAATCTGTAGAGGATTAAAGATTAAAATGGACGCTTTTTTTTAATTTAAAAAGGGGTTGCCTACCTGCGATCCTTTTCGCCATCGGATGGCGTCTGTGCCAGGGCTGCAGCACGTCGACTCTCGGCCAGACGACGCTCCGTTTCCGCCGCGCTCGCTGGACGCTTCCAGGATTTCTGGCCAGGCAAAGCGGGTTCTGCAAGAGGTTAAACAATGTGATTAGCTGGGAGCTTAGCTGCGTAAGAGAAATGGTCACTCACCCTCGCCATCCCAGGGACTGGAGCCGCTGCTCTTCCTCAGACGCTGTGGAGCACCTGGCACCACATCTCCGCCCAGTTGACTGGGACGCTGCAGACTGCGCTGCCTTTGGAAATCCTGCTCCGAGTCCTGTTCATAGTCAATGTCGCCGGTGACGCGCAGCTTAGCGGATGACGTCGCCGGTTTGCGAAGCGATCGCGTCTTCAGCTCCCGATCCCGTTCCCGGTAATCATCCCGACTGTCCAGACTGCCGTAGACATCTCCACCGCTGCCGAAGCTGCGCCGACGTCTGGAGGAGCTCTCAAAGGATTCGACGCTCTCTCGGTCGAAGGATTTGCGCTCCCTTTCCCTTTCCCGCTCCCTCTCCCGATCCCTGTCTCGATCGTAGAGATACTCCGGACGCGACTTGTAGCTTAATCCCATGGGCGAGCGACGCTCCTCGTATACGTTCTCATAGTCAAAGTCGTAGCCAGGACGCGCATAATCTCGATACTCCCTTTCACGGTACTTGGATCGCTCCCGTTCCCGATCTCGATCTCTGGGCAATGGCTGACTACGTTTGTCGTACATCGGAGCCGGCGGACCGTAGCTCGATCTCTCGTAGGCACTGCGCTCAAAGGAACGTGCCCGCACTCCCTGCTCAATCTCCTGGGGCGACCAGGTGTGATGTGCCTGATGATGGTACCAGCTGGGGGAATCTAAAAAAGGAAAGATTCAGTGAGTAAGGCCTTTATCTTCAGTGTGTAGCCCTAGCGAGCTTACCCAGCTCAAAGTTATCCCTGCTGCGGGAGAGTCCTTGCTTGAACTTGCGCTGTGGCTGCTCCCGATCACGGCGAGCACAGAATTCTGCTTCGTAGCTGCAAGGAAAGAGATCTTAGTTTGTCTTTAAAGTCGGGCTTGGATTGGCAATTACTCGTAGTCCTCGTCGCAAGAGTTCAGGCGTCGGGCGTGTCGCATGTAGTAGCCATGGGCAGGTGGATGCGGTGGCAACTGGGAGGGTGGTGGCATGCCACGTCGCTGCTGCTTCAAGTACTCTGGAGTATCATCATCCCAGGGACTGAGATCACGCGATGATGAGGACGTCTGCTGACGTTCCTTCTTGGCCCAGCGACGTTGCTGTTGTTGCTTGGACCATCCGCCGGCATCGTCACGAGGATCCGAGCTGCATGGAGACTCTGCGGTGTCCTGCTGAGATGTGTTGGAGGCAGGAGGCGGGGGTAATGTCAACCTTGCCTTACCCTTGCCCCCGCTGCTGCCAGTTGCCACCTTGGGGGAGTCGAAGGTGGCCCAGGAAGGAGGTTTCTCCCGTTCCCTATCTCGATCCCGCTCGCTCTGAATCTGCTTGGTGGCGGTGTCGATCAGTTGGGAGACAGCCGAAAGCTGTGAGGGCACGGGAGATGGACCAGCCAGCTTAAGAGTTGGCGCTGGGGATTTCTGGAGAGGAATAGGCGAGGTGCTCATATCGTTGAACTGCGAGGGCGTGTGTAGACTGGGCAGGGGACCACGAGAGGGCGCAGCTGAGGATGTAGCCGGGGATATGCGATCCCTGGAGTCCAGCGAGAGGTTCGATATGGCACGTTGCATAAGCTCGTCGATCTCAATGTCATCCCGTCCAGCGGTGACAACACAGCTTGGTCCACTCAACACGGTGAGGAACTTGCTGTCTTGCTTGGGGTTGGGCAGTTGCTCCTCCGTCTTGAATTCGGGTTTCTCAGCGCTTGTGGAGAGTTTCTCATACTGATCCTGTGCACTCACCGGCTCCGCATCCTTTTCATTGCTGTCCATGCTGCTCTCGCCGCCAGCATCCTCATCATCGTCATCATCATCATCGGCAACGGTGAGAGCTGAGGATGAAGGGTCCGCCGGCAAGCCACGACTGTCTACCAGACCACGTCTGTCGTGACCACTGTCCATGATCTGCCTTATGTCCTGATCCTCGTTGAACTCATCGCTGAACAGATCCTGCAACAGATCTTTCTCGGGCACAGCTGGAGCTGCAGTCGACGGCGGCTTGACAAAAAGATTCTCCACTAGGATGATGTCTCGCAGTGCCGCATACCGATCCTTGGCCTGGGCCACCACCTCTGTGATCTTGGTATCTATCTTGGGAGGCGGTTGCTCCAGCTCCAACTCGGTCACATCCATGTCCAGCTGAGGTTGCTGCTGTTGCTGAAGGTGCTGCTGCTGCTGCTGCAGTTGCTCCTGCTGCACTTCGTCCACGGGAGGAGGCGTCAAATCCCCCATCAAATCCGTTTCCTGCTGTTGTTGCTGCAACTCCTGATCGATTATCTCCCGGAAGACCGCATACCGATCCGCTGGAGGCACGGCAGGAGCTGCCAGTGTAGGTGCCTCATTGAAGTTGGCGAAATTGGCTACAAAAGCATCCTGGCCCACATCCTCCCCGAAGGTATCATCAAACTTGGCCACAAAGGAGGTCTGCTGATCAAAGTTCACCTTGAACACCGCCGAGGTGGAGTTGGACCCAGCATTTCCCGGTGACTGAAGCGGCACAGCTGGACTAGCACGGGATTTGGGCTGTGTCTGGTCATTGCTCGACTGGAGATACTCGGATAGGTAAGCAGTGAGCTGGACGATCGTCATGGTGCTCAGCTTGCTGACGGGCACATTCAACTTCGAAGCCAGCTCATCAATGCCCAGCGTGAGTAACTGCGTCAACGTTATGTCTGGCGCCAATGATGCCGCCTCTTTGGCTTGGGCAGCTTGAGCCGCCTGCAGAATCTCCGCTTTGTTCTCGTAGATGTCTTGGGGACGACCCAAAGACGCCTGACGCTGTGGACGCGCCCGGCTGCTGCTGCTCTGAGTGGGAGGCGGTAGTAGGGGCGGCGGAGTACAGCCCAAGGGCGCCAGATAGTCATCCTCGGTATGTCCGGGTTTCCGAGGTCTTCCCGGACCCGGAAAGTTGCCATCGGAGCGTCCCACACGCCGTGAGGGCAGTGGAATGGGAGGAGCATCGACGCTTCTTCTTAGCTGATTGCTGCCATGGTTCAAGTACTCGTAACGGCCGACAGGTGGCGCTGCTGGAGTGGGTCTAATGACCAGATCACTGAACTGTTTCTTCGGCGGCAACGGAGGAGGCTCCGCGTAAGGTGTGGAGTCGGGACGTGGTGGTGGCTCCGGTGCCGCCTCGTTCTCGCTGAGGGAATCGCTCTCCTGGAGGCGACGCATGTTGACGCTGGAGCCGACGGAGCCGGAGGAGTCGCCACGCTTGGAGAAACGCGCCTGGCCAAACAAATGCGGCATCTTCTTGTTGCTTATGCTCGAGATGACGTCCAGGGGCCCACCCACATTGACCACACTGGCCACTGGAGTGGGACGATGCCTCACGCTGCTGTTGAGAGGAGGAGCAGGAGCTGGAGTCGGCTCCAAGCGGGAGATGTCCGCCTGCCAACCCTCCGATGAATGTTGATGTTGTTGTTGCTGTTGCTCTGGAGGCAACTGCACCTGGAGTGGTCCATTGTAGACATTTCCCGTGCCGGCTGCTGTTGAGGAAGAGTTGCCCGTGGGTTGAGGTGCGTCAAACTCAAAGGCATCCAGCTTGGCAAAGAGATCGCCCTCCTGAAAAGGATCCGGGTCACTCTTCTTGCGCGTGGGCGAAAAGGGATCCGTGTCACGTGGCAAGAGCACGGGATTGCCATCGTCCTCCAGTGTGGTGATGTTGGAGGTATGCTCTGTGGTATAATAGTTGACTTGTGGATTAATTGGCTTGGCGTTACGTAGCATTAATTTGAGTTTGGCAGCCGAAAAGTCATCGACTTGGCTCGAGGGGAATTGGGTTTGGGTTTGAGTTTGGGATGTGGCTTGAGAGTGGGAATGGTAGTGGGATGTAGTTTGGTGCTGGTGCTGACTGCTGATGGGACTGGGAGTAAGCTGGGAACGGGAACTGTTTGTTAGTAGCAGATGTTGCCCAAAGCTGGCGGTGGTTATTAGTGGGTTAGTTGTTGTTGTCGCGTTGTGGCTGCAACTGGCGGCGTTTCCTGCGCAATTGGTGCAAGTGCAAACGTTAGCCGTGTTAGTAGTTATGGCCACATTTAAAATATGCTCAATACCTGAGGATGCAGCTGCGGCAACTGCAGTGTTAGTAGTTGTTGTTATTGTTGTGCCATTGTTCCCATTGTTGTTGCTGTTGCTGGTAACGGCATCCTCAAAGAGTGAACTCTCCTTGCCCCCCAAAAAGTCATCGAAATTGTCGCCCTGACTGGAGCCAAGCTCCTTGAGCAGCTTCTTGGGCGGATTCTTAAGCTCTTGGAAGAAATATTTCTTATCGACATAAGGACGTGTGCGTCCAATGCCCAAAGGATCCAGATCTGTAAACGCATCTGACGACCCACAACAGAAAACAGCAAGCGAGAGGAAGATAGACATAGAGAGAGAGAGACTTGCATCAGCCTGAAAGCTCAATTTAGCTAAGGGAAACTCAACGAAAATCAAAACGCCAACAACTTAACGAAACGAAACTGAACTAAAACAACAGCAAATCAAAACAAAAAGAGAAACCCAAAAATAAAGGAACAACAACACAACAGCGCAATGGGATGTGGAGAAAAGCTAACTAATGTGAAGGGTTAGTTAATGGTGAAAATATAAATATACCATGTAAAGAGAGCTGCATCCCCGATGTTTTGAATACATTACTGTGAACTGATCTCAGTTTTAAGCATAAAAGTCCTAGACTAACAGTTGTATGTAAAGTTAACATAATATATAAGCTAACATTAGTGTTAACAGCTGTCTTAACGGTTAACATAGCTATGTAAGGAACTAATACAGAGTCCTTGACTAACATTTGTTTATAATACAGTTAGCATAGCATGTAAAGCACAGCTAACATTAGCGCTAATATTTACTTAAATTATTTACATAGCAATGTTAAAACACTAAATAAATTGATCCTCGCCCATATCACGGCCTTGCCTAACATTTGTGTGCAATGGTGTAATTAAAACTTAATTTTTCTGCATTGACACTAACATAGAATATAAATTAAATTAATTATTAACATAGAAATGTTAAGTGGCTAACAAGTCAATAAAATGTAGCTGCAAACTGATTAAACTAATTTGGCCAATGACTTTTCGTTGATTACAAAATGAAATACTAAATAAGAGACTATGATATATAGAACCCTGACACTCCCTGCCTCCCCCCGCTGTCCACCTTATGCAAATAGTTGTAGTTGGTTTATTTACAAAGTGAGAATGCCATCAATTGATTGTGTCTTATTGAGTTCATCTGATTCCATTCCCACTAACCATTCCCTTGCCCTTTTGGCTTCCATCGTGAATGGCAGCTCTCTTATGGGTGTGTGTGTGTGTATCTGTGTGTTGCAATCATTTCTTTGTCCACAACTTACCCGACATTACTGCCGTCGTCGTCGTTGTCGCCCCCTCTCCCGTCGACGCCTCTGTTGGAGCTGCGAGATTGGCCAGAGCACTTAACCCCACATCGATGGGCGGGGCAGCGGGGGGAGGAGCGGTTGGTGGTGCGGAGAGTTCGCTGATTTGTTGCGTGGGCGTTGCCGATGATTCTCTGGCCGCCAGCGGTGCCATTGGTAGATTTGCGAGCATGGCAGCGGCTGTCATGGGCGTGGGTGTAGTCGTCACCTTAGTGGTATCGAAGACGTCGTTCTGTTGCTGCAACTCGTGCAACCAACTGTCATCGTCATCCGCCTGCAATGTGGCAGGTGAGCCACTCGCACCTGGAGCCGGTGATAGCAACGTGGACATGGCATCCAAGGTGCTCTCCGGCGTCTTGTTGGCCTGTGGCTTGTGACGCGTGCGTCCAGATTCGGGTGGCGGTGGCAAGATGTTATACGACGGCACATAGATGAAGGAATCCCCAAAGGGATCATCCTCGCTGGCGGACTTGGCCAGGCTGAGAACCGAGTGTGCTGATGTGGGATCATTGGGCGTAATGCGCTCCATTTGACTGATGCCACGCTGCAGCGAGGTCAGCTCCTGCTCCAGATCCACAAGATCCGCAACGGACTCTGGCGAGATCTGCAAGAGAATCAATAAATAAGAAAAGCAACGCGAGGGAAGTCTTCTCCTTTACCTCCTTGGCCGCTGCACCGGATGTCTTGGCCACATCCAGATTAACACCCAAGCGTGTGAGTCCAACTCCGTTGGAGGAGGCGCCACCGAGCATGCTGAGTCCAACTCCATGGCCGGACGAGGAGCTGCTGCCGGTGGCAAGCTCACTGTGGCCACTTTTCAATGCGGACAGGGTGGCCAGCTGGCTGGCATGATCGTGCAGGGATTTGCCTTGGATCTGCTGACGCGCCATCTCGATCTCTTTCTTCTTTAGCTCGAAGACGACCTGGAAGAGATCGCGCATGGCCAACACCACCTGGCTGGCCGCCTTGTCCGTCTTGATGCCAAAGAAACGATGTCCACTATCCGGCGAGCCAAAGATGTAACCAAATGCCCTCGAATCCGTCATATCCTGGGCAATAAACGAGATCTTGTGCACGGGATGATGATAGAGGGAATCGCTGGTCTTCTCATCTCTCAATCGCAGTCCATCAATGGTTACATGAATGATGATTCTTTGCTTGTGCTCGCCGGCAGCACGTATTGCCATTTTCAGATCCTGCAATGCCTCCTGGCACATGCGATCTCCGCGCGCCTCCCCCACCTCCAGAATGCCAATTAACTTGGCCTTGAACTGCACCCCATCCCCAAAGAATCTGCCGGGATCATTGCGATCTGAAAAGCGAATGCGAAGCGATAAGAATGGAATCAATGTTGCAAATAAGTACAGCAAATACAGTTTATACAGTTAGTTAAGTAAATGTTATGACCAAATACTAAATTCAAATTAAATTGGAAAAATATAAACTATCATTTCTTGTTTATTATTTTTTTTGGCTTATTTTAAGAATACAAAATGGATTCCGCTGCCATAGTCAATGTTATTTTTAAAAATATAGTATGAAAATAATAATGTAAATTTAAAAATTAAGAAACATAATCATTTGAATTGCTGTTGTCAAAGCAATTACTTCATTATCTGTATATATAAATTTGTGTGTGTGTGTGTGTGTGCGTATCTGTGTTGGACAAACAAACAAAAATATTTGCTAACGTTTTGCGTAATTTGTTTCCTCCGAATTTTTGCCGAATGTTTGCGCTAGCGAGAGATTAGAAGATGCCTGCAGCTTGGATACCAGCGACTTGACCATTTTGTATCTGTATCTGCAGCTGTGTATTTGTATCTGTAGCTTTGTGTGTGTATCTGTGTGACATTTAGAGCGTTTCCATGGCACGCATACACACACACAAAAATGCGCACAGGCAAACAATAATAACAATAAAACGATATTCGCGACGTATTTTGTGTTATACTTTAATTAAAATCACAACAATAAAGAACTCGGCGAAAATAATAACATCAGAGTGAAAAACACGAAAATGCGCAGACAACAACGCAGCGACTGCTGCGATTCGCGCTCAGGGAATGAATGAATGACGACAGCGACAAACGGCAAACGGCGACAGAGAAACAGCAACCATAGCAACAACAACAGTGGAAACGGCAGCAATGGAAGAAGCAAAGCGCTGCGATGCTGCGCCCTCTGGCTGTGGGAGTGGGCAGCACAATAACAAACACACACACTCACATGCATTGCCACTGGAATTTCACTATTATTTGCCGCTTATACTATGCAAAGCAAAAATCAAAAAAAATAAGAAAACAAATAATTCTGTGTGCTGAGAGAGCGGCATAAGATGAAGAGCGAGAGAGAGTGAATGGGCGAGAGCTGGAGAGCGATACGACGATTTTGTTTGCGCTAAAATCCTAATGCGAGCAGCAGCAGCTGCACCACCTGCCGACAATGACAAACGGCAGCAGCGACGCCGGCGCAGCAGCTGTCAGCTTAGCAGCCATGACACGATCAGACGGCGCGCCGTCTGTCATGCAGCACCTGGCACCAGGTATACACACATGTTATCGATAAGTGTATTTTAGAGTGTTCGTATTTTCATATTTATATTTATACACAAATTTTACTTACATTTACAAGGACTCGTTTTTTTGCGCAGCGTTTGCATTGTTGCTACAATGAATTGATTGGCATTCGTATTACGTCTAATGGCGGCGGTTTGCTCCCTTCACTCGGGCAGCTCTCAAGGGGGCGGGTTATTTATACTCGTATTTTTAAACCGGTCACAGCGTAATTATGTTGTGCATAGGGTGGGTGGAAATTTACACCATGCACTGTTGTCCTGGTTCACTGACTTTTGACATTTGACCGAAAGAGGTATCGTTGAATCTTTGTTTACACTTTATCCTTTGTTTGCCAAATCGTCCTGTTCCTCATTCGTTTTGTTTTTGTTGCTTTTGTTGTTGTTGTGGTTAATAGTATGCGCCGGCATTACAAATACTCACGCCAAGATTATCGATTTTTCAATCGGCGCATTTGTGTGTGTGTGTCCCGATTGCTTTACGATTTGTCTACTTTTAGGCTTCTTAAAGTACACAGTCTACGCCTTTAAATATGCAGCATTGTTACGTAGCGTATTGTCAATCTTGATTAATAAATAACTAGAGTATATTTTAATACTTCATAAAGAATATTTTATGTATTCCGTCTTTGGTAGACTTGTTATGCAAATCGGTTGAAGAACTTTGTTTTTAACTAAATTTTTTTGTAGACAATCGAGTTTTCTTTTATGTACAAATACACACACAGAGACATTACCGAAAATGGAATTGATTGTTTAAAATGTACGTTATTTTTATTGTTTACTGGAAGTAATCTTTGCACACTACACTTATAATGACTTGGGTCATTTATTTATATATATTAATTGTGCTATTTGAATGATTTTCTCGCATATTTGTATATCCGCCCACTAAGCACGAGATGGACACAAAAGAAATTCGATAGTAAACTTCAAGGATACTAAAAAGTGGGGTGTTTTTTATGGCGAGCACCCAACCGGCATGTTCTATCGATTGCATGCATCTATCGATTGAAAGCATCCGCTTAAAAACAAAATGGCAGCGCTGAACCCAAAAACAGTGTGGCAACCTTGAATCCCAGAAAAAAAATCCTAGAATTTTGACAATGAAAAAAAAATTTTATATTATTTTTAGAGTCAAATTATATACCTTCTTCCCCCGAAGACTGACGAGTTTCAAACCTTCATTAAAAATTAACACCTTTATTTTATCAAATTTCGAATTGTAAATTTTCTTTAAATATTAAGTTCACATTTGAATTCAGATGCAGTGTTAACAACGGCCGAGAAAAAACTATCGCAATCACTAGTGCTGTCAGCTTTAATGGAAAAGGTAGCTGTTTCTGGCAAAACATAGTTGAATATATATTAAAAAATGGGCATATTTTCCGCTGCTAGCAATTGTAAAATTTTTAAAGTAATCGAACTCTGAAAATAGCCAGAGCTAGCTATAAAATAGTTAATAACAGTGTACAACACTACACGATAACATTTGCTGTGCTTAAAGAGTTCACTTTAGCAACATTACGTACACTCTCATTCTGTTAAATCTCTCATTGTGTGATAACATGCCTATTTGAGTATAACATTCCCCAGCTCCAACCGTTTACAGACTGTTACTTGTCATAATTGTTGTTGTTTCGGCGGTGAACGGACGTCTTTATGCGAGTGCGCAGCGTTTTTTATTGTATCAGAAGACAACTAATTAATAAATCATAAAAATAATTGCTATTAATTGTTGTGAAGAAATACCGTTGTGCTGCATTATTAAAGCAAAGCTCTCCAGCCACATTATCATCGCCGTTGGGGTTTTTGAGTATAACGAGTCCGATTCCGAGTTGGATTCGTGCGCGCGTCGCTTACCTGCAATCGCAAATTGCCAACAGTTGAATATTTAAAAGTTTGCCCGCTTGCAATTAGTGAAAAAGTGTTAACTGTGTGTATGTGTATTCAGTATCAGTATATACGAAAAGGCGACAAAGCAAACCAGTTAGTTGCCATCCAGTTTTGATACATTTGTTCAAATCTGAGTAGCTTTGCTGTGTTACATTTTCAACCCGGCCAATCACACACACACATACATACAATACCCAACAATAGTTCAAACAGATTTCAATTCTTGGCTAATAGTATTAAAGCTGTTCGCCTGCCGATCGCTATGCAAAATTAAACATAAATATTGACTTGTTTGTTGAACGTGTTGCAAAATTCCAAAAATTGTGTGTCCCCCAATCCCTTCAGAGAGATTGTACTCATACACAGAAACAGAAGCTGAGAAGTAGCAAGAAGATGAATAAAACCTGTGCGCGGTGTCAAAAGGTGGTTTATCCCATCGAGGAGCTGAAATGTCTGGACAAGGTGAGTGACAATTAACAATTCAACTCGACTCGTCTCGAAACGAAATGAAATTTAATAAGAAACATTCAAATTTGATGTGCATACAAATATTTGTATGTATTGGTATTTCGTTTCTTTTAGTTTTTTCAATTTGCTCCTTTGTTTTATGCCGCTGCTTCGCACTTGTTGTGTGCGCGCGTTAGAGCGAGACGGCTATCTAGCCACATGGTCGCTGCTCTCATTGATCATGCGTGCCGTTTTCTCTCGTGTCCGTGTCGCTTGTTTCTGTTTATTATCCTACGCAATTCGTGGCCTGTTGTTGTGGGCGCATTGACGCAGCAGCAACAACAACAGCGCATAGTTTTAATAATTACAACAACCGTGTGCAATAAAAAGCTGTTTAGCTAGTTTGCGTCTGTTGCGCAGCTTTTGTTTGCTTCTTGGAATTTGGTTTTTAGATTCAGCTAAATAACGGCACACGAAATCTGTTGTACGTGTGTGTGTGCAAATAGAATATCTATGTATATATACATGTGTATGTGTGTGTGTTTGTGATTGCGGGGGTGTAGTTGCAACAAATTTTTCAATTTTCGCCAACTCAGGAAATTGAAAATTGCTTTTAATTTGCGTCGCCGCTACTTCCGCTACGTACATCTCTACCTCCTCCTCCTTCTCTGTTTCTCTTCTTTCGCTTTGTCTGCTCCAATTTGCGTAAATTTTGCGTGAGATTGCCCAGCAGCGACGTTGACGTCGGCATCGGCGTCGACGCCTGTGAGACCGTTGCGAACTTGCAGCGCTGCTTTTGATCTCTACTTTTTTTTGTGTTGCTTTGGTTCTTCAAAATAAAAACAAAAACACATAAACGCAATCCGTTGACTGACCTTGAGCACATATTTCGATACCAGTTTTTGCATTCTCTCACACCAACACACACATCGACACATACGCACTTAAATTTGCGTTGCGGTCATTGCGTCGCTTTCTTCTTGTGCTTATTGGTTTATGCTTAATTCCAGTTTATTTTTATTGACCGTCCGTCTGTCTGAGCTGCTTCTTTGCTTATTTTTTCTGCTTCTCGCATTGCCTATATTTTTGCCCTTCAAGCTTTTGTGCTTATTGTTGTTGCTATAGGTTTTAGTTTTCCCCTTATTTTAAATTGGAAGTACATATATAATTACAAACAGATGTGGATGTAAATAGTGAGCATAGTTGATAACGCGCAGTCTAGAGACAAACGAAGAGAGAGAGAAAGAGAGACAGAGACAATTGTCATTTCATCATTCGTGAAATTCCATTTGGCAGCCTTGTTGTAATCAGCTTCAACTATCAACAGTTGCTACGTGTTCCACATCGCACTTCTTCTTTCTCCACCCGTTTCACAACTCACGTCTGTGCTCAGCGTCTTTTAAGCGTTTGTCTATTTATAGTCAAAAGATTCTCTCCCTCTTCCTCTTTCCATCTCGTTCTATCTCTCTCACATGGCGTTTGTCTAATTATAGCTGTGGAGTAATGAAAACTATTTAAAGTCCACGGAATGAAGTCAGTTATAAAATATGCACGAGGCCTAATGGAAATGTTGAAACTTGTAAACACAAACTCGAAGATCTTGGAAACTTTTAGAATCTGACGACAAGGCATAGAAATCTCATATGTATAAATACATACTACTTAGATAGGCCAGACAAATAAGTTTTACTCGTAGTTTCTATAGTTTCTTTGCAGTTTCGTGTTTAAGTTGCAGCATTTGATGACTTGTCCCTTTTGTCTGTGGCATTAGGGTGTGTACGACTATGACTACTGCATGCTGATTATTAACAAATGTTTTTTACAATAATACTTAGATAATAAATAAATTGACTCACTGGCTATTATAAATTTCAACAATGAGATATGTTTCATAACAATGAGCTAAATTACAAGTTTATGACGCATATTTCGCAATCATCAGTTTTCAATTCTCTCACAGTAAGGCAATTTAAAAGTTACGCAATATATGAGTTAACTCAAATCAGGAAAAAAGGTTATTAATCAAAACAAGAATCTAAAAAAAATTTACAATTAATTTAATTATCTTTGTATTTAAAAGTAATATTTTATTTATAGTCCGTACTTCAAACTGTTCAACTAAAATTGCAATCAGTATCAATTGTGTATTATTTATTATTACATATTATAAATAAATATCACCAAATCAAATCACTAGTAGAATCTATAAAAAAAAAGTGAATTAAATTAATTTAAATTATCTTTTATTTCTTCATTAATAACACTCTCTGTATATTATAGTAATACATTCTTATCTATTCCCTACTGAAGGTAATCAAACTGAATAACAACTCCTTCAATTATTTTTAACTCTTAATTTAGTTTTCAAAAAGAGTGAAGCACCCTAATTTGCTAGTGAAAACTTTTGCTCCCATTTCCTTTGCGGTTTCCGCACTGCACGTGACATATCCTGATATAGAAATCGATACTCGTGACAAGCAATAAACGGGCATTTTATACCAATTATCTTTGTACACACACACACACACAAACACACATAGATACAGAGAGACAGTGAAAAGTATTTTTTGTTGTAAATGAAGAAATGCTTTTTAAATACCGTTAAAGTTTGGCAGCGCTGCTGGCGCTTTGTTAATCGATTTTTGATACCAAACTTCACTCAACTTGTCGCCGGCGCCAACGTCGACGTTGCAGTTGCAGTCGCAGTCGCAGCTACTGTCGCTGTTGCCAATTTCATTTATCTGACTTTTTATTTGGTAAATTCACGAATGTGTGAGTTTAAGTTGTTGTTGTTACTGTTGTTGTTGCTGCTGTTTTGTTTGGCTGAGACGATTATTTTATGCTCGCAACGAAAGTAAATGACCTCTTTGTTGTTGTCAGCGCAACGGTCGGAAAGGGGAGGGGTATGAACTGTTCAACATTTTGGCCAATTCGTGCAACGGGGCACGAGTCGGCAGTTAGTTTTTGGCCAAATGGAGGCAGCGCAACGAACCGAAGCGTCAAATCCAAGCATCGTCCTCCATTTGAGACTGCGACTCTTGCCGTTTGCCGTTTGCCATTTCCCCTGACTTACCAACAACAGAACGCTATGGCTTAGGCCGGTTTGAGGCGGCAGCTGCTGTCTAGCTGTGGAATCATTCGAGTTGTGGATTTGGTAGAGTCACTAGAGTCGCTGGCCCCTGTCATGGCACACTTTTCGGCCTGTCGCTTTGTTGAATGTTTTAATTTTTGCATTTCTACGACGCGGCAATGACAAATGACTACAGCAACAAACTTTGAGTCGATTTATCCAAGAGAGGAAAATACATTTTGCATTTTGCGCTTTAAGATTTTTCGTTTCTTTTCTTTGGCTACCACGTGCGACACTTGAAATCGTTTCCGCTTTCGAATCGAGTTGAAAAGAATGCAACACTTTTGTTGCTGAGACACAGACAACAACAACCACAATGACAATAGTATTTTTTCTTTCTTATATATATATTTCTATTTTTTCACTCTTGACTGAGCTCTCGACTCTGAAAAGCGAAGTTCACTTTTGCATGACAATCCATTTCTGAGAGTTGCCTGCTGTCAGTGCCCCCGACCCTTTACCCCCTCTACCTGTCCCTGGTCAGCCTCTGCTCTTCCATATTTATGTAGAAGCAACAACTGAAAGCGCACTGCAATTTCATAAACAATTCAGGCATGAAAATAAAAGTGGTCAAGCAGCAGCAGCGACTTTATCGTTGTTTTGCATCTCCTTATCGTCATTTCCTTTATCGTACACAATATACAAATGTATATATGTGTTTGTGTATTTGTCATTTCTCTTTGTTGTAAGAACTTTGAAGATGGCCTTTCCGCATGGGAGAGAGCGAGAGAACTTTTATTTTCTCCCTTCGCCATCTTCTTATTGCCATCTGGCAACTCGCTCTAGTTCCAGCTTCCAATCAGAGACTAAACTAACCATTTAACTCATCAGTTATGCTCCAATTTCCGTCTGTTTCTTTTATTTTTTGGCTTAGTAATTAGCCGCATTCATTTGACTTTTTTTGCAAACTTTTTTTTCGGCGGTTGCCAATTTTTGTGACTGACAAAAAACACAATTGTAGCTTGGGCTGCCAACTGGTAAACCTAGAAACAAAACAAAGTTAGGTAGAATAAAAGTAAAATAGGAAATACTCTTTATTTTATCAAAGCATTGATCATGCGTTTTTTCGTTATTTAATTAGAGAGATTCGTTAATTAGAGAGATTTAAATATCGAAAGGAGCTTTCTTCACTAACTCCGATATTCAAAAGTATCGCTTGTATCAAATTGAATAATATTTAGCATTTTAAATGTTTAATTTTTCCTGATATTATTAACATATACATAAATAGCATTTTATAATATGGTAAAAATTAAAATTTTATTATTATTTCATATATTTTTTTTGTATTAAAATCTTCCAAGAGGTGCACAATTTGAGAGTATTGCCAACAAATTTTTTATGTTTTCTGTTGTTTTTACTTCACTTTGTCGTTCTTGGCTTCGATTTATTTTGGCTTTGTGGCCCAATTTTTGCATTGAATTCGTAACACAACAAAAAGAAGATAAAAATTAGACTTTTTTCTGTTCAATTCGGAAAGTGGAAGTCGAAGTCAAAGTCGAACTTTAAATTACCATTGGGGCTAGCTTCGAGCACTGAATTTGGAATCAGTTATTTAGCTTTTGGCTTTCAGCTGTGGGGCTTTCCCTCAATTAAACATTTCCCATTGTTAGTTTTGTTGTAAACCTTGTAAATTTTTGTTGCACAAAATTTTTTGACTAATGACCAAAAATGATGAAGAGTCTTTGAGTATTTCTAGTGTCTTTTTTCTTTTCTTTTTTTTTTGCCATCTACCTGTCTGTCTTTGAGTCTGTTTTGTGTGCTTTCTGTTTCCGGCCATTGATATGTGGGTCAGTTCACTTGACTACACTACGCTACACACTACACTAAGCTACCGTTCGTTTCTCTCTTCAGTCAATCCATTTGGCTTTGGCTTTGTCTTTTCCAGTTACGCAGATTCCTCTTAACCAAGAGCTTGGCCCCTTAACTTAACTTGGCTTGCCATTCGCATTTCCATTCGCTTCGCTGTCTCGTTGTTTCCTGTCATTTCTTCTGTTGTCTGTCGTCTTTTAATTGTTTTTTTCCCCCCCGCGACATTGCTTTTGTTGTAGAATTTATTTTATTGCGCATTTGCTTGTAATTTCTTTTGCCACGCCCCAAAGAGACAATTGTCGTCGATGCATTTACTTGACCTCTCTTCTCATTCCTTTGTTTAAATTCAATTGATCTTTATTAACTCGGTAGAGGGACGAGAGATGGGGGAAGTTGATATTGGGGTGCGATCGTAAAGTGGAAAAACCCGGGGCGACCCTTGGTTTAAGCATTTGCATGACTTGGTCTCGTCATCATCCAATTGCTCCCCGCCAGCATTCGTGCCATGTCTATGCTTCGGGTCTATTCCATTGCAACTGCATTTGTGTGTGTGTATTATTTATAGATGTGTAAGCATATACTATATATCCATACTCATAACATTTCCAGCTCTTTGGCTCTTCAGTTCAAGTGGTTGCTTGACTCTTGGGCTGCTGCCCATCACTTGAGGGTTTTCACGCTGCTCCCCCTTTCTGCTCCCGCCGTCCCACCGTCCCTCGGTATTCTCTTTCTCCTCCTCCACTACTGTCAATCATGAGATTCAGCCTTAGATCTGCTTTTATATTTGCTTTGCTCCAATTTTATATTGTCTTTCTCCCTCTTGCTCTCTCACTCTGCTAACCCACTGCCATTTGTCACTTCATCAGCAAAAATTAATCGTCTCGAATTCGCTTTTTTTCGGTCTCAGCTCTACAAATCTCGTACATTATTCAAGCTGCCCTCTTCCTCTCCCCTTGTCTACCAAGCTGAGTTGCAAGCAGCTGCTCCACATTAGTTTCAGCCGCATTGTGCTCCAAATCTAAAAGTTTTCTCATTGTGTGTCTCTTTGACTTGACCCCCTCTCTCTCTCTGCCCTCTCTTGGTTTACTGTTCAAATATTAATAGAGAACGTCATGTGCAACTTTGTACAAGTTTGAGCAGCTGCGCTTGGAAGAAGCTTTAAGCTAATTTGCAAGCTCGTAAGATGCTTGAAACCGCCTCTAAGTTGCACCTCATCCATTAGCAGGCTGTGGCCTTAAGCGTTTTGAGGCGGCTAATTCAATTTGCTCACCTTGCAACAACGCTAATCACATACATAACACAATGACAGCCTCCCACGAGATACATAACACACACACACATGTAGACACATAGACAGTCAACTGATTGCGTGCATGTTTGCCATCGGACTTACAATATATTTGCATATAAAATAGGAAGTGGAAGTGAGAGAGGGAATCGCGATTTCAAATAGAACTTTAAAAAAGCAAGTGACAAGTTGCGATGGCAACTCCACTCTCTTTAACGCTCTCTCCTCTCCTGTACAGTAGTGCGTGTGGGTGTGTATGTGTGTGTTTGTTTGGAGTGAGCTTTTGACGTTTATAAATTAAACAAACAAATGCAAAAACCTCACCCGGAATCGCGTGGAGGCGTGGAGAGCAACAACACGCTATTGACTCTGCTAATTGACTGGTCCCAGACTGAGCACTAGAAAGAGACAGAGAGTGCAAGAGTGAACAGGAAGAGGTGAGGAGATGGACGTGGAGACAAATTGATGAGTAGCATTGACAAGAGAGTGACAGAGACGGTGCTGGAAGATGGAAGAGAGCGGAGAGAGTTAGAGAGAGTGGAAAGAAACTGATAATTATCACGTGAGCTTAGACAATTAAAACTGAGCTTAGAAGATAGATCGTGGAATTTATTAAAGTGTAATAAATTGGAAATAAACTTGTAAATTAAGAAATAAACTATTGATAATTTAAGGCCAAAGAACCAAAATTTTTAGATCATTCAAATTTCAAATACAATCTTTCTCAACAGAAATATGATTGAAATAAAAAAATACTCCATTCATTTTGTTCAAATTGCAATGACAGCTTATATCGAGCAGTTTAAAACAATCTTTAGCTTTATTTTGACTTGAGTCCCTTGTCAATTGACCCCCTTTCGTTTCAAACACATGTTAAAGGCAAATAAATCATTCATATTTCAACCCATTCTTGCAAATGCATTTCAGAATGCACTTGTATGCCAATTTTAAGCATTAAACAAAAATTCGCCACCCATTTTCAGTTGTCAAAAACTTTGCACAATGCACTTCAGTCTGGGGACAACAAACAAACAACTTAACAACCCAGCAAGCAATCGAGAATAACAGCATGAAACTAGACAAGAAAATTCACCAAATTGTTGATGGCTTTGTTTTGTTGTTGTTGTTGTTGGTTTGCTTGTTGGTTCAAAAAATTTTCTATGACCATTCAATGTGGGCCAACAGTTTGTTGTTTTTATTTGTTTGGTTGAGCTTAAAAGAATTGAACAACAGCGGGAGACTGAACAGTAGGAAGATATTTTCATTGTCTAGCACTCCAATCTTGAATATAAAGAGAGAAACGTTTGACCATTTACATACAACAACAACAAGAACAACAACATCGACACCAATTCCAGCACAAACTGATGTTGTTGATGATGATGATGAGGCTGACAAGTTGGCCTGCCAGTGAAGCAGGAGGAGAAGGCTTAAATGCTGTTATGTATCTTTTAACTGGCAATACCGTTATGAGCTCTATTCAGCAAAGTAAAAACTCTTCTCCCATAGCAGATACATAGATACACTCATGATGATTTAGTATTCGACCCGTTCTCGGTGCGTATCTATGTATCTCCAGCAAAAAAAAAAAATTAAAGATGCATCCATAAGTTAATGAAACACTCGCAAACACTACGACTAGATAAAATGTTTCCCCCCCTCCATATTTGAATAAAAAGAAAGAGAAATAAGAAAAACAACTTCAGTGGCCGGTTCCAGGGTCGTTCTGCAGTCAGCAGTTGGTTTGTCTCACTGACACTGTCGCCTCCAGCGTTTGGCATTGCTCCGGAGTGAGTCACTCTACAATCCACACTCCACACAGGCCAGCGTTTTGTTGAGGTTGATGTAATGCTTTTTTATTGTTGACGCAAAAAAACAGAAAAAGCGTACGCAAAGATACACACAATAAAAAAGAGGGAAATATGTGGAGAAGCGTTGGCAGCAGCTGCTCCAACAGCGCTCAGTTCTCAGTTGGTGGCCACTTTTTTTTTTATATTTTGCACTGAAAGCGGAGGCAATCGAAATCACAATAATAAAATTAATAAACAAATTATGCAGCCTTTGCCATATACATACATATAAGCACACATAGATACATCGATGTGTAGCTGTATCTTTTGGATGAGAACGTGCAAATATGCGGCCAAATTGAAATCATAATCACACAATTCTAATCGATTGTTGTTGTAGCTGTTGTTCGGGATCGGACAGCAACGTGCCACAGCACAACAAGCGCTAGATTGACGCGGTCGTTGTTGTTGTTTTTCTTATACATATAAATGTGTAAACTCGTACATGTATCTGTCAGATACAGATGCAAAAATCCTGTTCAATTGTGTGCGGTCTTCGGGCGAAAAAAGTGTTTAGTAAAGTATTGCAGATGGAATTGTAGACAAGCTGTTGAAAATAATGAAATATGATCAACGAATAAAGAGGGAAGAGAGAGAAAATAAACAGAGGGAGAGAGAGAGAGAGAGAGAAAAAAATCCAGAAAAGGAGAAAGATAAACAAATGCAGTTAAATAAAATCAAATAAAAGTCAAAAGATACAAGGGATATAATGAAATTTATTGGGCTTAACTTTTTTTTTTGAGAGTATAATTATATTAAAATATTATTTTACTTATAAAATTAAATGAATTGTGTAAAATATGTAGCATCCCACAGTATCCCGCTTCACTTATGGAAATGGAATGTCACTTTAATATATCATTTTGCAGATAAAAGAACTATCTCAAACTCACATTATATTTTATCAGTACACTTATATGTTATGCATGTGAGTATTCGCATTTTTCTGCTGGGACTGTTGTTTAAGAGAGTTTCTCGAATATCTTAGTTCCGAGACTGGGATTGCGTCATTTTGACTGGAATTGTAGTCAACATTTTGATTGTATAGATACAGATGCAAGGCAACAAAAACAATAACATTCCATAGTTGCATACAACAAACGAACGTGTAAAATAATTGCAAAATCCAAACAGAGCAGTTACAGTTTTTTTTTTACCCTCACAAACAAAGCAAAAATCCAGTACAAGTCAATTTAGAGTAGAGAGAGACATTAAATAAAGTCAGTTGGGTAACAAAATGTTATTAATATGCCACACCCCTCCCTCTCACTCTCTCAACCCCCACTTAAAAGCGTAAACAAAATGACTTTAATTAACAGCAGAAAAAACAGAAAAAACTCAATTAAATGAAATTGAGAGCGGCAACAGCTGCCCCAAACAAATTAGAAACTTGTCGATCGAAGCGAATGATATGGAAGATCTTACAGCTAGATAAAGAGGCCCATCCACAAAGCCAGGCCATGACAAATCAACAACAACAAGTTGGAGGCGGCTTTTTGAGCAGAGTAGATAGAGAAAATTGTTGCCCCCTTTTTCGTCGTTGGCGTGTGAAAAATTCCCTAGTGGAAATGAAAATGTTATTGAAAGAAAAAGTAAAGTGAGAATTGCATAAGAAAACATGCACAAACAGATTGTACAGCAAATAGAGGAAAACATTGTTAGCCATTTAATTATAACATTACCAACTTGGGACTGCTGCCAGTTAGCCAAGGTAACCAAGTTGGCCAGTTAAAGCTGATCTACAGTCCAGTCACGTCAGTGGGGCAACAATTAAAACTATTTGCTGGTTTACTTAACACACATCAGCTGATAATGACAATTATGTCATTTCTATAGAGACAGAAAGAAAGAGAGAGAGAGATGGAGGGGAAACTGTATGTTTCTACTTATGGCTAGACCGTACCGATCATCCAAATAAGGTCAACAAATGGAGACGTTGACGAAAGGCGACGCGTAACGGATTCCACATCGTAATCGATCGATACTTGAAAAGGGGTTTTTTGTTTGCTGCGAATATTTAATGACAATATGACTCAACTTTTGACTCTCACGATTCTTGGTGCCATTTATGGCATATCAAATGGAAAAAATTATATATATCTACAGTGTATTCTACACCTTAACCTCAATATGCGCGTACATTCGAATTAAAATTTAAAGTGAAAAAATCTAAATTACAATCTAGATTCTAGAAGAACTTAATAATAAATTTAGTGAATTAAGTTCTACATTTTTGATCTAAATATTTTCTAAGCAATGTCACTTTTACCTTCATTTACATTTTATACACTTCAACTTATTTCTATATGATTAGCCTCCATATTATGACAAATTTCTTAGACCCACTGTGCACACTTATCGCCAAAACAACAACAACAACAACGACAACAATTGCAAACAGTTGTAAATTAAACAGAGCGTGCAAAATATATGCTTAAACCTGAGCGATTTTAGGTGGGCGCCGACAGCAATACGGTTATAATGTGCCAGAGAAGGAGGGAGGAGGAATGGAAGATAGGAAGTCATGTTAAATTGACCAAAACGCGACGCAACAAACTTGAACTTAATTTTGATGCTCTTTTGGGCAACCCGCACGATGCTAACGACGACGACGACGCGACGTTGAAAGAGAGTTGCCAAAAAGCATTTTTCGGTTTGGCTAGAAACTCGAGAGTGTGTGTATGTGTGTGTGTGAAGTATGTGTGCTTGTGGTGTGTGTGTTACAGTTGGCTGTCAGTAGGAAGTAAGGAAGTAGTTTAATTCTGTGTTGCCCGCTTTCACTTCCGCTTCATCAGCTGCTCCCGTATCATCATGTGCACACACAACGCCTACCATCATTATCAGCATCATCAACATCTCTTCATCATTATGATCTTCTCATGGTGAGCAGCTGGCAGTGCAAGTGGGTTTCGCTTACAAAGCACGTGGGTTGTGGCAAGTGTGCTACACTTGCAACACCTCCTTCTCCTTCTCTTCATGATGGTGCACTCAAATCGCATCTGCCTAAATGTCTGCCTGCCTGTCTGTCTGATATTCAAATTGGAATTACTAAAACCAACATTTAACATTTGATATATGTTTCCTTTTGAATACTCTTGGGCATTGTCTATCTTGCCAGATGATAAACAGATGATGCCAGTTGGCAGTTAAACAGACGGAGAATCGCATTTCGATTTGAAAGTGATTTCTGACCAGAATTTCGCTCAAGAACTGGGCTAAAACTAAAGTGAAATTTAGATTAATCACTTGGGAATACATATTGAACTTGAAGAAAACTTTCGCTACTTAAATATAATTAATTTTAAGCATTTTTACTAAATTTTCTATGAAGATTGATGACAGATTAACACTCTTTAATTATAAAGATAAAATATAAAATTTATATTAAATATGAATAAATTAGAATATATATGTATTAATTATGTATTTTATTTGAGAAATAATAAAAAACTAATGAAATTGAATAAATCGTTCGCTTTAAATAATTTTTTTTTGCCAATTTTGAAACATTTTTAAGCAAATCGCATTAAATCTGCCAAATCATTTGACACTTCACGTTCTCGCCTTATAAATAGATTTGGTTTTTGCTTGTTACCATTTTAGTTGTTGGTTCGTGTTCATTTCACCATTGTTTTCACTGTAGTTGTTGTTGTTGTGATTGTTGTTGTGATTGTTGTTGTTGTTGGCCTCATTTGTCATTTAGCTGCTCGCTTGACTCTTGTAATCCAATCCGACAAGAGAGCTGCGTTTCGTTGTTGTAGTTGTTCACGCTAACCCTACCAAATCCCAGTTCCCCAGTACCCAATCTCCAGTTAACTGTGGGTCTGTCTGTCCCTTCGTCTGTCGTTGTGGCTCATGCCAATTGTTAGTTTTTTATTGGCCGAGTGAAGTCGCCACTTAAAATGTTGAAAGCGTGCAAATTCGAATGCAAATTCAACACCTCTCGATGTGGTTTGCTTGACAAAAAACAAATACAACAACAAACAAGAAAAAGAAGAGGAAATAAAGTTGAACATTTAACGTTATTTTTTTTTTGAAAATTGAGCCTCAATTTGAAAACCAAGACGAGAAGCGAGCGGACAAAATAAAAAGAGAAACAAAATTAATGAAATGTGGGTTAAAACGAGCATAGAAAATTAAAAGCATTCGCTTAACAAACGATTACCTCATAACACACACACACATACACACACACAATAGACTGCATTTTGTTGTGAAAGTGAAATTGAAATTGAGTTTCTGTTGCCATCATCAAAAACGCATCAAAGTGCAACTAAAGCCAAGTTATGACAATCTCCCAGTCTCACTCTAACTCTATCTGCCTCTCTTTCTACTGGTTACGCATGCGTTGCCTTGCTGTAAAATCTTTTGCCCAACATCAACACCAAGAGGTCAAGACAAGTCTTCAACTTTTCAAGTCGTTTTTTTTTTTTTTTATTTTTAAACTTCAACAATAAACTTAAATCCGTTGATTTATTATAAACTTTTGTTGGAGTCTGTGACTCTCTTTGTGGCATTCCCCATTGGAATGTGGTTGGCTTTTTGCTACCGCAACTCCCCAGTGGGTTGTGGCATTGAGTTTTGCCGTTTAAACTGGTTTCCCTCCTCTCCCCTTCCTAGATGATATGGCCAAATCAGTTTCCCATCACTTTTGGCGTCTGGTTTGTGTCTAGGCTTTTGCGGTTGATGTCTTTGCTGTGTGTGTGAGTGTGTGAAACCAATTAACGCATTTTTTTCCAGCTGCGCCTTTCGTCTAATACCGCAGACAAGTTAATCGTTTGTTGACCTCTGTATCCTAACTGACAAAAAGGAGGTAAGAGGGATGGGAGAGCATAAGCAAAACTCGCAAATTTGCATAACATTGAGTTGCCTCTTTAGGTTGCAATGACAATTCCTCTTCCCTCAATCTCTCCCTTCTCTCTATTGCGACTTTATGTAAAGATTTTCAGATTTTTGTTGTCACACAAATTGGATAGCATGAGTTTCGTATCTGTATCTCAGATTATCCAGCTTACTTCAGTTTGTGCTTGCGATTAGTTTAGACAACTTTAAAGCCCATCTAAAACTATTTAAGTTATGGATCTATGAAACTGTCTGTTAATTGTAATTGCTCTGAGAACTGAGATATGAGATTGCCTAATGAGGTTGGCCTATAAAATGATTTAAAAAATTGAATTTTGTTGCAGAAATCGTGGTGTGAAAAAAAGGAAGGAAAAAGGAGAATTTAAACAGTTTAATATACTGTTAGGGTAATTTAAAATCAGTAAGTATGTGAATATAGTAAGGTAGTGATGCAAAAATACATCGAATAATCGACAACTTGATTTTCGAGAAAGCGATTTTCAACTACCTTTAATTGAAAATAATTTTGACGAATTATCGAGTTATTTAAAAAGATTTTCATGAATTATCTACAACTTTAATTTGATTTTTTCCATACTGCAGTTTTAAGTCCTTACTACCATAATTTTATGGTACTTAAGGTACCCCCATTCGTATATTGTTGTACAGGGTATTTAACAATCTATAATTGCTGACCTCATAATGACTTTAAAATACGAGCAAGTTGTTGAAACTTTTGTGTCTGAACTTGCAAGTACTTATCTAGCAATTTGGCGTCCGACTCTCTCTCTCTCTCTCCCTCTCGCACTTCCTCCCTTTATTACCCTCCCTGGCCTGGTGGGCACCCCCGCTGAAGATACCGCAGACCAATTAGTTGGACAAAAACATAAGTAACTGCCAGATACTAGAATATGGTCGTAAAACCAAAAATCTTTTCATTGTTGGCAAGAGTTTTTGTGTTGTTTTGGCCTTTTGTTTACTTTTTTATTTTATAGAGTTTTTAAGTGTGCTTGGATTCAGTTTTTAGTTTTAGTTTAAGTTTTAGTTGCATTGCGCCAATTTAACTAGGCATGAGGAGAACAACAACAACGGGAATGGGAATGGGAATAGCAATAGGAATGGTCTATAAAAATTGCACTCATTTCCTAAATTTGCTAACAAGAATTTTCTCTTATTTTCTGACATTTTCTTTTGCTCGTTTCAGACATGGCACAAAACGTGTTTCAAATGCACAGAATGCGGAATGACGCTCAATATGAAAACTTACAAGGGCTACAACAAAATGCCATACTGTGAGGCGTAAGTATTGAAAAACCCCTGTACACCTCTTTACCCTTAATTGTACCAACCCATTTAGCTTTTCTCAATAATGTGTGAAACCACTTGAAATTAACCTTGATTTCTGTGCAGTTTGTTGACGCTTAGCGTCGTTTATCTTATCTTATCCCTCGGCAACGCCGGAATAGATAAGCACTTCCAGAATACGGCGTTTCTATGGAAATCACGGTAACATCTGCCCGTCCAGGTTGCTTGCCGCTCGTCACATGCGACTGCCACACTGAATCCAAGGTGCGGAAATGCGGCGACACTTTAGTGAAAAAGACAGAGACACACACACACACATACACATACTCCTGGCCTGCAGCATTGCAGCAACTTTAACCCCGTTTGATTCGCGATTCCCATCGTGTTGTTGTGTTATGCTGTGTTGTGTTGTGTGGCCACTGCCACTGCCACGCCCCAAATGTTATTGTTCTACAATGTTGCACAGCTCATTGGAGGCAAACGTTTTGTTGTCATTGCATTGTGTCCATTGTGCTGTCGCCGCCTTGTGGCAACAACAATAACAACACCAGCAAGAAGGAAAGGTTATCACACCGAAGACTTGATGCCCTTGTATTTACATTTCAACTGATTGTTCCTAAGGCATATATAATATAAAATTTAGTGAACCGACCTAAACCAAATTTAGTCAGAGTATAGAAAACAATACGTGATACACAATCTGCTAGTGTATAGTCAGGTCGGTTTCGAAATAGCTTTACAACTGACAGGTTTGTGTGCATAGAAGCAGTCTTGCACATTAAATGACAAATTTAGAATACCCCTTTCAAAGGGTATAAACACTAGTTGGGGCTGCCCAGTTGCCACTGCAGTGCGTGCGCCATTTGTTGGCCTTGAGCCAAGTGGCATGCAACAGTGGCAAGCTCTCTAATGCAGATTTATTGTGGATGCCACCGCTGCGGGAATAAAAATTCCATGCGGATTGAGTTATGCGTCCGTTAGCTTCACTGCGTCATAGTGGCCAAATATCCAATTCCCCATCCTCAAGTCGATGATGTCATGTGTGCTTTAGCATAAAGTGGGCGTGGCAGCTGCTGCCCTCAGCACTTTCACTGCAGTCATCGCCTCGTCCATTTGCACCTTTTTAGCCAACTCTTCCCTTTCCTTTTTGTTTTTTAGGGCGATTACGTGACTTCACGTAGGTTCTTCCCTCTGTTTTTTTCTTTGCCATTTATCTATACTGCTATTCCTATTGGAGTTTTATAATTGCTTGAGAAGAAGAACAACTTTCCACTGACTTGGCAAGTTTCCCTGTCTTCGCCTTTGGGTCAGGTCAACTTGGTAGTAGGGAATTGCGTTTGTAATAAATTATAAAGTCCACACTAAAGAGATTTAAAATGCCGGAGACATGCAATTATATGTACTTGTACTTGCCACATGTGGAGCGCCACTTGGTGGCAATTGTGATTTTTAATTGGATAAGCCAAGTTATGGGACTCGGAACTTGGCCCAACTCAAATAGAAAACACTCCCAAGTGCAAGCGTTAGTAATTCATGGCTAAGAGACATGATAAAAGGCGATGCTAATTGCAAGGAAACTATTGTTAAAAGTTTCTATGTAACTTTGAAACATTCGTAAAGGAAGGAAAATGTGAAGAACTCCAGTCGAAGAAAAATATCCTTTTAAAGTTGCGAACAAATCATTTTTCAACTTTCTCTCTCTCTTTTATGGAACTAACCTAATTGTGTCTTGAAGTAAAGTCTGCACAGGACAACACACATACACTCGCACTCACATATACTCGCACATATAAATAGAGGCTTATTCAACTCGATGTATCCATTACATTACCAGGTTCGTCCATTTAGCTGGAATTGAACTAGAAAGCGAGTTGTGTGTTTACAATGTTTGCCGGCCTGTGCAGTTTTTTATATATTTTTTTTCTATTTATTTATATAAAACATATATATCTTTATATATACACAAGCATGTGTGTTTGTGTAAGCTTTTTGTATAGTTTTCAGTTTGGGTTTTTTCTCATTTTTCATACGAAAAACATCTGCAACATACAACAGAACTCTCGACATTACTTATTTTCTGCACATTTATTTATTAACATAAAAAGCCAGTGAACCATGATCATGCCCATGACGGGTTGCCCCTGTTACCCTGTCCCTCCGTTTCTGCCACATGTCAGTCCTCAAATTCCCAATCTCAAATGCCTGATGATGTTCCACATTCCTCAACAAAATTTCCCTATGCTTCGCTTTGTATTCGAAAGCTCTGTCGAGAGATTTCATTTGTTATTTTCCATTTTTTTTCACTTTCAATTCGAAGCGCAGCTTAAACATTATAGAGGTTTCTCTATATGTATGTCCATGTGTGTGTGTGTGTGTGTGTGCCCCATTAGTCGCTCTTTGATTACTTAAGCCGCCTACAATAGAAAACAAAAGCCAGAGCCAACAAAAGGCCATTTCAATTACCAAAAAAATAGTTTTTTGGCCACTTGGCTTTGCCTCTTTTATGCTAAACAAATCCAACAACAACATAAACACACACACACACATTAGAGGCAACCACGCCCCGTTTTCATGGCTTACCAAAAACTGAACTGGGAGTGTCGCCCATTCTTGCCCCCACCTATTGCTTTTCTCTTCCCCAATTTAACTGCATTGCATATGAAATTTAAACATCAACACGCAAAATGAGGCAACGCAATTCGATATTCCCCAATCCCCATTGGAATTTTCTCCCCCTTCAATTAAATTTCAGTTTTTCGATTTTTCCTACACTCTGATCCCTCACCCTTCTGCCCCCTTGGATTATAATGGCGTTGATGATTATATGGCAATCTGTGCGTTTAATCGCATTTCAATTCATTTTCTACCCCCAGCAATTATTATGTGTGTGAATCGTATATTTTCTACTTTTCTTTCAGCAGGAAAAGCATATGGCGAGTGTGCATCACTAATTTCCTCTTTTTTTTTGCATTATAATTGTGTAATTGGCAATTAATTAACACCCTTTAATAGCAAATGGATAATTCGTGTTAATTTTTTTCCCTCTTAATTTCCACCTGTCTTATCAATAATGTACATACTTCTACATACATACATATATCAGAGAATGATCCATTGCGCAAAATGTTAAACAACAAAAGGCTAGTCACCATGGAAATTCAACACCAATCCACAAATCACATACAAAAATGTTGACATCAATGAATGTCCGTTCGCTTGTTGGGTTACTGAATATGTATATATATATATGCGTGTGTGTGTGTGTGTGTATCTGTGTGTGGATGGGTTATTTGTTTGTTTGGCTTACTTGGGTGGCTGTTGGTCAGTTGATAGTCTAGTTTTCCAACTGACACACAACACTGGAGCAAAACTGATGTGATAGCTGCAGCTTGGTTTCCCCACATCAACAACAATTTACGTTTAAATTATGAACATGAAGTGCAGTTGCAGTCTGGCATGCACGACTAGCAGTTACTCTGCATTTGTGCATTTAAAATAGGCTGAAAAGTATGCTATATGCAGCATTTACACTCTTAAAAGTACTTAAAATGATTTAATGAGATCATCTTTACATCTTATGTTAAATTATATATTAGTTAAGGAATGCATTAACATGACAGCACATTATTATGTATAATGTCAGTAACAGAGAGCCATAATGTTACAAAGATCCTCTGTGTTGTTTAACATACATACAAATTTGAAGCTGCTCTCATTAACATTTACGTTAATAACAGCTAGTTAAAATGTTACTGTGAGATAATAGCTATTTATAAAGTGTTATTATTTGTCATACTGTTTATTTATGAAACATTTTTGACACTTTGTACTACTTGTGGGAGAGTCATCCTTAACTTATGTTAAAGCTTTGTTTAACAGGATATGCCCAGACAATGGACAACAGCAACAACTGTGCAGCTGCTGCCGTTGTTGTTGCCGTTGCTGTTGTATATTGTTTACAGATAAATTAAAATTCTTTGATAGTAAAAAGTAAAGCAGCGTAAACAACAACAACAACAGCAACAACAACAATAGTTGCATGTCACGCACAGCAGCTGCTGCTGCTGCTGTCGTTGTTGTTGCAGTTCTTGGTGTTGCTGCTGGCGTGCGTGTTGTTGCTGTTGCTGCTGCCTGTTGTTGATCTATTGGGAACGTGCCGAGACATGCGCTGCTCTGACCAATGCCGCCGTTGGCGCTTAAGCATTGTTATGTCATCATTGCCAGCTAACAACAACAACAGCAACAACAAATATAACAACTATAGCAATGTGTGCCAGCAGTAGCAGCAACAACATCAGTAGCAGCAGCTTTGTCTTTGTTGACGTTGCCGTTGCATTAAAGCAAAGCTTGCAACAACCCATCAGTAACAACAATAACAACAACAATAATAATAACAATAACAACAATATACATATATATATTGCTTGAAGCAGACAGACCTACATGGTTGAGCGACCGGTCATTGGTCATTAAACGGCCTTGTGCCAGTGCTGCACCTTCCCCTCCTCTCCCTCCCCCCTCCCTGCTCTTCTCCTGCTGTTGACCACAAATTGGAATTGAGGGTGAGCACATTAAATTAGCAGTTGCTGCTGCATTCCTATGCAATTCCTACATATTTTAAACATGTGTTTATTAAACAATTGCTAAGGCCCTGTCCCCGTGTTCCCTCTCTCCCCGATATATATAGAGAGGTATGGTGACAGCTGCGTTTGCTATGCTTCGATGTGTTACTGCCCATAAATATTCTATAAGCCAATTTAGTTGCGTGCAATTACAATTTCAAAATGACTGCAGAGTGAGAAGAGAATAGGGGGAGAAGGAGGTGTAGGGGGCGTGTTGGAGCCAAAGAATGGTCACCAATGGGTTTATCAACCTTTTGCCGTTGTTGTTGCTGTGGTTATCAGTTGCTGGCATCGCGAGTTGCAATCACAATCGATCGATTAGCCAACTGATAGGTTAAAGTACTCGACATACAACATAAACAACACACATACCATAACAATTTTGTAGCATGTATGAGTGAGTGTGTGTACTTTATGATATTACACACACTCATTGCTCTTATGTATGTGCAGATAACAGCAACAACAACGACACTACAACAACCACTTTGTTTGTTTTTCTTTGGTTTCCTCTTTACATTTTTTTTTCTTTATTTTTGCCATAATTAAATTGATGTATTAGTCCATTGGGAACATTAATCATATCAAAATGCCGTTTTCTTACTTGTTCTTGTTCAACATATTTCACATTTGTATTTTTTCACATTAATTTAGTTTTTGATAAATAGCAAATCAAACAAAAGAAAACGAAATAATAGAAAACAAGTCTTAAAAAGTTCAAAATGTTGTGGACTTTGTACTCATATAACAGCCAGCATTTAAATTTAAACTATAAAAAAACTATAAAACACTTTTTTTGTTTGATTTTTATTAATAAATTATTAAAGGCTTATACTGTTCAAAACTTTAAGAAAATATGGATTTAAAGATTTGGAATATCCTCAAAAAATTCTTTAACAGGTGGTGCTCCAAATATTTCTGTTTGCTCTTCTTTTGATTTTTTATTTCTATAACTCCTGAGAGTATGTTTATTTTTCAGTGCTTGAAATTTTGATTAAAATTTATACATAATTTTCTAATTTCTTTCAAAATTTAAAATAAACGGAAAGCTTTTTACAAATCGTATTGAACCCAAAATTAAATTGTAATTTTTTTTCTTATAAAAATGTTTGTTTTTTTTTTATAAATATGTTTGTTTTTTTTTTTTATAAACATGTATTTTTTTGCAGAATACCAAAAATAGTATAGTTAGAATATACTTGTTTATTCCTTGTCTAGTTTCAGTTGCAACTATTAAAGTTAATCCATTTTAAGCAGTTTCTACAGCATTTTACTTAATAAATAAATTAAATGTTGTGAAAATTAGGTTGCATGCCACAAAACTTTTCCTTGGTTGTTTGGCGAAAATTGTGCATTTAGTTGCGCTTTTAACCGCATAATGCACACGCTACAACATCCATTTACCGTTAAATGCCGCTGGGCAGTGGCAACAAGGGAGGGGCAGGGGAGGGAGGGAGGTTTGGATATGCAGCCCGTATCAAAATTCCAACCGAATGTTGTTTTAATTGATAAAAGTGCCTGTTGATGAGGGTCAAAAGGTTTTTCACACGATACCAACAACGAGGGAGGAGAAAAATGATAGAGGAGGAGGAAGGGAGACATGCAGAAAAGCTGCCGTATGGTTTTCTGACCCAGAGGCGCTTGTGGGAGGAGCAACAACAACAACAACAACTACAGAAACAGTTATAAAGTCAGATTTTCAAAGCTGTTTCCGCAATGCAGCGTTGAAAATTTTTAACCGCCGGCAACTTGAACTTTGCGCAGACGAATTTTCCGTTGCTTTTCATATGTATTCGTATTTATTCAGTATTTTTCTCTTTCTCTGTCCATCTATTTCAGGCATATACCCAAGGCCAAGGCAACGGCAATTGCAGATACGCCCGAATTGAAGCGCATTGCTGAAAATACGAAAATTCAATCGAATGTGAAATACCATGCGGATTTTGAGAAGGCCAAAGGCAAATTTACACAGGTCAGCTAAAAGAAGAAAAATCAAAATGATGATGATGATGATGATAATGATAATGTTCATCATAATAATTAACATGTTGTCTATGTGTGTCGACAGGTGGCAGACGACCCGGAAACGTTGCGCATCAAGCAAAACACGAAGCACATATCGAATGTGGCATATCATGGCGATCTGGAGAAGAAGGCCGCCATGGAAAAGCAACGTGGATCCGCCGAAGTCTCTGACAGCAGCAGTGAGTAGCCAATTTTCCAACTCCCTTCTCCCCTCTCTCTCGCTCTCTATATCTATCTCGATCTCTGTCTTTCTTCATTTGTTGCGCTCGTAATTGGTGCTTTGCAATTGGCTTGACTAAATTTAATTTAATTATCTTCATTTTCTGTTTAATTTTCGTAAATTAATGTGTTTGAATATTATTATTATCAACTCGCGATTGTCGTCATTTAACAAGCATTAAGTGTGACTAAACTGATTAAATAATCGTTTATTAGGCCCATTAAAGCGCATTACATGGGCACAGTGGCTCCCACTTCATTTGTTTGGCAATATTTTCATAGGTATTTATTTCATATGTATTTATCAACACTGTTTTCACCTTTCCTGAGTAATGCACCAATAAAGGCCACACGCATATTAATTAACACAATTTGCATTGCATTTATCAACACTGCATAAACTTTGCATGCTAAATAAAGTATGTTAAATGTAATTTACGAACAATGGTCATATGCATATTAATTACTCACGGATCAAATGCGTTTATCAACACTGGTCACAATCAGCGTCTAAATGCATTTACCAAACAAAAATAAAGTCAAAATAAAATTCTATAATAAAAAAAAATGTCATTCATGTCAAACAAATAGGCTGTATACCACTGTGCACTAAGCGCCATATGTTGCCATCTTGCTCGCTCTTTCACATCTGTCGCACATTGGTCATTATATTGATTATTGTTACTTTTATTTTCTTTTTTTATTGTTTCATTTTGTTGCTCATTCATCATCAACTACAACAACAACAACCACACCAACAACAACAATAATAATAATAAAATCGACAACAACAATGCCTCATAATTTGTGTGCTTTCTGAACTACCGTTAACCTAACAACAACGTTAAACAACAAATACACACACACATGAACAACATACAATTCACAACACTAACCGGGAACAACAACAACAAATTCGACATCGTTATTTCGAAAAATATAAAAAGACGAATCGGAATATTTCTCAGAGCAATTGGCAGCTGAACAATTCTCGCAATATGCACCCACAGTTTCGCCTGTTCCGCCAGCAGTACTGCAACAGCAGCACCAACCACAGCATCAGCAACAACAGCAGTACCAGCCGCAACAACAACAACACCAACACTATGTGCAACAGCAACAACAGACTCTGCCACCGCCACCAATACAACACCAGCAATACAACACGGCGGCCATAACGCCAACATATCAACACCAACACCACCAACAACAACAACAACCACAGCAACAGATACCACAGCAGCAGCAGCAACATAGCAACAGCCACAGGCAACAGCAACAGTTGCAGCATGATCCTTATGCACACTATCAGCAACCGCAGGCATTGCGCCAGCAACAGTTGCTGCAACACCAACAACAACAACAGCAACATGCCATTAAACAAGCCTCACATCTGTATCCCACAGCAACATCGCAGCCACAGCAACAACCACAGCAGCAGCCCCCACAGCAACAGCAGCAGCTACAGCAACAACAACAGCTACAGCAGCTACAGCAACAACAACAACAACAGCCGCAGGCGGTTAACAACTACAATCAGCTGCGCTCGGCAATTTTGCACAACTCGCATCATCCCAGTGGCAATGCTGTTGATCAGTTTGATCACAATCAGAGTTCAACAGCAACATTGCAACATCAACAACAGCAGCAGCAACATCAACAACAGTTACAGCAACAACAGCAATTGCAACTGCAACAACAGGCAGCACCACAGCAACAACACTCGCACAGCAGCCTGTTGAACAACAATGCAAGCAACGGCAGCATTCACAGCAGCAGCAGCAACAACAACAATGGCGGTCTCGCACATCCGCATCCGGCCAGCCTCAGTTATCCACAGCAAACACGCTCCCAGGCCAGCATGCACAGCAGCAATGCATCAAGCAAACATCAACTGCAACAGCAGCAGCAGCAACAACAACAACCGAGCAGCGGCAACTTGCAACAACTTTATGTGGCATCCAATTATAGCGCTGTGACACCATCGGAGAATGCATTGGGCGCCAAGTTACAGGCGAGCAATGGACATTTGCCGGTTGCTGTTAGCTCACAGCAACATCAGAGCAGCAACAACATTGGCAAAATTGCCGACTATGATCCATTGACAGATGGACCAAGACCCGTGCCAACTGCGGGCAGATCGACCACAACGTTGGTCTACAGCTCGGATCAACGCGGATCTGGAGGCATTGGTAAGTTCAAGATAGGAGATGATAGGAGGCTAGCTGGTAGTTCGGTAGCGCTCGGCTCAGCTTGATGTGCATCAGCGTCATCTTGTCCCTTGTCCCACATAATCCTGTCAAGCAACTCCAAATCCCAAGTATCTAAATTAACATCCTTGCTCTACAGGCAACAGTGTTTATCCCAAGCGTATTGGCTCCATCTCGGATATTGATCCCGCCAATGGCATTTATGGTTCATTGAGCAGCGCTGAGCAGGCTCAGGCCCAGAAACAACAACAGTACTATCAGCAGGTGCAAATGATGCAACAGCAGGAGCAACAACAACAGCAGCAGCAACAGGTGCGTCAACAACCCTCCTATGATACGCTCCAGGAGAAACAGTCACGACAAAGCACAATGGTAAGTTGTATAATGTATTAGAGATGTATTAATATTCAAGTACTATCGATATTTTTTATTTTAAGAAAATTAAAAGTCTCAGAATCATGTTATAGGCATTTATATCGTAGCCTAGATGAATAGAGAAATAATTTTGTTAAACAATTTTAATAAAATTTGAATACAGAATAAATTTAGAGGCCAAATCATGATCAAAATGACATTCCGCTTTAAAATCGGTCCAGTTTTGACAAAGTTATGACAGTTCGAAGTTGCTTAAGTCTCTGACCTAGTCACTTTACAAGCCAAAATTTTTGTTCATTTTTCCATGATTTTTTACAAAAATATGAAAGGTCTCAGAATCAAGTTTAAAGTGTTGTTTTATACTAATAACGATATAAGGAGTTGATTAAAAGTGTAAACTTGAGATTTAAAATTTTGAATTTTCAAAATATCAAAGGGGGGACCCTTAGCAT
Organism: Drosophila innubila; assembly: GCF_004354385.1. Classification (NCBI taxonomy): domain Eukaryota; kingdom Metazoa; phylum Arthropoda; class Insecta; order Diptera; family Drosophilidae; genus Drosophila; species Drosophila innubila. The sequence continues at coordinate 11,033,743 of NW_022995376.1, forward strand.
CAAACCCATGATTTTAGGGAAAATATTTTTTTTTACAAAATAATTTAAATTTGAATGCAGAATGAATTAAGAGGCCAAACCAAAATCAAAATGACATTCCGCTTGAAAATCGGTCCTGTTTTGACAAAGTTATAAAAGTTTGAAGTTGGTCGCACCGTTGACCTAGCAAGTTTACAAGTCAAAATTTTTGTTCATTTTCCCATGATTTTTTACAAAAATATGAAAGGTCTCAGAATCAAGTTTAAAGTGTTGTTTTATACTAATTACGATATAAGGAGTTGATTTAAAGTGAAAACTTGGGATTTAAAATTTTCAATTTTCAAAATATCAAAGGGGGGACCCTTAGCATCAAACCCATGATTTTAGGAAAAATATTTTTTTTACAAAATAATTTAAATTTGAATGCAGAATGAATTTAGAGGCCAAATCATGATCAAAATGACATTCCGCTTGAAAATCGGTCTAGTTTTGACAAAGTTATGAAAGTTTGAAGTTGGTCGCACCGTTGACCTAGCCACTTTACAAGTCAAAATTTTTGTTCATTTTCCCATGATTTTTGACAAAAAAAATTAAACGTCTCGAAGTAAAAATAACTGTTGTTTTATTCTGGTTATTATAAACGAATGAAAATTAATTTCTTAACCTAATAAAAGCTACCCTAGTATTAAAAAAAAACAAAAATTATTTAAATAAAATATAATAAGAATGTAACAACAATTGTAATTGAGGTAAAACCCGTTTTCTCTTTTAGCAGCGCATTTATCGCGCCATTTACGACTACGAGGCGCAGGATGTCGACGAAGTGAGCTTTCGTGAGGGCGATGTCATCTTTGAGGTGGAATCAATTGACTCCGGCTGGATGACTGGACGCGTGGAGCGCACTGGCAAAACCGGCATGCTGCCCGCCAACTATGTGGAGCAGGCGGTTATATAATAGGGAATGTGCTACACCTGCTGCTGCCGCCAGCAGTTTGTGGTCATACTGGTCTGCCTGCTGTACATCCTGCTCGTGCTCATCTTCTTCATAAATGTCTTTCTCGCTGATCGCAATATGATGCGAGCGGGCAACCCGATGATGCATGGTGGTGGTGGCGGCGGTGTTGGGGGTGCGGGTGGCATGCCGGGCATGCATCCGGGGCACCATAATCCGTACGAAATGCACGGCTATCATCACTACAACAATTATCATCCGCAAATGGATTCCAAGCAGCAGCAGCAACCAACACGCAAAACTCCCAATCAACAGCAGGCGGAACAGGATATTTACTACTATTTCAATCATGTATTCAGGCGGCGATGAATTACATACACATTATATATATATAAATACATACCCATACACATATATAAAGATTATATATAGATAGAGTATATATATATAAATTAAAAAAAAAGTCAGCAGGCCAATATGTAAAAACGAAAAAAAGATTTGTTAATTTTAAAAAAACAATGTGAAATTGAAAGAATGAAAACCAGATATCACATTTATAAGAATTTCCATATTACAACTACACAACAATAATAATATTAATAAACAAGCCACAACAACAAAAACAACACATCAAGAAATAATAAAAATTTTGTAATTTTACAATTGAACCAACAAAAAAAAAAACAAAATACGACCAAGGTAAAAACCCAGCCAAAATTTGCATTTATCTACAAGCTACGCATGAAGCGTAATGCAGGCCGTAAATTTAGAAATATTTATTGAACTTTATATACATACAACTAATCAGTTAATATACATACATATTCATATACGGATATGCCAGCTAACTAATCGGGTTACACATATATACATACATACTTAAATATGCTCTAGCTAAATCAAGTTTTAACAATATATGCAGATTCGATCGAAACCAGCAGCAATAGCTTCTAATACAATTAGAGTCTAGTATTTTGTAAGAGATAAAGCAGTGAAAATCCAGCAAAATGTTCAGAACGGCGGCTATATGGATATATACATAAATGCAGTTAGACAATTAATTGTTTTGACTAAGAAAAAATATAGTTTTTTTTTATTCTTAGAAAAAAGAAACATTAAAATCCATTGATTTTAAATAGAAAACAAATATGTGAATTTTTTCTATCGTTAAAACAATTTCTTGAATAACTATATATATATATGGTTAAACTTGTGCTTTTTAAAAGCTTTTGCGGATGTTGAATGCAATTTCCCTACAATTTTGTCAATTTACCTAAAGAAAAGAAAATTTAACTTGTTGTTGCAAATGCAGTTACAGTTAACTCTTTAATTTTTTTCTTTTTGTTTAGTTCATAAAATAAATATACTTAGGGTACATTTAGGAATATATTTGAATTGTTTTCGTTTCTAATTAATCTAGTGTTGAAATTGTTTCGTTTTCACAAGAATCCTTGAAGTGCCTTTAATTTGCTAAACGTGTTTTTAGATAAACCATTTAATAGGCTTATCGACCAATAATTAATATACAAATACACATATACATACTTATAGTTATAAATATTAATAAATGCTATTACTAACAAGAATTGAAACGAATTTGAAGCAAGCCTAAAATAAACTCAATACAGCGTAATGAATTGTGTACGGAAGTTGTATTTGTATTTAAATAACTTACAATATATGTTATTAAGCATACACACCCACATACGCATAAAAATGCAAACATTTTGCAATAATTAACTATATAAAATACTATGAATAATCAAACACAAAAGCGTCATTTGCTATTGTATTATGACATATGCCTAAATATAAACAATTAATTAATTAAAGTAATACCATTAACTACAACAACCATAACTCTAACTAATACTATAAAGTGAGTGAAGCAATGCCAAAGGCTTCGTATTCAAATGTGTTACAAATAAAATGCAAAATTACAAAATAAAATGAAAATGTGCACTGTAATTTCCTTTTTCTTTGTTTATTTTAATTGAATTCCATAGACGGAAAATCGATGGATTTTCCGGCACATAGAAATATATATGAAAACGAAACGATAATAAATGAAAATAAACGTTATTTAGACACTGTCGCTAGTTGTTACCTCGGGCAAAATGTCCACTTTCGGATCGGAGCCAATGCGGGAGCCTAGAATGGTGTCCAATATTATGTTCTTGGAGTTGAACATGGTCTCCTCAAAGAACTTGGCATCGGCACGCTTCTCGGCCGATAAATAATCTAATTTCTCAGTCAACATGGTTATCTTCTCGTTGGCCAGCTCCAATCTAACGAGGAGAAGAATTGGCAACAGCCTAAGCAATTTAGAAACTTGGTTAACTTACTGATTCTTCATATCTTCAATCTTTGGCTCCCCTGTTGCTGTCAGGGAATTCAGAGAAGTGGCCGATGTATATTGCGACTGATTGTCAAAACTAAAGGAACTAATGGAACCCGTCAGCGGAGTGCGACCCAAGGCGTTGGCATAGTCGTTAATGCGCTGGGAACGCTTCTTGCGGTCTGTTTGCACATCGAGGTCCTTCTCCAGGTCACGTACCTTGACCTCCAAGCGAGCGATGCGTGTCTTCTGCTTGGCTATTTGGTCATTGGCCGCGTCGTTCTTAACACGCTCAGCTTCCAGGCGTTCATCCAAAGTCTTATTCATTAGCATCATTTGATTCTTTTCCACTTCGAGGGCATCCAGAATACCCACAAATTCTTCCTGTGGAGCGTATAAAAATATAATGATCGATCTACAAGCAGCATTTTACCCACCTTACGAAACTCGCGGCAGGAGAACAGAAATCCTCCAGTTACCGCACGCAAATCGGTTTCCAGTTTCTTGATCATCTCCTGGAGGCCCGTGATGCAGTGCTCCTTCTGCTTAAGCTCTGTTTCCAGCTCCAGATTCATGCCACTCAGCTCTTCCATCTGTCGTTTGGCAATGTCACGTTCTTCGGAAATGCGTATCACATCATTTCGCATATCCTCCAGACGAGACTCGTATTGACCCCGCTGAGTTTTCAGTTTTTCGCTCAATGTAGAGGCGTTCAAGCCACTGCCGTCGGATTGTTCCTCCAACTCGGTGGCTCGTGCCTTGTACTTGGTCATCTCATCGTTGAGCGTCTTGTTGCGCACCTTGAGAGCCAGGAGGCGTTTGCCTTGCTCCTCCAACTGTGCCTGCAGAGCGGCAATTTGTTTCTCAAGTCCCTCGACTTTCGCTCGGTGTAGAATCTCGCTCTTGCGGACACCCGGCGTAAAACGGTCAAAGGAGGCGACCCCAGCATCTCCGCCACCCAAGCTGGCCGTAGTGCTGCCTCTGCCCGGAGAATTTATAGATTGCTTGACGCTACGAGGCGTCATCTTAGTGCCACTATTACTGGCCAGGTCCATATCGGAGCCTAGTGTAATTGGCATGTAATCGACGCGCTCGGCTCCATTCTCAAAGGACTCGAGACGTGCTTTGAGTTCTTGTACCTTCTGCTGCAATGATATAATCTGTTGGGCACGTCCGCGCCAAGTGGCTTGATTCAAATTGTTGGCCAATAGGTTGATGTTGACATTCTCGCCGATCTCGTGCTGCAAACACTTTTGGGCCAACTTCAGCTGATTCTGCAGTTCCGTATTCTTGTTGCGGGTCTCAAAGATCTTCTGCTGCATACTGTTGATCTTGGCATGCAGCTCATCGGTCGCATTTCCTTTCTTAAGCAGCTCTCCGTTCACCGCAAGCTTTTCTTCATTGGTCTTTAGCTCCTTTTCCAGCTTTTCAATGTGCATGTCCTTCTTGCAGACACGATTCTTTAACTGCTCCAGTTCAGCACGCATCTGGCGATTCTTTTTGCTCAGTTCCAGAATCTTTGAGCCCGCAATGGATGAGTTACAACGCAGCTCATCTATGGGCACCGAGTTCAGGACTTCATTCAGCGAGTCCACAGATCGCTTTAAAGCAGAAATTTCCTGGTTTTTGTCAGTAATCGCCTTGGCAAGACTTTGGTTTTCCTGTTCAAATTCAAGGAGTTTCTTGCGTAGTTTTTTAGTATCCGCTTTTGGCGGCTTTGGCCTTCCAGCTGTTGTTCCAACAACAACATGTATCTCCTGTTTGTCCTGCTCACGCTTGCGACGCGGCATTTTTCGAGGCTCCTTAACCATTTTGACCACATCACTATCATCTTTTTGGTCTCCTTCCTGTTTTGTCTCTTTAACTTCATTAATTTCTTTAACTTCCTTCAACTCTTTCAACTCTTTGACCTCATTGACAGTCCCGACCTCTGGCAAAATATCCATTACATAAAATTCTCAAAAATATAAATAATTTAAAGCGATTATTTCGTTGGCGAGCGGGCAAATGTGTATGTGTGCCTGTTAAATTTCACAATTTGGAACGCTATGAATATGTTCTATAAATTTTTTTAATTTATTCTATTCACAAAGACGTTTCAGGAAAAGCAAAAAACGTTACATCGGTTCAAAACCGTTGGGATGTCAAAATCACACAGTGCTTTTCAGAGAAAATATTAGCTGTTTATGGCTGCAAAGCATCCGAAAAATATATGATATTGTGATGCAAAATAGCTAAGATACTAGCCAACAAAGTTTTAATACAATAAATTTAAATTCCGCGCGTTTGCAGATGTTAAGTGAGGAGCAAATTGCTATTGGGGAGTATATGTTAAATATATATACTGCCAGATCGTAACATTTTACAGGGTGGCAGCCTTTGGACCGGGTGGCAACCTTTGGGCAAATCAGTGTTTCCACACCAAGTTTTTAGTAATTTCACATTGTGTTTTGCTGGCAAAATGGACGGATTTATGATGGTAAATTGTGATTTTTATTGTTTATTTTGCAATGGGATGTAATAATAAAATGCCCTTACCTTGCAGGACATTATCAAGGGCATGTGTATCATGGACAATGACGGCAACCGGATTCTGGCCAAGTACTACGACAAAAACATACTATCCACGTTGAAGGAGCAGAAGGCCTTTGAAAAGAATCTGTTTAACAAGACGCACCGCTCCAACACTGAAATCATCATGCTCGATGGTCTGACGTGTGTTTACAAAAGCAACGTGGACTTATTTTTCTACGTTATGGGCAATGCTTACGAGAACGAGCTGATACTGTTGTCAGTGCTAAACTGTCTCTACGACTCCATTAGCCTCATCTTGAAGAAGAATGTGGAGAAACGTCTGGTGCTGGAGAACCTAGAGATTATCATGTTGGCCTTTGATGAAATCTGTGATGGCGGGTAAGTAATTAAAGTTGTGTTTTAAATTGAATTTTAACTAAGCTATCTCATTGATTTTACAGCATCATTTTGGACGCTGATCCGTCATCTGTGGTGAAACGTGTCGATCTGCGCAACGAGGATATACCCATTGCCGAACAGACCGTTGCTCAGGTAACTAACACACTAAATGGTCTATTTTGGTAGTTGTATTACGATGTGATATCTGATTCCTATAACAACTATGAACAAATACTATGTAGTCATATCAAACGCTCGCTCGCTCAAAATCAGGCCAGAATTAACTATTTTCTATATGTACTCGTATTTTATACTTTTATATTAAGTACATTATTATTATGTACAAATTATTGTGTATTTCAGTTTGTTAAACATATGATTTAAACGTTGAAGAGTTGCACTTATTAGTTGTATTTTCTTTCGAATGATTAAATAAACGTTGTCCACTGTATTATTTTCTCATTAGACATATGCATTTTTTATCTTTATCATTTATCAATTCATTAGTTAATTGTGATCTGATATCTGATTTCAGGTACTTCAATCGGCGCGCGAGCAGCTCAAATGGTCTTTATTGAAATGAGGTCGGGGTCGCAGAGGAGGACGAGATCAGTAAAACTGTCACCCATGCTATGCTGTCGCAATACATTCGATTTTTTTATTAAATTCGCCTAGAGTATAATATACACATATACATCCCTATATATATATGTTTAACTAGAAACATTGCGATTTGTTTAATATATTATATTATAAAAGTTTGCTGTATGCCAAAATGCAAGCGCTTTAAAAGACTAACAAGTAAGCTGTAAAAGTGTAAATTACAATAAAGATTTCTATTTGTAATAGTAGATAGAGATCTAAGCAGATTTTCAAAATGGAAAATAATTGATATATGATTAAGCTCTTATTAACTATATCAGATTGGTCTTCAGAATAGAAATATCTCTATATAAAATGCTAGAAAATAATCCATTTAAAGTTGAACGAGTATGGACTTAAGCTTTATCAATTTATTTACATCATTTTGTATAACATAATTGATAAAGCATTTCTTTGTTTTTGTCTGCGGACTGCAATCAATTGCAGAACTGCTGATCTGACAGTTGCAATAGCTCTTGGACGACTGATCTAGATAATCCTAGTGAGACGCAAATTGTTTTCACAACGCCTCGACAATTCACCTACTTCTGGGAGGCATTCTTTGGGATAAGAAACTTGGCCAAAAAACAGCCAACAAGTCACGTGATATGATCACGACGATCCTATCAGCGGTAACACTCTCAGCAACTCTTATACACTTGGCTCGCTGATACGACTGTCGCCACTTACGCGAGTCTTATTGGCCTAGACGGTCTTGGTCGAGTTGTGTTATTTACGTAGGCATAAGCTTATTGCAGATACTTAAATTGGTTATATGTTCCAGAAGGGTTTTAAAGCTCGATCACACAGCTTAACAAATGTTCTGAGTATTGGCAGTAAAGTTGGCACTTGATCGTCAAAGTAAATTCTTTACGATTTGTTCATTATAATTCGATTAGTGACATTTAATCTCAACATCTTTATAGGTGGGTTTATATAGTCGAAGATTTCTAATTTTGGACGACCTTGGTTTTCAGTTAAGAAATATTTGTTTAGTTTTAAAACGGCGCCATTTACTAAGTTCAATATCAGGTGTATGTAGAATATATATAAAAGGTGGTTAACAAAATCCAACTATACCGATCGGTTTATGGTTTCTCAGGGCTTAAAAGATTTTGTTATAATATGATACGTAGACTTAATGACAAAAGCTACTTTAGACTTATCAGAAAGACAATGGCTTAAGTTTTTGAAGGATTAACAGTATTGCGCAGGCCATTTATTTAGCCATTTTATAGATGATATCCTCTGTCTGACCTGATGATTCAGTTGTTGTTGAACTATCATTCAATTTCACAGCAACAGCACCAGATCCATACATCATCCTCATCAGCAGCTGTCAACGTGTTACCGACTCTTTAATCAAATGCTTGTCAACATTGCAAAAATTCCATTTCGTCGCCCCCACCCACTCCCCATTCCATTAATGGAGTTCCCATTGTTGGTGATTATCTGCAACTTGTTTTGGCCCTGTTTGTCGAATTAGACAAACAGCATAGGAAGAGAGAGTGAGCTATTATCAAGTACATGCGGGTGCAGCCTGATATGGATACCCATACATACGTGTATACATATTATATATATCAGAGCACACACTTTGCGAGCTGTCACCCTTTATGGATCGTTTGGATCACGTTTCTCAGCTGCCAACTAAAGACAATTAAATTTAGAACCGACGTAACGCTGTCTGATTACGTGCCTATTTTCAGTGCCCACTTAATTCTCAGAAGAAGGGGGAGCTTTCTTAGTACACTGATTTATTTAGAGAAGAAAATTATCCACAATTTCGTTGTGACTACGCATTTTGGAATCTTGGATATCGCTGAAATTTTCTGGAAGCTGGTTATTTACTAGTGTTAGTTATTTGCTCCGTACAGTTGCTACAAACTAGCTAAGTAGTAAGGTTATGTTCGTTATAAAATATGAAAAATATCATGGAAATGAAAAGATTAAAATAAGAATGCACAATAATCATTTGTTTGCCCTTTTGACTGCGCTACCAACTTCATAAACTATTTATGTACAAATTTGAAAAGAAACTGTAGATATTGACTTTGTGTTTTCATCAATATTGACATTTCAAGAGGTTTTGCATGAGGGGAGTGCATAGAGCATTATCAAAGCGATTAGCGATTAGCGCCACGTCCATTTCAGCCTGGCCAAGATCGAAATCGAAGAAATTTATGGCAACGCAGCGAATCTGATTTATATAACGTAAACACATGCTCCCTCCAGAGCGATTAACTATTTATACTCGTTAATCGTAGAAAAGACAGGGTATATTCGTTGCAATGTATTTAACAAGCAGAAGAAGGCGTGGCAGATTATATAAATATTCCTCATCGTGATGACAATCAAATGTAAAAACGTTTATCACTTAATACTATAAGAGGTGGAAACTACTAAGGAGATGGTTATTTTATTAGTCGTCCCACTCAATTACATCAATATCCGTTAAATATAAAGCATGTTATGACTGTTTTAACGCAGTTATGGAGTTTAAAATTGATAGATACAATTAATGCATTATAATTATATAATGGGTATCTAACAGTCCTTTACTCGACTAAAGCGCTCTTGATTTTTTTATTTTGGGGACTTTACTCTTTTCGAGTTCGAATTATGAAGCAATTGGCATTTGGTTATATTTGAAAGAGGTCGCCATTAGATTAACGCGTGTTTAAGAGTGAGTTTCTAAGGAATCCTCGAGCTGATCTGTCATATCAATTCTGAAGTGTTCCAAGACTGATACGAGGAAATGAATGGCGACTTGTTATTCGGGTTTGTATTAAATATAATTGAAGTTCCATAAACAAATAGTTTAAATTCCATTCCATGTCATTTCTTTCTAAAAAATATTACTTTAATTGTCAGCTATCAGTAAACACTTTGTTTCATTTTTTTTTGTAATTAGTTAAATTATGGCGAAATTTGTGTTACTTTCAACTTGACGATAAGCCACAGAAGGCAAAAGTTTAGGAATTTGACAAACGGTTCCCGTGACTGGGCAGGTTCGGGTATCGTGGAGGGCCATAAACTGAATTTACGATATTAGGGAAAATTTCCGCAAATAGATAATAATTGTTTCATTTGCAACGGCCATGCCCATTAACGAGTATTCACAGATTTCAATTCCAGACGCACTGCAAACAAACAAATAAAAGTTATACCCCATTTACGAGTATACTCGTATAATTGACAGAAATCTCAATCAAGTTGACAATTGTCTTCCAATGAAAGTCATGTGTCCTTGGCCTTATGGCACCGTTAGTCAAAGGCAAGTGAAAACGATAACGATAACTTGACTCAAAAACCCTTCCCGCATTGAATGAGTTCATTGATTTCTTTAGCCTCAAGAACATAAACAAAAAGATCGCTCTGGGGGGAATTTTCTTGACATTGCAGAGCATAACACAGATTGCGGATGCCATTGACATTGATCATAATTATTATTATGAACGCCCGTGAACCAATTCAATCACTTGGATATCGTCTGTGGCAGTTGGCATTACGCATACGCCACGTAGGCCGGCCACGAGTCATAGCTCTGCTTTGGGTCGGCAGATAACAGAGGACTAGCTTTAGGGGCTGGTATTTTAATTACATATTCTTTGAAGTGTTTAGAATTTGTTTTTTACCCACTTTGCCCAGCTGGCTACAAGCTGTAATCATTTACAGCACGACTGCAAACAGTGTTCTCCCTATCAGTGCCATTATAGAAACAAGTGTTAGATCCCCAGTCGTTCCTCTATGTGCCTTTATCCCAGTGCACTTTGAGTGCATTTGCATAAGCTAACCAGGTATAATTCCACTGGCAAGTGAGTAAGTGAGTGATTGAATTGGTTAGAGTGCTCCTCCTACTCCTACTCCTACTCCTACAGAAAGAATTAACGCCTGTGATCGGCAATGTCAACATCGCGACAACACGGCAAAAATGTCAGCTCATAAATTGTAAATTTCGTTTTGCGTCGAGACAAGGACGGACGTTTGGCAAAAAAAAAAAAGTTTCCTCATTCCTCGCCATAAAATGATTAGCCCAAAACTCTCGTGATTTACTCTCTTTCTTTCTGTATTATGTTTTTGTACACTTACAGCGGTTACTTTAAGTTTGTTACTAAATATGTAACGCGCTTAAAAATGTAGATTTTTTTGAGCATATATTGTATATTCCTGTTCCTGAAATTCGAGAAAGTCATATCCATCCGCTCAAAGCTATGCTGATGTGTAAGATATTAACTTCTACATTGTGACAAAATTCAATGAAAATCGCACTTTTACATTAAATTTAAAATTAAATATTTTTATAAAAATATTTTTTGTTTTTCAAGATATTTTAAGATGTTTTTCTGCAAGAGTATAATCTCTTCAGTGTGCCTAAAATAATTATTTCTTTCTTGTTTTGTTGTTGCTTTGACACTCTATCGATAAACTGCCGCCTCGCCCCCCTGTCTGGTCCCTCTCTGGGGTTATCTTATCGCCGATATTGTACACTCTTACTTCGTACAGCCGTACAAGCAATTAACAAACGATTCACTGGCGAGCGATCTGTTGTTGTTGTTATCGGTGCTATCGTTATAGTTGTTGTTGTTGTTGTTGTTGTTGCTGGTATTGCTCGGTCGTGCATCGGCCCTGCGGATTTAGCTGCGTCCATGTTGAGGCGCTGATAAGTACGAGTATTTAAGAAAACGTCGAGTTCGCTGAGCGTTTCAGTACTGTGATACCATAATAGAACGTTAGACGTGTCGTCGGAGAGCTCTTAACCCTCCGCAGTGTTGGCCAAGTCAAGTCAAATAAAGTGAAGAACGTTCGTTTGTCGAGTGCTAATTAAACAAAGGCCAAGTCTAGCATAAACATAAACTGTAAACAAGCTAAAGAATTTAAAGTATTCAGGACTTAGCTTATATATTATATATGTGTGACAATACCAAGTGATTTGTTCAACAACTACAATTACAACAACTACAATCATTTATTTAATAATTACCAACTACAAACTGTCGTTATCAAAATTGAAACGAAACTATTCAACATGAAACTAAGGTGAGTCCAAGTAAGATTCTTAACGAGATTTAATTTTAAACAAGGAATCAATGAAATAATTATTGGAATTATCAGCATGATAAGTCAAATTAACTAGACTGTTTATCAGCTAATATATACACTTAATTTAGAAATGGTGTCAATGGGATTTATTGCACAATAATTGTAAAACTATTTGTCACATCTTTGACATTTTCAAATATTAATTAGCCAAGTTAATTATTTGTACATGCGAATAAATTCTGGAATTTTATTACATGGCTTTTTTGATTAGAGCGCAACTGAACCGACAACAGCTGCCAATAATTTATTTATTAATAATTACAAAACAGTTGCTAGGCTATTACACTATCGAACATGGAGATCATTGAACGGCCAGTCAAATTACTCGTACTAATTTTTGTAAATAAGACAATAAATGCGAGGCATATGACCATTTATAATGCCCACTTAAAATCAAATAATCAATTACAGGCGATAAAGATTATGAAAGCCAACAACAAGCCAGAAAGAGAGAGACAGAGAGAAGAAAGAAGGAAAGTGCTGAGTCAATTCTGGATAAACCCGTTGTAGGACATTGATGAATCAGGCTGGGGGATAGGTTATGGTTCACTTTCATATATACTAGTATTAAATTTTATAAATTTCCTATATTTGATGAAACACAAATTGGGGGAGAACTTTCATCATTCCTAAAACTGAGCGCCGTCAATTGCCGATGCCAACGGCTTGATAAGTTTTGTCCTATCTTAAGTATTAAGGCGCCCGTTGCTCGATAAGCCCGCCCAAACAGGGCGTGGTTCCTGGCCAATAACAACAACAACAATAATCAGCCACACGAACATTTTGGCAATCACCAATTGAATTGTAGCTATAAATTTGCAATAATTCTCCATTCCCCGCCATTCGCATGATCCATCATTTTATTCTATGAATGATTTTCCATGTGAGCACGATATAAAAAGTCATTAAGGTATTTGGCAAGTGCAAAGTGCAAGGTATTTAGGGTCTGTCTGATAAAATAAAAGAGAATGAGAGAGAGAGAGAGAGAGACTAAAAGAGAGTAAGAGAGATGGCTTATATCCAATTACTGCAGACACTTGAAGATGTTGTCATGTTTGAGACAAGACACGTGTCTGTTTCGATCCCGATTCCAGTGCCAATTAGTAAACTGCAAATAGTTGGTCCTAATTAATGTTTGTATTTCAAAAATTGCCAATTCGTGTTAGAGATGTTGCCGACATTGCTTCAGTTAACCCTAACCGCGCTTGCCCCTCCAGTCTGACATTTCCCCCCTCGCTTTGTCTTTATCTATTGCGTATACGTAATTTATCTATTGGGTGTGCGAATGTGTGTGCTCTTTTAATTAAACATACATGCATTCATGGTTAAATAAATGTGTGCTCTTTAATTTAGCCCAGCGTATCGAGATTGCAAACAATTGTCCATTTCTATATATAGACCGTTGCCATTGTCGCTTTTTCCTTAGAAGTAATAACAAAGTCTATGCAAATATTTATCATTATCATTGTCATTTGTATTCGATTAACAGACTTTTACGCTGTTTGCGCAGTTCCAAGCCATCAACAATGTCGAACAAGCAGGAGCAGCTGCAGTCCCATCACGATCATCAAATGATCAAGGATCTGCAGTCGAATTTCAAGGATACAGTCGTCAAAATCCTGCTCCTGGGCACTGCCGAATCGGGCAAAACGACAATTATTAAACAGATGCGTATACTACATATCAATGGATTTACCGATGAGTAAGTCGAGCTTAAGTCCGATCAATCCTTGCTGTGTTTGTCTATAAATTCTGATTCGGCATTTCAGTGAGCGACGTGAGAAGATACCGGAGATCTATCAGAACATCCATGATTCCATCATTCAGCTGGTGCTCCAGATGGAACCATTGGGATTGCGCTTTGGCAGCCTCACCACTGAGCGCAGTGCCAACTTCATCCTGTCCCTGCCCGCCGTTGCTCCAGAGTACTTTAATGAGGTAAGTGAATCAGGTGAAACAATGACGCCACAATTATGTCAAATAATCCCTCAATGGGTAACAGTATCTTATCCACCCTAACACACTTCAAATGTTGTCGCAGTTAGAATTCTTTTGAGCCGGACAATCGACAAAAATTAAACGATTTTTTTAAAACTCAAGATTTGCGTCAACGTCGCACGTTTCGAAATCAAAACACAAATACTCAACTACAGATACAGATACAGCTATAGATACAGATACAGATACATTAGAGTTCTCCTTGCAAATATGCAACGATCGAGTGAATGAAACGCTAAGCGATCGCTATTTTGTTATCATCGAACGTGATTTGATTGATTGCATTGCCATTATACTAAATGATATGTCTCAAAACTTTCCGACAAGTGTTTTTTCACGCCAAGAACAAAAACAAATACATTGAACACTTCCTGCCAGAAGTCTTCTACTGCAGGTGTGAAACTTTGAACAATCGCCGACACCGACATCGACTTAGACTCTGAATCATGGTGTGTTTTAGCCCCTTCGGTCATTTAGTTAGCCTTTACATACTATATATACGATTACGATAAGATAAATGCTGATCAGTAAATAACCTTTCCAAATTTTTGGGAGCTATGGGATTCCATTCATAGTCCCAGTAGCATTTCTATGACTAATTTCGTAGCATAACAAGATCTTATCTTTAATTTATGATTTTTATGTATTTCAGGAGTACTGTGATCATGTCATGACACTGTGGAACGATGTAGGCATACGCGCCTGTTATGATCGCTCGAATGAATTTCCACTGCTGGACAGCGCCAAATAGTAAGTTATTTAAAATGATACTAAATTGGAACTGTTAACTAAGAATATATTTTTATTTTCCTATAGTTTTCTCGATAATTTTGCGAGAATATGTGAGGTGGATTATATACCCAGCACTGAAGACATTCTGCACAGCAGAAAGGTAACCACCGGCATCTCGAAAATCACCTTCCGTGTGCCCATACCCAAGAGTCTGGGTGGTGGCGAACAGGAGTTCCGCATGTACGATGTGGGCGGTCAGAGGGATGAGCGCAACAAGTGGATCCAGGTCTTTGAGGGCATTCAGGCGGTGCTGTTTCTCATTTCATGCAGCGAATTCGATCAGAATCTACGCGAAGATGCCAGTCAGAATAGATTACAGGAGGCCCTCAATCTATTCCGCGCCGTTTGGCAGAATCGCTTCCTTGCCTCCGCCGGACTAATTGTATTCCTCAACAAGTATGATATTATGGAGCGTAAAATACGCGCCGGCAAGCATATTGTCGACTATTTTCCGGAGTTCGAGGACTTCAGCAAGCGGCCACAGCAGCAACAAAGCTGTTTCGATGAGTGCGATTGGACCAAGATGTTTATCAAGCAGAAAATGGTTGATATTACCCAGGAGCAATTCAAACGCAATTCCCGCAATCAATGCGACTATAGCATCTCGGAAAGAGAATGTTATTATCATTTTACCGTCGCCACCGACACGAGATGCATTCGCGATGTTTTTAGCGATGTTCAACAAATGATTTTATCCGAAAACATGAATATGGCTGGCTCATCACTCTTCTAGACAGTTATTGTCTTCTCAGAAAAAAAATTTTCCTTTACCAACTGTGATTTTGTATACATTAAATTACTATGTAAGCGAAATTAGTTGTAAATTTTTAGATTCTAATTTTATGCATAAAAAACAACTTAAATATATATAAATATATTAAGAAAATATAAGAACACCCCACCAATCAGAAAAACAATTGCCATTTTTTATTTCGGAAATCCGTTGGCTACCCTTTTTTAAATAACAGTGCTGTAAAAGTCCAGAATGTAAATTCGATTGCTAAAGCGCGACTTATCGATTCAATTGCTATCGCTTCGTTGACTTTGTGGCGCCAACTTGAATTTGAATTTGAGTTACCTCTTATGTTTATGTTTATTGTTCATTTGATTTCTCTCTCATTGTGGCGATTTCGCATTATAGATTTAAAAGTTGCCAACATCGTTCACCACTGAAGCGTTTTTAAACACAACTTGTTGTACTTTAGGTAAATGATTTGTTCGCTTTGTTTGATTCTGCGCTGAACCTTTGTGAGCAGCGGACGTTTTTAAAAGCGGTTTTGCGGCTTTTTTAATTTTTTGGCTAAATAAAGTCTCGAGTGCCGCTTTCTGGTTGCCGACATTTAAATCAATTAGGTAAGTTTCAGCCGTCTAAAGCATAATTACTATTTTTGCGGGCATGTTTAAAATAATAAAAAAAAAAAAAAATAGCTTTGCTCAAGAGCTGTGGTATTATCTTGTGTAATTATAACAATCGTTGTTGAGACTGAACAATAACACTTAAACAGTGCAGTGGCAAGTGCTAAAGTCAATACGTCAATAAGCAAACCAAAATTGTTGTAAAGTAGCATTAACATGACGATAAGTTTATCGTTAGTTTTGCGTCTTAAGCAAATATAAACTCGTAGTTAATGTGGTTTGTTTGTCATTGTAACTAAAATACATAGCGCCCACATTTACTTGTATGCCTTAAAAAAAGTGATAAATGTTATTCTAATAACTGACATGTTCAAAAATGTATGCAAAGTTCTTTTAGCCAAATTTAGAGCCTAAAGGGCTGTATTGTTTTTTTTTTTGGCAAAAACAGCTGTGGTAATTACAATACAGGCGTATTAATTTATAGCTAGAAGCTAAACGAAATTGGAAAAAGGTAGATGCCACACAAAAGGGAACTACGAAATTGCCATTTTGGGAAAGATAATTAAGATACATAGTTGAATTTCTATGCCGTTAATTATTAGTTAAGACTAAAATCACGACGGCCAAAACTGCTGCCCATGTGATGCCATTTCGAAAACCGTTTCCCCAAAAACGAAACCAAACAAAGTTTACGGCTTATTGAAGTCGTTGCGAATTGTTATTGTCTGTTTTTTTTTCAGTTGGCCCTCTTACAGTTTTTGAATGCGCTGTAATGTGTTTATTAAAAATTATTATTGTTCACATTTGACGGTGGTGTCTTTATGGGCATGTGGAGCAATTGGACAGAGTCTCTTCTCTGTTGTAAACTAGTTATGATATGAAATATGAAGTAAAATCAACTCAGATTTATTAAAAACTTGCCAATGATGAGTGCGCACATTACACAAGGCGCACAAGTGTTTTAAATAAAAAAAATAAAAAAAAACCAAAAAGTAAAAATGTTTATACGTTGTTGAGTAGGTCGATCAGCTGGTCCGAAGCTGTCTTGAAGGTTGCAGGCTGTAAAATGGGGAAACGATCAGCAAACAAAAACTGAGCATGCCAAAAATAAAGATGAAAATCAGCTTTATATACAAACAGAGAGATGAATTATTCACCTGAAACTAGTTAATCTATAAAATTGGATATAGATTTATTAAGATGTGATCTATAAAGTCTTGTTTTACGGTGCATGACTTTTCAATTTAGATTTAATTACCAGAGTTTTTCAATTGACATTGAAAAATCAGCTGAAAACTCAACTGTCCCTTCAGCTCGTAATTAAATTAAATTAACATGTAGTCAAAGCTTTTTTACACTGCAACAAAATATGCTTGGCTAGTTTTAAGCATACGAATTTCATTAAATCACTGAGAGATCTCTAAATGCAGATCATAAAGTATTTAAGAGGGCCTACGCCCTATGCTAAACATACGCTGTTGGGTAATAGTGGTAGGGGCACCAAATGGCCCCGAAATATAATGACAATCAAATAGCTAACGCTTTCCTATTTCAAAGAAATAAATTGACCTCAACGCCCAGTAACTGCAATTGTCTAGTCTCATATGATCAAATCAAATTTCAATCGCCCAAAAAAATTAAGAGAAAAACAAACATGTTTCCAAGCGGATGACGTCTTAAATTCAACTTTGAGCTGAATTTCCAGCTTGTGCATCAACAAGATCATTAGGTGTTATATCAATCAGCAGAGGAACGGGGGGAAATTACGTTTTCAAGGTTGGACTTGAAGTTGTTGTTGTTGCTGTTTCTGTTGCTCGGTAAGCTGTAAATGGTCGCCATGAAAATGCAAATTTTTGCCATGAGCAATGAGTTTCAACGTCTTTGTTTTCAATGAGCCTAATCATTAATGTTTGCAGTGAAATAAACAAAGTGAAACAGGCATGAAAAGGCACAAAACTCAAGCGCTAAATGCTCGTAACCCGATTTAACACAACTATCCCACTGACTGAGTGACCAACTGACTCAGTGACTAACAGGGATTACCCAACAGCAGCAGCACTGACAGCAACAGCAATAACTGACGCCGCTACCTTTGATGGCTGGCACAGCCTGTTAGCCTGGCCGAAAAGGTTCGACTGTCCACTGCGCACTTACGACTTAACAACAAAATAAACTTGTTCACTTCCATGCAGCAATGGCAGCAGCAACATCGGCAGCAGCAGCAACAGCAGCAACATTAAGCAGCCCGAAACCGATCAGATTGCATTCGGATTCAGATTCGGTTTTGTGCCGTCACAGCTGCTCTCAGTTGTTCACTACAGTATGTCGATGTGTGTGTGGTCATTATATAATCCAGTTAATTTCTTTAACATTTTTTTTCAAGCCACTTTTTGTTACCTCTTTGCGTCATTCGTTGTTCAGAGCTCACGCTGCTCGGTCGTCCCGGTTCGCGTTTTAGCCTGACATCGCCTAGTCTGTCTATATACTATATATAGTGTCTGCACTGAAGTTTTATTAAAAACATTAACAAGGATTTACGGATAATTGTTTGTGTATGTGTAAGATTTTAAAAGAGTTTTAAATAGTATTTGTGTCAAGTGTAAAAATATTTCGTCTAAATATTGAAGCAATCAACAAACATTAATTTAAAAAACATTTGCAAATATTATTTGTGGAAAACCTTGAGACATTTTAAATCAAAATTAAAAGCAAGAAGTAAAGCAATTTTTGAATTTTTGAAAGCCAAGACTTGGGACATTCAAAATCAAAAGTAATATTTTAACAGTTTAGAAAAGTTTAAAATATTACTTGGGCCAATTACGAATGAAAATTGAAAAACAATTACCAAACTGCAGCACAGATATTTCGATTTCGTTGTTTCTGTTGCATTATTAGCTTGGCCAGTTAAGCATACAGAGAGACAGAGAAGAACAGAGAGAGGGAGAAAGATAGAGAGAGGCGAACATGCAACCACAGTCAGAGCCACTTGACAAGCCCCGAGCCACTAATAAACATGTTGTAACTCCAAGAGAGCCCAAGCATGAGCCACAGCAAAACACAGCAACACAGCAACACAACAACACAGCAAAACACAACAACACAGCACCACTGAAGAAGCAGACGCTTGTTGAATTTGTGGGCGCCATTGCTTAATGACAAATTTTCGAAATCACATTTTCAATTTTGGAGAAAAACAGTTAAGAAAAATGCAAATTTGTGTAAATATCCCAAATGCATTTGGTTCAATAAAAAACAACAAAAAAAATGGAAAAAAAAACTTGTGAAATTTGTATGCAAATGAAAACTCGAAAACAAATAAACGTAAATCAATTAAATGGCACAGTATTTGCATCAATTGATTTGCATATGTAGCATGATAAATTACAACAAAAACAACAGCAACAGCAATAAAACAAACAATACATTACAATATTTATAGGCAAATAACATTAAATGTTTGTTGTTTTTTTGGTTTTGTTTAAAAGAGCCAAGATAAGCCAAGTGTTTGGATGACAACAGCTGAGAGGCGATTGCTCTCAGTTTTACTTTCTATAGATGCACACATTACATACGTTTATGTTTGTATGTGTATGTGAAATTTCAAATGTTGCCGCCGGAAAAAAGATTATGCAATAGATCAAAGCTGAAGCTGAAGTCGAAACTGGACAAACAAACAGTTGGGATTAACAGTTGAACTCTTTCTATATGAACAACTGTTTAGCTAATTATGCACACACTCACACACACACATACTCATACACACGCTCACACACAGACTTGTTTATTGACCCGCTTTTAGTCAAAAGTTTTTGAACTTGAACCAATTCGCAGTATTATTTTAAGTTAGTTAATTTCAATCTTTTTTTTGTCCCATCCATTGTGTGTTCATTTGGACCATTTGAATTTATTGTCCGGCAGCAGCATAAAAAAAGGTGGCAAAAAAATAATTTGCATATGTTAAGTTGACTTTAATGCTTCCAATCTTTGAACTTTGCTGAATCACACGCATGATTTCGGTTTCTGCGACTGTTTCTGAATTTTTGTTTTATCAACCAATTTTTGTAAGCATAATTAGCAAATATATTTGCAAATGAAAACCTTGAGATTGTGAGAGACCTTGAGCTAATTTTATTTAGCGTTTATTTGTGCAGAAGTTGCATTGTTTTAAACATTGTTTCGAGTTGATTAGTTTGGCTTGAAAAGTAGCTCAATTAAGTGGAGTGCGAGATGCATCAATTAAACTCTATTCAAAAGCAATTAACAATATTATTTTTACTTGAAGTTTTTTATATTAATTAGTTAACAACTGTATTTGCTTAAAGATTTTTAATCTATTTACATTTTCAGCACACCTGACATTGCGCATACGCCACGTAGACCAACTGCAGCAAAGCAAAGAGTCATAAATAAAAGAAATGAAGGAGACTAAGGTACTGGAGGATGGCGGTGTATCTGAGCTGCCGGAATCGCTGCTGAAGATTGCCAAACGGGAGCTGCGCGAGGACAAGTGCACGCGGGATCAGAGCCTAGAACAGTTGCGCAATTGGGTTTTGAAGAACGAGGATCTGCAGAATGTGCGCTGTGATGATACGTTCCTGTTGCGCTTTCTGCGTGCCAAAAAGTTCAGTGTGCCGATGGCGGAACAGACGATGCTCAAGTATCTGAATATAAGACGCACCTTCCCGCACATGGCCACGAAGCTGGACTTTCTGGAGCCGCGTCTGAGCGATGTCATCGAACAGGGATACATATTTGCGGGACCGAAGAGGGATAAGAACGGCAGACGTGTGGTGATCATCAATGCCAAAGGCTTGAATCCAAAGTTGCACACCAGCTGCGATCAGGCGAAAGCTCACTTTCTCACCTACGAGTGCCTGATGGAGGATCAGGAGACACAAATCACAGGTCTCAGTCATGTGGGTGACTTTGCCGGTGTGACCACCTCGCATGTGACCAACTGGAATCCCACAGAGTTCGCACGCGTCTTCAAATGGGGCGAACAATCGCTGCCCATGCGCCACAAGGAGATTCATCTGATCAATGTGCCTTCCACATTGAAATGGCTGATTGACTTTGTCAAGAATCGCGTCAGTTCCAAGATGAAAAACCGCATCATCATCTACGGCAGCGAGAAGGAGCTGATGAAGGGCGTCGATGCCGAGTGTCTGCCCCAAGAGATGGGTGGCTCCATGCCCATGCGTCAGATGATCGAGCTCTGGAAACAGGAGCTGGCTGCCAAACGGGACTTGGTGCTGTCGCTGGATCAGAGTACATTGCTCTCGGATCGTGGTATTCAACGACGTAGTAGCTACAATTCCGAGAAGACCAGCACGGGCACAAATTTCGTCTCACAGATCGAGTCGATCGAGGGCAGTTTTCGGAAACTGGAGTTCGATTAGGCCGTAGATCGGGCATGGGAGATCATCTTCATCCAGCATTAGCTGTAGACATTAAGCTATAGTCTTAGGCGTTATCCTTAACTTTGTAACGGCACACGCAGCGCAATGCTTTGCTAGCTCATCTGCCCGAATTCGGATTGGGATCGGAGTCGGAATCGGGATTGGGAGCTGGAGACTCGCTTCGCTTTACGGTGGCACCCCGCTTTAATAATCCTGCGCTTATTTTGTAAAATACTTATTTTGTTCGTGGCGTACAATAAAAATCGAGAGGAACTAATTGCAATTAGCAACAATTATACTTTCACTTGACTTTTTGCTGGCCAGCATAGAGCGGCCATTGTCTCAACTGATGCTGCAGTGCATCCGCATCGAGTTCGCCTCGACTGACATTACTCAACGCATACAACTGATAACCAGGCTGCAGTTTCTTTCTTCTCAGCGATTCCCGCAGCAATGCCTCAGCCGTTTCCAGCTGACAATCGCTCGGCAATCTCACACTAAAGTCCCCCACAAAGGCCAAAACCAGGGAACTTTTCTGAGGCACTCTTCCATAGTTGCTCACATATCTCCAACCCCTCGCCTCGTATGCTTCACAGTCGCCTGCCATCAGAAAATTATACGGAAGCTCCCCCAAATGCCCGCTCTGAAAAATAATAAATATTTGGTTAATTATTGCATATATTATGACTCTGGTCTCAATTGGATGTGACTCACCTGCAAAATGTTCAACAACTGTGCACAGTTCTCAGTGCATTCCTCGCTGGCAGTGTGTGTTACGTACACATTCACCACTTTTCCAGCCTCCAACAATGTCTGGTCTTCTAATTGGACCGCACTCCATATATCATGCTGTGTTAGACTTAATCTATATCCAATTTCCCCAAAATCTATTGCTGAAACGGAAGAAAAGTCATATAACTGTGAGTTGAAACACCTGATTAACGTATCTTATTCAGAAAAATTACCCAAATCCCAGTCATCCAGTTTGTATATATTTTTAAACCGAAGAAATTAGCTGTCATTGGAACAATCATACGACGACAACTGACTTGCTTAAAACACAAACTACTCTTTAACGGAAGGTCTTGTAAGTTATGGCAGAGTAATAGACTCTAAATTCTAGAAATAAATAAATTATTTAAAATTCACACAAGCTATTTCTCCTACAATTGGATTAGAAGTGAAAACAACATAAAACCATAGTTAAATATTAACTTTTATAAATGTTGTACAAACAGAGTCTACTAATATTAAGGTTATCAGTAGCCTATTAATAGTTAACCCTAAAAAGACCACAGTAAAGTACATAATATACATATTAATAGTAACTTCCCACAACAATGCACATAAAACCGCCTTAGAAATGTGAGATAAACGTTGCTAATATTTATACAACTATGATTATATTTATTTAAATTTCGAAAACAAACAAGTAGATTTAATCTAGAGATCTCATGCTCATCTTAGTGATACAACTTACTTTCTCTCCAGAGCAAATATGTGGCCACAGCCAGGCCGATAGTAAACATCACGAGTAGTCCAATAGTACGCCAATTAAGGCATTCTTTTGTGTAGAAACATGGAGCAGTAGAAGTCGGAGTCTCTTGAGAAGAGTCGGATCTCGACAATAATGGAGTACGCTCATTAGATTCAATGCAAATCTCCGTGCTGTTAAAGCTGACAGTTGAAGATGTCAAACTGTCGTCGTGATCTCCTCCATCTGTCACATGCGCTATTGTTGCAAAATATTAAACAAATAACACGTACTGTATTTGTGCTACTTATGATATAAAAAGAAGAATTCTTGAAATGATAAACAAACTGGCACAGTTTGTTTAGTCTGACTGCGCATTAACTTGATCGCTGGCAGTTGAATAATCTGTACGGATATTCACAGTTGGTCATTGGACATCACCTACCCACACTTCGATTGATTTCCATTTTTCAAAGATTGTCCCTTGTCTTAGAATCGCATCAAGAACAAGCAGCCTTAACACTTCCACCTCAAAGTGTTCTACTTAAATGGAACGACGCTTCGTCACTTGGCACTGGTTTGCACTGGAATTCGTCACTCGATCGCGATAGATCCACGCGGTTCGAGGTTCGGCATTTCACACAGCCGACGAGACGAGCATAATACAGCTGCGATTGAATCCAGAAGCCGACTGAGGCTTAAGTCTCTGCTGCAGCCCGCATGACGTCTCATTACAATTACTCTTATGTATAAAATATACAATCCACATACACACACATACACTCTTTGTGCGCGTATATGTAGATAACTCACTCGGCGACAGCTTTCATCATCATCATCATCATACATACATAAATATTATTCTTAAACATATTTGGTTTGGAGTTTATTTGCTTGCTTGCACTGCTTTCAATTTCTATACTAATAACAATCACTATTATTTATACACAAAAAGTAATTTTGCTTAATTTTAATTTTATACAGTGCTTTTCTTGAACAACAACTAAAACCCGTTTAACTTAAGACTTTTACTTTCGCATTTAAAACTAAAACATAATTATGTCATTATAAATAATGCAAGCGCAGATTAAATAGCTGCCCAAAATCAAAAATTTCGAAACATGCACAGACATTTTGGAATTAGAACCACTTTAAAATTTAACTAGGGAAAACAAAACGCTGGAAATTCTAAATGAAATGCATACACAATGGCGTTGAACTAAACTTATATCATATACTTGAGCCAAGTTCAAGATTACGCGCCGTATCCAGTTGCTGATCTCAGATCACACAAATCTCAATTGGTTATGTCTACTTATATGACCGCCAAATTTGCCAGGCACACAGAGCAGCCGACAGAAAGGTGACGCCACGATGCAAGTATTTGGTTTTGTTATTGGGCGCATAGCCCAGGATCACAGGCGAAGAGACTTCTGTCAGCGGCAACTTGTTCAATGCAACCTCATTGTTTTCCTCCACCTGCAACACAGACAATAAACTCGTTTTATTTACATTCTAAGAATGACAATAGCAACTCCGTTACCTGATACTGGCAGCAGGGATCGTAGTTCCATGAAACAGTGTATAATCCCGTGCAGAAGAGTGACATGGCACAGGCGGGAGCCGCAATAACTGGACGATCATACCATAGCAAACTAGATATCAGTGACACAACGCCAGTGGCCACCGCAGTTTTATGTAGACAATTACCCACCCAAATCCAGCGACCTAGACGAACCGATAGCCTTGTGAATTATTTATGACGTAAATGAAGATCATGTTGTCGACTTACCGGTTTCATCGCCTAAGCGTGGAGGCTCAATTATAATAAAGTCTACCTTTTCCTCGAGCGCTTTGTCCAGCTCTGCTTCAAAGCGCTCGTGTGCATTTGAGCTATCATACACTTCACGTATGACACGAAATGTTGGCTGTTTGCCTGTACTGTAAACAAAACATATATCTTTTAATTCATTTTCATTATTCGTTTGATAAAAAAAAATTAATTTTAAAACTCCCGCGCACGATTTTGTAAGATGCGGTCACACTTGCAAGCCGATGCACATATGTATTTTGTATGCACTACATACTCATACACAGATCGAAACCGCATATAAATTGCATAACTTGACTGCTATTACGGTCGTGTTTTTAAGGACGCCTTTGTTGTTTGCTGTGTCCGGTCAAACATCAAATATTTACCTGTCTACGCTTCTGCTAATCATCTTGCTGCATTTGTTTTGAAGACTAAAACTACGCGTTGTTTTTATGGACTAAACAATACGATAATATACACATATATATAATCGGCAAAATCGAAACATATTTGCAGTTAGTCGACCGACCTCCATTAATTATCAAAACTAAATAAACCTGTGGGGCAACACTAAATTGCTTTTCTAGTTGTGATTAAAGAAATTACCGGGCGGTTAATTCAAGTGTAAATTTATTTTTACGCTAATTTAGTAATAACTTTTCAATAAATTTATAATTTGATGAAAAAAACTAAAAAATTCTATCTTTATAATTAATAAAAATTGAACAAAATAGTTTGTTTTTGCAATTGGATTAAAATGGTACGTCTTGCCAGATCGGAAATTTATTTGTGGGACCAACATTTTTTGTCGGGTGGCAGCCCCTGAAGTATAAAAACAAGAATGCGCAAGAAAATATTATAAACAGTTATTGAATATATTTAAATTGTATTTGTTAGCCAAAATACAGTCAAAACATGGAAAAACACCAACTGCCGCTGCCAGAAATGAATGATGATAAGCACCGGCACAAACAGGTTAGAGATAAACAGCATCCAAATAAGAGATTTGTGTTCACACACGCCCAATTCACTTTCGAGATTAATAAATTAATCAATCTCTTTGTTGTCGCAGTTCAATGGACACTTGGACAGCAACCGATTTCGACCGCCCAAATACAAGACGCGGTACATTACCGTTGAGAATAACAACTTCAATCGCAGCCAGTCAGTTGGCTCCTTCAGTGCAAACAGTTCCCAAATTGCGCACGCAATTTCCTTTCGCAGTGGATCCGAGTGCCCGGATGCCGGCACGTTGCCCGTATCACCAAACGTGACCGCAGCTTCCACGTCCTGCAATGAAAGTCATTTTGAGCAGTGTTTTGAGCGTTTGGCAAAGCTGGGCGAAGGCTCCTTTGGTGAGGTATTCCAGGTGCGAGATCGTGCCGACAGCCGGCTGTATGCGGTGAAAATCTCCAAGCAATTGTTTCGTGGGGAACAATATCGAGCCGAGCGATTAGAGGAAGTGCGTCGCTATGAGGAGTTCTCCGGACACGAAAACTGCATTCGCTTCATACGTGCCTGGGAGCAGTACGATCGCCTGTTCATGCAGATGGAGCTGTGCCGCGAGAGCCTTGAGCAGTATTTATACCGATGCCGGCAAATTCCCGAGGAGCGCATTTGGCACATTTTGTTGGATTTGCTGCGTGGCCTTAAGTCACTGCACGATCGTAATCTCATTCATTTGGATATTAAGCTGGATAATGTACTAATTGATGACGACGATACGTGCAAGCTGGCTGACTTTGGTTTGGTCATTGATGTGGACAAGGCAAACAATCATCAGGCAACGGAGGGCGATTCACGTTACATGGCTCCCGAGATACTGCAGGGACAATTTTCAAAGGCTGCCGATATATTCAGTTTGGGCATTGCAATGCTGGAGCTCGCCTGCTACATGGAGCTGCCCTCGAATGGACCTCTCTGGCATGAGCTGCGACAAAGCAAATTGCCCGAAGAGTTTATTAATAGTAAGCGGACTGTTAACATTAATCGACAATTGTAATTTATGCAATTTGCATTTCAGCTATCTCTGTGGAGCTGCAGCAGGTCATCAAGTGCATGATGTCACCAGATCCACGACTAAGACCAACGGCGGACCAGCTCCTATCGCATCCAAAACTTTTAAGAATGCAAAAAGATGAAAAATCCATGGTAACATTAAAGCTGCTGGTAAGCACTTAAATCATAACAGTAATCGTAATCATCTATTAACATTTCCTTTATATTACTTTAGTCAAAGTGCTTCCGAAGATCACGCCGTGCTATCTGGATGAAAGTGTGCAATCTCAGAACGGCTGCATACCGTTCTTTGTTCTACATATTGGAAATCTTGCATTTGTATAAGCCTCTGCGGGCATCGCATTCCTCTGAGAATGGAAATGCTCCAACAGTACCGTCATCTCCATCAACATCCGCTCTTGGTGTGCCTCGAGTGGAATTCCAATTGGTGGGATCAACGCCAATTGGTAATCGAAATTGTTATGTCTCTGATTTTGATTTCTTGTCCGCTATGGATAACTTGGAGCTGTCACAGCAGGGCACACCAACGGCCTGTGGCCGAGAGAATGTGGTCAACTCGACTCCACTAAATCATAATCACAATAAGTCAACTCGTCAAAGGGGGTAAAAGCTAACAGCATCTCAACAAATATGACGATCGATATTAATATGAAGAATTTTCAATTGCAGTTCGTGCTCGGCACGCAAGGAACAAGCTGATAGTAGCAACTATTTGCCCATAGACGCCAGTAATTCGCGTGCCAATGTTTCCACATCCAAAGTATTGGATACGTCTTCGTTTCGACGTAAAAAATTATTTCTTTTGGACAGTGATGAAGAGTGAGCTCCCAGGAATTTATTATTATAAAAAATATATATATATATATCAGTTACAAACCCATACATATGGCAACAAACTATATCGTTATATATTTAGAGTCTAGTTGTAGTTTCTCGAAAATCCATAGAATGTAGGCCTAACGATTGTATAATGTTAATGCTTCTTTAGAAGAACTTGTTGTTAGAAGACCTTTGTTTTTATAACGTAATCCGAATTAAGAAAGATAATACAATAAGCATGTGATATATATACGAAATGCGATTTGAAAAAGCCGCAAAATTATAAGTAAACTATCCTTAATCAATTAAATTTGCAATTTGAATAAACTTGAGTTGAACAATAATATTCAGCAATCGAAATAAATTAAATCACCCACATTTTTCAGTGTACCTATATTTTATTTAACTTGGAATTTAAGATTTTCATTAAATTGTTCATTTTTTGACAAATTATTGCCAAGAAAAAAAATTTGGTTTTTTCTTTTTAAACTTATTTTTTCTTTTGAGTGACACTGCCACCTTGCATAAAAAGCTGCCATTTATTTTAGCGTTGCCAGACCTAAACTAGCTCGAACCAGCATGTGTTTTGTACAAACGTAAACAACGAGGTGATTTTTGTACAAATTTAAGACAGAAATGGCTCGTCCCAAGAAGAAGAAAGTGGAAGTTGTGTTTGATCCACAGAAGCGCAAGTGAGTAACTGAATATATAATATGATAAAACACATAATTATCTTGGCGTTTACTCAGGGAGTTTTTAACTGGGTTCCGGAAGCGAAAAAATGAACGACGCTCACGCGCCAAGGCAGATTTGGATCGCAATCTTAAAGAAGAGCACAAACGCATACGACAAGAGGTGAAGGAAGGCTTCAAGCATCTGAAGAAATCCTTCGAACCGCTGCGGGAGCTTACGGATGAAGACAAAGTGGAAGGAACGCAAAAGGAGGCCTATGAAGATGACGAGGTGCAAGTTAAGATCGTGGAGTTGACCACCAATGATTTGGCTGCCCAACGCAACATGCTTGGTGCCAACATAGCCGAAGACAGCGAAGAGGAAGAGGAGACGCAGGATAACAACGAAGACGACGAAAATCAAACTGATCGTATACCTGGCATGGATTTCGACATAAATGCATCTCGCAAGCGCAAAGCGGACACAGAAGATGGGGCAACAAGCTCCAAGACAGCCAAAGGGACTGCAATAAATACAGAAATTAAAAGCAAAAAGGATCTAGACAAGCTAATGAAGACGAAAACGCTGAAGAAAATCAAGAAGAGCAAACTATTTAAGATGAAAGAACGCATCGACAATAAGAACAACCAGAAAAAGGCAAAACGGGATCGAAACAATACCATCAAGAGTGTGCCCAAGCATCAGCGCAAGAAACTGAAGCACGGCAAGAATCCTGGAGGACAGACCCGCTATCACAAAGGACGCATGATGAACAAGAAGGAGAGGCAACGCAAGCGGGGCGGAGGCGATTAGCGATTGCCAAGCTACAACAACAACAGCATCTAATTCAGCATATTCATTGTATTGTTTAGTTTTCTTGTACGGTTTATTTACTATTACACTAATCGATCGAAATAAACTGTATATAATAATTTTGCTAATTCGCCGGCGCCGGCCGTGTTCTTGCACATTTAATTTTTTGTTCATATTCCATCATATATATATATACTTATGTATAATATATCCAACATGTTTTTATTAGTTTTGGGTTACATTAACACTAGCAATTGATTATTGCCGCAGCCGCAGCCGGAGCTTAGTAATGCTATAAATAAAACTGGCGCTCAAATAAAATTTGTTTATGTTCGCCATTTAACTTAGACAAATGTTTAATCTACTCTCTCAATTCTAATATATAATATTTACATAATCATTTCTTCGTTAGTATCTTAAATATATTGTTTCTCTTTTATTCTTTATTTGCAGTTTAATCTGGTTTTGCATTTAAATGTTTTACGTGTTTTTCTTTTTTTTTCTTTGTTTGGTTTCTATTCCGTTCCTTCTTTTCTATGTTTATTTGGGAGGGGATTAACATTTTTTTAAAATGTGGACAATCCAGCGACAATTTGATTTAGTTGTGTTTTCCAAGTCTCCTTTAAAATTAACACAATAAATAAAATGCCAAACAATCTTACAAACAATTTTAACTTAAGATGGGGGATCGTTGAAGGTGGGGATATAATAATGGGGGAACAATAATGCTCTAGCTTATAGCTTACATGTCCTAGTTTCTAATATATTCATCAGCAGTTAAAAAATGTTTACAAAACTCATGTAAAATCCAATCGAACTCGTTTGCCACTTGCTGGCCACGAACAACAACAAATAAAACAACAACAGCAACTGAACTAAATCATTGTCATCCAGTTAGGACTGTTGTTGCTGTTGTTGTTGTCCTGCCGATTGATGTTGTCGCCGCGTGAAGCCACCGCCAGACGCTAGATGGCGCTGCAAGGCGCGCTGCTGTTGAAATTTTGCACCGCGATTATATTTAAATTTGTTGCGCTGTTGAAAATTGGGGCGATAATTATGATGATGGAAACGGGGAAAACCGCCGGATTTGTTGTTGTTGTTGCCATGCCAACGTTTTTGTCCCTCGTATTCCTGGAATGGATTGTAGCCGGGTATGCTGTTATTATTACATTTAACCGACGCCGATTTGATCTTCCGCTGACGTCCACGATCCATTTCATTCTCCTCATCATCATCCTCATCCCGTTTGCGTTGCTCACGCGCCTCGGAAAGCAGCTGTTAAGCAAAAAGAGAATTGACATTAATTAATTGCTTTAGTTATGCAAGAATCAGATTGAAACTTGGATGGCTAATGGTGGTAATGAAGCTTATGCAAATGAGTTAACATGCGATTCAAAAGTTCGAGCTGAAAAACAATCGATGGCAACAATTTGAAAACAGTTTTCCAGCTCTTGAAACTATATCTAGTTAATTTGGTAAAGCGATAACGGGCATGGCTTGAATTGAATTAAATTGAATTGAAAAACATAAGCTTCATTTCATTTTTGGATGGATTTACAGATGTACTGCAACAACAGTTTTACCTATTGGGCTCTAGGATCTCGACGACGTACTTAAACGAAGTGTTGGTAGTAGGTAGGGGGAGTAGGAGGCGCATTGAAGTGTCCACGCTGCATGGAGACTTCAACACAATCACAGTTTGACGCAATATATTGCGAAAATTGAGTATGTAATCATAATTATTTCAAATTATCAGATCATTTGGAGTCGTCGAGTTACTGTTACTGTTATTGTTGCTGTTAATGTTAATGTTGTCACTGTTTATGTTAATGCTGACGTCGATTTGCCCATCCGCATTGCCGTTATCTTTATCCGCTATCCGTTTCGCACAAACCAAATCAAAAGTCTATATGAACGGGGGATATAATAATGTGGAAACAAATGCAAAAATTACAAAAACAATTTTTCGAAATCAACCACAGCATGCAATCGATTACAAGAAATAATAAAATAACCGAAAAATAGAAAATTAATAGGTCCGAGAGAGTTACCTAAAAGTGCCATGCTCTCATTGATCTTTGAATTTGTATTTACACCAAGGACCGCAAATAATAGTTATGAATGCAAATATTAACCGAAGAAATCAGAATAAAAAGAATAAATATAATATGATAGAAAATATTAGAATTTATCTCCTTGAAGAACATGTGATGTATCATATAAAAGGTGGATTTAGTGCTGATTTAAAAATAAAAGTTACGGAATAACTATTATTAATAACTCATATTTATTAACTTTTTAATAAAAATAAAAAAAACTCTTATTTTTATAAAAAAAAATTGTTACTTTGGAACTTTTATCATAACATTTGAAAATAATTGTTAAATTGAAATTTAGATTTTAAAACTTATAAGAGTTGCGGTCCCTGATTTACACATCTCTAAGCTCATTGAGAACACAGCATTTTTGGGTCCACCGAAGTGTAACCCACATCCACAGTGTGTGTGTGTGTGTTGTGCGTGTGTGTGCATTGATTTGATTTGATATGAAGCGTGCAGCAAGAGAAAAGACTTTCTTATCTTATCGCATTACATTCTCACTTACCTCCTTGTCCATCTCAGATGCCTTGCCATTCCAGCTGAGCACGGAGCTGCCATAGCCACGATGCGTTTGCTTCAACAGCTCACTGACGGCATTGCCATTGGCCAGCGATTCACTCTGATAGCCATTGCCGATCCTCGGCGTCTGTTGTTGTTGTTGTGACTTGGCGCTGCCATTGAGCAGCTTCTGCCGCTTGGCGCCAGGCGTTGTTGCATTGTTGGCGTCTCCACACTTGCCGGCGGCAAAGGGATTCTTGTGATTCTTCGGCGTTGTGTTGACACTGACAGCTTTTGGCTTTTCAGCAGGCTCATCATCATCATCATCATTATCGTCATCATCGCCATGAGTGATCTGCCATATGCCAGTATTGGATTTAATTACAGCTGGCGATGGCGGCGTCTTTGGGGATGGCGGTCCTTTGCTGCTGCCATTTTGTGACTGCCAACCGTTGCTTAGCTTTGTGATCTGTCCCTTCTCCTGCTGCTCCTCCTGCTCCTCATCTTGATCCTCTTCATCATTGCTATCAGCTGCTGCTGCTGCTGCTGTTGTTGCTGCAGGTGTTGCATTTCTGTGTTTGTTATTTTTATAATTGTTTAAACTTTTAAATATCTCGTCTATGGCATCAGTCTTTTGTTTGTTGGCCGACGAGGCATTTGAGGCGGACTTGGCTTTGTTGTTGTTGCTGCTGGTACTTGAGTTGCCATTTGTCTTGGCATGTCCATTGCGCACTGACAATATTGACGGCGGCGTTGGCGTTTCCTCATCTGATTCCTCGCTTGAATCGGCGCCACTTCGACGCTTGCGGGAATTTGTTGCTTGTTGCTGTTGCGGTTGTTGTGGCGACTGTTGTTGCTGCTGCTGCTGTTGTTGTTGTTGTTCCTCCTCCTCGGAGGCAGACTCATACGGAACGAGGCTCTTCAGTGGCGTCTTTGGCTTCAACTTGGCAGTTTGTGCAACGCCTTCGCTGTCCTCAAACATTTTCGGCATACTGGGCAGCTGTGGCGCCGTGTTGGCTTTAACATCATCATCGCTATCCTCCTCCTCCTCCTCGTCGGATGACATTGGCAGAATATGTTGTTGCTGGTTGCTTAAATTGTTGTTGTTGCAGGAACTTTTGTTAGCATTTGAATTTGCAGCTGGAGCAGCTTCTCCCTTAGGCAATGGGCCAGCCAGTGAATGCTTCGATTGCGAAGATTCCTGAAATTTATTAGCTCCCATAAGACCATTTTGCTGCTGCTGCTGCTGTTGATGTTGTGGTGATTGCTTCTGTGGTGTGGTCTTGAACTGAATGGCCGTCTTGACACCACCACCAAGTGCATGTCCATTGCTATTGGCATAGCCATTCGGCAGCTGTGGTCCAATAAAACGTGGCGACACAACGGATGCGGATGCTGTTGCTGCTGAGGTTGATGTTGCCGTGGCAACAGTTGCCACTGCTGGACTATGCTGCCCATTGGTCAGACGCAATCCGTTCAGCTTGGCACCACCATTGTTGCTGCTGGCCACATCCAACTCATAGAACATTATGTAGGCATTCGTATTGCAAACACTCTGCATGGCAATCGGTCTCACATAGCTGTCATCAAAGTTGTAGTAGCTGCCCGCCTCGGTTAGACCAATGGCCGTGTAATGGCCACAATGCTGTGAGACGCCCAAATGTGTGACCATCGACACCAGGCGATAGCTCAACGGCTGTGCAGCAGCTGTTGGACTCCGTGCGGCGAATCTGCTCAGGTCAATGCGTGGCTTGAAGCTAATCTGTTTGGTCAGCTTGTTGCCCATCATCGAGAAGCGTTTCAGCTGGATGCACAGCGTGATCGGTGCTCGCTCCAGGCTAAACTGTTTCGTGGCAGACACCTAGAAATATATATACAAATTAATACATATTTTTAATTATTGGAATTATGTTGCAAATTGTCTAGCTAAATCTTGCACAATTCTAATCGAGATAAAGTGAGATTTATTAATTGGATATATGAGTAAGTCAAAGATGTTTTAATTATGGGAATTATAAGAAATACTTGTTTTTTCATATATAAGAATTATTGAAGACCAGGAAATCAAACCAATAGGCTACGGATTCGGTTTCGCTACGTCCTTTCGGTTTTTTTCTTTTGATTCCGGTATCAATACGGTACAACAAATCAACTTGAAAACATTTTAAAATGTTAAGATGTCGTTTTATAATAAATATGTCATCAAAATATATAGCTGGACCTAGGACAAAACAAAATTTTTGAACGAATTTAAAAATATTTGAGTGCAGAATGAATTTAGAGGCCAAACCATGATCAAAATGACATTCCGCTTGAAAATCGGTTCTGTTTTGTTAAAAATATGCCAGTTTGAAGTTGGTCGCACCCTTGACCTAGCCACTTTACAAGTCACAATTTTTTTCATTTTCCCATGATTTTTTACAAAAAAATGAAAAGTCTCAGAATCAAATTTAAAGAGTTGTTTTATACTAATTACGATATAAGAAGTCGATATAAAGTGAAAACTTGAGATTTAAAATTTTGAATTTTCAAAATTGCAAAGGGGGGACCCTTACCATCGAAATCGAATCTTGGTCGAAAATAATTAAATTTTCTCAATGAACCAAATTTGAGTACAGAATGAATTTAGAGGCCAAATCATGATCAAAATGACATTCTGCTTGAAAATCGGTTCAATTTTGATCAAGTTATGCCACTTTGAAGTTGGTCAACTCTTTAACCACAACCGTACCGGTACAAACGTTTCGGTATTCGTTTCTTGACAGAAAATTTTCATTCGGCTACGGTTTCAGTTTCGGTACTAAAAATGAAACGGTTAGTTTCGGT
Organism: Drosophila innubila; assembly: GCF_004354385.1. Classification (NCBI taxonomy): domain Eukaryota; kingdom Metazoa; phylum Arthropoda; class Insecta; order Diptera; family Drosophilidae; genus Drosophila; species Drosophila innubila. The sequence continues at coordinate 11,068,248 of NW_022995376.1, forward strand.
TAACGGTTCCGGTGTTATTCTTTGTTAGAGACTATTTAAATAATACGTTTTGAAAATATTTTAAAGATCAAGACATAATTTGTTGATAATCGAGCTAAAGTGAGATTTATTAATTGGATAAATGAGTAAATCCAAGATGTACTATTTTTGGATGGGAAATTATGGGAGTTATAAGAAATAAAAGATATTTCATATATAAGAATTATTGAAGACTTTTTAAGTAATACATTTTGAAAATATTATAAAAATCAAGACATAATTATTTGATTTAACATTTTGACTTCAAAAAATTATAATCATTACAATCTCTACTTTCAAGTGCTTGCAAATTAAACACAAAGTTCCTGCGCAATTAAATATATATGTATCTATTCCTAACAAAGCAGATAAATAGACTGATTTATTATTGCAATTTCGTCGTAATTAATCAATCAACGATTTGTTACTCACCTTTTTCTTGCAGCCCTCGCATTTGTAGCCCATATCCTCGAGGCGTTCCCGGGAAAAGTAACCGTCAAATGCCTCCTCGAGGGTGTCCGCCTTGCGGATGTCCAATAGTAGATCTTGGAAATGTTGAAACGTAATCGAGACATGATTGCAACTCAGGCAGCGCACCTCGCTGCGTAAATATCCGCCAAAGATTTGATTAAGAGGTGTCGTCTCCTTCACCAGCTGATCCAATTCCTTGTAGTTGCGAAAGCGCATTAGATACGCCTTCTCCATGGCCTCGACCAGAAAGCGAAGGAACTCATGGGCATCCTCCTGGCGTCCAACGACCATGTGCTTGCAGATTTGCCTCAGCTTGGTGTATATAAGAAATGGACGCACCGCTGACTGATTGGATTGTGTGGACTGCAGGGTTTTGGCCATGGCGCAGATGATGCAACCACTGCCGCCACACGATTCACTGATGTTGCAGTTCTCCAAATGTGACGACTCCGAGACGAGCCAATTGGCCAACGCTGGGATGTGAAAGAGCGCCTGCAGCGTCGAGTTGAGGTAACAAGTGTTGCCCACATTGAGCATTCCAGTGCCCACTTGCCACTTGCGTTCCGACTGCTTCCATCCGATACGAATGTTCTCTCTTTGGAATAGCACTCGTTTCGGTTTGGGCAGCTCATTGGGATTCGAGCTCGAATTTGAGTTCGAATTCTGATTGGATTGATCCGTTGACTGCTTGCTACGATTGCCATTCACAGTTCCGTTGCCGTTCACATTCGCATTGTTATTGTCTGTAAATGAAACAGCAAATTTACGCCTGGGCATTAGCACAAGTCCAATAAATCGGGCCAAGAGCACAAGGCACGGCAGCAATAGCAATTTATATAGCAGCCACAATGCGAAGCTGCTGTCCACAATTATCACAGTCATTGTAATACATTTGAGGGAACCAAGTCGAACAGAAACAGCAGAATTGACTTGGACTAAAATTAAAACGAATATATGACGAACACTGAGATACTGACTGCCACAGGCAGCGACACAACACCACCAACGAGCACCACACCACGAGCCACAAATACACACACGCACTCACATATTATACATATATATGTACATATATAATATGGTCACCTGTGCGCCTTTGTGCGTCTGTGTTATGTTGATAACAGCGAGCAGCGATTCGTCGTACTCGCTGCTGTTACAAATAAAAAAAGAGGGTGACTAGCATTTCATTTCATTGATATCTATTGTCGTCTCGCTCTGGCGTATGCTAATTGAAAGTGATTCGGATATTTTGAGTGTTGCCAACTGAATTTTTGACTGCTCGTTGTGAAAATTGAACAACTTTGGCGCGGAGTAACAGTTGTTGTTGTAGGCGTATTGCTTGTTCTTGTTGTTGTTGCTGATGCGGCTGGCAAAACAACATGGCCTGACCAGAGGAGTCTTTGACCATTTCTCTGCATCGCCTTCTCTTTGTTTTTACTTCCTGCTTGCGTACAAGGCGAAGGCGAATATACGAAATGTGTGTGTGTATGTTGATTTGTACATTTATTTGTATGCATGAATCACACTCATTCGCTTCTACTCTTTTATATTTCCATTCACAACACACAGCAAAATGCGACGCAACATTTCTTAAAAATAAAGACTATGAAAATAAGATCCAGTAGCAGACTTTGCAGTAATGCGATTACCAAATCTAATTTTCAGCAGCAGCATTAACTCTATCTATAAGTGCGAACGAGAGACTGAGTGAGTGAGTGAGCGGGAGAGATAGAGAGGGTAGCCGCGTGTAAAATGTTTGCCGCGACAACGGCACGTTTTTTTTCAGCTCTGCTATGCGCTGTGATTCAGAAGTAGACAGTAGTAAAAATGTGTAGTGAGTTCTCTGCCGCGGTCGACGTCGCTGTCGCTGCCTGTCCAACTCACTCTTTACGATCTTGTACTTGTTTTGCTTGGTATGCTTTTCCTTTGCATTTTGTTTATATGAGACCACCACGTACACCACCCAAGCGCACACACAGACACTGACGCAGCCACTGCCGCTACTTCTGTTGCTGAGACTGCGACGTCGCTGTTCATAAATTGTGCAGCATAACCAGACAGGGTATGAAAAAATGTGTTTATTCACACGTGATGATGTTGTTCAAAATATGGCAAAACAAACATTGCAAGCACAATCTACACACATACAGATACACAGACAGTAAGTCAAGACAGTGTTTTGACAAAATCCAAAATGTATGGTGAACAAATTTAAAAAAAAAAAAAAATTAATTTTCATTGAATTTAACTATTTTTAAAAATAAATAAAACAAAGGTGTGCATTTTTTTTTTGGTCCAAACACTTTCTCGACCAACTGTACATACACATATTCACAGCAGCGCGCCTGGAAAATTTGTGCGCCGATTGCCAAACACATTGAGAAAGACTCAGCAACTAAAAATAAAAGACGATAACGATGACGATAACCACTTACCATGTCCATTTGAGCCGACAGCTTTGCCGTTTGTTTTGTTGTTACCAAAATTGTTGTTGTCCGGCTCAATGACGATATATTTGGATTTGAGTTTGGCCAGCACCGATTCACTGTAATTCTTAACCTCCTCATATTCGATTTTGGCGAACAAGACACGCTTGGCATTAGCCACAATTTGACTTTGCAAGTTATCAGTCAATGAATCGTCGCCGGTTTTGGCCTCGTCAGCAGCAGACCCAGATCCAGATCGACTAGCTGTCGCTGCGACGCAGCCTCCGACGCTTCCGGCGACGTTGACGCCAAGAGATTCCCGCAGCGCAGCGTTGACAACATTCGCTGTTTCGCACACAGCCAACGAGACGGGCATGGCGCTCGCAGTGGTGGGCGGAATTTGTGGTGGAATTTTGAAGGATTTAACGCTGCTCTCCTCTCTCGACAGACGCTGCTCTCTCAGCACTGATAGTTAATGATTAGTTGAGTGAGGTTGAGTTGATAGCGCATTAATTAAATCAGTAGTAATAGTGTCGATTGGACGATTGGTGAGGGGGAAGGCGGTGGCGCAAAAATTAAATGAAAGCATTCGATGTGGTTGTTGTTGTTGTTATTGTGGTGTAGGCGGGCGGATGTGTTGCGCGGACTCGAACCCAGACACACACACACGCGCACACTTTGAAAACTAGCTGTTGTGCATTTGAGCAATCCTCAAGATCCGCCTCCGACCGGTCAACTTCACGTTTTATAGGTCCTGCCCCCGCGTTCAGCGACCGCTCCTCTGCGTCCTTCAACAACGTTGAACGTTCGTTCGTTGCCCGCGCTACAACTTTTTGTTCTTTATTTTATTTTATCTTCACACTCTCGTCTCACTTGCTTTCGGCCAACACACCAAGCAACCAATGCACGCACACTAACACAATTGCACACGCTTTTTTTCGCTTTATGCTATTGGCTCCGCAATTCGGTTTAATGTGCGGTACTTTCCCAGCGAGAAAACACAAGAACACTTGTCGTATTTTATTCGATTATTCAACATAACGGGTTTATCCTTTACGTTTGCATATTTCGTGGGCGAATATTTGATTTTCAAAAATAATGACAATTCCTTCCCTCGTGTTTCTTCCGACTGTCAATTCTCTTTTGCATCACTTTTCGCCAAACGAGACTGACCACTTTGTTCAATAGTTGGCAGCACTACGTGAAGTTGGAAGCGTGCCATATTTTCAACTCACACGAAGTTGGCTGCACGCAAATTTGATCAATCATTTTTAGTATTTTAATAATACTGTTTGTACGAGCCGCCAGATCAGAAAATTGGACGGGGTGGCAGCTCTTTGGGCCGGGTGGCAGCGCCGAAGAAAATGCAGCAGATTTCCAGCTAATAGCAATTTTAAAATTATTCTAGCAAACGAATTCTGAAAAAAAAAAACAGATTTAGCATTAAAATAGCTAAGTTGGCAACAGTGGCAGCAGATGAAAACGCAAAAAAATTAGCCAGATCGGGAAATTTGGCAGGGTGGTATCAAAAAAATCAAGAAAACTCAAAAAAAAAATATGCAAAAATTTAAAAAATTCGAAACTAAGTACAAAAATGAAAAACCACCCAATTTCGGAAATGTACTTGTTTTTTTAAGTACAAAAAATCGAGCCAGATCGGGAAATTCTGCAGGGTGGCAGCCCTTGATTCGGGTGGCAATCTCTCACACCAGTGCTGTCAAGTTTTTAGCGGGAAAATAGCTGTTTCTGTCAGCTAATAAAAATTTTAAATTTTTCTATCATACAAATTCTGAAAATAGCCAGATTTAGATTTAAATTAGCTAAGTTGACAACAGTGGCTGCAGATGAAACGCATAAAAACATTTGCGCTCGTTTTTAGTAAGCAAATAAATAAAACAAACACGTATTAAACAAAAGTCAGTGCACCAAAATGGCTTCATTCTTTAATGTGGGCGCTCTAGGCAATGTTTTTTCAACACCCGTTGGACAACGCATCGGTGAGTAAAAGTGAAAAGAAGCGGTCATACAAAATGTTGTGTGAGGTGTGTGTGGGTGTAATTATTAAATTGTCTCACTTTTTCAAATATGCATATGTTTGTGTGCATGTTTAACAAGTATATTTGCGCATTTCAATTATTATTATAACAGCTGTGATCCAGACGGAAACGCTGCACAAAGCAAGCTATTGAAAATTGAATTTTCCCAACTTTCTTGGGTAGTTTGTCGTTTTCTTATTGTATTCGGAACATATACACACGTACCTGAACACACGCACACACACATGCAATCGCACGCAACACCCATATCACCCACCACAATAACAGTTTTGTTGTTGCCATCTGATTACTATGGCAAAAACCGCTATTGCGCCAGTCCCCTCCCACTGTCAGTCTCAATTTCAGTTAGTGACATTGCGAATTGCCTGATAAGATTACAACCACATACCTTTTGTATAGTTTTGGATGGCTAGCGATCTATTGAAGCCTATGACACATTCATGCAATAGATAAATAATAATTGGGCTCACTGAACTCCTTGACCATCTCAAAATACGGTGCACCTAATTAGTTTTACGTTTTTAATTTTGTTTTTGCTATTTAAGTTACATAAATGTGTTAATTTATTCAATTCTGCTTTCTGTCGAATTTTCGTAGTCACTTAGTATTGTTATAGTGTGTTTGTGTGTGAGTCTTAGTGTTACTTTTCAACGCTTTACTAATTTGTTGCTTCATCCCTTTTTTTTCTCGCTCCAATTTCCTATTGCGCTTTTTGTTTTGCTTTGCTTTAAGTTGAATTAGGTGTAATTTATAACTGATTTTTATGTCTGCGTTTTATGAATGCAATTGTTATTGTGTTTGCTTTTGTTGTGTTATTTGAGTGCGTTGCACTTTAAAACAAAAAGCAAAAGCAAAGAGCGTAGTGCGAGAGTTCGATCTCACTCTTTCTTGCTCGATCTCTCGCTACACTCACCTACGCCAATAAATTGATCGGTTTACACGTGCCAAATGTCATGATATGTGCATAAATAGCAACTATCTCAATATCATGTTATGTTTGTGTGTTAACTGTTCATTAGTTGTTGCTTTGTTTCATATATGTGTATTTAATTTGCAATTATAAAACGCTAAGCTTTAAATTTATTGCTGCCGCATGATATTTTGTTGATGTTTATTTCTCAAGCGTAAACAAAATACGATGTCTCTAAGCCAAAAGCAAAACAAACAGTCGAAAGGAAAAAGAAAAACAAACAAAAACACACTCAAATACATACCACTCAGCTGACTGTTTTTTCATATTTGCTTGCCAAAATATCAACTTAAATATTTAAACAAATTGTTTTTAAACAGCATAACTAAAGCAAATTCCATTCTCCGTCCCCTTCCCCTTCCATTTTCTTACAGAGGCCGCCACCGATGCGTCACTGGCATCGGAGAATTGGGCGGCCAATATGGAAATCTGTGACATGATCAACGAATCCTCGGACACGGCGCGGGATGCAATGCGTGCTATACGCAAGCGTCTCTCACAGAATGCTGGTAAGAATAATCAGGTGGTCATGTATACGCTGACTGTGCTAGAGACCTGTGTGAAGAACTGCGGCAAGGCATTCCATGTCCTGGTCGCCCAGAAGGACTTCATCAATGACCTGGTCAAGCTGATTGGTCCCAAGAATGATCCTCCGGCCGTAATGCAGGAGAAGGTGCTCAGTCTTATACAGATCTGGGCAGATGCTTTCAAGAATCAACCCGATCTCAATGGCGTTACACAAATGTACATGGAGCTGAAGAATAAGGGCATTGAGTTTCCGCCCACCGATCTGGATGCCATGGCGCCAATCTACACGCCACAGCGGGTGAGTAGACACCTCTTTATGTTGAAATACATATGATTAATTACTTTGTTTTATATTTGTAGAGTGTGCCTGAAGTTCATCCAGTGCCGCATCCACAGCTTATGGCCGCCCAGCACACAATATCGCCTCAGCATGTGGCAGCCGCTGCCGCTGCAGCTTCCGTGGCTGTTCCAAGTGGACCGTTGCATTTAACGCCCGAACAGGGAGCCAAATTGCGCTCTGAGCTGGAAATTGTTAGCAACAATATGTCCATTCTGGCCGAGATGCTAAGCGTGATGAAGCCGGGCCAAGAGTCGCCCGATGACTATGCTCTACTCAATGAGTTGACCGCCACTTGCAAGGAGATGCAGTCGCGTATTGTGGATCTGATTGGACGTGTTCAGGATGATGAATTGACTGCTGAATTTCTGCGCATTAATGACGAATTAAACAATGTGTTTTTGCGACATCAACGCTACGAGAAGACTCGTGCCCAGGGCAATGCCGGAGCAGCTGCGATTACTTCCCCATCTGCAGTGCTTGGCGCTGCCATGGGTGTTCCGGGTGTACCGACAGCGGGAGCAGGAGTCGGAGTCGCAACTGGAGCCGCTGCAGCAACTGTCTCTCCATCAACAACTGCTGTCAGTAATACGCCACAAAGTGATCAGCTGCTAATTGACTTGATTGAAAGCAGCGAGGAGCAACTGCCCCAAAGCTTTGGACAGTTACAACTGGGCGCCACTGGAGGAGCAGCTGCTGGTGCAGCAGCAATTCCAACAGGCGCTGCCGATGAGTTTGATATGCTGGCGCAATCGCGCACCGACGGCAACCAGTAAGCAACATTATATATATTTAATGATCCATATTTAACATGTGATTTGTATTTGTTAATCCAGTAAAACGGAACTGCTGCGGGATATTCCAACTGTGGATGCAGCAGCTGGAAGTGTTGCGTCTCCCTACAAGCAACAGAAGCCGTCACCAAGTCCACAACAACCACAACCACGTGCAGCCGGCGATCCGCCGGTGGTAAGTAAAGTGAGTAAACTACGCCTGGAATCGATGTTAACTAATGTCGCTCTAATGTTTGTTTTTTAAATTAATTATGTATATATTTATATTTATATACTCTATATATTTATTTTTTAATTTGCGTTGATTTTATTTTCGTTTTATGTTTTTCTGCAATATTTCGATTTGGTTTCGTTTCGTTTGGGTTTCTATTCTGTTGATGATGGCCACCACTTAGTCGACGAAAGAGAATGAGATCGACGAGATGGAGGCGTGGCTGGGCAGCTCAGTAAGTAGCAATAAACAGCAATAAATCATTTCTCATCTTCTTCAATAAATGGCACATACATTTTTAAGTTCTTCATTTTATACATTTATTTTTTTTTTGGCTTTCCAATGTTTCACTGTAAAACTGGTTTATTGATTAAGATTTGCTTTTCAAGCAGAAGGACATTGACGGCATTGAGGAACTGACCAGCTCCGAGTTTGATAAATTCCTTGAAGAACGGGCTGCTGCCGCTGAAAATCTTCCAACGATCAATGCATCGAACTCCGCCGCTAGTGCCACGACAGGATCTGGATCTGGAACAGGGCCCGATAGCAGCTTACGAAAGACACCAAAGAAACCAGGCGCTGAAGAGGATCTGCTTGCGCTTTGAGTGTGAGTTTAGTGCGACGACATCCTTGAGGAGCAGCGCCAATTGTTTACTCTTTCAAATGTTACACATGCCTAACATATTTATACATAACGTATATACATATACATACATATTAATAGCAGACATATACATACATTTTTATGTAAAATGCTTTTATTTTTTAATAATTGACTTTCGAGCTTTTTTTAATGTTTACATTATTTACAAATTCCAAAAAAAAAAAACACCATTTTCTGCAACGACAATTGTAACTTATTCCAAAATGCAATCTTTTTTTTGCTCTAATTCTAAGCTATGCAGATAAAACACGTATTGATTGTAATTGTATTGTATATTATGTTTAATAATCTATTTGTTGTTTATTTATACATATACACATATACCTTATAAAGTTAATTTATTAAAATGAAAAACAAATCACTGGAAAGGAAAAACGTACAATTTTCTTATAATATTATTCATATTAATACAGTTGATATTTTTGATTGAGGATGCCAGGGGAATTCTAAATAAAATTGGAGCCAGCCAGACATCATTCCTGCATGGCTTCCTTTTGTGTTAGGGCTTGTGTGGCGCCTCCAAAATCACTATCGTCGTCGGTGTTTTCATTCTCCGGCTGCACGTCCTCCACATCGGTGTCTGTGTCAGCAGCGGTATTCCTATGTCGCTCCAGTTGCCGCTCCAGCTCCTCAATGCGCTGCTTTTTACTATTAAGCAGCAACAGGAATTTCTTGAGCAGTTTCTTCTCTTGTAGCTTGGAATCTTTGATATATTGCTCGTATTCCGCAGCCAATTCGTTAGGTTGGCTGGCAGCAGACTCACTCTGGCTGGACGCTACTGTAGCAACAGAAGGAATCGTAGTTGACAGGTTTTGTCCACATTCGATCGCTGCATCTAGCAACTGATGGACGTTGGATACTTTACGCAGTGACACCTCAACGTACAACGTTTCAAAGCCAGTGCATTTCCAAAGCTTGAATTGTGCCTGTTGCTCGTCCAGCTCGTAGTCGAATCCAGGCAATCCCATTTGCATAGTGAGTGCCTTTTTGCATTCGGCGAAAAACTCATCATAGGGCTGCTCCAATTCTTCGGCTGCACTTCGAATTTCATCATGTTTCAGAATAGCTTTGTAGCTCGTATTGCTCGTTGTGATGAACAACTGCAGCTCTATCGCATCCTCCAGCCACTTGCTGTGCATGTAGATAAAGGGCTTCACATCCGTTTGGCTGTGGCTCAGCTGCGAGCGCTGCAATACTTTAACAATGTGTTCCGTCATTTAAATTTCTAACAAATTGCACAAGTTTTAAATCAGCTGTTTTCGATAACGATAAGTAGCGAGTTGGCCGAGAACGTTTTTCAGCACTGAACGTTTTTCGCACTTCTACAGTTGTCAACACTAAGCCCTTTAGTATTAAGATTAAACAATTAATAGGCACTCCAATCAATTTATAGTTGATTGCTGCTATTACTAATATTTCCAAGTATTTGTAATTTATTTTATCCAGCATGCTTAACAATATTATCAATTTTGCCAATTACTGGTGGTTTCGATACCTAATGGTGGGTATAAAAAATAAATATAAATTTAGTCTTAATTGATGCTACTAGTAGTATTTACAGCTTGTTAATATATAAGTAAACATGTAAATAATTGTTAATAACTTTTTATATGCTGTAACAGGTGACTGAGCTGTATGTAGTCGAAAAATGGGAACGTGTAACGATACGTGAGTTGTAAACATCAATCATTCGTCATACTTGAATTTGTGATAATTATTGGCGTGTTCTCTCTTATCGCATTTATTCACAGACGTCATCTTTATGGTCCTATTTTGTGTGTTCTGGTACTTCAACTACTCCGTATTGCTTTCGGTAACCGGCAATATCTTTGGATTTGGATACACGCCCATTGCAGACATTTTACCAGCGGTGTCTCATGGAGCAGGCGTCAAGGTCACATAATTAATCATGTCGTCGTCGTCAACTGAATATTTTTTCAATTTCTGCAATTATTATTAACTAGCTTTCCCATAATTCTGCCTCAGGTTACGCTGAATGCAGCATAAATTTAGAAACTCATGGAATTCGTTATTATCTCTCGCATAAGCTTAAAGATCTGTAAATGTGTTCCAGCTCTGTTTTGACATATTTCCTTATATAGGATATAGATTATATATATTCTAATATGCTATTTAATATCATTTCTGTAGCTCTCATTTCACAGCATTTAAGTCAAATGTAGATTTAAGTTTTAGTTTTGGCCGTTCCAATAAATGTGTTGAACAAACTGAGTCATCTTATTGGTTTTTTTTTCTGACACCTGCTATCTCGAGGTATGATGGAAACAATTGACTATCTTTATTGTTTTTATATGTATATATATTCTTTACTTTCGCACTTCAATGCACTAAATGTTACAATTTCATTACAAAAATATAGCCTATTGTTATTAGATGTTTATGTGTATTAAATATAGTAATTGTATTTGTAAGATGTATAGAAAAATTGTGCAGCCTTTTGTTATTCGAGTGGCCGCACGGATTAAGATCAGAGTTCGATCAGAATCAGAAACAAAACGCTAAACAGTATGTAGTTTTACCAGAGTGAAAGTAAATTAGGATAGCGCTGTTCTGAAGGATTCGTGGGAGGGATGATAATGGGTAAATGGGTACATACATACTTTGTTTGCTTAAGAGTATAAAAAACTAATTCTAAAATTTTGTTGACCATCGTGCCGGGCATTCCAATCAATCCAACTTCAACTTATCCAACTTATCATTCTCATTAGCATAAAACTTAGCAATTATTTTGTTGTGGGGCGTTAAGCAGCATCGGCAGCAGAGGGATTAACACCAGGTGCGTATCCCCCGGAAATCCGGCCACATTGCCTGTTTATAAAACTAAATATCTTACAACTAACTGTACAGACAGAAGCTTCTCTAAAAAACAGGCTTTCATCTTTTTCATTCAGATCACAACAGCCATTGGCATTGCTTGTTAGGATGGTGTCGACGTGCTATCCAGCAGCACCGACGCCAGCTCCTCATTAGACTCGACATAGACCAGTGTTGGATCCTCTCCGAATTCCAAGCGTCCATAGCGGGCCACCAGCGGCGTTTTGTTGCTCACTTGAGGTGCCCTTGGCCATTTTCGCTTGGGCTTTGTGTGTGTCAGCATATGCGACTTGAGATTGGTGGACTGGGCAAAGCACTTGGAGCAGCCATCGATGGGGCAATGATATGGCCGATCTCCAGTGTGAATGCGCACATGAGTACGCAAATTGAAATCCAACGAGAATCGCTTGCCACATCCCTCGAACGTGCACTCGAACGGCTTCTCACCAGTATGGACCAGCTGGTGACGCTTTAGCTTTGAGCTCTCCACAAAACTCTTGCCGCAGACGTTGCACACATGACCACGCGGGCCATGCGTATGCATGTGCTTCCGCATGGCGGAGTGATTACGGAATTCCTTGTTGCAGCCACGATGTGTGCATCGAAACTTGGGCTCCTCATCATCCTCGGTTGGCGGAGTTGCTGCTGTCATGGTTGCAGCTTGCTGGTTGCCACGCTGCTGTTGTTGATGTTGATGCTGCAGCTGTTGTGGCATGGCATTGTTGCTGCCACTGGCTGGTGCCAACGGTGGAGGTTGGGTTGCCAAATGACGCTTAATTGCCTTATGGTTGTTTACATTATTGTTATTTGCTTTCAGACGCACATTGGTGCTGCTGTTTTGCAATACCAACTTGGGTAGAGTTTTAGTTGCCGCTGTTGTTGCTGCAGCTGTTGTTATTGTGGGATTAGCAGGTGTGGATGCGGGCACAGTCATTAGTTCAACGGGATGAGGCATGTTCTCAATTAGCTCAATGCTTCCGTATGCTTCATCCAGCTGATATTGCTCGCTTAGCGATTGACTGTCCTCCTCCTCGACCTGTTCCTTGACATCTTCGCCATCGCCTTCACCATCCCGCATATATGCATTTACCACCTCTTCCACATCCGTTACAGCTGCAGCACTAAACGGATCCGGTAATATAACATATTCATTTCCAATACCATCGTTGAGAACATCATGATGTATCATATGATCCAGGACCATTTTTGGCTTGACATTCGGTTTATGCTGCACATGTGGATCATCCAGGTCCAGTTCCTCTTCATCCTCATCCTCCGAGTTCAACGATGACCAAAGCGTCACATTGAACTGATCCTCCGTGATGCGTATGGGCACTTTGGTTTGCTTCCAACGCTTTGCAGTTCCATTGCTGTTGCTAGTGTTGTTGCAGCTGTTGCTATTGCTGATGTTGCTGTTGGCTTGACGTTGAGTTCTGCCAAAGGGCTTAAAGTCCTGTACGTGACAGCTATTGGAATCATCCGTTGATTTCATATAGTAATCGTTCTCTAGCTGCTCCTCTTTGATGGTTTCGGCCGTCGCCTCAATGGTGGTTAACATTTCCGAGGCAATCTCAAAGGCATTCGCATCGCGTTGCATGACAGGCGACCCATCCTCCTCCTCCACCTCCTCCTCGCCGGATGACAGACGCATATCCGCATCCATATGTTGCTCATCATCATCCTCCTCATCATCGGTGGCCTGCTCTTGCTGTTGCATGATTATCGGCGGCGGCAGTGCGTCTGCCGTGGCCATGCCAACGGAGGAGCCGAGTCTATCCATGCGATCCACCGGATAGTATTCGTAGACATCGCCAGATATAAAAAACTCACCCGTGTCAACAACTATATTGGCTTCATCATCATAATCATCGATGATTTCCTCGATTAGAAAGCTGCCATTGTCGCCAGCATTTCCCATATGTTCCGTGCCATCCAGTTCCGTGCTATAGGGATGCTGATGCTCCACAATTGCCGCTGTCGGTGGCAGAACATGGGTAAAATACAACGGCGATGTTGTATTTGTATTGTGATTGTGCACGGCCGAGGAGGACATCGACATCGACATGGGCAGGGAAAGAGGCAGCGGCAGAGGCAATGGTACTGCTGCTGCTGCCAATGATAAGTTCTTAACAATTGGTGGCGCTCTAGCCTGATATTTGCCGCCTTGATGATGACTTGTCATCGTCGTTGACGTCGTCGTCGTCGTTTGGCGTGTTTCTTTTCTTGCTCTTTATGTATGTTTGTTTGTGTCTGTCTGTCTGTAACTGTGTGCGTCACTGTGTGTGTGTGTGTAGGCGCGCGCTCGTTCGTGTGTATATGCCACAACAAATTTGTGGATGGGGCCCACTGCAAATTGCCAATTAGAGAGCAAACCATTTTGCAATATCATAAAATACATACCCGCAGCCCAATTGCGTTTCAAATCGTTTGTTGCGTTGTGTTTTGTGTGTTGCCTTCTTTACTTCTATCCTATATTGTCATCGGTGCGTGGGGCGCTGCGTCGACGGCAGCAGCGGCAGTAGCAGACGTTGTCTGGCAAATGTGTCGCTTTTTGATCGTCTTGAGATACCACACGGCCTGATTATTACACAATGGTGCGTATATGTCGATATATGTTTACTAGCAATGTAAATATTTTGAATTTTGCCGGTAAATATGGCGGAATTGTATTTTCCAAAATGGCTCAAGCACTTTCTCTTGCGTACAACTTTTGTTGGTGTTAGTGTTTGACAGCGAACCGACGGCATCAAATGCAACCCTGCGCGCGCTTTATGTATACATATGTGTGTGCGGCAAGCGTCCAGCCGGGGGCAGTAAATACAATTAAGTCATTTTTCTAAATCTTAGTGATTTTACACATTTGCAATTAAAAATTAATTTACACAGACATAAATGCTAATCAATTATTATTTACTTATTTTAATTCAATTTGTAAATGTCGATAACGATGAACTTTGAAACAGGGTTGCCTGTCTGCCCCGCCGATACTTTTATGCCGCTAAATGGGTATCGTTTTTATTGTATATTTATTTATTTTTCATACAACTATGAGAGATCGGATCCTATAACCACAACTTCTTCAGCAGCAATACCTCGGGCAGATAAATGCGCTCCAGCTTCGCCTCAATAAAAGGTTCTCTTCGCGCTTTAATTGTCTCAGCGGAACTGCGAAAGTCAGTCTTAATGAAATGAACCGCCTTACGATCAGGAGTTAAGGCTATATTATATTGACGACACAATTCAGCCAAAATCGGAGGCTCTACTAATGTCAAACGCAACAAGTACGATGTCGGCACAGTAAGCTGTTTGTTGTTGTAGGCATGCGTGAAAATTTCCATCAAGCGTCTGTATATACATGAAAATAATGCAATCAATACAAACGTTAAGAATTTAAATATGTATGTGTGAGCATTTACCTTCTTATCATTTCAAGTTTTGAGGCAGACACAGCGCATATGATGTGTGGCAACTGTGGCAGGCCAACAATTACTCTATACAGATTCCCCTGATGATAGTTCATACATATGCCGAAGGCCAGCTTAAAAATCTTATCCTCTCGCACTTCTGCGGGCAATGCTAGACCACGTACCAGAGCTTCGGACGTTCCCAGATTAAACACCTGATACAATGCTTCAATAAAGCAACGTCGCTGAAAATCTCGTATTGTGGACTTGTTTTCCTGCGTCTCCTGCTCATCGTCCAATTCCTTATAACAACAGAGCGTCATATTCAGGCATTCTTGCAAATGCTGATTGCATATCTTGGGATCAAACTTTTCAATTGGTTCCGCACACAGACGATATCGACTGTAAGCTAGAAACATGATCATTGGCTCCAACAGCCGAATCGTTTGCCGTGCATTGTACTGTTGTATGACAATTTCCCGACGCACCATCCGCAATCGATCGAATATAAAATCGTATGCCAGGTGATAAGGCTTACGTTCATCCAGGAGAATGCTGCAAAATGTTGAGATTTATTCTCTCTCTCTCTCTTTCTCGGTCTTTTGCTCAAGGTTAGATTATTAACAAGTGAAGTATTCCCTTCATGCAAGGTGAATTTAGTAATAACACCACTGTGACTGTGGTGAACAAAAACGTCACCTGCATAATAATTATACCATTCAATAACTTACTCCTTGAGAAGATATTCAACAGTTTTGGTCAAGCAGAGCTCAGTGCGCATGTCCTTCGCCTTGGGCACCTTGGCGTCAGCTGCGGAGCGCGTAAACTCCTTTACCAACACGCCGGGTACATGCTTTTGCCCATCCTTGTACTCGAAGTAGTGAAGCAACTTCTTCTGAATGCGCCTGTGTAGCAAATGGGGCTAAGTACAAACTCATTGTTGGCTTAGAGATTGGACTTACATTTTGGCCTCAGCATCGGGACAGAAGCGCTCACAGGAGCCTCGTACAAGGCTACGAATTTCCATAATTATCTTTCTACGGTATGCCTAACTGTAAAATAAAACAAAAATCAGCTGGCAACGACAGAGTTGTCGTTAGCTTACAACTAATAATAAAAATAAAAAGAAAATTTAAATATTTGTGTAGGTAAATTAAAACGTCCTTTTTCACCTCCAATCATGACTTTCTTTTGGCGCAACATTCGAAAAATTCTAAAGCAAAGTCGAATTTTTACACATATTTCAAATGTAAATTTGAAAGGCGTTTCGCCGAAAGTAATCGCCGATAGGCATTTTCATGATCTGGCAACTCTGGTGAAATTTGCCGTTGTTGTGGGTTTAATGGAGCCAAGAAAACGTATTCGAACAACGAGTAAAGTCAAGTACAACTCGACAGTTGACTCGAAGGCACAACATTATTTAAATGCGCTTAAGGTGAGATGGATGCAGCTGCACGAAATACCCGGATTATTTGCCTATCAGCTCCAAGATGATAGACTAACCCGGAAACTCCCCGGGCGACATGGTTTCCATGTTGAGGTGCGTGCAACGTGACCAAAAATATATTCTGTGTAATTATTTATGTTTATTTTCTAGTTGAATTCGGATCGATCGTTGAAACGCCGCGCTCCGCAAACCATTGAGAGCATGAGACCCGCATTTAGGCCAAATCACTTTAATTTCAATAAGGTCGATGATCTGGAGGTGATGTTGACCATCGATGATGCCATAGATAAGGTCGAGATACAGATGATTATCAACAAGAGTCCACTTACCAAATATCATACAGTCGTCTGTCCGGATGTTAAAAGGAATTTGGTTCAACGTGTTACGGCTCCGTCACTTAGATTCTGCATTAATTTCCTGAGAAACGTTGATGATCCGAGCATGCGAATGGGCTACAACAGTCCAGGTGCTCTCGCTTCTGTGAACCACCTGCATTTTCATCTGCTGAATATGCCACAAGAGTTGTACATAGACAACGTTGATCTTCAAGAACTTGCGGGGGGTTATGCTTATCGACTAAGAAAGGATTCCCCTACGGAGGCTCTCTGCTTTGTTTTTCGTGCCAAAGATGATGCGGAGCAGGTGCTGGAGAAGATTAGCAATATCCATAGGCTCACCGAGTGGCTGTGTGACAATAATCTCCCACACAATATCTTCATTACACAGCAGAAGAATAGTGACGAACTCCGGCTGTTTGTGTTTGTCCGTGAAAAGTTTTGCGTTTCCAAAGATGTGACTGCATTCAACGTGGGATTCTGCGAGCTGGCCGGCTTTATTCCTCTAGCAGGTGAGCACTGATTTTGACAACATATTAAGCAGTCTTCCTAAATTTATTCATTTTATTCCAGACGAGCAAAAGTTGCACAATTTAACGGAGCAGATAGTGCTTGAGCGCATTCGCAGCATTTCGGGCAATGCCTATGATGCAGTTTATGAGCAGGTTCAGTACATTGTTAATCAACCCACCAGCGAATCCCTCTGGCAGCAACCGTTTTTAATATAATAGCCTGCAAACGTTTTATTATTAAAATTTATTCATACTTATTGCTAAACTGCTGCTGCGACAAATCCCTTGCCCATGGCCGCCTTGCCGACAACCTTAACGTTCTGTTCAATGCGATAATCGATCTCCGAGTCCGTATTCTGCAATCTCACATGCTCAATCAGCTCTGGCAGCTGATCCGCCTCAATGCTGGCACGTATAGCATCAAAGAAGGACATGTAATGATGCAAGTTGTGGCTGTTGAATAAATCAAAACATTATTTAGTTGGGAACGTTGCAAATATATAAAGACGTCACTTACATCATCAGTAGAATAGGTCCCAGCAGTTCATGGGTTTTATACAGATGATGTACATAAGCACGAGTGTGTTTCCGACAGGCCAGGCAGCTGCAGCCGCTTAATATAGGTGTAAACTCCTCCTTGGTAGCCTCATCTGTTAGATCCAAGAATGCAGAATGCTCGACTTTATCTGGGACAAAGCTAAATGTCAATGCCTTGTAGTTTACAGCCGCACAATACGCATAGGAAGTGTCGAAAACATCGACGCCTCTGCGGATCAACTCCAGCGTTAGCACTGGCGTATAAGCACCTGGCATTAGACGCGGCATCTCATCCTCCAGCTGTTGTAGGCAATGCTCCACAACCGGTAGCAACTGTGCAGCCTTAAGAGCTGTGGCTGCCAATCCATTCGTATGAAATCCCTCAAAAACGTAGCCACCATAACTGCCAGTTGGTTGTTGTCTCGCGTGTTTAATGGACTGCGTCCGGGCATAAGTGTTGTAGCCTCCAACAATTGGCGCCAGCAGTGTGGAGTTGGCCAGACGCTCTAACTTGCCATGCTGCTCATAACATTCATTCATAAAACGCTCGGTGCGATCCACGGACTTCTGCACCCGCTTCTTAGTGCTTTCAGCACTTGTGTCTGCATCGCACAAGCCTTGGTAAACGTCGGGAGCAAACTTGGCTACCATTTCGAGGTATTGAGTAGCTGTCAGGGATTCTTTGCCGCGTCGTGTGAAAAGCGGCACCACGTCACGATCATTTCCACCTGCTGGCGTCAAATCACAAGGATCTCGGAGTAGCAACACCGTGCTATGACCAGGAAAGCCCACATATTCACTCAAGCAGCGATTCCACTGGACTAACGAATCTGCCATTTGATCCATTGTGGATAATGTGAGCTGCAACAAATGTTTCTCCTCATTGCTGACCAATTCAAATGCATCGGCTGTAAGATATGGAATGCTACCGCCTTTAGTTGTTTGCATAAGCAACGGCGTTTGAAGCTCCCTGCTTTCCTTGATTCGCAGTTGGCCCAGGCGACCGGAGTTTTTACTAATACTTTTAATAACGAACTTCATTTAGTCGTTTGTTTTTATTGTTTTGAGGCGCACGTTTTGTGCTTATTTCGCTGTAGTTGTTGTATTTGATATTGCCACCTGGTAAAAAGTTGCCCTTCAACTTAACGCTGCCAGATCAAGAAAACTGATCTAGATTATTTTACATAATTTGTCCTTTTATTCAAAATAATATTTTTGGTCATGTATCTTTATTTTAACGTAAAAGTTTAGCAGAATTTTTGTTTTTATATTTTTTTGTTGTTGAAATTCACGATTTTAAACTGCGCGCCGTTGTCCGAGATCTTCCCAACAAATTGCTAAAACCCTAGCCAACTTTTTAAAACCGTCTGAGAACTAGCTGTAAAATAGCTAAGTTGGTAACAGTGACAATATTGCACGCTGTTAAGAACTTTCAGCGAATGCCACTGTTATGTTAGTTAACATTTCTGTTTTGACATCCGTTCTCTTTTCAACAACAACAAATAATGTTATTCGAACAGTAAACTTACAGGAGGAACGTAACGCTGACGTTTTTGTTGTATGCGCAGCGCACTTGAGAATTGTCATTGTTTTTGTTGCCGCACCGTTCTAGTAATTCATTTTCGCGCTCGCTCTCACTTGTTGTAGGTTTCGCTAGCGCTTACAGACTTTTCCCCAATTGTGTCCGTTTGTTCCGTTCGCGTTCGTTCATTGATTTCCTAATTAAGTTTATAATTAAAATTAATTGAAAAATTACCCACATATGCATATACACAAAAGTACGTAATATATATAGATGTTTATATGAAAATGTAGAGTGGCGCGCGTGTTGTAACATCGAAAATTGAGTGTCTGTGTCTATTAAAATTGAATGAAAGCACGTTAAAAATTTAAACATGAAATTGTGCCAAAATCATGAACCACAGCCTCAGCCAAAGAGGTAATTATAATAACCAAAATGCACGTTTTTGTGCTTGCCTAATTGATGACTTCCTTGCCGCGCTCTATTTATAATTAAAAGCGTCTGCAATGGCAATTATATTTATTGAACAAAAGGCGAATCTGCCTATACATATATAAAATGTACATTTTATATGTACATACAAACTGTATACATAAAACAACTATAAAAATTCTTTGCACAAAATTTTAAATGCCCATAAATTGTGCTGAAAGTCGCGTTGCGGCTTAAGTATTTTTGCGGGCTGTTACTGTATGCGTGTGGTGTGGGGAGGGGGATGTGTAGGCGCTTATCCTATTTAGTTACTGCCAGAGTTGTCAACGGCTTTGAGTTGCACTCATGTTATTACGGTGTTGTAATGGCCTTGTAACAGACTCTTTAGTTTCTACCTGCTCGCTGCTTTCTAAGTTAAGTTTAATGGTTAAACAGCCTGCCGCATACAATGAAAGTCGTAAAAAAAAATCAAAACGAAAAACTAATTTAAAAAATTTTTTTTCGCATTCCAGGTGGTCCCGTAAAGTACAACGGTGTGGCAACTCTAAGCAAATGAACTGTTTTACCTGCACACACACACACACATACACAAGCGCGCATTCAACACACAACGGATAATTTAGTGGAATTTTCGAAAATAGCAAACGAAAGGCAACCATAATCCTCAAGAGCAGCCTCAGCCCCAGTCGCAGCCTCAGCTACAACAACAACACAGGCATAATAATCAAAGATTAAAT
Organism: Drosophila innubila; assembly: GCF_004354385.1. Taxonomy (NCBI): domain Eukaryota; kingdom Metazoa; phylum Arthropoda; class Insecta; order Diptera; family Drosophilidae; genus Drosophila; species Drosophila innubila. Next base: position 11,088,485 of record NW_022995376.1, read on the forward strand.
CAGGTTTATATGGAAGGGTTAAAAAGAGCAAAAGCAGCCTGTCACAGGAAGAAATACACGTTTCCTAGTCGCTGAGCCACAGCTACAACAACAACGAACAACTGATTTTGATTACAACTACAAGGAGCGCGCGCTACACAGACACACATACTCATAAACACACACCCATACTCAGACGTGACTTGCGCTCCCTGAAAGCGAGAGCGAGAGAGAGTGAGCGTTAGTGATGGAGAGAGAGCAAACACAGATTAACTAGCGCGCTCAGTTTTCCGCTCAGTTTTTCGGCTCAGTTCTCATTCGAGTGCGGTACGGTTACGTCGCGTTGCTTTACAAAGCAGCGGTGAAAATACAACACAAGATTTTATTTTCCGTTTTCCGCTAGGCGACGGCAACGACACAACGAAACGTATGGGCGGCATTTGTTTTGAAAGCAATGTAAGAGGAAAACGAAATATAAACTAACGTCGCGACCGCGCCTCGCTAATAACATTTATTTGTGTTTGTGAACCTGTGTGAACGAAAAAGAAGCAAGCTAAGTCAAGTGAAAATAGTGCAAAACGAAAACGAAAATAAAACAAAAAAATTTGTAGTAATAATAATAATAATAATAATCATAAGATAGCCAAAAGACAGGCCCAGACCAAACCGCAGAGCAGAGACCAGTTTCAAATCGCCGCCTATTTGTGCTGCCGTCGCCGTCGGCAGAAGCAGTGCATGTGCTTGTATGTGTGTGAAAGAGCCAGCGATAGTTTTGAGTGCGGAGAAGGGGAAATGGCAGTGGCAGGCAATTGAACGAACACACACACACATGTGCACATGCTAGCCAAGACAGTGCTACAACAACAACAACACTAACAAGAGAAACAAGCGACCACATACGGTGAAAAGACCGCGTCGCCGTCTCAAGGAGCGAAAGGCAGTGTGAGAGAGAAAGAGAGGAAGAGGCAGCAACGGAGCGAGAGCTATAAGAATAATAAATTACACTTTGCTTTTGCTATAATAAGAAGAAAAATTTATATACACACACATGAGCAAGTAATGTTTTTGTGTGTATGTGGGGGGAAAATTGTAATAAAATATGAACAAACGAAAAACGCTGGAAATGGAAGTGGAAAACTAAAAGTAAATTTCAAAACAGCAGTAGCAACATCAGAGGCAGAGACAGCGCAAATATGCAGCTGTATGTGCGTGAGTGTGTAAATTATTAACAGTTAGCCTGCGCCAATCAAAGCAAAAAAAAAAAAGAAAATAAATAAGCAGCAAATAAAAGGGAATAACATTCAAATGTGCCATAATTTTTCAATAACAACAACAAAACTAAAACTATGCAAAAGGAGCAGCTTTAAACAAAATAAAGAAAAATATAATAACGAGAATATATAAATAAATAGATATTTATAAGAGTTATACATATACAGTATTAGCAACAACAACAAGAGTAAAAGGAACAGAACAAGAAAATGTCCTGCATATCGAGCAATTTTAGCTCATTCTTTCTCAACTCACTGAATGATCCTTCAGAGTTTTCCAAGTACTTGAGCAATGGCGAACTGAAATGCACAAATTTCGAGGAATTTCAAGTGTTTGCGCAGTCAACGCAGCAGCAGCAGCATCAACAACAGTATTTACACACAAATGGCGTCGGCAGCGCAGAGTTCGGCTATGAGGCAGCGACGTCGCAGTCGCAGCGTGATGCTGCCGCTGCCGCTGCTGGTACCGAACCAGTGACAGCGACAGCGCTGCCGGCGTCGCAGGCGCTGCTAAGCAATCGCTGGCCGACAGCGGTGGCCACACCAAACGGACACGCGCCGGCTGCGAACGCCGCTCAGCATTTTGATGGCTCCTTTGAGTTTATTAAATATCTGCGTCACTCCACTGATTTCACGCCAAACAGTGGCAGCGGCGTCGGCATAGCGGATGGAGCCGACAGCGCAGCAACTGCGGAGAAATGCAGCAAGCTTACAGCAGCAGCAGCAGTAGGAGGAGGAGGAGTTGGTGGAAGTGGAGCAGGATCAGCAAGCAGAGTCACACCCCCTCCTCTGCCCGCCTCACCAGTGGGAGCTAGTGTCTGTGGGGGAGGAGGAGGAGGAGTTGGTCTTCTCGATCTCGACTCCTCGACAAGCATCTCCCAAAAGTCGCGCTCCGCCTCCCGCAAAGTCGCCGCCCTGCTCTCTTCCGTTTCGCGCTCTTCCAACAGCTTGGACGCCAACTCCTCCACGTTGGACGCTGTCTTCGATCACGACTCGAAGCAGACGATCTTCGAGCTGCAGTTGCAGCACATGACGAGCACCTCGAATGGCTCGAATGCCTCCAATTCAAATGAATCATCATTGGAGTTGCTCGCCTTTCCCAGCTCCCATCTGAATGCCTCCAACTCGAATACCTCCTCGGAGGAGCATTGTGAATTTGGTGGTTTGAGTGGTTTAAGTGGCACCAGTTGCTCATCCGCATCCGCAGTTGGATCTGCTCCCAAACTGTTGGGCAGCTTTGTGATCAAGGAGAACTTCGATGTGCATCCCTCGCACAAGGTGGAGGAGGGCATCTTCCAGCACATGAACAAACTGCCCTCCAAGAAGAAGGACACCCTCAAGCAGCTGGGCGTCCGTTTCACTGGCCAAATGACACTGACGGACAAATCGATTGTTGTCGACAATTTCATTAAATTCTGCGAGGTAAGTTTGTAAAAGGGGAAATTGGGGAAAAGGGAAAAGGGAGTAGTTGAATTGGGTTGGGAATGTGGCCAAAAAGGACTCCAAATTCAAGCATTTTAAATTTTTGGTGTAAAGAAATTTCAGAATTGGTGTTGGGCAAGGATAAAAGTTTTTGAAGATAGTGCAAGATGTATTGTATACGAAAATATTATTATTTTGGTCAAGCAAATGTGTTAACAACGAAAGATTCCCTTATATGTTTTTTATTTACAAAAAATATACACAAAATAAAACCCTATGTATCTTATTAGTTATTTTTTTTAATCTTATTCTACGAACCTTAAACAATAATAAAATAAAAAGTAAACACACTACAGGATAGTTTTGTTTGTAATATAAAATATAGAGGTTTTTGTTATTTGTCAAACAATTACTCGACTAACTGTATATATTTTTAGTACCCATTTTGCAATTTCAATAAATTTTTAACATGCTCATCAGAGCTTTTCACGAATAGCGTTTCATATTTGCAAATGTATATATGTATAGTATGTATATTTTCTATATGTAGATATATATTTAAGGCATTTTCATATATATAGATATATTCATAACGCGGATACACCGTTCATATCCTTTACACAAGCGCATTTCTCACTCTATTATATGTCGCCCACACACACACGCACACACTCAAACATTCACCCAACGAATGTCATTATAAATTGTAATAACAGCAGCAGCGACGCCAGCGCCGACTGCGGGGATAGCAACCCACAACCACAAATTCAGCATACAAATACAACTGTAATCATGTGTGGCACAATGTATGAATATGTGTACATATGTCTGCGTTTCTAAACACCTACATACAAACATGCACATGTATATCACACACACACACACACACACATTCCTCCCTAACACATTTGGCGCCTTTTCAACACTATGCCATCCCAGGCAAGGCAAGTCAACCCTGCCCAACGCCCTCACACCGACACATGCTCATTACGCTCAGCTTTATCGGAACGCAAAAACACACACATACACGGACACAACTAGATTTGGCACCCACACACACACACACTCAAACTAAGTATGTATGAAACGGCATTGATGGCATAATACAGGAACAGAAGCAGCAGCAGTAGTAGCAGCAACAACAAATTCAACTACAAATACAACTACGACTACATATAGCAAGTACAACAAGCAGCTAGAGCCTAACCTTATTTCAACATGGCTGCTTTCTCGGCCCTTCGGCCGCTATTACAACATTTTAGTTCTAAGATGCCTAGCTTTGACTTCCTCGCTTTCCTCCTCCTCCTTTTCAGTTCCAGTTCAACTCAAAATTGTTGCGCTCTCTCTCTCTCTCACACTCACACTCCTCTGTTGTTCGAAAACTTTACTTACAGGGAGCAACGGAGAAGCAGCAACTGCGACTGCTGCTCAAACTACAAAGTTTTCTATATGTGTATGTGTGTGTGTGTGTATAGTTATGTGTGGGTAAGTGGGTCGGGCAACCCTCAAAAAGCTCAAGCGGGTGCTATTGAGTAATTGTATATGACCCCCCTCTTTTCTCTCTTACACACACACATACTCATTCTCTCTTATTTGCACATACATACAATCATCAAGTTACTTGGGGCGTTTGTCGGACTGTCCATTGAGTTGCCTTCGTATGTCCTTTCGTATGTATGTCTGTATTGGTATATGTCTATGTGTGTGTGTGGGGGCCCCTAGAGGCGTCGTTGAAGGCTACTAAATGCGCATGCAGCGCAGTAGCAGCAGCAGTAACACCCGCAGTCACCAATACACACATATGCAATAAGTTTGCCCATCTCTGTGTGCGTGAGTGTAGAGGACAGCTTAACTGTGGGTGGTGGGAGGTGGAAAGTGTTGAGCAGGTACAATGTCTCTGTCTCGGCTTCGCACAATTTACGCGCTCACACAGAAACACATGAACATTGATTATAATTTTAAATTATATACACACGTATGTAAGTACATACACATATGTATATATTACTGTATATGTATATATATATATGAACTTATAACTGTACTTGCCAAACTTATATGATGACTATATACATACATACATATACTGTCAACACACACATGCATGTAAAATATTTAGCTTTGGGGCTGTATTAAATTAGTGTTGTATAACGAGCAGAAGGGTGTGAGAAAACACAGATTGGTTGCCAAAAATGTAAAATTTATACAATTTTGTTGTATACATAATCTTTGTTGTTAGTGTATCTCTCATTATCATTGGTCGAACAGCAAAATGTGAGGTTATGTTTATCTGGGGTTGCTCACCTGCAACATTTAATTAAACATTTAAACAAGTTTTGTCAATCGAAAAGGCAAAAAGACCATTAATTAATGAATGAACCTTTTCCATCCCTTTTTTCACACGTGCAACGCTCAAATTGTTGTTAAAAACCTGTTAAACGCAAAGAGTGAAAGTGTGAAAATTGTTAGCTTCCCCATCGCACACATGCACACACACACAAACAAACACACGCACACGCAACCCTCAAAAATCAAAAAATCATTGCCAGGCGACAGCAACACGAACGAACAACTGTTGTTGCTGTTTGCACGCACAAGTAACAAAACAGAAACAGAAAGAAAAACAATTCACACTTGTCTCAATAAAAACAATAACAACAACAACCACGGCACACACACCACAGACAACAACCGCAGGCCGCACACATCAACAAACAAATACACGCACACAGGCAAACAGGATACGTCACGCACAGACACGCACCAACACAAACACAAAGTCTGTTGGCTGCCAATAAGTTGCAAAAAAGCAACAACACGGCAAAACAATAAAAGGAAAAGCAAGAACACAATGCCGCAACACATTGCCATTTCTGCTTTCATTCTTTTTTTGTTGTTGATTCTTTTCCTTCATTTTATTTGTTGTTGATTCTTTTCCTTCATTTTATTTGTTGTTGTTGTTTGTGTGCTATGAAACAGTTAAGCGGCTATGGGAATGTAAACACACAAATATACCCCACCCACCCGTTCTTCGTTGCGAGTCCAGCAGCAACAGCAACCAAAACAATCAAGCGACGACAGCAGCCAGAAGTATGGCAACACTTGGCGTGACAGGCAAGCTCGGCTCTCTCATCTCTCCCAATTCTCCCACTCTGCTACTCGTATTCTCTCGCACGCACGCTGATGTTAATGAGCCGCCAGTGTAACACCTTTCAGAAGGGGCCTGTCATTATTTAAAAGGCGTTGAATTGCTTTCTCGCGCGCTCTCTTTGCCTCTCTCATATAATTTGGTACACTCCCCCACACACACACATATCCAAAGTCAAGCTTTAAGTATTTTTGACTCTGGAAATTTGAGACCTTATGCTTCCCCACTATATCCAATGACGGGGCGTCGTCACTCCTTTTTGCTCTATTGATTTTTAACATAATCAAAACCAAAAATGTATGCACATACATATACATACGTGCATACATACGTACATTTATAAGTACATGCATACACACACACACACACGTGAAATTTTCGACAGCGTTGCCATGTGTGTGTTTAGAAGGTGGATGGGTGGGAAAGGGCCGATATTTGGGTGGCAACGTTGGCGTCGCGCTGATTATGAGGATGTTGATAAGTTTCAACGACGTTGACGACGAACGAGCTACACCAAAACGAACGACGACGCGTCGGCGATGCTTGTTGACTCTCTCTCAACACACACAGACGTCCGTCAAGCTGCTGCGCCTATTTGAAACATAAACACACACACTCGTAGTCTTACTCACACTCAGATAGTTGGCATGCGGCAACCCTTTTAGAGCCCCACAACTCAAACCCCTTGTCTCTCCTGCTACCGCCTGGCCGCCACCATTGTGGAAAATGGCTTCATTGAAAATGTTGTTTGCTTTTCTATTTGGTTTTGCTTTCTTCCTGCCTTTTCCCTCTCGTTTTGGCTTTATTTTATATTTTTACACTATAAAATATACATTGTATGGGTGTGAGTATGAGTTTTGTGTGTGTGTGTGTGAGGGGTGAGTGTGCGGTTGTATGTGTGTATGCATGGTATGCTTTTAGGCGCAGAGTCCTTTCTATGATTGTGTTTGCATTTTGGGGTCTGCAAGTTTTTAGCTTTTGTACAATTTTCGTTTTAAACTTTTCGTTGTACACGAATTATAAGTTTTGATTAGTAGTGGGCAAAGTTTTCATACGCATGTATTTGTGTGTGTTTTTGTGAGTTTCTCAGGAAAAAGGGGTGGTGGCTGTAATGTAGTTACAGCTCTAGGATAAATACATACATATGTAATATCTCTAGTATATATATTTATATTCATGCATATGTATATGCAGGAAATGAGTTTGACGTCAGCGTTATAATAGCCTTAAAATTTTAGGGGGATGCCAAAAGGCTAGGGATGAGGTAGAGCCCAATACATACAATATGTATTTACGGAAAATGGACTTCTAGAATTACCATATTTCCATATGTGCAAATTTAAAAGATGTCTACCTTTACTGTGGCTTTAGAAAAGTTGAAATGAGATACTTTTCAAGTAAATGTTACTGGCTTTATATAGCATACTTTTTGGGGTGTCATATTAGAAAACAAAGTTAACGATCCAATAAGAATTAAATTTCTAACAGTTGTTTGCAGTTAATTAATTGTGATATGTATTTTTGTTTCTGATTAAATGCAGGAATACGAAATCAAGGATCATCGGCCGTGGTTATCCTTAAATCAATGTGGCCTCAACAAACCCGAACAAATCAAATTTGCGCGTTATTTGGGCCAAGGGTTGCCAACGTTCACGCTCTTTTGCATTTATAGCAATTTTAAGAATCTATTTTGCACCAAACGCACAGAAATGTAAGTTTAAATTCTATAAAATGTTTTTACAATATTGAATTAATTAACCACAATTATTATAGCTATACCAAGGATGGCTACAATCTGCCTTATATACTCGATAAAACCAAGCGCTTCTTGGCCAACACAACAGCTGGTGAGTTCCGAATTTCGAAAATCCGAATCTAAAATTCCACTATTATGTATAGTGCAAATGCAGAACAAAAAATTATACAGGCAAACAAACAAAAAATAAATAGAAAAGAAATATTATATACAAAGCAAAAAAAAAGAGATTAAAGTGAAAAGCCAAAATAGCTTTAGGCGAAATGTGCTAAATTTTAAAAATATACACAAAAACAGTGCCTACAAACGATTTTACTTTTATGATTTCTTCTATTTTGCATTTTTCATTTCTCATTTTTGCTCTATATATTTGTTTTTCACATGCACTTTCAGTTCGCTCTCGAAACGAAAAATGAAAAAAAATATATATGTATATATATATATTTAAAAATTGGCTGCCTCTTTAAAACTAGAAAAAGAAACGTAAAAAGTATTTTCACTGTGCAACAAAAAAATCATTTTAATTTTCGACTTCAATTTGTTTGTGTTCTTCTTCTTCTTTTTCCACGCATACGCTTTAAATCACTAGGCGAAAATACCAACAATAATAACAACAACAACAATAATAACAAGACCAACACCACAACAACATCCACACCGGTCAAACAGACACAAGAGCAATGTGAATCGGCGCCTGCATCGCCAGCAGCAGCAGCATCAAACACACCAACAACAGCAACAGCAACGATGCCCACACACAACAACAACAGTAACAACAACAACAGCCACAATACACATGCAACAGGCAACAGCAGCACGCATTTACACACGACACAGCCAACAGCAGCAGCAGCGCAGTCGCAGCCGCCGTCGTCGTCAGCAGCAGCAGCAGCACGCACAATGACACCCACAGGCACGACCATGCCCAGGCCAGGAACGCCCACAACGCCAGCCGCAACATCAGGAGCAGCAACAGCAACAACGCCTCATCCGCAACATCCACATTTGATGCAGCCACATATGTCGCATCATTTGCAGCAACAGCAGCAGCAACAACAACAACAACCGTCAACGCCAACTCGTGTCACGCCCATGACGCCGCAGCAACATCCACATGCACATGCACATGCACAACCACATCATCACCAGCAGCAGCAACAGCAACATCATCCTCAGCATCATGTGGCACCGCCGCATCCACATCAATATTCGCATCCACACCAACAGCAGCACCCGCTTCCACATCCGCATTCACATCCACATTCTCAGCAACATCCACATCCCCATCCGCAGCAACATCCACATCCTCATCATTTCGCCTACGCACATCCGCACTATGGTTTGCCACCTCATCCGCATTCACATCCGCATCCACATCCACATGCCCATATGGCAGCAGCAATGGGATATGGACAACAGGTGGCGCCACCGGCGCCCACATCGACAGCACAACCGCCTCAGATGCCGCCACATGCATTGCCGCCCAGCATGTGAGATTGGCGTCGGCGTGGCGCCAAATATGGCGGCAGTGGCGCCACCTGTTGACAATCGTATGCTGCTCCAGCTACCCAAAATGCCCCAAAACTACTATTACTAGCTTATAATTTAATTCTTATTATACATATATTTGGATTTTAAAAATGTTGTCCTTGTCCTCTTTTATTGTGTCTTCTGTTTTATCATCATCATCTATTTTTTTTAGCGTATGTTTCGTTTTTAGTCTAATTTTACAAGCTTTTTGCCAAATTTTTAATACGTATTATGTTAAACGACTAAATTGTTGGACGATGATCACGCCCTAAACTATGCAATGTTATTCCTTGAAAAGAGATTATTACAATTACACACACACACACACACACACACATATATATATATATACATATAGATATATACATAAACATGTAAACTGTCAACATCATTATAGAGAATCAAGCTAATGCAAAACTATTAATGAATAATAAATGAGTAATATAAATATATATGATGAGCATATATTTTAGTAAGCCAAGAACAAATGATATATTTGTGCAAAACCCAATCCTAACTATATAGACAACTCCTACATATATAACTACATATATATACAAACATATGAAGAGAAATTGCAACAACAAATATATATATACAATACATAGCGAACAAAAAACGGCTTCTTTTTTACTAAGTCATTCTGCATACTTATTTATGCCTATAGTGATTACATATTATTTATTTATTATGCCTGTAATCGCGTTATCTGCATTTGTGCTAGGCAAAGATCAAATTTCTTTTGCATATGGCCGCCGATTTATCTTAAAATGCCGATGCCGATAAATCTTAAAATGCAAATCTTTCTTGTAGACCTCAAGAATATGGCGGCCGCGAATGACGGCACGCTCGAGTTTGCCAGTAACAGCAGCAGCAGCAGCAATAGCAACAACAACAGCAACAACATTAACAATAACAGTAGCAGCAGCGTTAACAGCAACAGCAGCAGTAACAGCACTAGTTTGTCCAACACGGTTAACAGCTATGTAACTGGAGGAGTAGGAGCATCTGCCTCAACTTCTTCAACACTGGATACACGTTACGGTTGTGTAGCGTCGTCATCGTCGTCGGTATCTCTGTTGCCGCCACCGTCGATGCCGTTGCCGCTCCCAGCGTTGGGTCCGCCGCCTCGTTCGCTGGAACAGTTGATCATCTATGAGAATTTCAATGTGCATGAGACTCATCGCATTGAAGATGGCGTCTGTACGCATATCAGCCGCCTGCCGCCCAAAAAGCAGGAGCTATTGAAACAGTTCGGTATACAGAGTAGTAGCCAGCAATGTCTGAGCAATTATGAAAAGTGCATACTCATCGAGAACTTCATCAAGTTTTGCAATGTGAGCAAAAGAGAGTAACGGGACGTCAGACAGCCAAAGAGATTTAAAGACAAGATGGCGAATTGCGAAGCGTGCAGCGGAGATTTGTTCTTGATTACCCCTCGAAAATACATACAATTGGCATTATTCATTCTGATTCTAGATCAAAATTTCACCAATCATTCCTAGCGCATATAGAACAAAACTCTTGCCGTATTCTAGTTTGGAATATTTGTTATTCACCCGAAATTTTCTATTTTTTTCTTTAAATATATATTACTGTACACAGGAATATCAGATATCCGATCATCGACCCTTTTTGGACTTCCACGAGAGCGCTTTATCCAAATGTGAGCAACTTAAATTTGTACGATATTTGGGCCAGGGGCTATCCAATCTGACGCTAAACAAGATCTATGTGGCATTTAAGGATCTGCTGGGCAACGGAAGATCTGAGAAGTAAACCAGAAAGAAAAAAACCTATCTTCGGAATGACGAAGATTTAATACCCTTGCAGAGCACTGTTTATATATTCCATTTTCGACTGTAGTCCGCAGTAGTCCGCATTTTACACAAATTTGGTCAGGAGGAAAACTATAAAAGTCCTTGAAGTCTTTTATTTTTGACTAAGAAATTTAAAAGTAACAATGGACTTATGGGTCAAAATATAAGTTTTTCAATAACTCTTATAAAAGACTAAAAAATTAAAATCAATTTTAATTATTATATAAAGACTAAATTAACAAATCTATTTTAGTTATTAATAAAATTAAGTTACACATTTCGGGAAAAATTTTGAAAACTCCTGCAAGGGTATAATGAATTGTGAAATTTTCTGTTCAATTATAATTTATATATTTTTTCCAGGGCGGACAGTTACAATTTGGATGTTATCTTGAAGAAAAAGCGCAAGAATCTTTATAATCGCCTGCATGCAGCTGGTAAATAAACCAAGTAAATAAAAAAGGGTTGCGTTTAATGTGGTATGCTAAATTTTTTAGCCGCCAGTGTAGATCTGACAACATACGATTCAACACAGCCGCAGCAGCATTCTCTGTTAACAACAGCAGCACCACAGCAACGCCCCCATCACGCCTTCGCCGCATTAACAGCGTCGACGCAGCACAGCGAAGTATGCAACGATCTGACGCAGTACAGTTATGTGCAACGGTAAAAGCTGCCTATAACTACAAGAACAACAACAACAAGAACTACACACAAAATATATATATACACATACATATTACATATACTTCCTGGAACTGGACCAGTAACTGTTGTGTCTTCAAAACATAAAAGAAACAAAAGCAAAATTATATGGAAAATGGGAAAATTGTTAAGCAACATGTTGCTAAGTAATTAATTGAAAACTAAGTGCTAAATTATATAAAAGAATAATAATAAAATTAGTGAAAATTAGCGTTAAAAATTTAAATAAGTAAAAAACATAATGGCAATGCGAATTCAATTCCAATTAGAATCAGAAATACACAACAAATAAGGAAAATCAACCAAAAATTCAAAATATACAAGTTAAATTAATTTTTGTGTTTGTAAAATGCTTCTGGAGCTGCATTATCATAAGGTTGTCCTTAACTTGATCCTATATTTGTAGCTCGTGCTTCGGTTTCCGAAATTAGTTCACATTACGTTTTCCAACAGCTAGCGCATATACATAAAATATATAAGATAAAATATAAATAGTATGTAAAAGTTAAGTAGAGTTTAAGAGCAACACCAAAATTCAAAAATAAATCAAAGACCTCCCAAGAAAGTTCCCTAACATGCATATATACACATCAACTATAGCATATAGCTTGTAAGTTAAAATATAAAATCAGACAGATCATTAACATTGAGTAAAAGCAAAATGAACGTAAAAGATTAACAAACCAATTATTCCTATATACAATACTTATATACAACAAAAAATATATATAGATACATACAGATTATAAACGGAAACGAAGACGCAAAAATCAAATACCAAGCATAGCAATTGTAAATTTAATATACATACAATATATATAAAAATAACATACACAAATATATTATATACGAAAAGCCAAAAACATTTTTATTGTGTTCAAATCTTTTTTAAAATATTTATTTAAACTGTACGATTATTAACTTGCAGTGATTGAGAAAACAATACAAGGCAGTTTTATCGGGGCGACTTAACTAATACACGGAACTCGATGCCAAAAAGATTTGAGTTTCTTCATTATAGCAATATAAGAATATGTTTAAATATTACAATTTGGGCTCACAGCAATTTTGAATTGCCGTTAAGTGTATGCTATTGAAAAATGTTGATTTGTTTTGTAGTAAATGCTGTCTAATTGGATTTCTTTTTGCTCATTTGCTGCTCGCGTTCCAGCGCCCTCTGCTTGGCCTTCTCATAGATGGGCAGTAGTTGTCCGGTCTCGCCCAGCATCTTCAATAGCTCCACAATGAAGGGCAAATAATTGTGTTTGCGTCGCACATTCTCCACCTGCAGAAACAATTAATATACTTAATTTAATGTATTGAATTATTGTTTGTATGTACTCACCTTGTATCGCTTCTTTTTTTCAATTTCATACTGTATATAGGAGCGTAGGCTATTGATTTCAGTCTGGCGATCTTCCGTATCCATGGCCATGTCTGCCGGATTTAGGAGTTTTTCAATTTGCTGCTCATAGATGCGTTGACGATCTGAGATGAGTGCCATTAAATTGAAATGGATTTCTCCATCGCTATATCGCTGCATTCGCTTCTCAATGATTGGCCGCACTACATCGACCCAATTCTGATCCGGCTTGATCTCGCCCAGATCGATGGGACCCTCACGAAGACCATCCAGCTCATAGAGACGACCCGCAATGGGCATATAGCCAACAAAGTGATAAACGTCCTCATCTTTGTTCTGGTTTTTCATGTCCAGTTCGAAAAGAGTTTGTCTCGCAAATGAATTGTGCACGGTGCGAATCTGGGATGCATTGCTGAGAGTTAATCCCTTGTTGTAGGGATCAAAGCATTGGCAGAACTCCTTGAAGTTTGTTAGTGTTTCGCCCAACTTGATGTCCTCGTGATTCAGATTGAGCAACAAACTAAGTATTGCTTGGGTCGCACAGGCATTGTTGATCACTTGCTTTGCAAAGAATATGTGGTCCCTATCAAGCACCACCTTGCCAGCGGGCTCGTCTTCCTGAACCCATTTAAACAAGAATATTAATCCATGTATTGGCTCCAAGTCCTTGAATGATTCACTGTCCAGGCTCCAGATTTCCTCCACCTGAGCACCATCGCATCCTGCATAGTATCAAACGCACAAGTTAATTAACAATTGCACCACGCACAATCACATTTAAAGCCGGCATCACATTTCGCGTCCTCTTGTAAAAAGCGCGCGCGGCACATACACTTACCAAATTCGCGAATCAGCTCCGTAAATACGCCCGGGTCACTCTCTATGAGACACCAATTACCTGCTCCTTCACTCATTATGTTCAGTCTTTTACTTTTTCCTTTCAATTTTCAATTTCTTCAGCTACAAAATTTTTTGTCAACTCACAGATTAAGTTCTAGACGTTGCCACCTGACAGAAAAAGCTGCCATTTATTTTAACGCTGCCACCCTTGGAATTTGTAATAGATCCTTGATCCGACTCTCTGAACATCTGGCAGCCTAAAACAGTTACCGTTAAAATAAGCATCTGACAGCCCTATGTAAATCATTTTTAATTTTAGCCCCTTTTTCCAAATAAGATCTTTTTGTTTATTTTTCTTAGCTTTGAAGCTTTGATTTTTATAAATGATAGATTTTTACGTAATATCGATACATCGGCTATCAAAAACTATATAGCCGATAGTATAACCAAAACTACCATATCGATATAGTTATGCGATAGCTATCAAATGAAAATACATGCTTGAATAACAGTGGAGATAATAAATTCCCATTGCCTGGATAAATAAAATTACACTATTGTGCAAATTTGTGATAAATTACAATCTTATAAACCTTAATATATTTTGTGGGGTTGATTTCTGATGTTGCCAATAAACACAGCTGCATTACGATTGCCATTGTGGCGATAGTTTCGATAGTTTTTGTGCATCACTAATGTCATGGCGGACACAAAGCAAAAAAGCGGTGGGAGAAAAAAATATGTGCGCAAAGAATGAAAAAATCTAATGTAAAAAATTAATTTTTGCTGCAGCTAATGAAATGCAATTTAAAAATGAATACTATAACAATAATAGTGAGACAATAATGTATATTTTAGTGTAACATTTATAATGAGTACGGAATGGTAAAGAATGAAAATATGACTCGAAAATATGATTTCAACTCCGTGCAGGCACCACCAACAAAATTAGTGTTTGTAGTGTCAGTGGAAAATTGGCAATTGCGTACGTTTATGTAAATGCAGAGCACAACGGGGGGATAAAAACAAATTGCAAATTGCCACAATATATAGCGGCTTTTTAAATTAACTAGTAACAATCGAGCGCGTTCTCTCGTCTCGCTACGAGTGTGAGATAAAGAAATATTGGGGAAAAAGAGGCGCGAAAAATTCGCAACAAAATGGTTGTCTCAAAAGACAACAAGCGTCGCCGTAAGGAGACGGAGACACCGCCAACGTCATCGTCGGCAGCAGCGGCAACAACTGTCGCTGTGGAGTCATCACCCGAGATGCCTAAAAGGTGAGCCTATATCTCCCTCTATCTATTCAGTTGATCGTAAATATCTACATATATATGTAGTTGTTGTATAAAGAGGGAGATGACGACGCATTGCCTGCCAGTGCTCATATTGCTAACAGCAACATCGCTGCGCTCTCTCCCCACTCCCCAACACAACGTGAAGTGAGGTGCGCCTCCATTGTATAAGTAACAGTGTTGCCAAATTAAAGCGCTAGTTAAAATATAAAACAAAGTTAATTTAAATATGCTTCCATATAATTAAATTTTGTTTTGTTTTAAGTTTTTTCTAAAGTGTAAATTGAAGTACAGCAAACTGAGTTATAATTATTTATGGAACACACTATGACAAAGTTATTTACAAGTCTACAAAAAATTAAAATAAGCAGCATTACCATATTAATATTTTAAAACGCTTGCATGGCTTTAAAAAAGCCAAAATGTCAGCAGTGTTAAGCCAGCGTCGTGGCGCTGTTGTTGTTGCCAAAGCAAAGGGCTGATTACAATTTGCTTTGGGGTAGAGCAGGTGTATGCATTTATATGTGTATGTGTGTGTGTGTGTGTGGTAATTCAATGCGTTGTTGATTTCGTCTATGATTTTGCCCGTAATTTGTATCAAATTGCATTTATTACCAATTAAAATTCACTCATATTTAAATTTCTTCACCCCTTACCTTTATCCCTCTATTGCAGAACGAAGGTGCAGGCACAGCGTAAATTCGCACAAGGCCAAAATGCGCCCAGTTCAGCAGGAGCTTACAGCGCTGCCAGCGTAGCAGCAGCGGCTGCAGCGGCAGCAGCATCTGGTCCTAGCACCTCAGCAGACAGTCTTCAACCACCGATTGAAATACTTCCCAACAAGTGTCCCAAGCCGCAGGATTTCTTAACATTTCTGTGCTTTCGCGGCACATCCGCGTTGCCCGCGCACTTGGATTATCTGAATCAGGGCAAGTCCAAAGCAAACGATGTCCCGCCCAGCAGCAGCAACGACAACATCAACAAGAAGAAAAACAATAGCAACAATAACAAAAAGAAACGTGGAAGACCCGCCAAAACAACACCAAGGAAAAAAACAGGAGAGGAACAGCAACAACAGGAGAAACCTCAACAACAGCAGCAGGAACAGCAACAACCACAGTTGCCAGCTGATCAAGCTGATAAAACAGCAAGTGATAAAATTGAAGCAACAACGTCACCTCCTCCACATCCCCTAGCAGGGGCAGTGCGTAAGCGAGCCGAGGTCATTACAGAGGGAAACAGACGAGGAGCACGACGCAATGATACATTGAAACGACGCTCCAATCGGGCCAACAACAAAGAAAAGGATGATGAGCAGGAGAAACAACAACATCAGCAGCAGAATAATGCAGATGATGCTGAGGAGGAGGACGAAGAGGATGAATTCTTTTCAGCTCATGATGCGAGCTCACGCAATGGCGGCGCCGATGAGACACTCTCCAAGTCGGAGATGACAAACTCGAATGTCAAGCGTGGTCGCAGTCAGGCAACAATAACCAGGAAAGCAGCTGCAGCATCACCAGCTGCTACGGAGAGCAGTGTCACCAAGGAGAAGGAAAAAGCGCCCGTGAAACGTGTGCGACAACGTGAATCACCCATATTTATACCGTCACCAGAATCATCTGGACGCATGACACGACAACGTGCTTTCTTTGAGCCCGTCAAGGTGATGCCAAAGCAGCCAGAGCCAGAGGAGCAAGATAAGCCGGTAAAAGAGGAGAAGCAGCTGCAGGAGGGGAAGGAGCCGAAAGAGGAGAAACAAGCGCCCAAGAAAGCAACAACTGACTCAGGAACCGCTGGAAATAAGCAACAACAGCTTAACAAGGAGAAGACAAACTCCAGCATTTATGCCAAAGATGCTGCCAAGCAGCAGCAACAGCAATTGGAAAATGGAGGCACTGCGTCCGCTGTTGCCGCTGAACAACAAAAGGGTCTCAATGTCTTCGACTTCAGCTCGGATGATGAACAGCCATTGGCCAAGTCCATAAAGCTGAAAAAGGGTGCCAAAAAAGGCGCAACAACAACAACAGCAGCAGCCGCAACAGTTTCGGCGCGTGGACGCAAATCCGCTGGAGGCGCAGCCAAGAAACAACAGCGGGAAGAGGAGAAGGTGGAGACAACACCAAGCAAAACAGAAGAACAGCCAAAACCAAAGCGTGGCAAAGCGCTTAAGAAGAAAGCAGAAGAGGAGAGTGTGGACAAAGAGCAGCAGGATGAGAAGAAACAGCAAGAAGAGGAGGAGGAGCTGTCACCACCCCAGTCTAAGAAGCAGAGCAATAGCAATCACAATGCACGTCCAGTGCGTCGTCAGGCGCAAGCGAAAGCCACCAAAGCTGAAGCTGAACGTTCAATGAGTCCAAGTCCACAACGAAGTCAGCGACCGTCGCGTAAAACGAAGGAAGCAGCTGCCATATACATGGGCATCATTGGCCACAAACTGCAGCTGGCGGATGACGAGGAGGATGACCTATCCCTTAGTAGCTTTCCAGACATACCCAATGTCAAGGAAATGGAGAAAATGGAAAAGGAGATCAAGAAAAATGCGGCTGGCAAAACGAGCGAAGTGGCGACGAGGAAAAAGTCACCCAAACCAACAGCAACAACAACAGCAGCAGCAACAGAAACTGCAGTAACAGCAGCAGCAACAGCAACTGTTGCTGCCGTGGAGCAAGTGCAGCCGGAGACAGCAGCGGCAGCAGCAACAGCTCCTCCTAGACGTGGCAGACCCCCAAAGCAGTCAAAAGCAGGAGCAAGCACAGCACCAACAACATCAGCAGGAGCAGCAACAACAGCAACAGCTACAGGCAAGCCCCAAATTGAGGGAATGCTGGTAAAAAAAGGCGCATTGGCGCTAGCAAAAGCAAAGTCCGAACAGCAACAACAACAGCAAAAGCAACAAAAAGTCGATTCCGATGCGGAGGAAGATTTTTTAATCAACGAGGAGCTAAACGAAACGAAACGTAAGCTGGAAAAGAGTTTTAGCGACTCGGATGATGAACCGTTGGCTATAAAAGTGCCAACAGCTGCATCAGCAGCCGCAACAACAACAACAACAGCAGCAGCAACAGCCAAAGCCAGCAGCAACAGCAGCAAAATGGAAACTGCAACTGCAACATCGACTGTTGCAGCAACAAATGCAATAACAACTGCTGCAGCTACAGCAACAACAGTTGCAAACTCAGCAGCAGCAGCAATAACTGTTACAGCAACCACATTAAACTGCACACCGCCTAAGCAACAACCACAGCAACAGCAACAACAATCGCTACAACAACCGCTGCAACTACCACAACAACAGCAGCAACAGCAGTCGTTATCATCACAGCTGTGCATGTCAGTCAATGCCACGCCCACAATGCAATTAACAATGTTGCCGCTGACAGCAAAGCCAACACAATTTTCCATATCTCCGCCAAGTTATGCGCCCCTAAAGACCATGGAAAAGAAATCGCCAGTACCCACATCAAAGATACTTAATGTGCCAGCAACATATGCGTTGCCGGGAGCTGGTGCGGGGTTAGGCGCTGTTGGTTTCGCCAAGACGACATCGTATTTGCCACAAGCATCTCCGCATTATCATACGCCATATGTGCGACCTGCGACATTTGTTGCGGCTGCTGCTGGCAACAAGACGCCGCAACAGACAACAGCAGCAACAACATCAGTGACATCACCATTGAAATATCAAACGCCGCCCACAACGTATCCGCCTCCGATTGAAGCGTATCAATGTCCCAAAATTAACCCAAATTTTTTAACACCCAAATATGAGCGGAGCAGCGTGTTGCCGCGCGCCAACAACAGTAGCAGCAGCAACAACAACACCAGCAATATTAATAGTTTTACGGCACCAACAGTGGCACGTGCCACATTAAGTAGCTTAAGTAGTCCAGTTGGTGTGGCAGCAACTGTAAAAAGTGTTCTGCCACCTCCTGTTGTCAGTCAAGGTCAAAGTTTGAATCTAAGTCTACCAGCTGTGGCATCCACATCAGCAGCAGCAGCTGCAGCTGTGCAACAACAGCAGCAACATCAACAACAGCATCAACATCAGCATCAGCAGCAGCAACAACAGCAGCCGCAGCAGCAACAATTGCCGGCACAAAACAGCAACAATAATTCAACTGCAGCAACTGCAACTGATCCACTTAAAGATGAAATTGGCAGCATTCTGGCCCAGGCAACACTCATGCCCAGCAAAGAGGAATCCGGCAAAATCTTTGGCATTGCCAGCGTGAGTTTGGCGCAAAGTTCCGGTCCGGATAACACGAAATGCACGCTGGGTAAATGTGGTTCCATACATAAGCCTGTGCTGGGTCCCGTGGTGCCCACCGAGGGTTACTTTGGCGATCAGTTGACCAGCAAGGAGCGACGCAAGGCCAAGGTGAACATGACTCATGAGCAGATACAAAAATGGCTCATCGAATGCAGCTCGAATCCCGACGAGATTCAGGATGATCTCGATGATGAGTTCGATGAGAGCATGCGACCACAACAGGCTCAAACGCCGCCAGGACCAACAACCCGTGATGACAAGGAAAGCACAAGTTTCAGCAGCTCATCGAATAAGACACGTGGCGAGCTCGGCAAAAGCGAAAGCGCCTGGTCAGCCAAGGGACCATCGCTGAAGGCAACTCCCGTGATGGTCAGCACAGCGGCAGCAGCAGCAGCAACAGCTGCCGAGTCGGATGCGTTGGACTTTGACAAGTGTGTGACAGCTGTGAATCTGACACAGAAAACACAGCTCGACAGCGATAAGAAATTGCCAGATAAAAAGGTAAAGAACACCGCCAGCAACAGTGTCAAGGCAGCTGTTGCAGCCGCCACAACAACAGCAGCAGCAGCAACAACAGCAGGCAGCAAACGTAGCGCTGCAGCCACGCCCACAGCGAGTCCAACGCCGCCTAGTAAACAGAAGGCAACCAACAAAAAGAATACATCGGCAACTGCAACAACTGCAACACCTCCCAAGCGTACGCCTGTCTATCAGAATCAGAGCAACAAAACCAAGGCACAGTTGCAGCTGGAAAACAAGCAACAACAACAACAGCAGCAGCAGCAGCTACAACAGCAACAACAACAGCTGCAAACAGCAAAGACGACAACTTCGATTTATGCCTTTGGCAAAGATGAAGAAACAACGACAACAGCAGCAGCAGCAGCTACAACAGCAACAGCAACTGTTGCTGCCAGCAAAGCAACAAATCGACGTCGCAATGCTGCTGAGTTGGAAGCAACAACAACTACAACAACGCCGCCGCCTGCGCTTAGCGAACGTTCGCCGACCAAGAAACGAGCAGCAGCAGCTGCAGCTGCCACAGCAGTGCAATTGACATTGAGTCCAACGGATAAACTAGAGAAGCCCAAAGCAACAGCAGCAGCAGCGCGTAATGCCAAAAAACAACAGCAACAAGAAAAGCAACAACAGCAACATGAGAAGCAGCAAGAAAAGCAACAACAGCTGGCGACAACAGCAACTCCTGGCGCTGATTCGGATGCAGAGGGTGCCACCTTTTATATACCACTGTTGCAAGGCGCCAGTGGAGGTGCTGGTGGCATACAAGGCGTGGCCGTTAAGCTGGGGCGCGAGGGACCTGATGGACCCAATCAAAAAGTTGTGATGCAGGCAACTCTCGTGACCAAGGCACAAATGGACACCAATTCAAAGCCATTGCCGGATAATGAGCTGGTCAAAACATTGCTGAATGCGGCAACAACCGGCAATGATGTTGCAGCGGCAACAACAACAGCAGCAGCAACAGTTGCCGCCAGCAGCAACAGCTTAAAAGCCAGCACCTCAGCAGCTGCTGCTGCTGCAACGACAACAGCAACGACGACAGCTACAAGTCTCGTGCGTGTCAATTCCAATTCATCGTTATTCTCCGGCTCGGCCAAGTCACGAACAGCAGCAGCAACTGTTGCTGCTGCAGCGACGGCAGCAACGTCCGCCTTGGCCAAAAAGTACAAAGATGACACGCCCATCAAGATGGCGAATAACACGGCATTCCCGCGACACGATGATCCTACACAAATGGTCGAGGCACCGATCTTTAAGCCCACCGAGAAGGAATTTGCCGATCCCATCGAGTTTATCGAACGCATCACACCAATTGCAGCTAGATTTGGCATCTGTAAGATTATACCGCCGGCTAGCTTCAAGCCCGAGTGTCGCATCTCGGATGAGATGAGATTCACGGCCTACAATCAGTATGTCCATAAGATGTTGCATCGTTGGGGTCCCAGTGCCAAGGAGTTGAGTGCGATTAAAAAGTATTTGGCCACCCAAAGCATTGTGATGAATCATGCACCGTGGATTGGCGGCATGGAGGTGGATCTGCCGCGTCTGTATCACACGGTCCAGGAGCTCGGTGGCCTCAAAGAGGTCATCGAGAAAAAGAAATGGGCACGTGTCGCCGAGGAAATGTGTATACCAAAGTTGGCACAAGATCGTGTCACCAAATTGGATGACATCTACTGCAAGTATTTGTTGCCCTATGACACACTCTCTCCGGCGGAGAGACAGAAGCTCTTCGATGAGGTCGAAGCGGATTGGGCCAAACGTGAAGCACGTGCTCGTCGCAATGCAGATCGTTTTGTCAATAGCACGGAGAGCGTCTCCAATGAGGAAGATGATGTCTCTACGGATGAGGATGAGGAGTCCGAGGAGGAGATCGATGGTGTCTCCATGGAGTGCATTGTCAAGGGTCGCAGCATGCCCCTCAGTCAATTCTATCGTATTGCCCGCAACACGATGGCCTTGTGGTTCAAGAGCACCGATCCCACGGTCAATGAAGTCGAGGCGGAATTCTGGCGTCATGTTGCCGTACGCGACAGTCATGTGTGCGTCCATTCCGGCTCCATTGATAGCTCCGGTTGGGGCTATGGCTTCCCCAGTCCGGGTCCTAAGGGCAAGGGATCCAATTATGCGCGACATCCGTGGAATCTGAAGGTGCTCACCAATAATTCAGGATCTGTTCTGCGCTCCCTGGGACCTGTCATGGGCGTCACGGTGCCTACGCTCCACGTGGGCATGCTCTTCTCCGCCTGCTGTTGGTATCGAGATCCGCACGGTTTGTCATGGATTGAGTATCTGCACACTGGCGCCTCAAAGCTATGGTACGGCATTCCTGATGATCAGAGTGCCAATTTTCGTTCGGCGCTTACGTCGCTGATACCAACGCATTGTCAGAACAAGACGATTTGGTTGCCCTGTGATACGGTGATGGTGCCACCACATATGCTTACCGATCGCGGCGTCTCCCTGTGCCGCATCGAGCAGAAGCCTGGCGAGTTCATTGTCGTCTTTCCCCGTGCCTACACCTCCAGCTTAGCCACCGGATATGTCGTCTCGGAGAGTGTCTATTTTGCCACCATGTCGTGGCTGGATTTAGCCAAGGATGACTTTAGGGTGAGTGTTGCTGCATTATTTATTTGTTAATACATATTATTAATATGCTTGCTTATTCTTGCAGGACATTCATGAGAGCTGTGAACCGGCCATGTTCTCGTTGGAGCAGCTGCTCTTTGCACTGGGCTACGATCAGCGCGTCAACTCGGACACATTGCAGCAAATGCTGCCCATGCTGAACGAGGTCTGCGAGAAGGAATCCGCAGCAAGAGAACAACTTAGGGTATGTTCATAAACGAGATAAATCAATTTGACATATTTAATGCTAACATTATTTATTTATGCAGGCTGCTGGTGTGACATCCACCGAGAAGGTGCAGGCGGAGAAGGGACAAAAGGCGAAGAAGCAACAGCAGCCACCGCACAAATCCATCGAGAGTGAATGCGATCTGTGTCGTGCAAATCTGTACATATCCATGGTTCGCACCGAAGATGGCAATGTTTATTGTCTGCAGCATGCGCTTAAAAATCTCAACAATGGCAACATTCAAGCCAAACAATGTAAACTGATTTACGCTTACAACGTGGACGACATTCAGCAACTGATACGTCAGCTGCAGGAGAAGATTCAACACAAGGCGGCGGTTAAGAAAAAGTAGCATCGACGGCGTCGCTATTAAACGCAGCGCAATAAAGATTCAACAATTATTATTATTATTGTATCGACGACAGCGTTTGAAAGTGAACAAACAAAAATCTTTGTACATAAATACGCTACATATATGCATTAATGTATTTATAAATGTAATATTCATATATGTAGATGGCAGTGGCAATGACAATGCTTGCAATTTGACTAGTTTATACATAAATACGTATATATATATAATATAATATAAATATATATAGTAGTTTATATATATAGGGAGGGAAACTAATATGTTTAAGTAACACGTTTGCAATGAATTTTTGTTTTCCATTATCTTTTGTTATTACTGATTATATCCCATGTGTTATTGATTGTAAATAAGTATATATATATATGAAGCTTAGTAATTAGTTAGACCTTTGATTAAGTCTCCCTCAGTTGATACAAAGATTTACACACTGCTAACAAGTGGCAATTTCTACTACCTTTTATACAATATACGATTAACAATTAACAATTACACTTACACTTACCATAGGCATATAGAGACACCTAAAGTCAATAGGAATCGTAGTCTTAGACACAGAGCATTAACAATAGCAGCAACTGGCCAAGAAGCCAAGTGACAACTGATTCAAAATAAAAACAAAGCTAATTCCTATTCGCCTGGCAAATCTTGAATGATGATATAGTAAATGTTCCAGTTCCATGTATGTAATTTTAGATATATCTACCATCCAACCAGTGCTATATATAAACCGCATAAAACTCACACAAAACAATAAATGAAATGAAAATAATACCAACCACAAGGCAGTCAATGGCAATTATAAATGAGAACTGTAATTTAGATGTTCAATGTATTTATATAGTTATAATACATTTATTAAAATAACAAGTGCAACAATAAATCTTAACTCGAAATATTACAACTGCACAGTTTATTTTTTATTTATACATGCATATATATTTGAAAATATTGTAATGCGGCAGTATTCATTGAGAAATAATTATCGAGACTTGTGATCTTAATCTATATGATTCAATACTAAGTACACTATTTAACCTAAGATCATACATTACAGTAATCTTCACCTACATGAGAAAACACTAAGCTTTTGGTTTCTTGCTAGGCGGCAGACAGTCTGAGGCGACCGCTGAGCGTTTAACAGCGGTACTGGGAGACGCCTCCAAGCTTTTGCCCTTGGCCAACACATCCTCGAGTTGACGCTTCAACTCCGACACCTGTGTGGTAAGTTCTGTAATGCTGCCCACTGCTTCCTGCAAACGACGCTCTTGTCCCCTGCGTGATACTTCAAGGAACCGTATTCGTGACGTCAGTAATTTCTGTGTTTGCCATTGTCTCTGCAACTGCTTGGATAGATCGCGATCACAAGTGCACTGGTTGCCATCGGTGCCTGCTGCACTGGTGGGCAGTGATTTGGCCAATAAAAGTGCCTGTTGAAACAAGGCATCGGTTTTGGTTTTGATGCAGATTGTATTTTGGCATTGCGACTGTTGTTGTTGCACTGGAGCCTTCTTCATTGGAGCTACTTTTACACCGTTGAAGCTAATGTCACCCAGGGAACCGCAGACAACGACACGTCCGCTTCCCGAGCCTGAAGATTCGTTTAGTTTCATGGCCAATTTAAAGTTGACGGCAATCTTTTCATCAAAATGCTCAATAGCCATCGATGAGATATCGCGCAGCTCTTGCAATACTTCATGGGGACGCAGAGGTTTCGTTGTGCTGGCCAACAGTTTCAATATGCTGATGATCTCGTCTAGCACGCGACCAGGTATAAAGCAACATACATTAAGATCTATAAACTTTGAGTAAGTCATTGTCAGCATAGAAATACGCGTCTCGATGGAGGTCAGGATGTCGGAGTGGCGCGCTAGCATGTGATTACTGCAAAAAAAAAAAACAACAGATTTTGTAATCAATGCAGAATCAAATAGATTCTCAGTAGAATTCACTCACCGTCGTTCCGATTCGCGACGTGGTAGAAGCGACTTGATGCGTTTAAAATTCTTGGCATGCTCCTGCACAACCTTATTAAATCCCGTATTCAACACCTGTTGGCAAATGTAATTGAAGCGAACGCAAATCTAGAATAGAGTAGAAGTTTATTGATGCGCCTTCATGTACAAATGTACTACTATTTATTAATTACCCACCTCTCGTTTCCTGGCTACCTCATCGTACGTGAGCAGTTCCAATATGTCCATCAACACTGTGTCCGGTAAGTCCAAGATATTCATTTCGTAAATAAACTTTCTGTGCCAAGAAAATTAATTGAAACAAAACCAAACACCAAAATAAATTCGCAGTAAGCGAGCGCAGCAAACGTGGCGACGCTGTTTCTTATTTGTTATTTAATGCTTGCACTATTTATTGCACTTCATGCTGCGGTATTGTGCTATATAAATAATATTTTAATCGACGTAAAATGCTTTAATTCGCTTAATTCTATTACTTTTCATGCAACAACCAAATTTTTTCTGCGTTCCTGTGATTTGAAAGACGTTGCCACCTTGGCAGACAATAGTAACCTTTTATTTGAAAGTTGCCACACCTCGAAATTCGTTATAGATCCTAATTCATTTTGTAGAGATTCTTTTGGAAAAGTATCTTCTTAGTCTCGAATTAAAATGGTTTGTTCTTAATTGATCTTATTGCTTTCAAACAATTGTTTGTTTGGTTTTAAATTTGTTAATTTAAATCGCGCGCCGTTTCGCGTGATCTGAGCAGGTCACAACAGTATGGCAGGCTTGCTTTACCAAGACGCGGATTCTGACTGACTGCTATTTCACTCAACATGTCGGCATTTAACTGTAACGGCACTTTTTTAAGACGAAAAATGTTAACTGCAATTAATTTAAACAATGGATTTGCAACGTAAATTGCCAGCTGCTAGTCCAGCTTCTACACAGTGCTCTGAGTTGGAATATTTAATAGCACTACAATCGGATGAGATAGGGGGCTCCCAGCTGCGTCGCTCCCAGCGTTTGCGCGAAAAGGAGAAAACTAATTTAGAAACTCGCAAAGAAGTCGTCGAGAATACAATAAATAATACTAGTATCAATGATGGCGCCAGCTCGCCTCAACTGTTTGCGGAGACGGATGAGGAATTCAGCCAACTTGGTCAACAGCCTCCCAAACAGGCCAGTATACCACAAGCGACCATTAATCAAAATGTGGCGAGCAAACGCGCCAATAATGAGACTTCCGTGGACGTGTGGCCAAAGGAAAAGCGCCGCCGCAAAAGTACAAGCACATCCCGTGCCAAGAAACAAACAGCAGCTGTGAGGAAACCAACAACATTGTCTTCAAAATTGAATCTTAAAACAAACTCAATTGAGTCGCAATTCGGAATAATGTTTCCTTATCCACAAGTGGATAATGCCGACTGGCAGAAGTTCTATAACCCGCAGGCAATTGTCATCCCATCTAAACCAAACTCAGGCGAATTGGAAATCAAGATCTCGCCTGAATCTATACAAAATCCAACAACAATGCCACAAAATGAAAAATTAGTACCACAACCCCAGAAAACAGAGCCTTCTTATCAAATTTGTAGTCAACCTAAGCGGAAATCCCATAAAATCATTGATTCTGCATCTGGAACTAAGCGAAGTCGTGCCAAAAACCAGCGTAAAGTTGTTCCAATATCTACCAATGACAAAGTAACTAATCAATGTGCACATCACCAGCAGCCGACCGTAAACCCTTCAGATTCAACAGAGCCACATCTGACGGTATTCACCTACGGAACTGCACAGAATCCGCAGGTTCATCCTGGAATATCCTTGCAGCTCAGTTACCAACAGCCGACCGTAAACCCATCAGATTCAACAGGTCCGCATCTAACAATATCCAACCATGGAACTGCAGCGAATCCCCAGGCTCATCCCGGGCTGTCCCGGCAGTACAGTTACCACCAGCCGACTGTAAACCCACCAGATCCTAAGCCATCATCATATCAACGTCAAACTTGGACTCAAACCCTGCTTCCGGAGCGTTATCCGGACCATTTTATACACCAGTTGCCGCCGGAATCCACTACAATGAATGGAGTAATCATGTCAAGCGAATTGCAGCGCGTTGGAGCTGAAACAGCTGTGCCGGATTCAACTAGAGCCTTGCCATCCAAAGAACTGCGACAAATGTGTCCCACACCGGATACAACGCCAACCGTCGCCCACGAATCCTATACCCCGTCGCCGCCGATTGCGGATTCGTTGACTTCATCAACGCCATCACTTAGTGATTCGCTTGCCGAGGTATTTGGCACTAGAAAAGTACGAAATATTTTAAACATAGAGCCGCCGCGCAAGTATCTGGTGCTGGAGGTTCATCTGCCAGCGATCGCGTTTATGCTGGACGTGGAGCTGGGACGCCTGCGCGCCGTCCTGGGAATGACACAACGCCTGACGCACGAGCAGGTTGAACAGATGACACAGGAATCCCGTGAAGTTATAAGCATACACTCATCAGAGGACAATCAAGAGTTTGAGATGCAGTGAAAGCCATAAAACAATAAGTTTATAACAATATCTTGTCAAATTTTAGATTAATTTGTATATTATTTTTTGTTATTGTTGTTTATCATGTGCACAGCAGTTGCACTGTCTCTAATTGATTTAATAATGTTAATCACATATTGAGACAGACAACGAGAACGACGACATCAAATGTAATGTAAGAATCGTATATCTATATAGATATATATGGATTCATCACGAGTGCACTACTGTGCGAAACTGTACTTAAAGTTGAACTTTTCGTTTTAAAACTGTAGTGTGTTGATCATTTAAATTTTGTATTTTGTATAATTTAGTTGGTAATCAATATATGTATAATGTATTGTATATGTTGTTGTTTTTGTTGCCTTCGAATTTCAGAGTGCACAGAGACAGAGACAATTGCTTAAACCGTTCTTCATCCTGTTTTTGTTGTGGTTGTTGTGGTTTTTGTTGTTTTTCTTGTTATAAATAACCTAATGCTAAATGTTATCTAGACTTTAATATAATTCATAATTGGTTTTGTTTCTCATTCAAGATATAGTATAGTATATATATATAATAATTATGTAATTATATACAAGCGCTCAGACTTGGAGACCTTCTTTAGTAGTCGCTGTCGTAGCTAACATCTTGCTGCGCCTGCGTTGAGTCATCGGAACGCTCCGAGGTTGGTTCAAAGTCCACATCCAGTACAGTGTCATTGGCTGGACAGCAATTGGGATGCGCCATTGAATCGAAGGCATCTTTGATTTGATTATTGGCGCCCTTGGGATCCAGATCGGTGGCCCAGCTGAAATGCATCAATGCCAGATCCATATTGCCGAGCGTCTTGTGTATCTTGCCAATTAGATAAAATACTACCGACTCCTTTGGCACAATCTCCTTGAGCTCCTCCAGTTCACGCAACGCCTCCTGGTATTTGCCCAGTGAGAAATATATGGAACCGCGATGAAAGCGCGCCAATGGATTTTTCGGATCTAACGAAGCCGCCGTATTAAGTGTTTGCAGGGCCGTATCCTTTTTCTGCATAAAGAACTGCATCGCTCCGATGTGCACCAATATGACCGAGTTCCATGGATTAATCTTCAACGCCTTCATATAGTGCAATTCGGCTAGCTCATATTTCTCCTGCTTGGAGTAGATGGTGCCAATGCCGAACCAGGCATTATAATGCCGAGAATCGCGTACGACTGCCGCTCGGAAGTAGTCCATGGCCTTGTCAAACTCCTCGGTAAGCACTAGTTCATGTCCCAGCAGTGTGTAACTGTAGACAAAGTCCGCATCTACTTGAACGGCACGCTTGAAGAACTTGATGGCCGTCTCGTGCTCCTTGTGCAAC
The DNA here is from genome assembly GCF_004354385.1 of Drosophila innubila. Taxonomy (NCBI): domain Eukaryota; kingdom Metazoa; phylum Arthropoda; class Insecta; order Diptera; family Drosophilidae; genus Drosophila; species Drosophila innubila. The sequence continues at coordinate 11,117,476 of NW_022995376.1, forward strand.
GAGAAACAATTGCCGGCAACACACCACGTCACCGGACTGCGTTTATCCTGACAGATGAGGTCCTGCGCCAGTGCCGAAAGCGCCACCTCCTTTTGCAAGTGCCACAACGACGTGGAATAGATCTCCATATAATCCAAGCGACACGGTTCCGTCTCGTGTATCCGTTTAAATATGACAACGGCAGCCTCGTATTCACGAAGCTCATACCGACACATGCCAATCAAAGATTGCACCCAACTGGAGCTTAAATGATGCTTTGGTATCGTCGACTCCAGCTGCTTGATGGCCGCCTTGCAATGGAATGCCGACAGCAGCTTATATCCCTCGGCCAGATCACGGAGCAGGAGCATTAAGCCATCCGCCGATTGCTTCTTCATGCTGAGCAACTGATGTGCCAAGGTCTGTGCATTGTTGAGACTATTGTTAAGCAGAACTTTGGCATCTTCTGTGCTGCGATTATTGATTGTGGTTTGTTGCTGTTGTTGTTGATTGTTGTTGTTGCCATTGCCAGTTGTGGCTGCCGATGTGATTGTTTCCACCTTTTCCTTCTCCTTGCGCGACTGCTTCTCGCTCAGTTTCTCTGCAAGATGATGATGCGTCTTCTCCTCAATTAGCTCGTTGTTTAAACAGATTTTTGACATTCGTGATGATTTTGTTTTGCGTGGCGGCGAACGCGGCTGCACAAATTTATTATTGTTTGTTATATTTGGCGATTTGTTGTTCTCCTTAACCGAGTACGCCGAATTGCTAAAAAGCCGGGAGCTGCGACGCACTGCCGCATTGGTATTGGAAGGTGCATTGCCTACAACATTGTTGGGTGTGCGAGGCGTTATGTTGCCAGCCTGTGTAAATACGGCGGGTTTGCTCTTCTCCTGACGATTGATTAGGCCACCCACATGTGTTTTTAACTTTTTGCCAATGATTTTGGGCTCCTGATTGACCTCCACCAGCATTTGGGGCAAGGGCGAATACGCGGACATGCTTAAATTGGACTGTAAGGCGGCTGAGCTGCCATCGCAGGGACTAGCCAAGGGCATAATGCCAAAGCTGGGCGTTAACGGCGATATTGCAGATAAATATTTGAATTGCTTGCGAAATGGTGTGCCATTGTTGGTATCATACAATTGCTGCTGCTGCTGTTGTTGTTGTTGCTGCTGCTGTGTGTGCACATCATGTGTGGCATAACCCATTGGTGTGTCCTCCAGGAGCATCATGCTCGAGTTATTGTTGCTGCTGCTGTTGATATTATGCTGCAGCTGTACGCCACCTCGCAACATGGTAATGGAGCTGTTGAGATTGTTATTGTTTATGTTATTATTGATGTTGTTATTTGGCGTCATCAGATTCTGTAGTGTGGCAATGCTGGTGTTGTTGTTCTGCTGCTGCTGCTGCAACTGCTGCTGTTGCTGATCCACAGGCGTGTTAAGTATATAATTTGAGTTATTGCTTAAATTGTTCAACAATAGATTCTCCAGCTGCTGTTGCTCGTTGACCATTTGGCCATTGCCACCAAAGAGCACCATGGAATTGGCATTGGCGCTGCTGCCCTGGCAAGTGTTGAACACATCAGTGCTTTGAATTTGGAATACTGCGGCTGCATCGGTATCCTGACCCAGCAGGCATAGATCGGCAAACGCATGCCACATAAATGGGTTCAGTTTCAGTGCACGCTGCAGCGCATTTACCGCCAGCTTCTGACGTTCCGTCCGCATACAGACTTGTGCCATCAACTGATAAGCAAAGCATGCAATTTCGCCAAATTCTCGCTGCAGCTCATCAAAATGTTTGCTATCCGCAAAACCATTGGAAATCAGAGCGCTTTCAGCTTCAGCATATTTCTTCAGTTCATAGGCGCATTTGGCCTGCAAGTAGCGGCACTGTGGCGATCGACGCGACTTCTCCATAAGCAGCCAATAGGCCTGATCCAATAGATTTGAACGATAGTAGCTGGTGGCCAATAAAAATATCGTCTCGTCGCTTTCCACTGCAATGGGGCACATAATAGATAACAGAGACAGGGTCAAGAGTATTAATCACCATGAATATGTGGTCAAAACTGTTTGTTGTTGCACTCACCTTCTGAGCATAGACGCTCCGCCAGAAAAACGGCATCTTTATGATCGTAGTGGTTGAGGCAGTGCCATATGGCGGCCTAGGTGAAGTTGGAAATGGCAGAAATGCAGGTAAAAGTGGAAGTGTGAGTGGAAAATTGAGTTTGTAATTTATTATTTTTGTATCGTTTGCTATCGATTTACCTGCACGGGCTCTTGTATCATCATGATTTTTGAATTTTATGTCAAACTGAGTGCTGAAAATCTGTTTCCACTCCACTCTACTCCACTCCGATCCGACGCCACGACGCTACCGAGCTTTTCACTTAGCGGTGCGCCCTAGTTACAGTTACAGACAGAGCTGCACTTTTAATCCGGTTTCAGTTTCAGTTTTTTCTGATGGCTTTTTATGCTTCAAATGCGCAAACTACAAAACATACAATGGATCATGCTGCACTGGCTCCATACGAGGTGCAATTTTCCAGCAATCAAATGAAAAAAAAAGTGTCGTGTCGTGTGTAACTTAAATGCGGGGTGTACTGGCGCTGATGTTGCTCCCTGACCACGACCACCACTTCTAAAATATTGCGCTGGCGAGGCTTCTCTTCTTCTTCTTTGCCTTCGCACAAAACCTCAACACTCCGCACGTCAGTCAATTTTCGTAACAATTTTCAAGGCCTTCGCATTAGCTTTTCCGCACACACACACTCACACACACATACATTACAAAATCGACTGTTTTCGAGTAAAGCAAGTTATCTATATATAATCTAAACGCGAAATTTGTGGCCTATTCGTTTTGCATTAAAAACTAAAATTAGTCGAACTTTTTCCGTGTGAGTGGCGATGCCAGCAAAGTATTTGCCATTCTGTTTGGCATCGATATGTTGGAATGCCGATAACAACATAGCACTGAACTATCGGTATCGTTATCGAGACAGGACTTGCTTTATTTCTATTTTTTTTTTTTTAAGAAAACAAACCAAATTTTTTCATTAATTTAATAATATATATAATTCTCTTACTGGCTGGACTGTATATCTATTGGCTTATGCTCTATGTTGCCCATTTAAGAAAGTCTACTGCGAATCACTCGAGCTTGAACTAGAGCTGTCTGTGGACATGACTTCGACATCATCTTGTGCTGAAGATTCTTTGTGTGCACGTGTTTCCAAGGCCACGGAGTTCCCAGATGCACCCATCATGTGCAGTTCACCCAGATTCCAGCTGAATTGATTTTGGAATGCATTTGGCACTTCTCCGCCGCCGGCACTGCTTGGTCCGCTTAAATTTCGCTGGGCATCCGATTGGATAGCACTATTCTGATGTGTCACAACTCCGCCATTGATATTCTGCTCCGATTTGCCCAAAAGTCCATTACGCATTTCAATGTCTGTGGGGTATGGTCGTCTAAGGTCGCCAATGCACCAGGTCAGGGGAGCACTAACGGCATTTGCCGAACTAATGCGGTGGGCATATTTTATAAGTTCTTCTGAAGAGACTGGTCGCTTATTGGCCTGATTAATGCTTGCCAATTTTTGACGTGCCTGAAATATTGCCGTGGAAAGAATGAGTTCCGCATCTTTCAGAGATTTCTGTAGCTTTTGAATTTCCCGATCCTGGAGAGCAGTTAAGAGTCTATGTGAAATGGAGTCACCAAGCTAACTATATTAACATACGTGAATCTCAACTTTAGCACGCAGCTTATCCATTGCTTCCTCAACTTTGGCTTGCTCTTCTGCCAGTTCCAACATTTTCCTGAACTCCTCATCTTTGGCAACGAGCAGGTCCAGCAAATCCGCGAGGTCGTTATTAGAGCTTTTCTGGTGCGCGTGCTCGATCAGTTCCTTTGAGATCATTTCAATGTCGTCAATTAGCAGAAGCAAGCGCTCCTTAGTGCTTAAGTGAAACGACATGTTGGCGCAACAACAATCTCAATTTTGTTTGCTTGCTGCTTTGCAAAAAAAACGCATTTATCTTCTTCTTCCGCTACATATGAGGTTGGTCGTGAGACGTTGCCACCTGGCAGAAAAAATCTGATCTAGATCATTTTACATATTATTTCTTTTAAATTTTGAATCTCAAAAAAAAAATTATATCGAAAAATCAAGAAAGTTCTAAAAAAAATTTAAAACATTCTAGAAAATAGAAAATAAAAAATCCGAAATTAAGTACAAAAATGAAAAACACCCAATTTCGGATATGTACTTGTTTTTTTCGATCCAGATCGGGAAATTCTGCAGGGTGGCAGCCCTTGATCCGGGTGGCAGTCTTTCACACCAGTGCTGTCAAGTTTTTAGCGGGAAAATAGCTGTTTCTGTTAGCTAACAGAAATTTTCAATATATCTATCATACGACGAACTCTGAAAACAACCAGATCTAGCTATAACATAGCTAAGCTGACAACAATGACTGAAAGTGACATAAACAAAAACAGCTGTTTGTTGGGCCAACACCAGCCCGAGAGCAACAGACGCTAAAAACACAAGAGCGAGAAACCCACTTCTATTCATCTTTTCTAAATTAATAGATATAATTAATCAATTTAAATTATTTAAATATAATTATCATTGTGCAATGATATTTAAACCGTGAACATGTTGCTGCAACTGCTGATATTTGCTTTGTTTCTTTTTCTCTTTATTTACTGGTAAGTGCAGCCGCACCGGGCTAAAGTGAATTACATACATATAGCTTCGTAACGCTTACTCTGCCTTATCGTCTAATTAGGATTCTGCCCACTGGCATTAGCTGGTATCTGATCAAACGTTTTCGGGTCAAAGTGCGCATTGGACGAATTTCATTGCCTTATTTGTCACTTAAGAATGTCCACATCAGCAAAAGCGGCTTCTCTGTCGTAAGTGCCAAATAATTAACCTGCGGTTAACCGCCCCCATATTATTCCACTACTTTCATATTTTCATGTTTCTCTTATAGCAAATTGAAGAGGTTTGCTTGCGCAGCAGTTTCTTCACGACGGAGGTGACAAAGCTTTTGTCAATTTATGTGCGGGACATACGCATAAATAAGGATATACATAGTAATCGTCAGGATGATGTCAGTGAAGGCTTCTATTACGAGCCACGTAAACAAAAGTCGGAGGTCAGGGGTGTTCCAGACTTCCGGCAAACCAAAGTGCCTGCGAGTATTATTACATTTGCCCAGTTTATGGCCGTTCATGTGAACAATATATCCGTGGTGCTGATGAATAATGACTTTGATCCGGGCTGGTTTATACATGCTACCGCCAAGGAGCTGCATCTGGATGGCAGCATTGTACAGAATGCGCGAGTTCTGCTCGTTAATGCAGCCCTGACGGAGGCGCAGGCCAAGATGCTGAGGCATTGCAATGCAAGGAGACAGTCACTGGAGAATCTTAATAAAATACGTCCTTGTCTGGGCGAGGTGAGCTTCGATGTTGCACTGGATGCCTCCCTGTTTGCACATGGTCCACTCTCCATGGATGTAAGTTGGTCTCACTGTTTAAGATATAGAAAACATTTATTATTCTTCTTTCCATTTGTAGACACTCAGTCTGATTATAAATAATTGCAAGTCTGTTATCCATGGTGGACTCTACGAGTTTCTTAGCGAGGCTAAGAAACGTACGCATCCAGGCCAGCAGTCCAAACGCTTACAGAAAGCTCTTACACCCGCTGCTAAGAGCTATGACAATGATAACTATGAGAAACTTGCGCCCATAATACCAAAGAACTTTAATTTCAGCATCAAGGCAGCAACATTTTCTGCGGTCAAAGAAAACTCGCAAAATGATTTTAGTGCCAAATTACAACTATTTACGGTAGGCACTTACACTTTATCCAAGTATAAGGTGTAATATTTGTTTTACTTTTAGATAACGGGCAAATTCAACTCAAAGATTGTGGATGAAAAGACGCTGTTGCCTTCAATGCTGGCCAAGTTAGTTTTCCAGCATCTAGACATTGATACCAAATATGAGAAGCTGCTTTTTGTGGAACAGTTTACCATTGATTCAGTGGTAAGTTAACGAAATAAGCCCCTTTAAGGATAACCATTAACTACTTAATCACTTGCAGCTGGAGAAGGACATATTCAATCTATATGTCAAGCTAAAGACATTCCAGATAATTTACAATCACAGCGAGATCTATGATTTTGTAAATAATAATTTTTTGGCACGCCAACGGGCAAGCAGCCATCAACTGCTTCAGCTGGGCAACAAGCAAATGTCACTGCCGGACAATTTGGGTTTGGATGCAGTGACTCCAGCCACGTCGCCAGCTAAACAACGTCGCGATGGCGGCATCCTGGAATGGATAATGCAACGCATTGTGGTCAAGGGATGCGCTGAGCTGTGGAATGTTTCGCTGCTCATGAAATTGGATGATCAGCACATTGCCATGAGTGTGAGCCACACACGTTTTCTGCTGGAGCAGATTGAGGAGAAACGCAGCTCGCTGTATCGCAACAAGTTTCTCAATTTGTTGCTGAACAAGCGGCAATGGAGTATGGAATTAATGGTGGAAACACTGTGGTCTAATCTGGGCAACTCCAACAATGATACCAACAATCTGAAGAAGACACATTCACCGGGCTCACCATTTTTCCTGGGCGTAAGTCTGGTTAAGCTGTGCTCCTATGCGAATACAACCAAGTTGGATATCTCCATACACACCTTCCGCACCGAGTACAGTATGCAATTGGCTGAATTTATTGTCATGTCGATGATGTGTGTCAAGCAGTATGGAGGAATTGGGAATAAGCGCGCGAAGCTGATACAACGACGACCTAGTAACAGCTCCGAGGAGTACCAAGGCACATCTCTGCGTGTCTCCGTTAAGGTTAAGGATATCACGGCGTATTTTGTAAATCATCACAATGTTTATATGCTGCTGAGCTTCTCAGAGATTAATCTGACACGATCACAGCATTTTACCACACTAAAGCTGGAGGAGTTTCAAATGGCAATCATGCGTTCCATGACAGCCTCGTCGCTTTGTCTTACAGACTTTTCGGATGTGTTTGCCAACTGTAAAATGATTCGCCTGGAGCATGAGCAGTATTCAGAAATGGAGAACTCTCTCGGCAAGCTATCCATTTATATACCCGGCAACACTGAAGCCATGTGGAACTCCAACTTGCACATGCATCTGTTAACGTTAGTCCGGGACATGAAGGATTTGAAAACGGAGCTGGCAGTACCATCATCACCTGTCGAGCTGCAAACGCCGAAGCCCAAACGCTCGCTTATTATTGAGCTGTCGGCGGAGCGTAGCACCATCTGCGAATTGAAGCTATCGGAGCGCCACTCAATACAGTTTTTTGTGGAGAACCTATTCTTTAGCAACAAAGATCACAGTATTATCTATGCAGAGAATGTATTTGTCAAGATCGATGATCAACATATCTTTACGGTCAAGGAGCTGAAAATACAGTCCCGACCGCACATGGAGGTGCTCAGCTACGAGCGACAAAACTTTCCAGGCTTTGTGCTGCCCTCGAACAAAGTGTGGGAGACAACAATTGGTTCCTTCAAGGCAATCTTCCCTTATGATCATGACTTCTATGACGCCATCAATAATGAGTGTGTTACACACTTTAAATGGCTCAAGCTGGTTCACAATTATAAGAAAAAGCCTTTCACCGTCAATTCACCGCTGCCTAGAGATTTGGTCATTAAAATCAAGGAATTTCTGCTCGAGATTAGTGATGATCCCTTTGAGGTGAAGCTGCGTGACAATTATGTATTGTTGGTGGACGAATATCTGGAGAGTCTGAAGCGCAAGGCGTTGTTCGACAAGAAGATTGGCGAACTCTGCTCCGAGCGCCTTCTTGTCCCCGCCGGCACCATCGAAAGTCTTTACGCGAATCTCGTCAAGAAGAATGCTGAGATTTACATACAGCGCTCGAAGAAGATACGAGAGAGCGGTCCAGTTCGCACTCGTTTGCTCGCCTGGATTATGACGGATGTGGAAATCTTGGCAATGGCAGATACCTCCATACATGGTTATGAGAATGTAACGCGTACCATGCGGGAAATCGATTCCGAGAGTCCCTGGCCAGAGGAGGGACTCCAATTCACTACACTCTGGTGTCGCGGCGTCAACGTCAGCTGCTCCGAATGGAAGTTTATGTTGCGGTGCGTATAGAATGCTCATCATTCTTAAAATTTCATATATTAATCAAATACCTTTCATCTGCAGTGATTTTCCACAGCCCATGTTTTATGTGAAGAGCATGCGACTCTATGGAAATCTGTGTGGCGCCGAGCAGATGGCCTCGAAACGTGCCAAGCGTGATGTCTTCGTGGAGGTGGGTGAACCCTTCCAGACGGACGTCGTGCAGCGCAGCATGCCCTCGATTAAGTTCTATCACGATTTCGACTGTGAGCTGGAGAGCTGCAGCTATGCCTTTGGTCCCTGCTGGGAGCCCGTCATGGCCCAGTGCAATTTGAGCTTTGAGAAGATCTCAGCACCCTCCAAGGATCCCAGTCCAACGCTACCATTCTGGGACAAATTGCGTTTATTGTTGCATGGCCGCTTGACTCTGATTGCCAAGCAATTTACAGTGCTGCTGCATGCCTCCTTGGATCCCTACAACACCACAGAGGAAATGGAGCTAACGTGGAATAATTGCGGCATTGTCTGGACGAATGCCAAGATCATGTTCAAGGGTGAACTCAATGTGAGTATTTAATTGTGATTTATAAATGATATCTTAACTTTTATAATACTCTGCCAGGTGACTGTGAGAACTGCGTCTCGATACGATGATTGTCGTCTATTGCATTTTCCCAATTTGAAGCTGACGTTTAAGCTGAATTGGGTTTGTCTTGCAAATCCAAATGATCATCATGCTGTTATGCCCTGTGCTCCCGATAAGCTGCCGGAGTACTCAAGCAACCAGGTGCACGATTCCTTCCGTGCTTTTCGCTCGCTTAATCTCAATATCTGGGCATCTTTTGAAACAAAACCAAAGGTGGGCGAGGAGGTGGAGTTAGACATACCCAGTCTTGTGTTGTACGGCAGCACGTTGCGTTGGTTTGAGAGTCTCAAGCTCATCCTGTCGGGCGTAACGCGTCCCACACGTCGTGGTCCGGTATTCAATAATGTGCGTCCTCGCAAGAAGCAGCTGAGTCGGCACTACAAGAAGGCCAATCTGCAGATGTGTCTGCACAAGTTTCAGGTGCTCTACTGGATGTCACATGCTCTACACAAGGGCTTCCAGCTGAATGGACGACGTGTTTCCTTCAGCTCCGAATATTGTCTTACACTAAATCCCATTGATGATGGCCTGATCCATAGACCACGTGCCGATTGGTCGACAGTCTACATGAACTGTGAGCTCAACGACGCAGAGATCTGGCTAAAGAGCATTGTGACCGAGAAGCTGGACAGCAGCTCTGAGAATTTGGCCAGTGCTGCGGATGCCTTTAAAATTGTGCGCTTCTATTTTCTGAGTGTGGCGAAAGTTTCGTATGGTCGGGAGGCACTAATGCCAACGACGGCCAGCAATGCGGAGGAGGATGCCAAAACCAAGTCATCGACACCCACACACAAGCTGGTGGTCTATGATCTGAAAGGTGCCTGGACAAAGAGCAATCGGGATGTGGCATTTGCACTATTTGACTCCTTCATGAAGTCGCAAAAGCTGAAGAACAATCTGTCCACAGAGGCGGTTAAAAGCTACAGGAAGGAGGCGGCCAACTCCAATGTGCTGAAGCACAAGCGGAGCGATAGCACCATAACACTGTCCAGCACAAGCAGCGAAGTGTTGCCCAGTAAGTAGTCATGCCAGTTGAACAGTTCTCTTATTAATCCCTTCTTCTCCTCCCTCCCTCATCTTTTGCAGTTGCCAATGCGAGCACCTCGCTTAAGAAGGCTCCAGGTCAGGTGCACGCCAAAGCCATGCTGCAACAGCTCATTGCGGAGGCGGATCACAAGTTCAATGTGTACAGTGATGACCATAGCACACAGTCCAGGGAACTGCAGCTGCAGGGACTGCAGGCATGCTCCATGCAGGATATAATCCATGAGAATTGGTCCATCAGTCTAGTCAACTCCCAGGTGCTGCTCAAGGGCTGTGAGACGTCGGGTTATGTGATTATCAGTGCGGCCAAGGCGGAGATCCTTCAACGTGAACATCGCCCTGTGTGGCGAGATCGTTCACTTATATCAAAGACAACCTGGAAGGGATTGCTCGAGTGCATGCAGTACTATGCAACAGTCAGTGCTGGAGACAATGATTCCCTGCTGGAGCGGGAGATCATGTGGCTGACGGTGGACAATATACAGGATAAGGATGAGACAGTGATTAACAATCACCTGCCCGAGGATATTTCACATCTCGTGGGCAGTGGACGCAGTGTGGGCGGTGTTGTTTCCGAAACAGTCGGCGCTTTTCTCAGCGACAACTCTGGCCAGGCACAGCCGGTGCAGCTGCAACGCATCGTGTCCAAGTGTAAGTGCGAATTCTTCTATGTCAGCTATGGCGATGCTATCGATCCCAACAGCATCACAGAGGTGCCGCCGCCGCCATCCGAGGAAACGCTATCGCCTTGGGAGAAGCAGGACGATCCTATGGATGCCTTTACGCTGATGCATCACGACCTGGACGTGTTTACCAATTCACTGCAGTACGCAATGATCCTGGATGTTGTCAACAATCTTCTGCTCTATGTGGAGCCACAGCGAAAGCAGGCAGCCGAGAAGTTGGCCCGGATGCGTTTCCAACTCCAATTGCACTCCACGGAGGATCAAAAGCGACCCATACAACAGAAGCAGACGGTCATACGGAGTCTGTTAATGAAGATACGATCCCTGGAGAAGGACATTCATCTGATCAGCAAGGAGCGCGTCGAGGAAGGTGACACGCTCGAGTTACGCATCGACTTTGAGCGTGTTCAGCAACAGATCCGGGACAGCAAGGAGGAGCTGAACACCTACAGCGAGGAGCTGGACATGATGTTGCTGTGCTACAAGGAAACTCAACTCTCCCAGCTCAGTAAAATCTCCAATGTGCGCTCGGACAAGTCGGTGACCATGGTGCGGGCCAATGAGATTTGCTTCAAGCGTGCCCAGTGGCGTCTCACGGAAACAGATGGTCAGATTGGTATTGCGGACTTGGTTCTGAGCGCTTTTCTCTATACCAAAAAGTCAAAGAGTGATGATTCGGTGGAGCATCTCCTGGAGCTGGGCAATATACGCATGGAGAACCTGTTGCCACGAGAGATCTATCGCGATGTCCTCCTGGCCACGGAGATTCAGAAGGATATGCCCGTGGATACGCACAAGCGTGTCCTTCGCATCTTTTGTCGCGAGAAGCCGCCTGTGGGTGGAATTTCTGTCAAGGATCACTTTGAGATCAATGTGGCACCTATAACGATAGCAATCACCAAGAAGTTCTATAGCACCATGTTGAAGTTCTGCTTCCCGGATCGCGATGCATCTGAGACAGAGGTCAGCGATGAGCTGGACGATAATGCCTCCACCAGTTCGGCCTCCTTAACGAATTTACAGGCCAAGACAGTGTCCAAACGAACGGCCAAAAGCAAAAAGAGCGCCAAGGATTCCGAGTTTTATGTGAAAATCGAAAAGGATGACGTGGAAAAGATGAAGGAGCGCGCGGAGAAGAACAAATTGTTTATATATATTAAAATTCCCGAGGTTCCTGTGCGTGTCAGCTACAAGGGCAACAAGGAGAAGAATCTGGAGGATATCACCGACTACTCGCTGGTCATACCAACGCTAGAGTATCACAATGTCACATGGACCTGGCTGGATTTGCTGCTGGCCATGAAGTCGGTTAGTAAACGGGTTATCGTCTCGCAGGCCATCAAACAGAAGCTGCAAATCCATCGACGTCAGCCGGTTCTGTCAGCTGGTGAGCGTGCCACGCCCCAAGAGGAGGATAAGGCCAAGATGCTCTTTGGCAATAGATTGCTGGTGAGTTAACTAAACTATTAAATTAACTGGAACATAATTTAATAATGTTTATCTTGTCCTTTTGTAGAGCGAGAATCGTAACCAAAGAAAAGGTGGCGGCGTCTTTAAGTTTCCATCAAGCGGCAAGAGATCTGATTAATAAAGTAGCACGCGACAACTTAATACTGTATTTAAATCATATATTTATTAATTATTTATATGCATATTTGTTACGGTATTGCGGATGTGAAAACTCGCAGTGGGCACAGGCAAATCCTAATTATTTAACAAGAATATTTATCAAGCCCTTTTCATAATAGTTTCTTGCTATCACACTTACAAACAGAGCTAGGAAAAGTGATTTCATTTAGTAATATAGTTTTATTAACTGAAAACTATTTTTGAGGCAACTTATTCAAAAATATCTGAACTAAATAATTATTGGAAGGAAAAACTCAAAATAAATAATAAGAGCTATTAAACATTTAATGAAAGCTTATGTAGTATAATTTAATGAAATATAATTTTGATCACTATTCCCAACTCAGCTCACAACAAACACAACAAAAACACACACATACACATAAACACACTCAAGTATTATGCTCTAAATGTAACTATAAATATAACTTTATATATGTATGTGTCTGTTTGTCTGTCCTTCTGTCTGTCGGTCTGTCTAAATAATATTGTTCTTGTTGTAAACAGCTTTTGTTTAACTTTAGGCAAATAAAGATAAATTTAGAAGTACTTGCATTTTTACATACCACAATGATATATTAAGACTTTAAAACACTTAAATTAACAAATGACATTTGAGTTGCCAACAACAAATTACTTGGTCAGCTGCTTCATCGGTGGCTGCAACAAAATGAAATTCTTGGATTAATCCAAATAACTTATACAGCATTTAGTGATACTTACCAGCACAAAAACGCGCTTGGGCAGCGCACGCTGGACGAGCTCATCGAGCAGCACATTCTGGCTATCATTCTTTTGAGGATCGGCCTTTGTGTTGTACTCCAGCGTTAGCACAGGCAGATCCTGCCAACCCACTTGCAGTGGATATAAATTATAGACCAACTCCTTCTCATCATATGCCATGATGGAAACGTCCACCTGGAAGCGGAAAATTGTTTAAACAAATGCAGTAATAAGAAAATCAATTACAAATCACCTGTTTATGGCCAGAACATATGAAATTATCGGATTTGCTAATGGACAACGTGGCTATCAGATGGAGTACATGCGTTGTGGGATTCTTTAGCACCACCTTGAAGGCCATGGGCATTTTGACAAACATCTTCTCCTCAATGGTGCAGTAAATGTTTAGCGGCGGCTCCGCTATATCAAGGCCACTTATAATAAACTTGGATTCATTCTCCTCCTTAACGCCTGGTCGTCGCCAACGTATGCAAAACACACCAAATTTGGGGATCGTCGTCGGCGCTGAAGAGTCCAGCGTGTAAACGCCTTTGATGAAGCCACGATGATGTCCAGTTGCCTGAACCGCCTCCAGCGCTTTGTTGAATATGATCCGCATGCTTTTGGGTGCATCCTGTCCAGCGACTGGCAAGACTGCGCTATCTTCAGCGCCGCTGAGACTCAGCTTACCATCATCCGAATGTATTGAGTTGCTCATGATCCCCGCATTGGCCACCTGCAGTCCAGTGTTGTTATTGATGATGGTCATGCTTGTTGGAATTTTGGACATTAGGCTTTTGCTCATGTATCCGCTCATTGGAGCAGCTGGCGCTGGAGGAGGTGCATCTCCAATGTTGCCCGTTGACGGCATCTTTTGTTGTCGACTTATAAACTTGCTGGACACACTCTCCTCGGACTTGGAGCGCTCCAGATCCCGAGCAGTCGTCCAATCCTGAAGCGTGGCATTTGTGCGCAGCACAATCACACTCTCCAGCTGGTCACCAGCTCTGTACTTGTTGGTATACTTTTTACGCTTAAAACTGTAGTTTGATTGCACTAAATTGTGATCCTGTCGAGAAACCCAAAGTATTTATAAGTGAGCTGCAATTGTGGAAAGCTTTCACTTACACATATAAAGAAGCTGTCCAGTATTTCCACATCGTCCACAGCCACGACCTCCGTGTTGGCTCTCAGAAGGAAGTTCTCACCACGATAAGCTTGACCCAATGGTCGCCGGTTGAGAGTATAGAAGCGGGCACTAAACTTAAAGTCACCAACACATCTTACAATCAAGGTGTCCTCCCGTGACTTGCGCAGCCTGGTCTCATCCAAATACTCGATCTGTACCGGCGATATTGTTGCCAGGCTATTGGTTATAACTTTGACATGCTCAGGCGTTGTCTCGGAACTGTTGGGCGTGGTACTGTGACTGACATTGGCAGCTCCTCCTCCTCCTGCACTGCGATCCACATCCAAAGTGTAGCTAAGACGTTGCTGCAGTTTGATCTCCGTCTCAACCAAACTAAAGATGTAATATGTCGCCGTGTTGCTGCCATGTCCGGACAATTCACCCACATCGATCTGGATCTGGGCATGCAGCTTCTGCCGTCCGGTCGACACATCCGTCGTAAGAAAAACTGTATAAAATAAATTGAAATTTCATTGAAATTGTGCAAATAAATTAAGGAAAATTTACTAAAGCTGGAGTATTTTAAAATAGTTAATGTAGTGAAGAGCCTTTAAATTTAAACCAAGATTTAGAGGGAAATAACCTTTTTAAGCACATTCATTTAATTTAAATGCAGAATGAATTAGGAGTCCAGACCATGATCAAAATGACATTCCGCTTGAAAATCGGTCCAGTTTTGACAAAGTTATGAAAGTTTAAAGTTGGTCGCACCCTTGACCTAGCCACTTTACAAGTCAAAATTTTTGTTCATTTACCCATGATTTTTGACAGAAAAATGAAAGGTCTCAGAATCAAGTTTAAAGTGTTGTTTTATACTAATTACGATATAAGGAGTTGATTAAAAGTGAAAACTTGAGATTTAAAATTTTGAATTTTCAAAATATCAAAGGGGGGACCCTTAGCATCAAACCCATGATTTTGAGAAAAATATTTTTTTTTACAAAATGAATTAGATTTGAATGCAGAATAAATAAATAGTCCAAACCATGATCAAAATGACATTCCGCTTGAAAATCGGTCCAGTTTTGACAAAGTTATGACAATTCGAAGTTTGTTGAACCTTTGACCAAGCAACTTTACAAGTCAAAATTTATGACCGATTAGACATGATTTTTTACAAAAAAATGAAAGGTCTCAGAATCAAATTTAAAGTGTTGTTTTATACTAATTATGATATAAGGAGTTGATTAAAAGTGAAAACTTGAGATTTAAAATTTTGAATTTTCAAAATATCAAAGGGGGGACCCTTAGCATCGAACCCATGATTTAGCGGAAAATATTTTTTTTTACAAAATGAATAAAATTTGAATGCAGAATGAATTAAGAGGCCAAACCAAAATCAAAATGACATTCCGCTTGAAAATCGGTCCAGTTTTGACAAAGTTATAAAAGTTTGAAGTTGGTCGCGCCCTTGACCTAGCCACTTTATAAGTCAAAATTTTTGTTTATTTTCCCATGATTTTTTACAGAAAAATGAAGAGTCTCAGAATGAAGTTTAAAGTGTTGTTTCATAATAATTACAATATAAGAAGTCGGTTAAAAGTAAAAACTTGAGAATTAAAATTTTGACTTCTCAAAATTCCAAAAGGGTGACTCTTAGCATTGAATTTCTACATCTAGAGGAAGGCAATTTTTTTTAACGAAATTTAAATGTACGTTTTTTAATGTGGTACAAAATGTGGGTACAATGTGTGAGTAGCACAGCAATACGATTCAAGTTCCACTTTGTGGATTCCATATGGGCGGCAAGTTTAATGCTGTGTGTAAACAGTGTTCACAGGTGTTTTCAGTGCTCGTCTGTGTAACATCGAGTCGATGTTGTTGGATAAGGTCAGTTACGTTGGATGGGGGACTTTTGGAGCATTTGAGGTTTCCCTTCTTAGCCATATAAATAGGTTGCAGTTGTAGCGCGACGTTAGTCGAATCGTAAACTATATTGCAACGAAGACACGCTCGAGATGCGGATTATTTTATTGCTGCTTGGGAATTTTGTTGCCTTTGGCCTGGCTGAGATGAGTCTTAACAGAGTACGTCGTGTGGTGGGCGGTCATCGGATTGGGGTGAATCTGCAGCCGCATATGGTGAACATAAGACGACACGGTAACTTTCAGTGTGGTGGTTCTCTCGTCACTCCACGCTGCGTCCTCACCGCCGCCCACTGCATGCAGGGGGAGGAGCACAAGCCCTCGGATTATGTGGTGCGTGGTGGAGTGTCTTTTCTAAGGGATATGCGCAATGCACGCTCTGTGAATCGGATCCTCTTGCCCAGTCTTTATAATCATACCACACTGGATAACGATGTGGCGCTGTTGCAGCTGCAAAATCCGCTTCAGGGATTACACATTGCTTCCATTCCCCTGGCAATGCAAGCACCACTTCCTGGTAGCTTATTGCGCATTTCTGGCTGGGGATTGACCGATGAACGTTCTCTGCAGTTGCCCAATCAACTGCACAGTGTTCGGGTGCAGGTGCTATCACAGCAGAAGTGCCAGCAACTCTATCAAGGCTATAGGAACATAACTGATAGCATGTACTGTGCCTCTGTGCCCGGCACTAAAGATGCCTGCGACGCTGACTCTGGAGGACCAGCTGTCAATGCCGATGGTCAGTTGGTGGGCATTGTCTCCTGGGGCAAGGCGAATCTTTGTGCCCACAGGGATAGTCCAGGAGTCTACACAAGTGTGCCAAATCTTTACGATTGGATAGCAGACACTATGGACAGATATTGCTACTAAATTAGGTTAACATTTAAGATTAGGATTAGCGTAAGCCATTGAGTATTATAACTGTATTTGATTTGTAAATCTTTTAATTAAAAAAAAAAAAGTGATTTAAGAAAAACGTAATTTTACAGTAACCATAGTAAAAAAATTTTTTCAGATATAAACAATCATAACTTTATCAAAACTCATCCGATTTTTACTCGAGGTCAATGTCTTACTGATCTATATTTGACCTACGAATCGATTAAGAGTTTAAATTTGTTTAATCGTTCATCAAGGATTAAACCCAGATACTTCACTTAACAAAGTTCAGGTGTATTTGTCTATGTTTTCGTCTTAGGAATCTACTTGACGTCACTACTTAGCTTTGAAGCAAGGTCTTTTTATGGACCATTCAAGTAAATCTTATTGTGAAAATTTATTTGCACAGTTGTCTTGGTAAATGTTTTTGCCAAATGCCTGAGCATAAAAGCCATGCCAAGGTTGATTCGCACACATTCAGCTACCGAGATGCGTTGCCGTTGGTTGTATCTGATATTTTTGATACTTCTGCTGGATCAGTTGGCAAAGTCAGCTGGACAGAGAACACGCAATGCACGCCGCTCCAATGGTAACCAAGTACAGTCCCGCATTGCGGGTGGCAGCAACAACAACAGCCCAGGAAGAGTTCGAGGCAGCACGGCATTGAGGCGTCCCCAGGCTCGCATTGTGAGCGGCAACTCGAGAAGACGGAATCGGGGCACGAGAAGACTCAATCGCAGAAACAGAAGAAACCAAAGAAGTAACAATCGTAGAAGCTCTGCAAATGGAGTTTCCTCCAGAATTGTGAGCAACAGCGGTCAGGGAAGGATTTCGCAGGGACCGTCGGCCTCGATCAGCACGATGCCACATTTGGTGCAAGTGCATCGTGGCTCCGAAAGCTTCTGTGGTGGCTCTCTAATTTCTTCTCTGTGGGTTCTGTCTGCCGCCCATTGTGTCTTTGGTTACACTGCCTCCGATTTCTATGTGATTGCTGGCACCTCCCGACTCAATGGCACTGATGGTGTCCTAAGAACCGTTTCCTATCTCGCAGTTACACCTCTATTTACCAGCAGGACAATGAACATGGATGCATCGTTGCTGAAACTGTCCTCGGAGATGACGGGCACGAATATTGGGACCATTGCATTGGCTCAAAGAATGCCACGACCAGGTACTCAGGTTCGCATTGCAGGCTGGGGCGCCACCAGAGAGGGAGGCAATGCTGTAACTAATTTGAGATCTGTCCGGGTGACAGTCATCCGTCAACGTCTTTGTAGAATTCAGTACAGAGACCAGGCTACCATTACCAAGTACATGTTCTGCGCCGGCGGCGAAAGTGGCGATTCATGCAGCGGCGACTCTGGCGGATCTGCTGTCTACAATAATCGACTCTTTGGCATCACTTCCTTTGGAATGGGCTGTGCCAGAGCTAATTATGCAGGTGTCTACACCAGAGTGGAAAGTATACGAGAGTGGATAGCCAACACAATGGCAAATAATTAATGTAACATTAAAAAATAATTATTATTATTGATAGATCATGTTAAAATAGTTTCTTAAATAACTCTTGTGTCGGCCTATTCGTAATCCACAAACAACAATCACACCACACAATTTTTTAAGCATGTTATCACAAATTATTAATATTTTTAAGAGAACATTCTCTACTCTTTAAAACCAAGTTTCATAGTTGATAAGATCTCTCTTAAACTTCCACTCAAGCAAATACTTAATTTTTTAAGTTTGCGAGAAAAACAATTGTGTAAATGTTGATCTGGAGTTCCGCTCAGATTTGTTTATGTCTCAGCGATTGTATAAAAGCCACGAATCATGACCAAAAATCATTAGTTTTTCCTGATTTCCAAGATGTTTGTAAGACACGCTATTTGCCCACAGCTTTTGACACTGTTTTTGACCAGCTTTTGGCATTTGGTCGACGGAACACAACTCATAGATCCACGCATTATTGGTGGTTATGTGGCGAACATTAAGGATCTCAAGTATCTGGTGCAGGTTTCCACAGATGAAGAAATCTGCGGAGGTTCCTTGATAACATCACGCTGGGTTATTACTGCAGCGCATTGTGTCTACAACGTAAATCTTTCCGATCTCCGTGTCATTGGTGGCACATCCGAGCAGGGCGATCAAAATGCCATTATAAGAATGGTGAACTTGGTGGCCACTCCTCCAGGTTTCAGCATGAAAACAATGAACATGGATGTGGCAGCGCTGCTGCTTGATCAGGAAATGTCCGGTCCCAGTGTGCAGACTATAAAACTCGCCGCCCAACCAGCACCACCTGGCAAACTGGTCAAGGTCTCCGGCTGGGGTGCAGTGTCAACCAAATCTTCCCAAACAGCACGTCAAGTGCACAGTGTCCTGATGCCCATGTGGTCAACAGCTGCCTGTCGCTCCGCTTATCGTGGCAAGCAGCACATAACCCGCTCCATGGTCTGTGCATCGAAGCCGTATCAACGTGACTCCTGCGACGGCGACTCCGGCGGACCAATGGTCTATCGTGGTGAACTTGTGGGCATTGTATCCTTTGGCTTCGAATGCGCCAGTCAATTACCAGGCGTCTACACCAGCGTGCCTGTGGTCAGAAGATGGTTCTTCGACATGGTAGAAGAGTACTCCTAAGCCAACTATATTTAAGCCTAAAGTATAATCTTATAGCACAAATTCCACTAAGAAAAT
Organism: Drosophila innubila; assembly: GCF_004354385.1. NCBI lineage: Eukaryota > Metazoa > Arthropoda > Insecta > Diptera > Drosophilidae > Drosophila > Drosophila innubila. Next base: position 11,136,986 of record NW_022995376.1, read on the forward strand.
AAGTAAATCATTTCGTAGAATATAACAAATAAACAAAAAATTGAATATTACATACTTTCGTGTAGAAATATGTTGTCATTATCCTCGAAAATTTAAAGTGTTAAATATTGGAAACTAGAGTATGGTTCTTCGGAATGATAAAAGAGAATTTCAAGATCTTCAATTAACAGTTTACCATTCCCATATACATCTAATTTGAAAATATGTACAAATCTCGATGAAACGAAGCTTAAAAAATTATGTACATATCAAAATATGTGTGTAATTTGACTTTGTAGAGTCAATAAATTATTTGAATGTGATGGGTTTGCTTATCTGTCTTCAATTAGCTGAGGAATGTTGAGACCTTCGACTATATAAACTCACATTCCTAAAGTTTCTGCAGTTGCAATGTGGTTAAAGTTCTTGGCCTGGCTTACGCTGATTCAGCTGCTGAATGGCGCACCTAACAAGGAATTGGGCAGAATCTATGCTGGCAAGACGGTGCCTGTTAGGGATTATCCATTTCTGGTGGCACTGCGACGTGGCAGAAAATTCATATGCGGTGGAACTCTCATTTCGCCAACTTGCGTGTTGACTGCTGCTCATTGCCTGGAGAACCGTGATCAGGTGCAGGATTTGTATGTTCATGCGCAGCAACAATGTGTGGAAGATGTGTCACCTCTTCCACATGTACGCCAAGCGTGGTTCTCTCTGGTGTCGCCCCAATATGGAATGCGAGGCTACGACTCGGATATTGCCATTCTCAAATTGTATCAACCCTTCGACATTGCTGGCAAGGCGAGCACCATTCAAGTTGACTTTAATGAGCTGCCGGAACAGGCAAATCTCACAATCATTGGCTGGGGACAAATTGGACAGGGCTGCAACTGGAATCAATGTCTCCAAGGAGCTAATGTTACCATGATGAAGCAACAGGAGTGCGTCCAACGCTTGGGTGTTCTTGGTCCCTTCACCAGCAATATGTTTTGTGCCTTGGGCCAAAATTGTTCCGATGCGTGTCTTGGTGATTCTGGAGGTCCAGTTCTTTATGCCGGACGCACAGCAGGCATTGTCTCCTGGGGCGTTGGCTGTGGCTCCGGTTATCCTGGTGCCTATACGAGACTTAGTAGTCTATCAATGACCATGTTCGTGAAGAGCATGATGCTGAAGCACTGCTAAATTGCATTTCTTAATTCTTTAATTAGATTATTCCACCTATTTAAGTTACTTTTCAATTCAGTCATCAATTTTGTGATCCAATTTTATATTATCCAATATCATATTTCATTAACTCTGTTTTCAATTTTTGTTATGTATTTTTGCATCACTAATTTTAGTTTCCAAATTATCATCTCGATCTTTTGTCATACTTTCTATTATCTCACTCAAATAGTACGAGTAATATCTATTAAATGATATTGTGCAGGTAAGGTTCTTTGAAATGGTTACTTTCAATTACAGATTGTTATTGGCATAAAGCGTACAATAATAAATTGGTTTAGAATTGTAGTTTGAGGCATGGTTGCATATACATTTAGATAGTTTAGTCTGGGCACGCCATGAGCTGGTTATGGTTGTTTTGGATGCACTCTACCGTTATCGTTGCTGCGAATGGACAACGCATTGTGGGGGGCCAGGAGACGAGCATTGGACAGGTGCCTTACTTGGTTTATCTGCGACAAAGTGGCAGGTTTATTTGCGGAGGATCTCTGCTCACTCCGAGAAGTGTGCTCAGTGCTGCCCATTGTGTTTATGGTGCCAAGGCGAAGGATTACACTGTCCATGCAGGTGCCAGTCGACTGGAGGAACAAGCTTCTGTGGTGCGTAATGTTCACAGCTTTCACATCGCTCCGGACTACAGACCCAGCAATTTTGACATGGACGTGGCCATACTACGGTTGACAACGCCAGCTTCTCTGTCTCCCGGTCAAGTGGCCACCATTGCACCCTGCCGTACTCCTCCTTCAAGCAATGCCTATGTCCGCATCAGTGGCTGGGGCGTGACACGGGAGAATAATCGATATCCAGCTGCCCAAGTGCGCACAACCAATGTTCGTGTGCTGCCCCATCTGGAGTGTCAACTGGCCTACGCTGGCCAGGCGCTGCTCAGCGATTCCATGCTCTGTGCCGCCATTCGAGGCATTAAGGATTCCTGTTCTGGTGACTCTGGGGGTCCATTGGTTTTTCGCGGCCAAGTCTGTGGCATTGTCTCTTGGGGATTTGGTTGTGCACGTCCTGCCTATCCGGGTGTGTATACGAGTGTCGCCAGTCCACGTGTCTACAGATTTATTGAGCAAACTCTAAGAGAACTTCAGATTGAATAAATGATGTTTTTGACTTGACGCGTTGTTCCAAAATTCATTTCGTTCTTAATATTTTAATTCACAATAAATCACTTGTTCAATGAGTATTTAATTTCTTTGTTGAAAATATATGTCATCAATGATATTTAAATTATACCATTTTCTTTTAAATCGTTTTTTATAATTATTCGATTTGACAGCGATTAGTATTAAAAATTTTACAAATCGTTAAATTTGCATTAATTTGCATAAATCATGAAGTAACCGACTTGCAGATACCTTATATTTAATTTAAATTGTAAAATTTAATTTATAAAGAATGCGATATTGAAGCAATATTCTTTTTTATGCTACACCCGTTATTCCTAGTTTATAAAATATTATTTTTACTCCTTTTTTTATGAATATCAAAAACTCTTTTTCAATAATCCATTTATGAGGAATATATGTATTAAATTAAAGAAACCCTTTTCTTCCTGCCTTGTCATACAGGGTATAAATTAGAGGGAGTTATAAATGTTTTAATGACCACAAGGTCAAAAAGCGTCAAGCTAAATAGAAAACATCAGTTGTGTTTGCGCTATATCTGGATTATTAGTTGTTGGTGGTGTTACACTTTCGATGGAAGATAAAACAACCAAATGAATTATTACAAATAATTGTTATTTAAACAATAAAAAAAAAATGTTATAATTATTTCCTGAAATGCTGGAAGCCACATATAAAGCCGTGAGCAAACAAACGCGCGAGCCGTGTCGGAACTAGAGACTATAGAGCTCTATTTGTACAAGTGATCGGGTAGGAAACGCGTCAGGCAGCGGATAAAGTAAATATTGGGCATTATGTGCGGATAAAACTGGTATCACTATTGGTCTTGTTGATGTTAAACCAATGCAAACGGTGTTTGTGGTGCTGCCTTTGCTCCTGCTCCGGGTAATCTCTGGCAAGGCCGCAAACGACGCGGGTGCCCGCATTGTGGGCGGCAGCCCGGTGGACATTAGCACTGTGCCCTATTTAATTAATCTACGCATCGGTGGCACCTTCATTTGTGGCGGATCCTTGGTCACGTCCTCTCATGTGGTGACTGCAGCCCACTGCGTCAAAGGCATCTCCGCTACGAGGTTTGAGGTGGTGGGCGGTGCCACATTATTAACGGATGCGGGTGTGCGTCGCAGCGTGGCCAAGGTTTTCACACCCAAAGCGTATAATACGCAAACACTGCACTCAGATGTCGCCGTGCTGAAGCTTAAATCTCCCCTAGAGGGTCGCAATATTGCAACAATTAATCTGTGCAACTCCAACTGGAAGGCTGGTGAACTGATCAAGGTCTCTGGATGGGGACAGGTCACAGAGGGCAGCAAAGCCGTCTCACAGCATGTACGCAGCGTTGACGTGGCGTTGATCTCCCGCCAGAACTGCATAAATCAGTATAAATTCCGTGGAACAATAAGCAACACCATGTTCTGCGCCTCAATTCCCGGAGTTAAGGATTCCTGCGACGGTGACTCTGGAGGACCAGCTGTCTACCAAGGTCAACTGTGCGGCATTGTCTCTTGGGGCATCGGCTGTGCACGCCGCAATTCTCCAGGTGTTTATACAAGTGTCAAGACTGTTAAAAGCTTTATCGATAAGGCTATAACATTATAGACAACAACATGTCCACAAAATTTAATAATTATATGCATATAACTATTTAGATTTTCTCAACTGATTTAAATTTGATAATAAAGTGCCGTCCTTAATGTTAATTTAACATTGGCTTAACATAGAAGAAAAATAATGTTTGCATTCTCTAAACTGATTGCACTTATGTTAATGATTCTACATTAATAAATGGTAAATGGAGCAGTTCACTTACCGCTATTGCGCAGCTCGACCGGCACGCTGATGTGCACGCCCACATTTTGCAGATAGACATTATAGGGATTGCTTATTGTGGTGACCACTGGATAGTATTCATTAACCATCATTGTTGTTGTTGGGGCATCGTTCGCTACATGTCCAAGGCTCGTTTGCGTGCTCAAATGGAAGCTGCAATAGAAATTCAACAGAGCGTTAAATGAGTTGCACATGCACGACATCAGTAATAAGTAGTTGGCTTCCTGTACGAAGCGATTTGACCTACGTGGGCGCAATATAGCAAATGGGATTGATTGTCACGTTATCATCGAGATCGCGACGGCGCGTGTGATGTCGGAATTGTTGACGCGTATAGTTGGCGCTGCACGTGAGTAATGCACCTATTTGATCGGTGCCCATATGCGCCTCCAATCGCACAATACGCAGCTGTGTATTCTCATTGAACTGATGCGCCTCCGTGCTGCACAGCAGTTGATAATAACAGCCTGGCTCTAATCTCATATTCTTCTCATACGTTTTGAGCTCCAGATGTTCGCCTTGCTTCGGAATCTTCTGCTGCCGCAGTTCCAGCAAGTTGGAGAAACATAAATATTTGAGAGCCTCCAGTTTGTAGCTGTTTTGCGGATTACTTGCATCGGCGAGCAGCACATGGAAGTTGCGTATACGCAGCGGGACGTCGGTTAGAACGCTGCAGGGTATAAACAATTATTATACGTGGTCAACATGGTGTAGGAAGCATATCAAACTCACCGCACTATGAGATGCAGCTGCAGCACATCATTATTGTTCAGTTGAACTTGTTGGAATGTTGCGCAGAGTTCTAGCACATCGCTGATCTTATCTAAATCAATTTGAATTGGTGACTTAACGCTGGCCAACGCATTGTTCCAAAGCGTTTGAATGTCGGTCGTCAATTGGGATTGTGGCATTGGAGGTACGCTTTGAAAAACCTGCCAAAGATTCTCCAGCAGCAGCACGCGCTCTTTTTGCTCCCCATGATGACGCAGCGACAACGCCTCAATGCTGCAGGCAATGTAATCTGCCACAGAGGCGGAAAGCAGAGCACAGCGAAGCGTCTTCAACAGCACATCACTAAAAATAGTTGACCACTTTTCTTCACGGTAGTCGGGCAGCATTAGAGAGTATAGACTGTATGGCAATTAAGTTATAAATAGTTACTATTAATTATATTTATTATTACTCACGTCAAGGCCTTGGCATGATCACCACTTAGTAGATACTCCTCGGCCATATCAATGGCCAGTTTCTTGCGGAATCTTAGGCATTTGTAGATCTTAAACTGTGCCATGGCCTGACTCAGCAGCGCTATAATAGCCGATGAATGATTATAGTTACGCTCCAGCTCGCACAACTGAACATTCACCTGCTGCTCGGCAACAGGATCACCTGTCTTCACAGCACGTATTCCAAAGAACTCGGTGTACAAATTGGACTGTGTTTGACTGGACGACGCATCTGTTGAGTTGAGGTTGGAGTTTAAGAGCTCGACACTGGCCTGTTGAGCAGCTTCGCGTCGCTTGATCACATACTCGGCAGCTTTTTGGAAGTAAATACCCGGATGCTGAATCTGCAGCGCCGGCAAACCATTTTTGATGGCCTCACAGAATAGCTCCGCGAAGACAGAGTGTCTGTAAGCAGTAAATCATGAAGTAAATGACTCATAAACATTAATGCAGTGTGCAGCTTACTGCGTACTTAGCCAGGCGTGATGCTCAAAGGCCAAATCCTTGAAGCCCACGCGACTTTTGTACTTCTCAATGTGTATAATGAACTGATTGATGGAATCCCTTGGAGTTTTTAACTTGAACATAAGCCTGCACATCTTATAATTGAGAAATCCGGCAATCGTTTTGATCTCCATGCAATTCCCGTCATTGATCCGTATCTCATCCAAGTTTGCATAGGCCTGAAAATAGTGTCTGCACGCAAAGTTGATCAATTAATACATGTTATCATTTAATATCTCATTTCTGCTTACTTTTGTGCCGTGGTAAAGTCCTGACGCATCTCAGCCACAAAGCCCAGCTTGAACTGATGCCGAATCTTGAGAGTTGTATGAGCGGCGGATAACTGATCCCGATGAGTTCGAATGCGCTTGGACATAAGTGCATAGTAGGACTGTGCCATGTCTAAGAACGCCGACTCCAGGCGCAGGGTGTAGCCCATGAGATGTTCTGTGTGTGGCAAAATGAACAGCATTTTACTGGTAATTCCACAAGCGGTTGTTAGACTGGCAGCGCGCTCCGACGCCAACGTATCCTCGCCGGGAGGAAGTGGTGCCGACTTTTGGAGCAGCACAAGGCATAGCCTGGTGTTGCGTTCCTGCAATGAGTTCTTCAAGGCCTGCACAATTGCGGCGCATTGCACCTGTTTCTCTGTCCACTGGCTATCGTTCCATTCTATGTCCTGGAAGAGAACCACCACCGATGGCAATACGTGAAGATGCTTTAACATCCAGTTACGCTTAAGTATTCCCTTCGGATGATACCACTCATAGGACACACGCTTCGGCTTGGCCACCGGGAACTCATAGTTTGGAGGCAGTAGTTTATATTGAACGGCTGCCCGATCCCTCTCTCTATCCACAGGTTTCCGTTGCAGAGTTCCGCTGAATGCATCCCAAATGGATTTATGGACACTTTGACGTGCCACATCCAATCCACAGAATCCAATTAGCGGTTGTGGTATCACGAGCAGCTCTGACGGCAGGGTGGAGCCATCAATCGTCATAGTTTTGTGTGTGTGTGTGTGTGTGTAATAAATGTTATTACCCTCCCGCACACTGCTAACAAACTTAGCCCCAAGGCCTGTGCACTGGACAATTGTCGGTTGTAGATTACACGTTCCTAACTCCTCTCAGTGCATTAAACGCACTTGGCACATTTATTTATGTGAATGGTGAGCTAATGTCTTCAGAATTCCAATAATTTTAATGTATAGGATGTAAATAAACGCCGCCCCAGAAAATGCAATTCGCAATCAGCTGTAGTTGTACGTAAGCTAGTTATCGTTATCGCGTCGAGCTCCGATATATTTGGCAAGGAATGCAACACTGCGCGTAGCTGTCACACACGAACGAACTGTCAGTGGCTTCGGCTTCTTTATACGTGTCGCGCTACGTACTTTCACATTCGCTTTGTTATTTTCAATCTGAACGCAGGTAATGCTCGTGTTTGTTTTGTGTGTTGTATAGTATTGACAATTAATATATATTGCATTTTATCTGGATTATTGCAGTGCATCCTGTGCTACTACGCAACAAACACATAAAATGGCTCCACCACAGAGAATGCGCGTTGCTAACGAAAAGGCCAGCAAATATGTGACAATGCGTGGCAATGTACCCAAATCGCAGGTTTGTGTGTTTATATCTTAACATATTGGCATGAATGTAATTTGAGTCACAGCTTAACGCACTATGCGAAATGCAAAAACAAAGAAAACAATGAGATAACGGCACCTGCACACGCCGTCCAGAATCAAAGCCAATAGCGAAAAGTGCCACGCCGTCATTGATTTTATTGTTGTTGCATGCGTGTGTATGTGTATGTGTGATAGTTTGCTCGTGTGTGTTGGTGTTAAATGTTATCGCTGCTTCGCTGTTGCGGTGCTGATCTGGTCATTTCGAATTAATGTTACTCTCGATTTCAACTTAAATCTGAGCCGGTGTTAATCTGTTTTTACTTTTCAATATGTTACAGAAAACGAAAGAAGGACAATACCCCGTGGGTCCCTGGCTCTTGGCGCTGTTCATCTTTGTTGTTTGCGGATCAGCGATTTTCCAAATCATTCAGTCGATTCGGGCTGCGTAAAGTGGAGCAGCTAAGGCATCAACAAGTTTACAGATATATTCATAAGCTCAGCACACACACTCAACCGCAGGTCTGACTTCCTTTCCCCCCCCTACACCTCTCGTAACTGAACTTTCCCGGCAATATGTGCAACGTCTGCAGAGATTGACATGAACTCCACGACAACTTGGCTTTCCAGTTCATTGATTTGTATGCAATATGTATTTCTATACACATACAAAATTTAAGTCCATATTTGTATTTTTTATTAATAATTAAGCTTTAAAACCGAACATTATGTGCGCCTATATTGTAAAAGCATTCCTGCGAACCGCTCTGCGCACTAACAACTTACTTGATTGCTGATTGTGCAAGGAAGGGGTAGGCACAAATTTATAAATAGTTGCATTTTTAGATGCTTTTGCAGCAATTTGAAACATGCAAGTGTTTAAGCGTTGTTTTCGGATATGATGACAATTAGAAAAAAAAACTACAAGTAAATACATAATAAAAAAATATATACGATAATTTTTTACCTAAACAATTTGTGTCTTCGTTTTTGGTTGCTAATTCAGAAGCTTAATATAGAAGCTGCAAAAATTAAACTTTGAAATTTTTTCAGAATTTTTTAATTATGGAATTTAATTAAATTAAACTCGCACAACTCGAGTCATTTCGAATTTAAAATTTTCCTTATTAATTTTTTGCTAAATTATCGTTAAGAAATTTAAATTGCGCTCTGCAGTTTTTTTTATCATTTTTTTAGTTGCACTGCACCCCTGGTTTGTTGTATCTCTAATGCAGCCCACACACGTTGCGATGAATATGTCAATAACTTAAGATTATTGGTTAAATAAGAATACTATTGTAAAAATATTTAAAAGGTAGCACCAAAAATCATGAAATTATTCGAAAAGTGGAAGAAAAGAATTTACAAGCTTTACCCTGAGTGATTCTGACGTGTGTGAGCCACCGGAAACTCTTGAGCAGCTGCTCACTTTTGACGCGAGTGCTATTTTTGCTATTCAACAAATGTTTTCAATTAAAATGAACGTAAAGCTAAATTCGAAAAAATAGGATTCTAATGCGACGCATTTATACATCGACGTACGCACACATAATGTCGAAAAACAAGGGGAAGGGAAAAGCAGCGGCCACTACAAATGCGACAGCTGCACCGGCAACAGTCAACACGCCGGTCACACTTGACAAGGGTGGCAACATTGCCATAAAAATACTGGCCAAGCCGGGCGCCAAACAGAATGGAATAACCGACATTGGTCTAGAAGGCGTTGGTGTACAGATTGCTGCGCCGCCAAGCGAAGGAGAAGCTAATGCAGAGTTGGTAAAGTTCTTGTCAAAAGTGTTGGGGCTGCGCAAGAGCGATGTGTCGCTGGACAAAGGTTCCCGTTCCCGCAACAAGATAATCCTCATCAGCAAGGGCGTCTCCACAGTGGAAGCCGTTGAACAGTTGCTTCGAAAAGAATGCGATTCCTAGATGGCCCCCATCCAGAACCTCCCCTTTTTTTTTTACTCATTAAATAAAGTAAATACAATTTTTTTGTTGATTTTCAAACACATTATGCTTGTTTAATTAGTTTGTTTATCATCGATCATCCAATCTTATTACATATTCCATTTAATATCTAGTGCGTATGTAGTCTTTGTATTTTTGTTTTTCATTACATAAATTACTTGGATTCTAAATTAGAAATTTCTTAAAAACGACAACTGCTCTTAGTGAATGTATTGATCCTAACATGGTTTTTGAAGTGAGTTAAGCGTATTTCTGTCGCATATAACGCGACAAAACGTAAATACAAATTACAATGTAAACTGAATATTAAATAACTCTGTTGTCAAGTCAACACATGAAGCGGCTCTAACTAAGGAAATGAAATGTGATTAACTTCAAGTAATTTAGCATATAATGGGTGAATGGTGATGGTGAGAGATTAGGTGTTGATCGATCCTTTAATCGACCTCCTCCATGTGGGATGCATCCTCGGTATCCTCAACCAGGGATGGAGCATCGCCGGCGCTCTGGGCATCCTCGGTGGTCATGGGCTCATCCTCATCGATGCCAAGACCCAGCTTGATCATGCGATAGATGCGGCTGGCGTGCACCTGTGGGCTGTCCAGGGAGAAGCCAGAGGACAAGAGCGAGGTCTCGAACAGCAGAATGACCAGATCCTTAACAGCCTTATCATTCTTATCGGCATCAGCCTTCTGGCGCAGAGTCTCAACAATTGGATGATCGGGATTGATCTCCAAATGCTTCTTGCCGGCCATGTAGCCCATGGTGGAGGTGTCACGTAGTGCCTGGGCCTTCATGATGCGCTCCATGTTGGCGGACCAACCGAACTGAGAGGTGACAATGCAGCATGGCGAGTCAACCAAGCGGTTGGACACAACGACCTTCTCAACTTTGTTGTCCAAGATCGATTTCATCAGCTTGCACAGGTTCTCGAATTTAGCCTTATCCTCCTCACGCTTCTTCTTCTCGGCCTCATCCTCGGGCAACTCCAGACCCTCCTTGGTGACGGAAACGAGCTGCTTGCCCTTGTATTCCTTCAGGTGCTGGATGACATACTCATCGATGGGTTCAGTCATGTAGACCACCTCGAAGCCGCGGGCCTTGACACGCTCAACGAAGGCAGAGTTGCTGACCTGGTCCTTCGACTCGCCAGTGATGAAGTAGACATGCTTCTGGTTCTCCTTCATGCGGGACACGTAGTCGGCCAACGAGCAGAAGTCATCGCCAGAGGCTGAGGTGTGGAAGCGCAAGAAATCGGCCAACTTGGCGCGGTTGTTGCTATCCTCATGGACGCCCAATTTCAGGTTCTTGCTGAACTGCTCGTAGAACTTCTTGTAGTTCTCTTTGTCCTCGGTGAGCTCCTCAATCAGCTCCATGGTCTTCTTGACTAGATTCTTGCGAATAACCTTGAGTACCTTGTTTTGCTGCAACATCTCACGGGAAATGTTGAGGGGCAAATCCTCAGAGTCGACAACACCCTTCATGAAGTTCAAGTACTCCGGGATGAGATCCTCGCAGTTGTCCATGATGAAGACACGACGCACGTACAGCTTAATATTGTTGCGCTTCTTCTGGTTCTCGAACAGATCGAAGGGAGTACGACGTGGGATGAAGAGCAGAGCACGGAACTCCAGTTGACCCTCAACCGAGAAGTGTTTGACGGCTAAGTGATCTTCCCAGTCGTTGGTCAACGACTTGTAGAACTCTCCGTATTCCTCCTGGGAGATATCATCGGGATTGCGTGTCCAGATGGGCTTGGTCTTGTTAAGCTCCTCATCTTCGGTGTATTTCTCCTTGATGGTCTTCTTCTTCTTGGCATCCTTGTCCTTCTTGTCGGCATCCTCATCCTCACCAACATCCTCGATCTTGGGCTCATCAGTGTCCATCTCCTTCTTCTCCTCACCCTCCTTCTTCTCATCTTCAGCCTCATCGTCGCTGACCTCCTTCTCACGCTCCTTCTCCACCAGCAACTTGATGGGATAGCCAATGAACTGAGAGTGCTTGTTGACAATCTCCTTGATCTTGCTCTCCTCCAGGTAATCAGTCTGATCCTCCTTGATGAACAGGACAATCTTGGTACCACGGCCCAAAGGCTCCGAGTTGTCGGCACGGACAGTGAACGAACCACCGGCGGACGACTCCCAGACGTACTGTTCATCATCGTTGTGCTTTGAGGTAACTGTGACCTTATCAGCGACGAGGTAGGCGGAGTAGAAACCCACACCGAACTGGCCAATCATGGAAATATCGGCACCAGCCTGCAATGCCTCCATGAATGCCTTAGTGCCCGACTTGGCAATTGTGCCCAAGTTGTTGACCAAATCGGACTTGGTCATACCGATACCGGTATCAATGATGGTCAAAGTACCAGCGGTCTTGTTCGGTATCAGCTTAATGTACAGCTCCTTGCCGGAGTCAAGCTTGCTGGGATCCGTCAGCGATTCATAGCGGATCTTGTCGAGGGCATCAGACGCATTGGAAATCAATTCACGCAAGAAGATTTCTTTGTTTGAGTAGAATGTGTTGATGATCAACGACATCAGCTGAGCAATCTCAGCCTGGAATGCGAAAGTCTCAGCTTCTTCGGGCATCTGCAAAATACAAAAAAATAAGAATAAATGTTTAATAAGCATACCTGGAAGGGTTGTACAAAATAAACTTAAAAAAAAAAAAAGTTGACAAAAATAAAAACCTCTGCAAGCAGTGAGAGCAAGCAGGGCTCTCTTCACCCTCTCCGCCATTTGCATTCACTCTCTCGGAGAGTTTTCGCATGTTCATGCTTACTCACTCACGTATGTACATAGCTGATGTACACACTGTCTCATTCTTATGTATGTATGTACGTATGCATGCAATTGGGCACACATCAGCTTGGAAAAATCGAGAAGCGTAACCTTGCCAACGAAATTCGACTGGCGTCATTGCAACATTTTTTTATATAATGTTCTTTTATATGTGCGCGAAGTTTTGTAATTTCTCACATGTGTACATACACATACAAACATATTTGTTTGAACTTTACTGTAGTTTGGCAAGAGCGGAAGAGACAAAGAAATATGCAAGCACGTGTAATCGTACAATGTGCAGATTTAAGTACATACATACATATGTATCTAATTAAATGAATGAAAATAAGTAACTTTCTTTTCAACATTAAGCTTAAAATAAAATGTTCCAGAAAATTCGCAAATTCTCTGCAGCCGGCATAATGTGTGCCTGTGTGTGTGACTCAGAGGGCATTCTTTAAATTAATTGATAAAAGGAATTGGAATTTGTAATTTCTGAATGAAACATGCAATTCGACCGCATTTTCTAGAACTTTCTGCAATCGATAATCCAAGAGGAAGTGTGTCAAGAACGCATCCTTCACACACTAACTACACACACACATAACAGCAACTATCGCACAAATTGCAGCTGGTTTATTAAATTCATCACTTAAAACAATTATAAAATAAATAGCGCGAAGTTGCAATTGCTTACCTTGTTATATTTTGTTTCACAGAATAAACTTTAAAACAATAAAACTTTTCAGTTTTCTTTGGGCAGAAAATGAAATTCACTTTTTTCGCTTTGCTTTCTCTCAGACGCTCACTGCACGAATTTTTTTTCAATACTGACAAGCCGGCAATGGCGTGCTGCCCCTTTTATAGAGGGTGCACAAAATGCTACGAAACTTCTAGAGGCTTCTAGAGACTTCTAGTCCACAGGGCTACCACTTCCGGTTGTTATTACAGAGTTGCACGGAATAAATATTCAGTGTTGTAGGTTGCTAAGTTAAATTTGAATGTAATCTTCTGGAAAAAATTTTCAAATTATTTATATAAAGTATTGCACGGCATGATTTAAATCGCGTTGTTTTTAGAGCAATTTAATCATATCAAATTTAATTGTACTGCAGACTTTACTGATCTGGCAATGTGAACCATTTTGGGAACATTGTCAAATTTGGTAGCAACAAATTTTTACACCCAGTTTTGTCAAATTTCGGTATTTTGAAGCTAGAATTTTTTAATTCTTGTGCAGAATTTTAGTTAGAATTTTCTCGATTTTTCGATTAATTTTTTTTTTTTTAATTAAATTTTGTAGTTTCTCTCCCCTTCAAACCTTCATTAAATGTTTACCATAATGTTATGTAATTTCGAATTTTAAATTTTCTTCAAATTTCAAAAGTTATGGCATTTTTGAATTTGACTCAACTAAACTTAAATATTCCAGTGTGGCCACACCCGACCAAAAACGCGCTCTAATTAATACTGATTCAGTATTTATTAATTACCATCTGATTGTTGTGGCATAAGTCTGGTATATTTTAGATATAAAACGATGTTTTTGGCAATTTGCTCCTTACTTTACGCGCGCAGCTTAATTTTTTGTTGTTGTAGTTTTTCTGCAATAATTGCCTAGAGGCATCGCGATTTCAGCTATTTTTTGGAAGCTGGGACATTAAAATGAAATAATCAATTTGGATCATGACTTTTTTAAAAACAAACGTAGTCCAATTTATTTTTAAAATAAAAAAAGCAACAATAAGGTCTTTATAATGCAATGAAAATAGTTATATAATATATCGATATATCGATGTTTGATTTCGCACAATTGAATACCAACTGAGAATGTCGATTTTTTCATCGATGTTCTTGCAGCCCTGAGATTTGTTTATATAGTTGAAATTAAATACAAAGAAGTTATATTTTTAAATATGGGAGGAACACGTTGCGTTTTCCGAGACTGTCAAGTGTCCACACAGCGCAATCCAAAAATGCATTTTTTTAAACTGCCAGTTCGTGATCCTGCTCGTCTGGAAGCCTGGCTGAAGAATTGCGGCAACGCTGATATTTTAAATGTTGCACGAGAGAAGCTATCAAATCGCGCGGTTTGCGCGCGTCACTTTCGGCATGAATGCTTCATGAATTATAAGTTGGATAGGCTTGTTCCAAATCAGATTCCCACGTTGGCACGCATTAGCAAGGAGCTTGCCTGGGATCTTGGTCATCTGGACGAGAACGGCGAGGCTACGATGGTCAAGTTGACCAATCCCACATTGACCCACCTAATTCCTCCAGCGGATTTCGAGTGTCCCCTTGGTTTCACAGAGGACGCACGATTTGGTCGTAAATATGCAGCAAGAAGTCGTACTCCGCCTCGACCCTTAGAATTGGATGAAATCAAAAGACAAAAAATTGTGCACGCTCATGACGAGGAACCGATGAAGAGAATAGAACTTGTGGAAGTCATCGAGGATGAAAAGTCAGCTGAGGAAGAGTTGGTAAAAGCAACTAAAACAATAATTGATCGAATGGAACAAGATGCGCCTGTTATACCTGAAACAAGTGGACCTACATTGTCAGATCAGATTCTAGAAGAACTACAGCTAAAGTATGATCAATTAAAAGCAAACTTTGATCAGCTCTCTGCGGAAAATGTAGCTTTAAAGGAGACAGCTGTGAAGCTAGAGGCTCAACAACAGGCGTGCGAAGTCAATCCCTCATCCAGCTCAGCCCCCGCACCACAATTGACCAAGACTCAACTATATAAGGGAATCAAAAAGTATCTGGGTCCAAGCATGGCGGCCTTAGTTCGCATGGAAATGTTTGGTGGCGGGGAACGCGAATGGAAGGAAGATGAACGTGACTTTGCCATGGAGCTGCTACAGCTTGGAGAAGGTGTCTACAACCATTCCTTGGATGAGTGGCGCTTTCGGCTGCCCTCTCTGCGATTGACACGCAGTTGGTTGCAAAACACAAGGTCTGCTGACAACGAGGATGAAAATCTATAAGTCTGGGTGGACTAAAATATAGTATCTTTAAGTATAAGATAATACCTATTCTGAATTTAGGGGAATCTTTAGTTCAGAAGGAGACTTATCTGTTTGTATGTACATACTAAAATAATAAACTCGCATCTATTTTGACATTTTTGGCATCAATGCCAAAATTTATGAATGACACAATAAGAAGAATCTCTATTTATTTAACTATTCCCATCTTTATGATTATAATCCATTCATAATGATAAATGCCGCATTATTAAAATGCGTTGGAAGGAACAAATTCGTCATTATTCTTTCAGCATCTTATCTGAGCAGACATACCAAAGAAAAATAAAATAATACAAAATTTAACATGAATCCGACTATAAGAGTGAGTAAAAGCTGCAAATTGTAACCAAATTCGTATATTTATAAATTATAAATTACAGCTTGTAATAATACTTGCTGTCCTTGGATCTGCGAACTGTGATGACAATAATTGCAATGATTGTTCACTAACTGACGAAGTCTACGCCTGCTTGGATGAGGTCACATATGGAGTCTGTTATAATACGGGCTCTGTTGTTCCTGGATCTATAAAGCCATGTCCCGACGGTTATTATTGCAATACGGAAGGAGGAGACTTTTGTACACCAACGGACACGACATCTGTAAGTTGTGTCCAACTCTTTAAAATCGAAATCTTTAAAATGTTTATCCATTTTCTTTTAGCCATCCTGTGTGCCTGTTACAACAACGACTCAAGACTCGACAATTACAGAATCCTCTACACCAATAATACCCACAAAGGCACCAGAAAAAAATCCAGATAAATATTGTACGGATCTAAATAAAACAGGATATTTTCGAGTAGAGAGTGATCCTACCTGTAAAGAGTGAGTACACATGCAAAAATATGTTTAAATCATTATATTATTTATGTTATTATAGTTATGTGTACTGTTACTTGCTATCGGGAGAGTTTATGGGTTGGCTCTATCATTGTAATACCGACGAATTTTACAATTCAAAGTCGACTCTTTGCGAACCTAGCAGACCAGATGATTGCTGAACAATAAATTGTACTAATGGAACTATGTATATAATTTGATTTTAACCATTAATTATACAAATAAAAGTTTTTTTTATTAAAAATCATAGATAATGAAAACTAAATAAAACGGATTTTTCTCTATTAACCAGTTTGGATTGCACTCATCTCATAAATATTTTTATATGTACTTAGGAATCATGAAGAGTTTTCGACTGCACACATAGTTAGTTAGATATGGTTTTATGCCAATCACTACAAAAGACGACTACATAAATACAGGAAAGTTTGAAAATTTGCCACGAATGTCAGATCGAGTTTTATACTACTATGTACTACAAAAATAAAATTTTGACTACGTCCTTTATTATAGTAAACCTGACAAAGTCTTGAGGTAATTGAAAGTTAGTTAAGGAAGTGATACTTTATTTTTAGTAAGAAAAATCGTAACAGGATCATAATAATAAGGTCTTGTAAAAAAATTTACAATTAAAATTTGATTCAGTGTTGTCCATATATTATTTTGATGATTCGATTACTATTTACATTACATAAAATTACTATTTACATTGCCTTTGGTTTTTATTTATTTTATTTTTTTTTTTTTACAAATTATAAGTAATCATAATTTAGGAACAATAATCTGGTTTCTCAAGTACACATGTGTTCTTGCCATTAAACCAAGTTTCCTTCGAGTTAATTTTCTGACATTTCCTTGCCTCTCCCTCTCCACCGTAGCACCAAATAAAACTGAAAAACATAAATTAAAAAAAATAAGTAAAAAGAAAGAGCCGGGCATTCGCAATACATACGTTTTACAAAACGGATCATTTTCATTTGTGTAAGACCCATCGCCATTCTTTGTGCAAAACGTTTTAAACGTTGTATCTTCTGTCGTGCTTTCTGTTGTCATGCTTTCTCTGGTTGCATTTTCTGTGGTTGTGATTTCCGTAGTTGTACTTTCTGTAGTTGTGTTTTCTGTAGTTGTACTTTCCGTAGTTGTGTTTTCCGTACTTTTGCTCTCAGTTGTTTTTCTTGAATCCGTTGGGGGTGTACTTCCGGATTCACAGATGGGTTTGTAGCCATCAGCTTTTAGATAACAAATAAACTTTTCCCCCGTGCAAGTGTAGCCAACTGGACAGGTTATATCGCTCCTGGTTGGTACCCCTAAGCTCAGAAAAGATTTATCTTAAAGCCTTGATTACTTTTAGAATTAGTTCTCATACTCACCGCCAATGCATATCGAATATGTGTTTTCGGTATGACAGGCTGCCTTTCCAGATTGGCACACATCGCAAGTGGCACTCAAATAATGCACAAGAAGCTTTTATTAAAGGATAATAATATTATCTGAACTTGGGAGGATCTATTGAAAATTTGGGTTACCAGAGTTATAAGCAGCTTAGACCACATCTTAACGAGAACACCGAAGATTCACTTATCAAACTTAAATGCCTGCACATTTTATATTTAAATTTTATCTCTGATATACATAATATATTTGCCAAAAATTAACTATTTAGCTTATTAGTTTAATTATAAAGCTTTTGCCTTGACACATATGATAAGTATATTAGTCCCGATGGGCCTTGAAAACTTTATAACGAATCGGATAATAGACTCGTAAGATATTATTCTCATGTGTAGGATTGCGTCATTGACTACTTTATTTTTTCATTATTTGCTTTTCATAGAATATTTACCAGATCGGTAGTCGCTTGACTTTTCAACAGGTATAGTTCAAAGACCCAACAAATTAAATTATTGCTTTATAAAATAAATTATCTCAGCCGAGGTGCGTCCTTTTCAAGCCATCGTTGTCCCTGTCCTGACAGGGCCCTATCTTTGTCCAAATATGAAGGTATGTTGGGTACTTTTCAGCAGCGTATTTAACGCATATGCATACATATAAACAAAAAATTTACCATGTATATCTCATCATCATTTGTAGAGCCAATGTTCGAAAAGAAGTAACAACAATGTGAATCATAAAGAATAATAGACGGTAGATTATAATTTTATGAGCGACAGTTAACCTTGATAAAGTCTAAGGCAATAAACAAAACTTGCCGAAATAAGTTCAACATATATTTTATATTTATATGCTGTTTATTTGTTTTGAAATTTATTTCTTTTTTTTATACATTAATGGTATTTTATAATTCCAGGAAAACATACTTTAGGAACAATAGCCCGGTTTCACCACGACGCACTTATCGCCATCGAACCAAGTTTCCTTACTATTCATTTTCACACACTTTTCTATCTTCCCCCTTCCCATGTAGCAAAAAATAAATCTGAAAAATATATAAAAACAAAAACAATACAAAAAATTAAATATCCGGAATATAAACGTAGCCTGGTTTTTTATCTACATACGTTTTACAAGAGGGATCATATTCATTTGTAAAGCTCCCATCACCATTCTTTGTGCAAAGCGCACTAAAGTCTGTATTTTCTGTCGTTCTTTCTTTAATTAAGCTTAAGCCGGATAGTTCAGTGGCACTTAAATAATTCACAAGGAGCTGTTATGAAAGTATAATAAAGTTAACATGATGTTGAATGGTCTATTAGGATGTTAGGTTACCAGAGTTATAAGGAGCTTTAGCCACATCTTGTACTCGCGGACAATTCACTTTTTAAACTAAAATGTATTCTGCAAGAGTTTAACGTTTTATATTGCCATCTTATCACTGATAGACATATGATGTCATTAGTTTAAATTTTAAGCTTTGACGTAACGTAACGAACGTATTTGAGCTTCAGGATAGTCACTGACTAAAGTTAATCTGTAATTCAATTATCTTTGTCCAAATGTGAAGTTATATTGGGTGATACGCAACAAGTTAATTATATGCGTACATGGAAATCATAAAGAATCTTCGACAGCAGATTATTATTTTATGAGCTGCAGTTAACCTTCATAGAGTCTTAAGGTAAGATAAAAAATTTGGCAAATTGAGTTCATAGTTTCAGCGACATATATTTTATATTTGTATGATGTTTATTTGTTTTTGACATGTTTTTTTTTTTATAAATTTATGGTATTTTCAAACTCCAGAAAAACATATATTAGGAACAATAGCCCGGTTTCTCCACGACGCACTTATCGCCATCGAACCAAGTTTCCTTCTTATTAGTTATCTTACAGTTTTCAATGATTCCCCTTCCCATGTAGCAAAAAATAAATCTGAAAAATATAATAAAAATCAAAAACAATACAAAATTAAATATCCGGATTAGAAACTTAACCAGGTTGTTGATATACGTGTACATACGTTTTACAAGAGGGATCATTTTCATTGTAATGGGATGTGGATTGGGATTCATCGCCATTCTCTTTACAAAATGCTCTAAATTGTGTATCTACTGTCGTGCTCTCAGAAGTTGTGCTTTCGGTAGTTGCGCTTTCTGTAGTTGTACTTTCGGTAGTTGTGCTTTCTGGAGTTGTACTTTCGGTAGTTGTGCTTTCTGGAGTTGTACTTTCGGTAGTTGTGCTTTCTGTAGTTGTACTCTCTGTAGTTGTACTTTCTGGAGTTGTACTTTCAGTAGTTGTACTTTCTGTAGTTGTGCTTTCCGTAGTTGTACTTTCTGTAGTTGTGCTTTCTGTAGTTGTACTTTCTGGAGTTGTACTTTCAGTAGTTGTACTTTCTGTAGTTGTACTTTCTGGAGTTGTACTTTCAGTAGTTGTGCTTTCCGTAGTTGTACTTTCTGTAGTTGTGCTTTCTGGAGTTGTACTTTCAGTTGTTGTACTTTCTGTAGTTGTACTTTCTGTAGTTGTACTTTCTGTAGTTGTGCTTTCTGGAGTTGTACTTTCTGTAGTTGTACTTTCCGTAGTTGTACTTTCTGTAGTTGTACTTTCCGTAGTTGTGCTTTCTGGAGTTGTGCTTGCCGTAGTTGTGCTTTCTGGAGTTGTGCTTGCCGTAGTTGTGCTTGAGTCAATTGGGCCTGAGTCTCCAGATTTACAGATGGGTTTGTAACCATCAACTTTTGGATAACAAACAAACTTTTCTCCCGTGCAAATGTAGCCTTCTGGACAGGGTATATCGCTCCTGGTAGGTACCCCTAAGCCCAGAAAAGATTTTTTTTAATATTTCTAGAACAAATACTATACTCACCGCCTACGCATATTGAATATGTGTTCTCGCTGTGACAGGCTGCTTTTCCAGACTGACAAACATCACAAGTGGCACTCAAGTAATGGACAAGGAGCTTTTATAAAAGGATAATATGGTTATCTGGACGTCGAATGATCTATTAATTTAAGGTTACCAGAGTTATAATCAGCCTTAACCACATCTTGTTGTACTCGCGGAAGATTCACTTTTTAAACTAAATCGTCTTCTGCAAGAGTTGTACATTTTATATTGCCATATTATCTCTGATAGACATATTATCATTGCTTGACATTTATGATTATGCCTTTAGTTTATTATTTCTGCACAATATAAGAATCTAAAATGACGAACACATTCCAAAAAAAATCCTGTAGTAAACAAGCAGATCTTTCAGATTGGGCAATATATCACCATAAGAGAGAAAGAGAGATGATTTCTATGGATTTCTGAAGTATCTAGTTGGAATATTCCCCATCAGATTCAATAGATTTAGATTTGCTTATAGATACATATTTGCTTAAATATTGATTTTTATTTGATTTTCAAAAACAGTCAATTATAAAAGAGGCACATTATTATTCAAGATTTTCGAATTGTTTTTAGAAAAGCAAACTTCAATGAAAATGGATTTTCTCCTTCACTCTCCACACTGTGAAAAATTTAGTGTGTTGCTGTTGTGTTGGGTAGTTACATACGTTTTGTAAGCACGTTAATGTTGTAGTCCACACTCGGGATTGCAGATGGGAACAACCTCAACTTCCCATTTTAAACTAAAATGCTGAGTACAAAAAGTAGACTCTTTAAGATGATATAAAAAATTTTAATCTTTTTAAGCTTTTATTATGTATTTAGGCTTTTGTCAATAAATTACTTTACTTTTCATTATAATTGCTTAATAATACGATTATGCTTAAATAAATATAAATATATTCACAAATTGAAGGCGCATTCGTTAGATGTAAGCTGCTAGCTGTAGTATACAATATGTAGGAATATATTCGAGTTTGAGTGTAAAATATATAAATAAAATATAGTAAACTTTTGATCTGTTGCTCCCATATAGGGGAAGCATTATCTTTTGGACGTTATAAACATACATTTCGGTATTTGTTTACACACAAGTGTGTAGATATACTAGTTAATTACTTGAATTCGAACAGTTTCCGTATATAGTCTTCGTTCAGTTACATAAACACAAATACAACTATACATATATGTATATCTAAACTATATCTATTTGTATAACACAACATTTAATATATAATATGTAAATGCTTTCAACTACGTATACGATGTGCAGACTTGTTTGTCTGAATCTTAAGGCAAATCATAGCATTTAAGAAGCACTTAAGCTAAAGGCATATAAATTCGTTACTTTCTAAAACGAAATAATACTTCGTCGTCGGCAAATGCAGTTAATCATTATACTTGTTTTAGTCAAAAGCACTAAACGCAACCGTATTCATACCAAATGCTATTGCTTTTATCTTCATTGCGTTTGCGTAACGCTTTATCATCCTGGTTTGCAGAGCCGGTGACGCTGCCGCCACTGCCACTGGCCTGCAGCAGCGGACTCTGATCGTTGTTGGTTGATGTGCCTCCAATTGTGGTATTAATGCGATTATACATAAGAAATGTAGCCGGACTGTCGTTCTTCTGTGGCGTTTGCGGCTCGGCAGTAACGTTGGCGGCACTGTTGCCGGGTGTTGGCGTCGAGCAGGATTGCGGCTGTTGGGATTGCTGAGTGGAGCTATTGGAGCCATCGGGCAGCTTTTGATGCTCGTCGATCAAATAGACAGTGCGACGTGAGCCCGCTGTTCCGAGTGTTAAACTGCTGCCGGTTACATCAGGCGCTTCCAGACTGCTACAAGCAAATAACCATTATTTAGAGTTCATAGCAAAGTAAGTATTTACACAAATACAATGGTAATAATTGACTTTATAACACTGCAACATAGGAAGTAGGGAGATGGGATAAGGTAGATGTCATTTGTTTGTTTTTTATAGGGTATAAAGTATGTTAAACATTTATAAGCGCATACCCGTGCACGCTATTTCTACGTGAGTTACTCAAATCCGTACGTTTCTGTGCCTGCAGGCTACTTCGCACAGTGCCACCTCGTTGAATAGAGCTATCCAGTAAATCTCTGTTTTATATACAACAGTACATTTGTAATATGCAATTGTGTGTATGTGTGTGTGTGTGTGTAGAGTGTGCGTGGTATAGTTGTTGTGTATAATACATGTAAATAGAACAAGAACAATAACCATAAGCCAACTAAAATAAAATATATTTATATATTTAAACTTTAAACGTACCGTTGTAGGCTCTGACGCAAGGGAATATTACGTTGCAAGAGATGCGTATCGGATGCAATGGACAGAGGTTCCTCATTGCTATTGTCAGACTCATTGCCACCCGATTCGGAGCCGATGACAAACTGTGAGCTGGTACGTGCATCATCCACCCAAGAGCGTCGATTCTATACATGAAATATGTTAATAATTTCCTGGACAAACATTAAATGGAATTCCCTTACCCGACTCGGTACCTTGTTCATCAAATCGGAGCTGGCCTTCTTAACGCGACGTACCAGACTACTCGCAAATGGTTTCCTTTGGAAAAATTGTGGTGTAAGTAAAATTAATATAAAATAATATAATTTTATATACTTCTTTTGGACGGTCGTCTCTGATTTTTTATAGTGCTCCATGATTTTCTCTTCGAGCTTCTCCTTTTGACGCTTAAGACTGTGCACGCGTTCCGTGTAGTTCTTTTCCTCTTCGTGGAAATGCTTCTTATCCTCCAGAGAAATGGCCAGTAGTTCCTGATACTGCGACAACAACTGCGACACATTATCCATCAAAGCCTTGCGCTCAGAATCCAAGTCGGCATTGTTCTGTATCAGCATCTATTTGGTTTAAAAGAAAAAAAATTAGTCTGGGATAAGCTAAAGAGTCTTAATTATTTTAAACTTACCTCACAACGCTGTTGTACCTTGGAATACTCGATCTGTAGAAGACGCACCTGATCTTGTTTTGCATTCAACTCGCCTGTGAGTTCGGTATTTTGCAATTTAAGGCTACTATGCTCCATGCGAATCATCTTGTACTGCTCTTGGATGTTCTTGTATTCATTCTTGAAGCGATCGCTAGTGGCAAACAGATTACGGAAGTCATCGGTTAATTTGGAGTGCTCGGTGCGTAGTATCGCGAGATCTTCGTGGCAGGTTTTCATTGTGCTGGCTTGGGTGGTCAAGTCTTCAATGCGTTGTTCCTGTTCTTGGATTGTTTCTCGTGCATCGCGATTATCTTGTCGTAGATCGCGCACTGCCGCCTTTAGTTGCTCCTTGTCCTTGTTGAGCGATTCATATTCAGCGGAGAGTTGATCATGTAGGCACTGCAATGTCACCTGATCCTGCAGTGCATGTTTGTGTTCCTGCTGCAACGCATCGATGTCCTTCAACAGCGTATCCTTCTCGGCGGCCAGCTGCGAATTTGCCAACTGAAGTGCCACATGTTGTGTGTTAAGCGATGTAATTTGTGATCCCAGAGCTGCCACATCCACACTGAGTCGCGCATTCTCCGTTTGCAGTTGTGTGTTATTATCCTGTAGTCGCAACATTTCCGCAGATTCACGCGCGGGACTTAGACGTACCTTATGCTCAAATCGGAGTTCCTGCGCTGTTGGCACAGGGACAGAAGCTGACAACTCGATGTTCTTCTCCACAGTATAGATTTCCTGCCGATGACACAGAACACACATGTCCGACTTGACGCCAGCCTCATGTTGCTGCTCACGATTCACATTCAACATGATTTCCCTCACAGTTTTAAATGTCTCTGGATTGCGCACCAGCTTCTCTACCACATGCTCCACATTCAGCTCGGTGGACTCACCGTCGACCTCGTTGACATCTAGGCCGAGCTTCTCTAGATTGTGTCGCACCTTCTTTGTGACTAGCGTTCCATTTACCAGATCGTTGCGCAACGTGCTTATCATTTCCTGATCAATATTGCGCTGGGAGCTTAGCTCTTGATTCTGTTTCTCCAGCTCCACAAGCTTTTGCTGCACAAGCTCGGCTTCTTCCTGCGCCTTGGACAAACGCACCAGTTCCTTGGCTTGCATCTCCACTCGATTGATGCTATCATCCAGCTGCACAGACTTTTGTTCACTGCTCTCCTTCAGTTTAGTCACCTCCTTCAGAAGGCTGGCATTCTCCCGCTCATAGGTGTTTACCTTGGCCTCAATTTCGTATAGTTTCTGCTTCGTCTGCTCATAAAGCTGCGTTTTCTCCACATACTGTTCCAGCTCCTTGGTTTTGCTCTCAGTAAGACGCTCTAAGTCATCAGCTCGTCGTTGTATACTCTCGTTGAGAGTTTGAATGCGTTGCTTTTCTTTGTTGAGCGTCTCCACGTGCTGTTCGGCGTCTGAGAGTTTTTGACGATCAGCTTCACGCTCTAGGCTCTGTCGATCATAGCTTTTTTGGCGATTATCGACGGCATCCTGTAGTTTTTTGTTCTCCTCTAGTGCGTTCTTGAACACGCTCTCCAATTCCACATTCTGTTGTGTCAATCTTTGTATGTTCTCCTGCATTTGTTCTATTTTCAATGACAATTTCTTCTTTTCCTTTTCCAGCTCCAACATTTTACTGGTAGATTCATGGAAGCTGCTTTCCTTCAACTGCTCCAGTGCTGCAGTTAATCGACGATTCTCCAGCTCCAGTTTTAGGGCTCGCGTTTGTGCATTGTTTGTGAGCTGCTCGGATAAACTGTTGTCACCCGAATTGCATTCGTCCTCATTGTCTGAAAAGGATTTGTCAATCTCCTGCGTTGAATTCAAATTCTTTGCCACCAGCTGCAGTTGCGCATTCTCCTCCAGCAGCTCCTCTAGCTTAGATCGATCCACATCACGCTCCAGTGCCATGTCATTCAATTTCTGTTTGTATTTAATGATCTCCGACTCCAAGGTGATGGCGTGCTCTGAACGCTTGCGGGATCGCTGCAGTTGTTCCTCCAGCATTTCTCTAAAAAATATAAAAGTTATGTAATGAAATTTAAATTAATGTAAGATACGTACTTGGATTCCAAAAGCACGCGATTATCCTCTCGTAGTTCTTCGACTCGTGATTTATAAAAATCGGAGTCGCCGAGCTTTTCACGATATTTCTGCACTTCAATCTCAAGACGATCCGCACGTTCAGCACGCTCCCGCAATATGTCCACCTCATCCCGATAAGCTGACGCACGTTTGGCCTCCGTAAACCAATCCTGGCTCTATGATGAATAAAAACATTTAAATTAGGTGACTAGTAGGAAATGTACAGGGTATTAAAGTAACTTACTTCCTGACGCAGCTTGTCGAAACGCAGTTTTTTGTCATCCAGTTCCTCGCGCAGTTCCAGTAGATTCTCTGATTTCTCCTCCCTAAGAATAAAGAGTGATGTTAGTATTGATATTATAATTATAGTTATAATAATAACTCTTACAGTTCTTGACGTAATTTGCGATTTTTTGATCTTAAATCCGCGCACTCCACTGCTAAATGATTGCTCTCAGAATTGGAAGACGATGATGGTGTTGAGGTTGCTGTGCCACTGGAGGGAGACCGTGGAACAGTAACGCCTTGACCGCATTCAGCACCATCGGTGACATTCAGCTCGGGTTCCACGCAAACCGTCTCAATCCATTTCAAATACATGTGATCACGTTCCTTGGTTAGACGCATTATGTGACCATACATATTCTCCGGAGAGAGACGCTCCAGTGAGTCCTCAGTAAGCACCAGACTGTGGCTATCTGTGACCTGCTTAATCAGTGCCACAATTGCATGCTGCGTCTCAAGATCCAGCTCCTTGATGCGTGCGATGAACAGCTCCTTGTTGGGACATTGCACTGCCGCGCCCAGCAACAGTGTGAGCAGTGTTTTCATCTGATCCAGTCCATGCTTACTTTCCGGATAGTAGCCCAACATGTACGCATCAGGCAGCACCAGAATCGTTTGACCCAGTTCCTCCTCGAACAGTGACTTTAAATTCCTTACAATGCACTCAAAGTTCTTAGCACGGGCAATGCTCAACGAGTTGCCGCTGAGATCGGCCAACAGCTCGCTGGGATTGTTCTGTGGCTCCGGATCGATCTGAAGCCAAACACTGTGTATTATGATGCCATCCAGCAGCGAGGTGTAACCGGCTAGCAGCTCGGCACGTGGCAGGCATGATTCCAACTGAAAGCGAAAGATGATTGCGAGAATATGATGCGTTTGGCAGCTGATTGACTTCGATCTATGTAAGACTACGACTACGACTTCGACTACGACATTCAGGTGATAATTGGCAACTTAATTAACAACGCAACATTTCCTTATTTGAAGGTGCACTGAACTTGTGGCAAGCACAAGCCGAACTGTTAAGGGACTACTCGACTAAGAGATATCCTGTGAGTGAGTCAAGGGTACTCTCTTTTTGTTTACTATTAATTTATATAATGTTTTCACTATATTTACATATGTATATTTACATTTATTGTCAATATGATAGTTGTACAGGCAATAAAAATATATATTTTTACAATAAATTATTATTATATTTTTAGGAAAAATAATGTTTAAAAGAAGAAAAAACTTTGTAGTGAAAAGAGAGCATTAAATCTTGTCTTAATTCTTCAATTAAAGTAAATATTGAATGTTTTTAGTTTTTAATATGTATTTCCTTGTATAGTTTAACTACTTTATATCATCTACGATGTATGGTAGAATTAATATGCTCTACAGGGTATCAACTGTTTGTTGCACATAATTGTAGCATTTTATTATACCCTATTTAACGCATTTTATGTGCCAAGGGTATAAAAAGCCGGTCGAGCATTTCTTTCAGTTCTTGTTCTTGTTCTCGAGAATGGGAAACAAAAGGCTGCCGATGCGAAGCGTCAGTCCGCTGCTAATGACAGCATAAAAATAAAAAAGAGTTGTTTTTGTCGTTGTTGTTGTAACGTAAACGGTAGCAGTAGCTGTTCCAGCCAAAGTCACAGTTACAATGACCTTGGGAACTACGGAAGTCTATGTAAGTCGTTATGTATGTATGTTTTGTTGTATGCATTGTTAATATGCGGGCGCATGTATGTAAATATTGAATACTTGAATATTTTTGTATGCCAATCACGTTGTTATTCGGTTGCCCTCTTATGAGCATGTCGAGCATGTTTATTTACTTACCCAAGAAACGAGCGCTCCATTTATGAATTCGTCAATTTCCATTGGTGTTGCGGTTGCCGTGCCAGCCATTGCTGTTAATGTTCTTGCTGTTGTCGTCGTCGTTGATGTTGTTGTTGTTGCTCTTGTTTCACCTGTGTGCGTGTGTGCGTGCGTGGGGCGATGCCGCTGCTGCACCTGCAACTGCACCTGCCGCAAACGTCAATACAGCAGCTCTGGCGTTGGCAACAGCAACGGCGCGGCGCCTCTGTATTTGTTTCTAATTCAATTGCCGTCGCGACAGCTTCACAGCCTCCAAATCATTACACTTGCTAACACACACACACACACACGCACGCACATAAACAGATACAGGCCAATAAACAAATGTCTGCATTCAAGAAAAATGTTAAGTTACTGCTTGTGCGAAAGCTGGCTGACACTGAGCCGTTCTTCTAGTTGATTTATTACAAGCAAAACTAATATTATTTTCAGGTTTATTTATTTTTTTTTAGCGAAAACACCTGGCTGCGCTTGCTGTAAATTAGAGTTGTGTCGAATCGTTCGGACTTAGTTCTATTGAACTAATCACTAAAGTGAACGAACGAGCTGAATCCCTGATCATTTAGTTCAGTGACTAGAGTTCTAATATGGTTCGTTCATCGATTAGCCCTCCACAATCGACATGAGCTAATAACAGCCCTAATAACGATATGTGTTCAATAACGATGTATCGTTATACCATTTGGAATTTAATTTTTTTGTATCTATTTTAAAACCTTATCATAAATATGTAAATCCAAATGAGCAAGTAGCTCAAGGGCTATTTAAAATTTGATTTTGGTGATCGATGTAAAATCGATATATTATTTAACTGACTCGATAGACACGCTTCAATATTTTCCACTACTGGCAACACTCTACGTTAGTTGCCGTTGACATTTCTTAGCGCCCAAAAGCTTATTTGTGTGGAGTGCCTGGCTATACTGACGAACGGATTATTTAACGCTCCGTAAAAATGGCTTCGATTGCAAATCAAAACTGCAGACTACGAAAAATACACTGTTAAATTAAAAATTATTTGGAAAACGCATTCGAAAGTATTGAAAACGAATTGTATCGACGCGTACGCGAAAGTTGAGTGCGTGAAGTTGAAAGGCGGCTGCCTATATATAGAAACTTCTATATATGCACAAATAATTGCAAATAGGTTAAATATTTAGTATTCGGATATGGGCAATCAACCGGGTAAACTGCAGACAGCACAGAGTGGACGACCCAAAAAGAATGTGCATTGGAAATCTGCAGGCAAGTGGCCCTTAATCCTTAAAATAATAAACTAAATCTTCAAAAATTTCTATTCCCAAGATTCCACACAGAAAATATCTCTAATTGGTTGTGAGAGCGCACATAGTCCACATAGTTGGTGGGAGCGCTAGAAATTTCGCTATTTTTAGACACTCGCATACTCAAGTGGTTGCCGTGTCCGTCTGGTCTTTTTTATACGCTTACAGGGGGTATTAAAATTTAATCACGAAATGTGTAACGCATCTAAGGAGATCCCATAAAGTATATTTATTAAAACGAGGCTGGCAGTCCTCTTGTAAATTGAAATTCAAAATACTATTTCATATAGGAACGATCAATCGAAAATTATAGGAACGAACAGTCGAAATTTGAGTTGAGGGCTCTGCAAAGGGTATTAAATCTTCGGCGTGTCGATCAAAAACTTTCTTACTTGTTTGTTTTTATGTGTGAATCTTTGGCCTAAAAAATATCAAGACGGCAAAGTAATGTTTTCGAAATGTAGTTAGCGCAAGCGCAAGAGTTTTCTTTTTTGAGTACGAGCACATTGAGTGCATTATTTACCTGTGATTTATTCGCATTCTTATTTTCAGAAAGGCCGTCTCCGCCGGGTCGTCCGATATTGACGCCTCTGGCGCTCTCTGAGCAGCAGCCCGATGTTGTTAACCTGCGTTGGGATCGACCGCTGCTGGACGGTGGCTCTCCCATAACTGGATATACGGTTGAACAGCGTCGCGTCGGTTCCCCGCATTGGGTGCGTGCCACGCCCACACCTATCTCGCGATGTGAAATTCAAATAAGCGGCCTGGAGCCGGGCTGGCGTTATGAGTTTCGTTGTTTTGCCGAGAACATTGTCGGACGGTCGGATGCCAGTGATTTGTCCGATCCTCTAACGGTTACACTACAAAGAAACGCCATATGTGTGCCGCGCTTCATTGAGGAACTGACGGACATGGATGCCGTGGAGGATGAGCGTATAGAGTTCCGTGTGCGCATTCTGGGTGAACCGCCACCGGAGATTAGCTGGTTCAAGGATGGCTACGAGATCTTTAGTAGTCGTCGGACAAAGATCGTCAACGAGAATGATGTGAGTGTGCTCATCATACACCAGGTTGCGCTAACCGACGAGGGTGAGATCAAGTGCTCGGCCACTAATCGAGCTGGACATGTGGTGACCAAGAGTCGTCTGCTGGTGCAGGCACCACCCAAGATTCGTCTGCCGCGCACCTATGAAGATGGCCTTATTGTGGAGGCGGAGGAGGTGGTGCGACTGAAGGTGGGCGTGGCCGGTCAGCCACCGCCTTCAATAACCTGGCTGCATGAGGGCGAAGTGATCGTTCCGGGTGATCGTTTTGAAGTGTCCAACACGGAGAAGAACTCTTTGCTGAAGATCGACAACGTGCAGCGCGCAGATCGGGGTGAGTACATGGTACGTGCCTGGAACAAGCTCGGCGAGGATATCACCTCGTTTCTGGTCACTGTTACGGCACGACCCAATGCTCCAGGCGCTCCTCGGCTCAACATGTCCTTTGGCAAGTCGGCAACGCTCTCCTGGACGGCGCCTCTAGATGACGGAGGTTGCAAGATCGGCAACTACATTGTGGAATACTTTCGCATCGGCTGGAACGTTTGGTTAAAGGCAGCCACGACGCGTGCTTTGAGCACCACACTCCACGATCTGATTGAAGGATCCGAATATAAGTTCCGTGTCAAGGCCGAGAATCCCTACGGTCTGAGCGAACCCTCGCAGGAATCGGAGCTGCTCTTTATACCGGATCCCAAGCGTGGCATAACCAAGCCCAAGTCGGCTACTAAAATCGCTGGAGATGAAAAGGAGAAGGATAAGGACAAGGATAAGTCAAAGCCTGTACCACCGCGTCGCAAGACGCTCTCCCCTCCACGTCCACATGCGGATGCGGCAACTAGCATGTCGGCATCGCCCAAGCAATCGCCACGAGGATCACGCAAGCTGACGCCTCAGTTGATTGACAGCGAGCAACTGCGTCATGAGATGTCCTACGGAACTTCCGACCAGGCACTCAAGATGAATGTGCGCAAGAGTCCTTCCCTAAGCAGTGCGGACTCAACAGCAGCGCAGGGAAGCAGACCAGGCTCCAATCCCAAGCTCAATCTTACATTCATTACGACAACAGCCTTGGTGGATAAGCCAGAGACTCAACAGGAAACGCCCAAGCCATTGAAGTCCCCTTCAGCATCTTCACCTCTCAAACTGTTCAATCCGAAATCCGTTGTCAGTCAAAAGAATAAGTCTCCAGGACGTCCGGCGTCTACGAAACCACAACCATTGCCACAGCCACCTTTGGCCAAGCCGGAGCGTTCACCGACCCTGGAATTGGGTCAACGTCAGCCCGCACCTCTTCGGAAGAGTCCTACCCCGCCGGAACCCATCAAATCAACTCCCGCCCTGCAACGCAGTGCCGAACCTGTTCAACTAGGTGTCAATCAGAATGTGCGACGTTACTCTGGACATGCCCTAAGTCCGGCCAAGAATGTGCCTGCTCTGGCTATAGCCATTGCCACAGCTACCACTCTGAGCGAGAAGTTGCCCACAATTCAAATAAGTGCGCCGCCTCCTCCACCACCCGTTATGGAGACCGTAGTGCCGGAGACACCTTCGTCGGCGCCAACGCCTCCGGTGACTAAGATGCGCCCACAGAAGCCCACAGCGGATAAACATGACGAGGTGCACACGAGCAATGAGTTCATGCTAGTGGTCTTCGACAAGAACAGCAAGGTCAAGGACAAAGACAGTAAGTAATCGTCGAGAGGCCATTAACAGGATTTCTTTTAATATTTTTCCCTTTTCCTATGTTTCCACTTTAAGAGCAAGATTCCTTTGAGCTGGAACTGGAAGACGCAATACAGCCGCCGCCGATTTCCATATCGGCACCAGATTTGGCCTTTTTGGAGTTCACCAACTTGCACACGACCTTCCCGCTGCGTCGCTCCGTCAGTTCGACGGAGCTGCTCTACGAACGTGCCATGGCCCGTTTCTACGAGGCGGTGGAACTGGAACAAGCATCGAAATACAAGGTGAAGACAGCACAAAATGAGAAGGTGGCACCACCCGTCAGTGCTGCACCACCGCCGACGACCTTCCGCAAGCGTCTGGGCTCAATGACGGAGGCGGAGCGAGCTTCCTTTGAGCGCAGAAGTGAACTAAGGCGTCAGTCGGCGGACATGGTGACCATGGGACGCAAATGGGATTCCCGAGAGGATATCAATTTGGGAAATACAAAGAATCTTTCACGCACCACGGCGGGATTCCTACTAAGTCAACAGGAAAGAGACAGTCGGGAGGAGGATGACGATGAAGAGCGCACGGAAAGCACAGCTGAAGATAGTGAGGACATGGGAGATATGGATGAGGAACAACAGCAGGGATACGATCTAGGCTCGGATTACACCGAGAGCACTGCATCCTCCGACCAGGACTCTATCGAGAAGTTTAAAATGGAGCTTATGGCGCGCACTCGCTCTCCTAGTCCACGGGACTTGGAGACATATCACCCACGCAACATGGGAGCCGGCACCTTTACACCTTACCGTGCTCCCACTCCGGAGCAGGCGGCGGTGGTGCTCACCCGTCCAATGCCACTGCCCAGTCCTGACTTTGTGCCCAAGCCCATTCTAAAGCGTTCCTCCAACGAGCATGTGGAGCAGTCTGCCAGTCAGCCCAGCAGTCCAGGTCCGAACAACAACCAGGATAGCAATGGAACTTCCTCCAACGTCGCCTACAGCGCTCCCAGCTTTGCACCTGTCCAAAATACCAGCAATCTGAAACTGGACCTGGCCAAGGGCATCAAGTCCTTCTTCAATCGGGATAAACGAACCGCCACCGAGAAGAATACCGAAGCCAATGAGGAGATATCCAATCCACTGGAGAAGACCAATGCGGCTGCCATTGCAGCAGAGTTGGAAACGAAGCGAAGAATCAAGGAGGAGGAAGAACTGCGTCGGCAGGAGGAGGAGCGACTGATGCAAGAGGAGGCACATGCAGCTGTGGATCACTACAGTGATCTTGTGCGCCAGGTAAGCAGCACTCACAAATACCACACGCCCCTCTATCTCGACCGGGATGAACTGAAACGTGCGGCAGCCCGAGCTGGAGCTGACCTCAATGAGGATGACGATGAAGGCGCTGCCGAGGAGCATCAACAGCGACATGCTCGCAGTCCTGATCAAGATGACCTTTTGCTGGCACCTCCAACTGTCAACCGCGAGCGTCGTCTGTCCATTTCGGAGCGGGAACAGCTGGTGCATGTCCGGGATGTTGCTAGCAGTCATGCCATGCACAAGGCTGCAGCCAAGACTCCAGAAACCCCAGCTAGCGATCTGGCACAGCAGGAGGAGCCGGAGTATCCCACGGTACTAGTGGTGCCGCCTCCGAAAACAAAGAACAAAGATCCAGATGCAGCCAATGAGAGTGTCATGAGCGAGATGGTCGAAGCACGTCCTGACGCACGTGGACGCACTCGCCTGGTAAAGGTTAAGAGAGTTATTAAGCGTCGTGTGCCCTCCAGCACGAGATCCCGCGATGCCTCGCTCAGCAGACCACCTCCAAGTGGCAGCAGTCTCGTGCCCTTAGAGCGATCCTCCCAAACAGCTTTACTTCTCTCTGCCGCCGACCGTGAACTCCTGGAGAAGGCAGCCACATTGGCATTGCTTCAATCACGCTCCGAGGAACAGGCTCATGAGAAGGTGCGCTCGGCATTGAGCTACTCCACGGATCTGGTGCTCTTCCTGGTCGCCTGCTATGTGTATCTATTCAAGGACGCACGCCTGGTCCTGCCCATACTTGCCCTCATGATCTACCGCCAGCTGGGTGAGGCTCTCCAGGGTTATATGCCCAGCTGGCTGCGTCGCAAGGGTGGCGATGGAGGCGCCTAGAAACGATCCTTCAGTTCGCAATGCGTTTATCAGTTAAGTTAGTTCTTATCAAATTTATCGACTTGTATACAACTCTCGTATGTATTTTAATCTTAAGTCTTACAAGTTCCGGACTATAACGAACTTTTCTATGAATAACCCTAATGTATACGCCCTTGGAAAAGGAATAGCTAACCGATTCTACAGATAGGCAGATATATTATCCAGATACATTTTCAATGTAACATTTGTCCGATAGAGATATGCTTAACCCCTTGTCTAAGCCGACTACAGATATGCAGATATATTGTACTGCTTTCGTCACTGATAATCCATCTAAAATTTAGCACTTTCCCGATTTTGTTTTCAATATATTACCGGTGAACTTCCTTCCTTCTTTAAGATGGAAGAAGACCAAATGACTTTTTTGATAGAGATATGTTTTCCTAATTTGTAAAATCAATCAAATCAATTTTTAATCGATCAAGAAAACTCAGATCCTTAAAGATAGGCATTTCAGTTAAGAGAATTTGTTTCATTTGAGGCCCATATAGTATACATATCTGTCTGAAGAATCGATTATCTATGTATAACAACTTATTTAAGCTCACTTTCGTTGTGTGTTTGTGGTGCCCCTCCAAATGTCTAGAATCTAATGTTATATATCGTATTGTGTTCGTTTGAGGTTCATTTGTCGGTCTTCTGGATTGTTCATTGCTCATTTACTTTGAGAATAAAGCACACAAAAAACAATTACTCATACGTCAGATAGTTCCGGTGAAAGATTAAGATCCAACTATAAACAGATCGAATGGGATAGCTTTTCTTATCAGTGGGATATGTTTACAGCCCTAACGTCATGTGGAGAGTCAACATAACTGCTGCGACAAATTCTTGGAGTATTAAGTTCTTATCTGAAACGCAAATATTCGGGGAATGATCTTCTGATCAGTATAAAAAGCAGGGCAGATCTTTAACATGATCATACAGATTCATATCGCAGTCATGAGGGCAACATACTCTTGGATATTCTTGATCTGCCTTGGCATTGGACTGTGTGGAGCTGCTAAGGCACCCAAAGGAGCTGCCAAAGGTGTTGAGCCACTTGCACCACCACCACCCGATCTAGCGCAGGAACTGATGGATATCTATAGTCTCATACAGTTTAAGCCACTTGATCAACTCTTTGTGCGTTACTTGATGAACGATGCACAGTTCCAGGCCTTTGTGCGTATCCTGAACAGCAATGCAGGATTCACGGCACGTTGGCGTCTGCTCTCCCAGCCGGAGTTGGTGATGTTCCGCCAATGGGTTAACCAACAATTGCTTATATCTCACGGAAAGTTTGAGCTGGAGAAGATGGAGATATGTGTGACTTTGATCAATCGATATCCCTACTGGTCGGGCACTGTTTCCGGCTGGCAGGGATTCCTCAACGAACTGGAGATGTACTTCCCACAATACGCTATACAAGCACAAATTCAGGCCAAGGCTCTGTTGCCGGGAATCTTTGCTGAATTCTGGACAAGATTGCAGGCTCTACAGGTTGTCTACGAGCGTTGGCTCGCCATGCCCACCACCCAGATGATTGTCACCCAACTGCAGACCGAGGGCATTGATACCGTCTACCTTGATACGTTGATACGTAATCTCCTTGGCTGGAATGCAGTAAATGGCACAACTACAACTGCAATTCCTGCACTCAATCCCACTGTGCCTCCTGGTGCTGTAATGCCACCAGGAAGTTCACTGATCTTTTAATATTCTGTCAATATATCTAATATATATTTGTATAAATTTTGAACTAGCAGAATTAACAGTTTTCATATAACACTTGGCTAGAAATTGATCACTCAGAACTTGAGTTTGCCCAGCGTATCCGTGACCTTTGTGGCATTGGCCGCTGGCTTCCTGCTGTTCTTAATGGGCGACACTGTGGGTTTTGGCTTCTTGACAACCAAATCCTTGTGCAA
The DNA here is from genome assembly GCF_004354385.1 of Drosophila innubila. Lineage (NCBI taxonomy): Eukaryota > Metazoa > Arthropoda > Insecta > Diptera > Drosophilidae > Drosophila > Drosophila innubila. Next base: position 11,172,758 of record NW_022995376.1, read on the forward strand.
CACCTTAAGGCTGGCATCAACCTTCTCCTGCTTGGACTTGACTGCCTCTTTAATCTGAAAAATTGCATTGGGAGTTGCAGTTGCGATTTACGTGAGAGGGATCTATAGCTCCACTTGGCTCACCTGCTTCAGCTTGCCTTGCACCTCCTTGGGCTTCTTTTTGCCCTTGTTGTTGGCAACCTTAAAAACGTTCTTTGACTTTTTCGACTTATTTAGAGCCGGCTTGGCAGACGCTTTGCCTGCAGCTGCTCCAGCTCCCTTGCCTGTTCCCGCTCCCTTCTTAGCATTGGCCTTGTTGCGACCCATGGTGTGACTGCAAATACAAAGAAGAAACTCGATTTTCTTATATAATTTTTAAAGAAACTTTATTATTAACTTTGTTAAACACATTTCACTTTTGTAGTTGCTTCAGCTACGTCGTCATCTTCCTCAGCTGGACGCTTACGCAACGTCTGCTTTGTAGTTGTCAACAGTTCTCGGGTTAGACTGAAGGATACCCTGTACATGTCCTTGTTGGGCGCTACGTTACGCACAAAACTTATACCCTGTAGCTCTGCGTCTAATGAAGCACCCAGATTGCTTTCCACCAGCTGTCGGACCAGCTTCTTGGTGTCCTCACCCTTGGCAAAGGAGTAAACATGCACTTGGGGATAGTTCAGAGGCTCTGGCAGCTCAGCCATCTCCTCGATTGTATATAATCCACGAAATGCATCTAGAAATTCCACAGCCATTGCCGGAAGATTCATGGTCACATGCATGCTGTATGACGTGGCTGCAGCAGTGCTCCACCTTTGCAACAAATCCTCGCGCAGCTCCTTCAATATGAACTCTCGTCCATCTTTGTTGAACATTTTAATGTGGGGCAGACACTTATTCCGCTTGGCATTATGCTGAAGCCAGTGAAAGCTGACAGGATTCAGATCGTTTGCCAGGACATGGCAACGCTTCTTGGCCGCCGGCACACTAAAAGGCCCAACACCAGCGAATACATCATAAAGAACATCGCCTGGATGCAGCATTTTGACAATGCGCTCGTGCTCTGTGGACAGACGCGGATTCCAATACACTTTGGAGAAGTCAAACTCAAAGGGGACACCATTCTCCTTGGTCTCCACCTGATAGTCTGGTTCACCGCATATCAGCTCCAGCTGAAAATTGCGATAGGTGTTGTCAATGGTGGAAGCCTTGTTGACCACGGTTCGAATATTGGGCAACTTATCCCGGAGCACCTCGCCAATTAATTGTTTATAGGGCAGCAGATGATCACGTAGATTCAGATGGACAATGTGGCCAATGCGCGAGAAGGAGGAGAGTCCCTCTTCATCCGCGGGCAGCACACTCTTCAGTATCTCATTGGCGCTCCAATTCTCGTAGTTCAATTCGAGCTCAGCATGGCAGAAATTATCCTCAGTTACTTGTTGCTTTTCCAGCTCATTGATGGGCAGCGATTGCCAGTTCTTGACGGGCAACGGATGCAGCAGAATCTCACGTCCACTCTCCACTGAACGCACAGGTTGTAGGTGCTCCATTTTTAGCATCAGTTTCTTTACCAGCGGAATTACACGCTGTACTTGAGACTCGGGCACTGTGAGCCTGGGAATTTTTACGCATTTTTGAAAGTCGGTGCGCTTAAGCACATTCATTCCACGCACTGAGACAGGTGGCAGCAACTCCGTGCAGTCCATATTGCGGTAGTAGTGTCGCAAACGTTTGGATATTATCAGCAAGTTTGAGATTTTTAAATGGGGAGGCCGTAAGAACACGGAAAACATCAAAAAACGTGCATGTAAGCCAATTACGCTCGTTGAGGCAATCTCATGGGTCTTGCCAAGTGTTTTCAGGCAGAAGTAACACAGGGTATGCCCAGTTAACGCAAACGATCTTTGAGTAAATTTAAAACTGCACAAATATCTCTAAAAAAAAACCATTTACCTTAAATTAAGTAAAAATTGCAACGGCAGCTAAATCAAACGAACAACTTTAGTTCCACGGCCAATATTGCCAACTTTTTAGAGGAAAAAATAGCGAACCCGAGCATGGTAGCGCCAATCGATCTGGCAACGCTGCAGCTGATCAGCTGTTTGTGGCAAAATGAGCGGCGCGCCAGCGAATCTGATTGAAATTAAAACAAAAAACTTAAATCTAAGGTGCGTTATAAATTAAACCGATATGTATATATAACAATAATATTTACAGTGCTGCAGAACTCATTGCCCATCGACATGCAGAAGTTGAATCGCCACGAATCGGTCTAAAACGTACCAAAGTTGCAGGCACTGTAGCCGAAGAGGAGGAACTAAAAAATGCTTATGGTAAACATATTTACTACGTTCCTATTAGTTAGGTTTTAGATTATAAGCTATTTCATTTTATGTTACAGCAAATTTACGCTCTCAGTTGTCCACGAGACGTATTGAACGGCACACAGGACGTGCCATTGCCGTATGGCACGAGGATCATCATGCTGCTGAAGTGCGGCGCAAAGATGGAAAATTTGAGAGTTTTGGGTACAGCAAACAAGGCAAACTCTATTTGGAATATTACGAGGCATTATTCCTACTGGAATTGGTATACATTTTCCCTAATATTTGTTATATTATATATTGACTGTTGCTCTTTTAGAATCGACTGCAACTGGAGTATTGCGAGATGATTGTTTCCGTGGAACAGGCTTATGTATTGCTGCTTGGTGAGGCAGCTAGCGAGAAATACAACAATTATTTGGTGTACTCGGCACTGTCACGCGCTGGTTATATTGTAGTCAAGCATCAGGAAGTCTGTGACGCTCCTCAAATCAGCTCAGTAAAAGCAGCTGCCGCAATAACCAGTGAGGATTGCATTTGGGCCATCTTGGAGGAGACTGTGAGCAATAAGTCGGTGCCTGAACACATCAAAGCATCCATATACTATGCTACCGCGCAGGCGCGCTTGGCAGATCTAAAGCACCAGATAACTCATACTTCAACGTTCTTGGATGAGAATATCACGGAAATAGAACCACAAAATGATTTTGAATTTAACACACGCAAACGAAGAGCACCCTCAGAGCCAGAGGAGCAGGGAGCTAGCAAAAGAACACGCTTTAAGAAAAGCAAAAGTCTAGTCGATAATCTAAAAACAGATTCAAACTATTTGAGGTTTCAGGAAACATTTGAGAAATTCGACATAGTGCAGTTACAAGAGAATTATTATGAAAGTAAATTGGATACAAGCCTGAGAACTTTTAAGATTAACTTTGATTTACATCTACATAATGAAGGCTTCAAGCGAAGTGCGCCCAAATCGCCCACTTTTAGTGTTGTTATATTACCAGCCGATGAACCATTTCCTACCCAAAATGAGATGATCAAGTGCCAGCAACAACTCTCCCATCGTGCGCCGTTGCTTGTCATATCCGTTAGCGAATCTAAACAAATTCAGGCGTTTCTATATTATACGAGCTGATGATTTCTGCGATAGCTCAATTAAATTTGTGTGTAATTGTTTGCTATTTTATTTTTGTGTCAATAAAATGCGCCATAATTATTCGATTGACGTACAAAGCGTTCAAATACGTTATGATTGTTGCCATTCAAATATCTAAATTTTGTCATATTTCAATCAAATTTTTCGGAATAACTAGTCCATAAATTTTACATAAATTTCAGCTAAACAATGGTAAATTTGCGATAATAGTGTGTTATAAATAATGATTTTAATTACAATTTCAGAATGTACCAATTGTATGGATCATGGGTGGACAAGGCAGCGGTAAGAGCACCCTATCACAGAGCATTGTAGACAAGTATGGCTATAAGCATTTGGATCCCAGTGCCATGGTAGACAGAGAGGCAAGTTTCTTAATTAAAAGGAGAGATACTTTATTAACCGTTTCTACAACCGCTTCCAGATTAATACCAACACTGAAAAGGGCAAAGAATTTAGCTTGAAACGCAATCAAGGTGAAGAGATTCCACTGACTGACATTATAAATTTGATAGAGGGGGAGCTAATGGGTAATCGAGGTGGCTTTAAGGGCTTTGTCGTTGATGGGTAAGCGCTTTAAATAAAAAGACATCTAACAGAATTTACCAGCATATTTGATGTTCAGCTACCCACAAAATCAGAGCGATGCGGTAATTTTGGAAGAAACTATTGGATCTCCTGATTTGATCATCGCTCTGCAGGTTAATCAAGATACGGCTGCGACGCGAAGATCGTCCATAGGTTCCACTGTCACTTCAACTATAAGCTTCTACAATAAGAATGCTGCTCCAGTGTTAGCTAAATATTCAAATAAAATAATGCAAATTGATGGAGAACGCGATGCCCAAGAGATTTTTAATGATATTGTGCCCAATATGGATACCATAACAAAGAATCGCGGCAATCCCATAACAATTCAACGTTAAAACTCATACTACACATTAACTTGGAGCAAATAATCAAAAAATAGTTAATTAAAAAATATCTAAATATATTTTTCAGTTTTTTTTTTTTTTGATTTTCGTACGCACACAACTTCCGGAGGCAAGCACAAAAAAAGCTCACGCAAAGCTGCATGGCATAAGCTTTTCGAAACCGTTAGCCTCTTGCGAAAAGCTCCACGCTCAGTCGCTCTCGACACACGCTGCAATTAGGGAGGAAAATCGTCTCAACGGAAAAAATTCGTCTGCATAAAAATCAAAATAGGCAGTGGGAAAATTATCAAGTAGCTCAAGTAGCGAAACTTAAGCAACAAAGCGATTCGCGATTTGTTTAACGAAAGGCCCGCAACAACATCGTATATATCTCATATACATTATAATGGTGAGTGAGTGAGTGTGTGTGTGCAAGTGTGTGTGTGTGTGTGTGTGTGTGTGTGTGTGTGTGTGTGTGTGTGTGTGTGTGAGTGCGCGGCTACTAAAGTTTATTTTTGTTTGAGCAATAATATAATATATTGCTTTCACTTTGATTGCATATTGGAGATTAGAGAGTAATAAACACAGTTACTTAACTCACTTGACCTTCAGACTTACACCCCCCTTTCTTTAGCTCTAAAAGACTTTAACTACTTGACCTTGCGCACTTTCTACTGGGTTACAAGTGTTTACGTATGAGAACATATGATTATGTACGTACAGTCAGTTAAGTAATTTTTTTGACAACATAAATTATTATTCATGTTGCCTAAAATATATATTTTTTCTAACAATAATTTTACAATATTTTTAAAATAAAATTATCAAATACGTGAATTTTTTACTTGGTCAAAACAGTTACTTGATTACCTGTAAACCACTTTTTTGAGTTTTTGTCAGCATCAGCTGTTTAGCTATAAATTTAGGAGACAAAAAAATACCGAGGAACCTGTAACCGGTCGCTGTGAAATTCCCACATCAACTGTGGGGAATATGGGGCAAAGTCTCTGTTCCGCACAGCGCCAAAAATTAACAACTCAAATAACAACAATAAAAAAGCCGAAATTTCACATTCCAAGCCGAGACAAACTTTTGACGTCAAAGTCCAACGATTTGAATAAATTACACGACAGGTTGAAGCTGCCGGCACAGGAATTTCTGGTGGGGCTTGATTCATTAGCAATGTGTTTATTGGCGATACCCGCACTAGTCAGTCATCATTACGAATAAAAATTCAAGTTCGAGTATTTGGTGACTCCAAGTCGGTATTATTATCTTTGTTTCTTCTGCTTTGTTATTTGTTAGTTAGTTTATTTTGTTTTAACTTTAAACGCCAGAAGACGCAAAGTCGCGGCGCATGGAATTTTTCACAAAAATGCTTGAAATCAATAATAAAAACAAATACTGTTTAGTACCGTTTAGTTATTAAGTGTAAAAGTGTGTGAGTGTAGTTAAATTTAATAATTAAAACAGTTGGGAACTATAGCAAATGTTTCCCGTAGACTCGCATCCTTGCAAATGACATTCATAGGTCACTAAATCCATTAAAAGAAAAAACATCAAATCTTAAGTTGTTACGTAAAAGATATGTTATTGAAAAAACAGAAATTTTCACAGAAAATTTTATGGCAACATGAAAAAAACTCGTGCGAGATGAAAAACAACAACAATTTATGCGCTACAATAACAAATGCTGAGATTTATGCGAGCAAAATTAAAAAAAAAAAACAACCTGCACATTATCAAAATCAAAACTGAACCGAAATTCATTCAATCTCTGTGGTTGTTAGGTTCGTTAGGTGCGACAATGCGGAACAGCCGAAAGAACGGCATGTACATATTTTATATAATATATATAGAGATAGATAATATACACAAATAACAAAATTAACAGAGCGAATAGCACCTACTACACCTACACCTACCTACACCTTCATAAAAGCCAATTCCATTTGTTTATAAAATTTTGTGAAAATTGCGCGATAAATTGGAAATCACAGCAAGTGCTATATAGCACGCAGTTGTTGTTGTATGGGCGATAATTGAGGTGCTCTCTCTTTACATTGGATCAATAATAAACCAACATTGGATGCCCTTCCTACACTCACACACACACACACTCGCACAACAAATAATTGACTTCGTTCAAGATCAATGTCTTTTGGCTACTTACAATTTATGAACACACGCACACCCAATTACAACAGATTTCTTCTATATATCGTATATAGAATATATATATACATTTATTTTGTTTTGAAGGCTGCACTAATTGTGTATTTTAAAGTTGTCGGCAAACAAATTGTTTTTAGCTCTTGGCATAAGGCCAAATAAAACAACTAATAACTATATATTAACTCACTAGAGAAAACATTTGGTGTTATTATATAGTAAACTTATATGACACTATAAACTGTTGATAATGCTATAGAAATCCAATAAAAACAGCGTTATAACAGTTTACAGATTGTTCTAGTTACAATTCTAGGCTAGTTCTACTCAATAATGTTACAATAGTTCTTATAGCAGCTTTGTAGATGTAGATATAGATATAGTCTCTTTGAATAAAATTTGCCACAAAAAAATTAAGAAATAACTTGAACAAGAAGATTGTCCACAAAAATTTCAAAAGTCTTTCCAACAACTAAAAATCAGCTCTCAATCTCTGAATTTTTGAGTATTACCAAAAGTTGCCTAAATCCTGTGTTATGTTTATGTTTTGCCTGTATGCCTATTCCAAATTCCATTTGTGTAGTTATTTATGTGTCACCAAATGGCCATGAAGAAGGAGGCCCAAGAGAAACACAAAGCGGAGCAGCTGCGTAAGGCACAAGCCGCTGTAAGTAATCCCTGGCGATGTCCATGGGGGGAAATCCACGATAATATTGATGTATTCGTATCTGGCATGCATTGTGGCTGCTAAAAAATACAAAAAATAAATAAATTTTTTGAAATGCAAAATTATAAATTCCTGCTCCTAACTCAACTAAGCTTTTATCAAACCAGTCAACTACTAACTTGTCTAATTGTAGTTGTGCCTGTTTAAATATTAAAGTCATTCCAGCTAATCTTTATCTGATATTGCTGCTATTTTTCAGTCTGATATTCCTATCATCTGGGTTCTGGGCGGTCCCGGCTGTGGCAAGGGCACCCAATGCGCCAAAATTGTCGAGAAATATGGATTCACACATCTGAGCAGCGGTGATTTGCTGCGCGACGAGGTAAGTCTTATTGGAATAAAATCGAAATGGACTTCAGTAACTTCAATCTTTGTGAGAAATCAAGTTTAAATAAAATTAGGTCTCTCTATGATTGTCGTAAACTCATTAGTCTGTAATCTTATAGGTCAGCTCTGGCTCGGATAAGGGGCGTGAATTGCAGGCGATCATGACCAGCGGAGCTTTGGTGCCAAACCAGGAGGTGCTCTCCCTGCTGAATAACGCCGTGACACGTGCCAAGGGCAACTCAAAGGGTTTCCTTATCGATGGTTATCCACGCGAGAAGAATCAGGGTATTGCCTTTGAGGAGCAAATTGCACCCGCCGATTTGGCTTTATACTTTGAATGCTCCGAGGAGACGATGCTGAAGCGCATCCTATCACGAGCAGCTGCTGCCGCTGTGAAGCGGGCTGATGACAATGAGGCAACAATTCGATCCCGTTTGCAAACCTTCAAGCAAAATACAAGCGACATTTTGGGACTATATGCCGATAAGACGCTAACGGTAAATTTTGGATTCTAAAATATATGAAACTTAAATAACAGTTGTTATTCCTTTGTAGATCAATGCGGAACGTGATGTGGATGATATATTCATCGATGTTGTGGATGCCATCGACTGCATACTAAAGAAAAAGCAGAAAGCAGTGAAGGCTTGTTAGTGAATCGCGTGTGAAAGTTATTTTAATGAAACCCAAGCCAAACAACAAATTCAAAAATTCATTTTGAACGCACTTTTTAGAATCTAAGCGCACAAAATCTGCACAAATGAAAGCTTAACACCAAATAAATAAGCATATTAATTATTCTTAATTACTTATCTACTTCTAACTAAATAAAATGGCATGATTATTCAATGCCAAGAGCTTTAGCTTTGATTGAGCTTATAAGAGCACATTACCTGCATGTGCTTTACCTAAATTTAATGAAACAAACTCAAATTCTAAGTTATTAACATATGCGACAATAAAGTTGATGTGAAAACTGTAAACTGAAATTGAGAATTTACTTAGTTACATAAATATATAGTACTAGATTTATAGTTTTATTTTCATTGTATTTAATTGCACTTTTAATTGAAGGTGATTATTTAACTGCATGCAAATTGCTGTAAAATCACGATATGCCTTAATTAATTAGCTAGCTTTTTATATATTTATAAGGTTTAATTGAAAACTCAAGGGCACATCAAATAGAAAGTCGAACATTCAATTGCCTTGACTAGTGACTCCACGTGCTGTGTAGGAAACGGAAAACTACAAAGCCAAATTAGTAAAAAGAACCAGTTTATGAAAATTGATAGCTTTAACATATGGTTAAGATCAAAATGCAACTGAATGGGTGAAAATACTATTAATCAGGGAATAAAACCTAAGCAAATATCTTTTCCCGTACGTCCCGTATCAACAATTTCGGTATAAGGTTGGTTCTATTTGGGTTATGTCTTTTTGGTTTCGGTATCCTTGTTATAAAATGATTATGTGCTGCTTTTATTTGTTATGATATTAGAAGTTAATAGAGGGATTGAAATTGAGATTTAAAATTTAAAATTTTCAAAAATCGCAAGGGGTTCCAAATCCATATGTTTAAATACAAAATGACTTTAGAAGCCAAACCATGATCAAAATGACATTCCGCTTGATAATCGGTCCAGTTTTGACAAAGTTATGAAAGTTTGAAGTTGGTCACACCTTTGACCTAGCCACTTTACAAGTCAAAATTTTTGTCCGATTTCACATAATTTTTTACAGAAAATTGAAAGGTCTCAGAATCAACTTTCAAGTGTTGTTTTATACTAATTACGATATAGGGAGTTGATTAAAAGTGCTAACTTGAGATTTAAAATTTTGAATTTTCAAAATATCAAAGGGGGGACCCTTAGCATCAAAACCATGATTTTGAGGAAAATAATTTTTTTTACAAAATTAATCAAATTTGAATGCAGAACGAATAAAGAGGCCAAACCAAAATGAAAATGACGTTCCGCTTGAAAATCGGTCCAGTTTTGACAAAGTTATGAGAGTTTGAAGTTGGTTCGAACTTTTACCTAGCAACAAATATTTTTCTCTAGAAATTTAATTGGTAAGAAAATAAGAAAAGTACAGGGTAAATTGTGTTGACATAATGAAGAAAACTCAAACTATTTGTATGTAGATCATACTTTAATAATAGATATGTTGTGATTGATATAGAATCAATAAATCAGTCTACAGGTACGTCATCTACGATATAAGGTCCAGATACAGTAAATATTGAACTGACATAATTTATGACAGAACAATAACATAAAACACAAAAAAAAAGACGAGAACAAAACTGAAAGTCATATCAGAGATCTCCAGTTTTTTTGTTGTTGACCAAGCTCAAATGGAATGGAATCATCTTTGGATTTTATCACGGAACTGCGTCATCAGATCAAGTGGTCACTACTGGAGTGGGCTGTGAGGTTCTCATTTAAGATTCCAATCAACGCAAATGTCGAGTGTAAAGTCAATATGAATAGCTTATTTAAAACACTCGCACTTTTGGATGAATATTATTATGTAAAAGCTAATGCCAAGACGTTTCAGCTGGTGAAAATAATCTGATGAGCACGTAAAAGTTTTTATCTGTTGATGATGATCTTAAATTTTTAATCAGTGATCATTGATCTCGGGGGAATTCCAGTTGCTAAAAATCAGCATGACTAAAATAAAAACGAAGATTAGGCTGTTTTTTGTTTGTTATTGTTGTTTGAAATGTTTTCAACTCTTGTTTTATTTTTTTTTCTTGCTTTCTTTTTGTTTGGAAGTTCACACAACAGATCATTGTTGTTGAGACTGAACTTTTGACTTACAATTAGAATAAATAATAGATATTTAAATAGTTACAAACTAAAACAAATTCATGAGTACAATTTGGAAATTAGCTAAGTGAGAAGAGTACAAATATCACACGATCAATATCTGATTTTGATATCAATATTAATATAAAGCTAGACGATTCAGTCAGAGTTTGGATCACACTTGAGTTTAAACGAGATTATCATCCCGATATTTGTGATGATGCTGTGTTTGTGTGTGTGAGTGGCTGCCAATTTTACTCTCGATCCAATCCAGATAGTGTGTGACACGAGTAAAACCACCGGGAACACTGGTCCTATCACAACCACCGCCAGCTTCGCCATCGGCGGGTCCAAAACTCGTAATGCCCACCAGCACCTGGGTGCCCTTTATGACAAGGGGACCACCTGAATCGCCAGTGCAGACCGTCTCATCCTTGAGTCCCTTGGCGCACATAACGCCAGCGGTGACCACATCGTACTCCTCGGCACAGTCGGCATTGGATATCACCTTCAGCTCGGTGTACTGCATGGCATCGGAGCTGGTCATTTCCACCGTGGCGCCCCAACCGCTGGCCACCACACTCATACCGGTAAACTGATCCAGACGTTGTCTGATCGGCAACAATGCCGGTCGAATGCGGGTTGTGAATGTCACGTCCACGGGCAACTTGACCAGCGCAATGTCATTCGCTGCCGTCTCTGGATTGAAGCCCTCATGGACAATGAATTTATTGGAGCGTAGCACAAGTCCACCCAGCTGTTCAGTATCCTCGACGCTCCTCGTCCCCAAATACACGTCGAAATGTGTGACGCCCATGGTGCAATGTCCGGCGGTGAGGACCCAACGCTTGTCCAGCAATGTGCCGCCACAGAGGATGCGCCTGCGCCACAGCTGCTTGCCAATGAGCATCACTTGGTAGGGGAACTTTTCAATTCTGCCAAACTTGGACTGACCGATGGCATAGCCAGTGCTCGATCCGATCAGACACAACATGAGCAGCAGGATGAGACCGAGAGCGAGGCTCAATGTTTGTATATTTGTTTTTGTTTGCATTGTGTTTGTTCTTAAGTTGCACTTGTCACTTGTTTGTTGTTTGTTGTAGCTGTTGTTTAGTCACTGCACCCTGAATAATAAGGTACGATTTATTCACTTCTCGATTTATTTTTGCTTCTGCACGCTTCAAACGTTCGCTTCAATTTAAATCCGTTCTGACGATGTCGTGAGATTTTATACGTCGCCTCATCGAAACAAAAACAATATTTTGCCGGTTATCTGTTTGAGCTAAGAGAGCATCTCTCATCCTCCGTTTAAGCCGTTAGCTTTGCTGCTCTTCGTCACTGATTTTGTTGTTGCGAGAGAGAGAGGGAGAAGTTCGCGGCGAGAAACATGATTGGCTTGATGCTCGTAGACTCTTACGACGAGAGAGGATTGCGGCAAGAGTTGACTACGAATCACGCTGACGATGATGACGATGTTGTCTTCTGCGGTAGCTTGTTATTATGACAGCAAACAAGTCGTAAAAGCTTGTTTTAAGCTTTGTTTCATATCAAATATGGGCATATGGAACAGCTCTTATCTCTGCCCAGAGTTCGCTTTCCTGTTTATTTTTTCAGCCTAGCTATTGGGTAATGGGAATATGCGTAATTTTATAGAAATTCCAAGAAAAACATTAGAATGTACAATGCTGAGGCTTTAAATTGGACAGACAAAAGAACAGGTATTCTCGGCTGGTGCCATCTAGCCGGAGAATTTGGTGAGAAATACGTTTTTAATTATGCATATGGAGTTTAGAACTCTGAGCGCACATATTTAAACTGTTTATATTCAAAAAAATATGACACTTTATTTGTTTTTGAATTTTGTTGTTTTTTTTCTTTTTTTTCTTTTTGAAAGTGTCTTCTTTTGCGCATTTTTTTGTGGCACATATTTCGGTTATAAGCAACGGGGACTCCGTTCAATATTATCTTTTATTTTTGTTTGTTTTTGGCGCCATTCGGATTTTTATTTATAAATTATTAATTTACGCCTCAGTCACAGACTTAGTGAGAAATGTTGTTAATTTCGGACGCAACTTTCATGCGAAATTCAGTTGAACCCAAAGATGAATCAATATTTTTGTTATTTGTTGTATTATAAACAAATAAAATGTAAATTAAGTTCTAGTTTTTATGAATATCTCCTAACGCTGACTCAATAAATGTTTATTTGTCTGGCTTTTAATATTTTCAGTAAATTTTCCAGTTTGATTTTAGCCTGCGCAAAAAAATAAAATCAAATCGAAATGGAAGTGAATTGACTTGGCGCCAACTTGGAATGTTGTTAATGAGAGGAGCGGCGACGTCTACCGCATTAATTAAATAAACCTAAATAAACAAATAAAAAATAAAAAGCAATTCGAAAATGTAACAACAAATGGAAGAGTCAGTTTTTACTTTTAATACGAATATTAGATGTCGTTGTGATTATAAAACTCTTAGAATTAATTCACACCTAAACGGGTAAACAATTCCATTTTTGAAGTAGTAAAAATTTTAGAAACTCAATTGGGCGTTAAGTGTGAAAATTATGAAATATCTATATAGCATCTAGAAATTGTTTATTAGACGAATTCCTAACCTTTCTAATCAAATAAATGGCTATTCAAACTTGATTTATGAAATATTCAAGTCATTTGAGTTAAGAATCAATTTTAAATGTAGAATCTATATTCAATCTAGACTATCTTTTCCCGTTTTATTCAGGTAATTCAGTCACCAATTAGTTTTCAGCACATCATAAAAAGTTATAGCTTTTGATTTGAACACATTATTCATTTTTCGATTAGAACTGGTCGATCGGGGTACAATAAAAAATATACATTTAAGCTTTAATGATATAAACTAATTTAAATTTAGTAGCTGATCTGATATTAAGGCAATTGTGTGCAAATTCCTCAGACAGAAGCCAAAAGATTTATTTGAAATTCAATTTAAATACTATGTAAATATATGCAAATCAATTTTCGGGAAACACCCGACAAAATGTTTTTGTTATTTTTTTTGTCAACAAAGTTCAGCAACTCGAAGCTGGCGCCAAAAATCTTGTTTACCTTGCGCGAGAAAGTAGTTGACCTTGATGGATTTGTCGGGTTTTGGATATTCCGGGGATAGAAAGTAGATCAGTTAACGCTTTACACAGCTCTGGGGTGAATAGATCTGATTGTAGCATTGACAATGGAAGTGCATTAACCCCAGAAGTTGCAATTAATTTGGCTTTTAAGTGGACCCGCCCCCCGACACGAACGTTGACGTAAGCCCGTAACGCAAATTAATTGATTTCAAGCTAAACAAATTCATTAAAAACGTCCATAACGAATGTGAATGATAAGCAGTAGCTTTTGCGTAGAACCAGTAGTCAACATGACAGCAATTTCGGTACTCCCTCACCCTTACCCCTATCCCTAAACCAATCTCAATCCCAGTTCCAAGATTAAGACAAGAAACAGCATGCTTTCGAAAATGCTTAAATGCGATTTGGCAAACTGGATCCGGTTGGGTCGGTTTCATTTTATGCTCAAGACCCCAAAGCTAAATCAAATTCTGATTTTGTTCAACAACAAAAAACAGAAGAAAAGAAAAAAAAACATAAATTAAAGTAAGGGAAAGAAGAAAGAGCCGCTAAGAAACAGGCAGTAGTCAAAGCGTTTCGGAATTCCCAAAAACTTCAACACTGGGCCAAAAACCAATAACAAACTTCCATGACGATACGCTTGATGGGAGTGTTTGTGTGTGTGTGTGTGTAACAAACAAATTTTTTTGTTACAGTCCGATGACTGACTCTGAGACTGCGACTAAAACTGAGACCGCGTTTATCATTAGTCAAAAATGATGATCGCCCCCGAAGGCAAAGAAATTAAAATAGATTGGCGCCAGACGGCTGCAGTTATTGTCTTTGAACTGGTAATTCCCAAACACATCTGCGAAATGCTTATCACGATACCAATTGGAGTTAAAAGAAAGTCGTTAAAACGAATTATTCAAATTGATTTGCGTTTCATCAAATTCGAATACATTTTAGAAGTCAACAAGTTTTTAAATTAAAATGTGTTATCAAACGAAGCGCAGCTCCGGCTAATTTTAAAACTTGATAGCTGTTGTCAATAGATAAAGTTGGAAAACCGCATTGGGCATTAATCGTGTGCTAGTAAACAAATTCTAATCTTTACTGCTGTTTTGGAATTTTTGTGTAAGCATTGTTCTCGTTTATTTGACTTTTGTGGCGACGACGGCAAATTGGCGTCGCCAAAAGACGATCGCTATAATTAATTATCGATCGCAATGAATATGCCATTTAAAATTTGCATTTAAATTAGAACTGTCAAAATAATCGGCAATTCTGACAATAGAAAAGAAAAAAACAACACTATTAGGCTAACTTAAATCCGCATTAACAAATAAAATTATTCAACATAAAATCATGGCAAAAACGTGCACAAACATGGGAAATTCTGGTCCCTAAAATTATAATGTATTGTTTACAGAATAAGACATTTAATTAGTTGAATAAACTTCCTTGAGTTACTTATGGGTAAACAGAATTGAGCAGCTGCTTACCTTTGTCATGTTACTGAACTTCAGTCAAAAAAGAAACGCATTTTGTTGAAACAGGATTTTTAAATTTATAGCTTTAATCACAAAATGTCATGCAGGTGTAAGCAGACTGCAACGATTGTCAACAGAATTTGTGCATTTCATTAATATTTTGAACATATTGTTTTCTGTTTATTGTTTAAACGGAGCAATAATTAATGTCAGCGAAATACCAAATAAAATTTAATGTTGGCATTTGAGATTAACATGAAGTCGAATTCAATTCAATCGTTTTCTTTTCCGAGTTTAATTCAAATATTTAGTTTGGCGCTCAACGGAAAGAGTAATGTTGCCACTCCGTTGAATGTTTCGATATATCGATAGCCACGCAGTGCTATCGTATGAAATCGATAATGTCAATTTTTGGTAAATTGCCAAATTAAGATCCTTAGGACCGGATGGCAATCATCCACGCCAGTGCTGGCAAGTTTGTAGGGGGAACAATAGCTGTTTCCGTCAGCTAATAGCAATTTTGAAATTTTTGTAGCATACAAACTCTGAAAATAGTCAGCTCTAGCAATAAAATAGCTAAGTTGGCAACAGTGTGGAACAGCCGGCGTAAACAACGCGTTTTGGAAAATTGTTGCGGATACAAAAAAATAAGTTAAAATGAAGGAAAGAGACTTGAAGCGTGCTTATAACAATGTTTTGGCTCAAGCTATATCAACATCGCAAAATTTCCTGTTTGCTGGTAATCGTTTTGGCGACATTTTCATACTCAGGTAAGACAGAGATTGTTTTTAAATTTCGGAGGGATTAATAACAAATGTTTGTTTTCCAGCCTTAAGGAACTAGAAAAGAGCACGGAGGAACCGCCGAGCAAACTACAAGTGTGTTCACAGGGCAGCGATTTGGACATAAATTGCCTTGCGTTCCATCGCGACTTTTTAATAGTTGGCGCAGTTGGACTCATCTATGGTCTGAAGTGGGACGAGGAGGAGGAAACTTTGAGCACAAAGCGTGCCTGGGAGATCAAAATACCCATGCAAGTTGATGCTGTCGAAGTACCAGATGTCAATTGTCTTTGGCTGTGCTCCGAAACGGATGCATTGTACGCCGGCTGTGGCGATGGTATAATCTATAAAATTAACCTGGAAGGTGGACGCGTAGAGCGGGATTATCGTGGACACACGGACTATGTGCACTGCGTGGTCGGACATGCAGATGGACGCATTTATTCTGGCTCAGAAGACGGCACTGTGCGCTCTTGGAGTGACAGACAAAAGATAGAAACTTCGATATCCGAGCCATACAAGGATCCCAAGCTCTTGCGTCCGGATTGGGGCAAATGGATTGGTGCTGTAGCCGTCAACGATGATTGGCTGATCTGTGGCGGCGGTCCACGTCCGGCCATTTTTCATTTGGGTTCCATGCAATGCACCCGCGCATTTGATTTTCCGGGACGCGTGCATCTCTGCGACTTTGTGGACGACTCTGTGATTATTGGCGGCGAACACAACCACGTGCAGTTCTACACGCTCAACGGCAAGCTAGAGGCAAACATTCCCGTAGAGCACACAGCCAGCTATTCGTCGATCTGGCAAATGAATCCATTCAAGTTCATGTCGATCGCCGGATTTAGCAACAAGTTGCACATACTAAAGGATTTCCGTTTCCTAGACAGCAAAATCGAATTGTACGGCAATGTGTTGGGTGATGATGTAGATACTGAAGATGGTGAACAGCAGGACGAGGATGCTTCATTTTAACTATAGCTTTCTTACAAATATATCTATCTATGTAAATAGACATTTTTCATTTTGGTACTGATAATATTCTACATTCAAATGGTATTTTGAATATAGCGAATCTTTATTGAAAGTATTTGAACCTAGGTACTAAGGAAATTAAAACTTACGCAAAACTAAATTACATACTTAATGGATTAATTTGTACCTGAAACATTTGTCCAAGTCAGTCACATGAATTACTGCTCAATCCTCGCTTTCACCCAGCGGTATAAATGCAGGCAGCGTGCCAAGTTTGATGCGCTGTCGCGGACCGCTGCTGCCTGATGCTGTCTCTTCATCCAACGTTTCCTCCTCCAAGTGATCCTCCTGCCGATCATCAGGTAGGGGACCATACTTATCACTTTCACACTTAAAGTAGCGTGAACTGCTGGGCGTCTCTTCAGTGTTTCCATTTTTAGCAACTGACATCTTGCAGATGGACACTTTGGTCTTGAGTCTAGATTGAGATTTGCTTTTTGGTGCAATCACCTTTTGTTGTTTCATTTGCTTGCAGTAGATGCAGTTGGACAGCTCGCATTTGCCTCTACGAGCAAATTCCGGACACACAAACTCATGGCGCATATTGCACTTAAAGTGATAAAGGAGTTAATAAGAGTTTAAACTAATTGACAATCAACTTACATCAGCGGCACGTGCGCAATAACCACGTAAAAAGTCAATGCAAATCTCTGCCTTGTAACTGAGCTTCTTATGCAGATATGGACAATCCTCGCGAACGCAAACGCCACGTAAATAGTAACGACACACAGGCATCTTCTCCAGCGTTACATTATGAGAGAGCAGACATTCGGATTTGGTGCATTCACCACGCAGAAAACTGCAAGAGAGCAATACGATTAAGACCAAGTCAAGCGGATGAAGCTCACAAACCTTGGACAGATGGCCACCTGGCGTTTATCATGTAAACGACGACACTTGCCGCGACTATAAGCCGCACACTTGCCCAGACGCTGGAAGATTGCACAGGGCACATTGGTCTTAACAAGTGAGCGATTGAGGAGTTGTAAACTACGTTGCTTGGCAGTCATGAGATGAGCACGAGAAACATGATTCGAGGTGCGTATAAATACATTCTGTGTCTTTGCCGAAGATACATATGTCAAGCCGCCAATGTCGATACGAAGACGTAGGCTTTTATTTACGCTCAGTTGAGGCGTGTTGACAGGCACACGGGTTAAACGACATCCGGAGGGATCCAGCACGAACTTTGTGCCGCGTACGAACAGCGTGCGACCTGTGGAGTTGTTTGCCTTCGGTTGTTGCGGCTGCACAGCTGTTTTTGTTGATGACCTGTTTGCATCCAGCTTGGTCAGCTTGTTCTTGGCCGTCTTCTTGTACATAACGCCGTGTATGCTGACCATGCTGAGAGATTTGTTAACGCTCGGCTTCAATACGGGTGATTTTAAGCTGCAAATTTTATTGTAATTAGATTAAATTTTAACAGTGGAATCATGATAGTTACCTCAACTTTTTGCCAGTTACTGCGTCATTTGTGCGTCTAAGAGCGTAACGTGCCACAAAGTCGTGCAACAAAGTTCGACGTTTCTTTACCAGTGGCGTGCTACTGCTGGAGGTTAGAGAGATGGCACGCACCAGCTTATACTTGGTGCGTTTGGCAGGAGGAGCTACTGCGCTTGTGGCTCTCACTGTCACTGTCGTTGGTTTTATTGTACTGGCGCCTTGTCTGATAAGCTTTCGCTTTGATAGGCTAACCAAGGGCGGCTGAATGCATCCGGTGGGCGGAGGCGGGGGCACAGTCTTCAGAGGCTGAGTGCGTACGGTGGGCGTGGCAGTCTGCTTGCGTACTAGGCAAGTGCTAGCTTTGCTTATGATTTTAGCTGGAGGTGGCGTCAAATCAGCAGCAACAGTTTGCTGATAATACGTAACATGTTGTTGTTGTTGCTGTTGTAATTGTTGCTGCTGTTGTAGTTGTTGCAGCTGATATTCCCGCTGGCGTTGCAAAAAATGAGGATTTATATGTATAGCTGGACGATCCCATGACTGTAGCGCGTTATTATTGTTGGATAGACCTTGAAACTGCAGTGAATTGGCCATTTGGTTATGAAAATTGGGATTTATGTACACCTTTCGCCCCATGGGCGGAATGTTCTCTTCAGCACTTATATGTGGCAGCATTTCTCTAATTTTTATCACAATTTGTAACACCTATTTTCGACTTTATTTGAAACAACAGCTTTTGCGTTTCTGATGTGTTTTTTTTTTGTTAAAGTTTTTTTTTTATTTTCTTCACAAGAAATTGCCACACAGATCAAAGGCTGCCACCTTGCAAAGTTTCCCGATCTGGCTTGATTTTTTGTACTTGAAAAAACAAGTACATTTCCTAAATTGGGTGTTTTTAATTTTTGTACTTAATTTCGGATTTAATTTTTATTTTTTTCTAGAATTTTTAAATTTTTGCAGAGTTTATTTTTAGAGCTTTCTTGATTTTTCGAAATATTTTTTTTATTTTTTAGAATTAAATTAACTTCTCTTTTCGAGGGCTGACGAACTTCAAACCTTTATTAAAATGTTTCCTTTATTTTGTCTGGTTTCGAATTTTAAATTTTCTTAAAATTGTTAATAAATTCAAAATGTATTGCATATTAAAACTTCCGTTCGACCAACATTTAAATTTTCCATCGACTGCACAATCGATAACACTTAAATTTTGCATGGATTGCACAATCGATAACAATGCGCAGACATGTTAATTGAAACGTGGGCTTACCGATATATTTTTATCGTTCAAGAAACCAACAACAAACAATAAAATGGGCAAGGATCGTGGTCGTGGAGGACGAGGACGTCGGAACTTTCAGTCCAGACCGTACAACAAAAACAACTGGCGCGGTCAGAAAAAGGAGCATGCAAAGCACAGCAATGGCGATGGAAATTCACAACCACGCAACAAGTGAGTGTAATAATTCAGTTGTATGAACTTGTTATTGATGTAGCCGGCTTTTATTATTTACAGACAACCACAACAAAAATGCACGTTGCGGGAGAATCAAGTGGGCATAACAGAGTTTACAAATCCAAATTTAGCCGGTTTCACAGGCATTCTGAAGTCCCGATTCTCCGATTTCCATGTGAATGAAATAAACACCGAAGGACACGTGTTGCAGCTAAATGATATCAGCGTACCAAAGTTGGAAATTAAACGTGAGTGGAAAGGGAATCAGTCTTAAGAAAGACGACTGTAATTATAATACTGTTTCATTCGTAGCTGTGGATGCCACACAACTGGAGGAATGGCGTAAGAAACTGGAGAATGTAATTGATGATGATGTGTGGCAGCAAATTGCCGCCTTGTCCACTGCCAAATATGATGCCAAGAGTGAACAGCATGTGGAAGTCAACGTTACCAGCCTGGACAAGGAGCAGCGCACACAAATCCACCAGTTGATCAAGCAGCTTTATCTCGGCAAACTGGTGTCCAAAACACTTGACCAGCAACCTCAAAATCAGGAAGAGAAACAGGATGAGGCAGAGCCTGCCGAGGCGAAGAAAGTTATACGTATTTTAAAACCAAAACCAGGACGATGTAAGTATGCTTAACATCCATCCAACTCTCCACATCCATTTACATCTTAGTTAACATTGTTTAGCTGACAATCGCTGGAACTTTCCGGGTGAATATGTGAATTTTGTGGTGCACAAAGTGAATATGGATACCAGTGAGGTGGCTTCAACGATTGCCAATCAATTACAGTAAGTGTCAAGTTATAGAATTATCCTACTTGTAACTAACGATCCTTTCGTCTTTCGTCACAGTCTGCGTCCCTCCCAGGTGAATTACTGCGGCACCAAGGATAAACGGGCTAAAACCACTCAAAGCTTTTCCATAAAGCGTCGCACTCCGGAGGCAATTGCCAATGCTGCACGTGGTATGCGTAATGTCTACATTGGAAACTTTAGCTTCACGTCCAGCACATTAAAGCTGGGTGATCTTCAGGGGAATCGCTTCCGGATTGCATTGCGTCACATCACACAGCCGCAGGAGCACATTGAACTGGCATTGCAGTCGCTGAAGGAACGTGGCTTCATCAACTATTATGGCTTGCAGCGATTTGGCAATAGCGCCAGTGTGCCCACCTATGAGGTGGGCGTGGCATTGCTTAAGCGTGACTATAAGTTGGCCTGTGAGCTGATATTAAAGCCGCGTGACAACGATGTGGAGTTCATGCGTGCCATACGCGAAGCCTGGTGGGAGAATCGGGATTCGGCTGCTGCTGCTGCCAAGTTCTATAATAATAAGTACATAGAGAAGAAGCTGCTGGATGGACTGGCCTCATTTGGTGAGAATGATTACTCTGCAGCGCTGCGACGCATACCACGGAATATGCTGCTCCTGTATCCTCATGCCTATCAGAGTCTGATCTTTAATCGGATTGCATCGCGTCGTATCAAGGAGTTTGGACTCAAGTTAATACCTGGTGATTTGGTGTACGTCGAGGAGGATAACAACCAGCAAGTTCCGAAAGCTGAAGAGCCTGCACCTGAAAGTGTTGATGCCGTTGAAGATGACATGGAAGTGGATGGTGATAATTTACTGGAAGAAGAGTCGATTTTTAAACGGAAAGTGAGACCACTTACCGCCGAGGACATTGCCAGCGATAAGTACAAGCTGTCGGATGTTGTGCTACCATTGCCAGGCTATGACATAACATATCCCAACAACGAGTGTGCCGCTTGGTATGAGCAAATGCTCGGCGAGGTGGGTCTCTCCTCGGAGCTACTGCGCCACAAGGAAAAAACCTATGCTCTGGGTGGAGCTTATCGTAAATTGCTTATACAAACCAGCGACTTAAAATGGAGTTTCCGTCGGTATAGCACACATGAAGATACTTTAATAGCCTCTGATTGGGAGCAGTTGAAAAATATTGAAATAACACCAGAGCCCTCTGAATCAGAGGGCAAGTATACAGCTTTATTGCTGGACTTTTCATTGCCAACAGCTGCCTATGCCACAATGTTACTGCGAGAATTATTCAAACAAGATACATCCACAGCCACGCAAATGCAACTGGAGCAGGCAGAAATCCTCAAGAAATTGCAATCAGATCCACAAACAGTTACGGACGAAGCGCAACCGCAGCCAATTTGAAAGTAACGTTCAACCACACAATATAATCAATAAGGGAAATCAATTTACGCGCGCTCATCTTGTACATGTAAATATGCATGTGTGTGTGTGAGTGTATCAGTGTGTGTGTAACTTAAAACCAACCACAACAATAACAATGCGCACGTGAGTGCAAGCTCGCACGCTCTCTCAGTCTCACTCTCACATTGGCTTTCGCTCTCTGGCTCTTTGTATTAGCAGCCAGGACCAGCTTGTGAGTCCTATTCCGATGCCATTAGTACGCTGACAAGCGAGAGCTTTGGACGCGCTGCGCAGTTAGCAAAGCATCGACGTGTGTGTGCGTGTGTCTACATAAATGTTGTAAAAGAAGAATAACAATAACAAATAACACAAGTCGCGTGTACTGCTAACAAAGATACGAAAGCATCTTTGTGAATTTGATTTAACCGTTACAAAGTAATCGAAACAAAAGGAAATCAAAGGTGAATCACATATATTTACATACATATTATTGAATACACACATACAGACATATGCATCATTTGAGATTTAGGCGCGTATTTTTTTTAAAACCACACTTAGCAATAAATAAATAAAAGCTAACAAATTCAATGTGATTGATTGATTTATAAAGCAAACATTTGACAATTGAACTATACATTTATTTTGCATTGACTTTGCATGATTATTGATTTTTGTGCGTGCTTTTGCCTCAAATCAATCGATAATGTGGTGTTAATGCGCTACAGCTACACAACTTTAGAAAGGTGGCTGGCATGGAGTATAGTGTAGTAGGTAGTGTGTAGTAAGTAGGGTATATTGGTTTCGGTAGGGGATGGGTCGATCCGGGGAAGGGAATTGATTGCTCATAACATATTATTGCTTCGTTAATGTCACAGTCAGCGACAGAGTCATCAAAATTAATAAACTAAATGCTTGTTTGGCGTCGTCTACCCCACCTGCCAGTCACCCCTCACCCCTGAACCAGACAACCAGTCAGCCAGACATGGATATTGGCCATGTTATTGCTTGCGCGCGCACTCTTTGACCAACAACTAGAAAACGCTTCAACTAACTGCGTCATATACACCAAGTTTATAGGGCAGCTAAACCAGAATTAACCAAAAATCAGTATGACTTTTAGCCTGAGCTGGAATACTGATGAAATTTTGCTCTTAACTAATAAATAAATTTCTTTTTATAAACTGAAGGTTTCCCGCATTAAATAATTAATAAAAAAAATTGAAATTTTAATAAATAACTCACACCATATGAGATTCTCATGATATTCGATTAAATTTCCAAGCGATAAGTGTATTACTGCAATTTAAACAAAAAAATAACCAAACATCTTACATTAACAAATACGTCAATAATATAACTCAACTCGTTTTCATTAAAACCGACTGTCGTATAAACTTGGCAATAGTTTGCGTTGTTTTTGGCGTGGTTCGCGAGTTCGATTTTTGCGCCCAACCCACAATTTCCTGCATCCCCAAAAATTAGCCACTAAATTACAAATTAAAACTAATCAGTTCGTATTGGGTTATTAAGTAGATGTGAGGTCGGGTTAATTAAATAAATATATCATCGATTTGCTCGTCGTTGAGGGCGCGCAGAGTGCATTTGCACAAATAGGCCACAATCTTTTTCTCCGCCTTGGAGCGATTTGTGCCCAGACCCTGCAGCAATGCCTCAATGCGTTTCATGAGATCTTCATTGCTGGCTGACGTGCCAGACCCAGACACTCCGGCAACAGGGGTTGCCAGTGGTGGTGGTGGCACTATAACCGCCGATGCCACATGCTGCTCGTCCATTGCCTCCTGCAGCGCATCGTCCTCATCCTGTGCAATAAGCTGATCGGGACTAAGGGCGCGCCAACTTACATTTATGAGAGCCGACGTGGTCACCGCCTGCTGCAATTGTCGCTCATTGTTCCGATTACTGTTGACTTTGTGTTGTCCAACGAAACGCAATTTTTCCAACAAACTCCAATCGGACTGGTCTTTAAGCAATTCCCGCCGCAGCTTGTCTCGCATATAATTCCAGCGCGTTATGCACGTTTTAACTGGCGGAAGGGTTTCTTTTGTTAATTATTCTACGCACTGAAAGTATAATTTGTTGGTCTTACCATCAGTTTTCAGGGAGGTTGCTATGCTGCACCACAATTCCCTCTTTTTCTTGCCGGAGTCGTAGGGTGTGCTACGCAGTTCTCGTTCATATAGACTCGGGTTAGCGCGCACCAGCTCGATTAGGCGATTATCAAAGTCAACACTCCACGACATTGTCAACAACAAACTTATAACAACTTTGTTTTGCACCCAAAGTGCATCATAACAAACACAAATCGATAACTTGATAGGTCGACAGCTTTTCGATAGTAGCTTATATTGTTAAGTGTTGTAAAATGTGTGCAGAATTTGTAACTTTTGCGCGCCACTTATCGATTTGATTATTGATTTTGTTTACATGGCTCGACACACGGCAGGAGGGAGGCAAAGAGCAGTTTCGTTTAAAAGGCCGCAAAAATGGCCGCCGAAAACTATCACCTGAAGTGGGACTCGCATCTGTCCTATTTAAATACTTCCATTGCGACGCTCTACAAGTAAGTAAACAATGAACAATTCTTGTTATGGGAATGGGAACTTAACCCGAACTTGTTTAATTTTTTGCATGTAGAAATGAAAAGTTTGCCGACGTCATGTTGTACAGTTCATATAGCAATAATGGCATCAACTCGGATATACCCACCGTCGGCATATCTGCGCACAAATTCATACTGAGCTCCTGCAGTCAATTCTTTGCAACCATGTTCGAGACAGCGCCAATAACCGCACCCAATGGCGTCCTCTATATTGTGCTTCCACCGGATCTGAGTCATCGTGCCATACAAATACTGGTGCAGTACATGTACAGCGGGGAAGCAACCGTCTCCAATGATATACTGAACGAAGTGTTGCGTGGTGGCGAGATCTTAAAGATACGCGGCTTGTGCCGCACCAGCACTTCGAGTGGCAGTGGCAGCGGCACAGGTGCATCTGGACACGGACATGGACACCACCTGCATCACCAGCGGGAGCCAAGTGCTCTGTATGTGTCAAATGGCACACGCTCTTCACTGGCGCCACCTCCGCCGCCTTCAATGTCCGCACAGCTTCCTGGTGATATGTACAGCAGCAAGGCCAGCAGCAGTGGCAGCAGTGGCCACAACTCGGCACGTTACTCCATGGATCATCATCACACGCACACACATCCGCATTCGCATCCACATCCTCATCAGCATCATTCTCATCATCAGCAACAGCAATTTCGCGGCTTAGGTGCTTCCGTCATGCCAAAGGACAGTCCGGTGATTGTCAAGTCACCTAAAATAGCCAGCCACACGGGATTGCTGAGCGTGGCAAGCAGCAGTAAGCTGCATTCCAATAGCGTTGGCGGCATCTCTGTGAACAAAGAGGTGGCCATCGATCCCGAGGACAAATGCTGCTATGCCACGTCCAGTCAAGTTGAAAGTCTACCACAGTCCTCTGCTGGAGTTGCAGCGGCTGCACCACCACCTCAACCACAACAACCACCAATGTCCATTTGCACTGAAGTTGGCTGCAGCAGCTGCCCCCTCGCTGCGTCTTCCACCGAGCCGGCGGAACCATCGCTCCGCCGACCAGATTACGTAGAGCGAGATCGTCTTGTTGAGGATGCACTTTGTGATCGGGAACGTGACGATGCGGGTCTCGTTTACGAACGACGTCTACGCCGTGAGAGATCCTGTGAGCGAGGCAAGTCACCTGCGATCTTATAGCAATCAATTGTCCAACATATATCCTTTTAGGTCCCGCACACGAGTATTTTCCTCATGAAGGATCGCACTATGATCATGTGGTGAAGCCGTATGAAGTGCCGGCTGTTGTTGCTCCTCGTCTTGTCACGTCACCGCCTTCGCACAGTTTTCTGACCATCAAACAGGAGCCCACAGATTGGTCAAACAATACAACGGCCACGTTATCCAATGACAACAACCACGAGCACAGTCAGGAGGCGACGCTGTCACCCAAGCAGCCTCTAGACTTTAAGATAAATGCCGTCAAGCTGGAGGCGAATGCAACGACCCAAGATGAGTCCGAGGAGCACACGCTGCGAGATTACAATAACTTTAAAGTGCTCGTTTGCGAGATATGTCAGAAATCATTTGAAGACACCAAGACGCTGGTGAGGCATCTGGGCACACATGCACCTGAGCCAGCAACGAATATTATGTCAGGTAGCAGCAGCAGCAGCAGCGCAACTGTCAACAGCAACAACAACACCAACAGCAATAACAGTAATCTGGCCCTGAGAGCGCTGAAAACCTATGTGCCAAAGAAACGACGCAGAGTCTCGGTGAGTGCCGTTGGAGCAGCAGTATTGGACAAGCCCTTATCTCTTCCCATCCCTCCTCATTCGCATTCACAGCAACAGGAGAACAATATGGATCATGTGACGCTGCTCTGTGATCTCTGCTCCACGTAAGATCCAATCAATCAGCTCTTAATCGATAATGATGATATTTAATGTTGCGTCTTTTGTTGCAGCTCCTTTGAAACGCCCGCAGAGTGGGTGCGTCACATGAATAGTCAACACACGGAAATCGAGCTGGCCATGTTCAACAGCAAAAAGGATGGCGAGCAGAAGGGGTGTGTGTCCTAAAGATTCCTGCCTAATCTCGAGCTTGTGATGATGAACTCTGTTCACTTGCAGCAGCAGCAACAACTCATCTACTGCCTTCGTCAGTTCAGCATCAAGTGTGACGCATAAAAAGTACATCAATACCAGTCGGCAGGTGGGACAGACCCAGCAACATAATGCTAATGGCGTCACATCATCATCCCCGGGTCTGTGAGTCGGAACAACCCACTCGTCGCAGGCATGAATGCTAATGTTGCAGTCGGAGGCAACAGATCCAATACAAGACCAACAACAACAACAAGACCACCACCAATGTCAGAGTCAAAGTCAGGCCAGCAGTGAGAGAAGCAATAATAAGATGAACATTTTTTGAAAAAAATCAAGTCGTTCCAGTCAAATCAAAAACGAGAAATATTTATATGAAACAGCAAGAACCGTGATCAAAAATGCAGAAAAAACTCAGCATATTTTATAGAGCAACAAATGTAAAACCAAAATTTAAACTAAAACTAAAAACGAAACTGTAAACGAAATTTAAAAAACGGAATCGTCAGGCAACGATGCAAAACTAAAAACGAATAACAATTTAACTCGGTAGTATTTTTAATCTTAAATGTAGCTTTAAAATTTATTCCCCACTCGCGAACAACAAAGCGCAATTTAAACTATACAAAAATTTAACAATTTACATAAGTATTAAGCGAATATCAAATCAAATATTCTGGCAAACGTATTCGATTAGCGATAAACTGATAGAAACTTATAAAAATTCTATCCGAATTCGAATTATGTTCGACCGTGAATTGAAATTGAAATTTCATAACAGGACTTCTTATTATTTTCAAATAATCTGATTGATTGATCATGAATGAGGCATCGCTAATCTCAGGGTTTTCCAGAAATATGTCAAATTATATGTCAAATATTTTTTATAATTTTAAAATATTAGTAACAAAAACTGCGGCTACTTTTAATTTATTTAAAATATTTTTAATTTAAAATTAATGCACATTATTTTGTATTTTATATTTGCCGCTGCAACTTGTTGCACGTATATTTTTGTATTTTTATATGTATGTATATGTAACTTAATTTGTTTGGAATAGAATTTTTAAGAATTTTGTAAATAGCAATTTTTTTGATGGCCGCCGAAATGAACTTTTTGAAAAACCGATAAAAGTAATCATTAATAATCTAATTATGTATCTAAATGTGTGTGTATTTAGTAGATGGCAAATTCAATTTAAATCTCAAATTTGTAAAGAATTCCCCTAATAACAAAAATACATACATTAAATATAAATATATATATTTAAAAGTCAGCGTGATTCTTTACAAACTATGTCAGTAACTGGAATGCATACAGACATAAATACACGTTTACAACTAAAAATCGAATAGTCGCAGTATAAACCAAACAAGAAATCGTTTATAAATAAGCATAAATAGAGACAGCGCAAAATTTAAAGAGAGAGGAGAGTGTAAAAGCGAAGAATAGAAGCTTTTGCCCAGAGCTTTGTTACCAGTCAGCTCAATCAAGGTGAACTTACTACATATTCAAATTCACCTAGAGCTCAATCGTTAGTTGCCTTTCGTTCGTCATTTCGCAAGCAACCGGCATTTTTGTGGACATTTTAATTAACTAATTTTTAGGACGTCTTACTTTGGCCGAATTAAACTACAATCATTGATAATGAGTAGCGGCAAACATTTAGCCAAAGGTAAGTGGAAAGAATCACGCAATTAACGCGTGTCATCAGTTGCAACAACAATCGATAGCAACTTTCTCGCAAAATATCCATGATTCTTATCAGTATACGCGCATAATATAATGTACTATTAGAATGACTGTGCTACAAATTAATAAATTTCTGGAATTGTTGTATTAGGTTCTCCCAAGCCTGCCCTGCCAGATGATGGTGTCCCTCGTCTCTACTCCATGCGCTTCTGTCCCTATGCAGAGCGTGCTCATCTCGCTCTAAATGCCAAGAAGGTGCCACATCACAGCATCTATGTGAATCTGACGGAGAAACCCGAATGGTTGGTGGATGTGAGTCCCTTGCTCAAGGTGCCTGCCCTGCATTTGGTGGCCGAGAAGGATCAGCCGTCCCTTATAGAGTCACTCATCATTGTCGAGTATTTGGATGAGAAGTACCCACAGAATCCTCTGCTGCCAAAGGATCCTCTGCAGCGTGCACAGGATAAGATACTCGTGGAAAGATTCACAGCGGTTACCAGCGCCTTCTTTAAGACGGTTCTGCATGGTGCAAAGGTAGATGATCTTTGGCCTGCCATCGATACATTCGAAACGGAGCTGGCCAAGAGAGGCACGCCCTATTTTGGTGGAGATAAGCCAGGTTACGTGGACTACATGATTTGGCCATGGTTCGAGCGCCTGAGTGTGCTCCAATTCGTGCTGAAGGAGGCATATAACTTTGACAAGCAGCGTTATGCCAAGATCAGCGCCTGGATCGATCTGTTGACCAAGGATGAGGTGGTGCAATCCTTCTTTGCAACACCTGAACAGCATGTGGAGTACTTTCGCTCCCGAAGTGCCGGCAATACCAACTATGATTTGTTAGCTTGATCTTTATTTAAAAACATTCAATAAATAATACATTTAACCAAACAACATATAGTTTTTAAATTAGCACAAATTTAAAGAGAGTCAGAACGAGAGCGCATATAGAAAAAGAGTGCAAAAGCGAAGAGAAAAAGCTTTTTCACATAGCTTTGCTGCTGTTTGACGGCCATTTTAAGAGTGCGGCATCTGTCATTGTTTGTTTTTAGTTGTCTTTCGTTTGCCTTTTCTCAAGCAAGCGGTTTGTTATTTGGACACTTAAACAAATTAAAATTTATTTTCAAAACGTCTTATTTTGGCCGAATTAAACTGCATTCGTTGATCATGAGTGCTGGCAAACATTTAACCAAAGGTGAGTCAATAGAATCCAGAAAGAATCAAGCGAATGACGCATAGGAACAGCTGCCACAGATATCGGAAACTTGTTTGAGAAACATGTATCCAATATTGTTCGAGTGGCTCTGTTATCTGAACTCTATAAGTGCGCAATAAATGTGTAGAATGACTGTGCTATGGATTAATCAAATTCTGTATTTATAAAATTCTGATTAGGTTCTCCCAAGCCTGCCCTGCCGGATGATGGCGTCCCTCGTCTCTATTCCATGCGCTTCTGTCCTTATGCGGCTCGGGCTCATCTCGCTCTTAATGCCAAGAAGTTGCCACATCATACCATAAATGTGAATCTGAAGGAGAAACCCGAATGGCTGGTGGAGGTGAGTCCTTTACTCAAGGTGCCTGCCCTGCATTTGGTGGCCGAGAAGGATCAGCCATCTCTCATCGAGTCGCTGATCATTGTCGAGTATCTGGATGAGAAGTATCCAGAGAATCCTCTGCTGCCCAAGGATCCTCTGCAGCGTGCCCAGGATAAGATACTCGTGGAGCGTTTCAATGGAGTATTCAGTGCCTTCTGGAACGTTGTTCTTGAAGGTAAGAATCCTGATGATCTTTGGCCTGCTGTCGATATATTCGAGACGGAGCTGGCCAAGAGAGGCACGCCCTACTTTGGTGGTGATAAGCCAGGTTACGTGGACTACATGATTTGGCCACTGTTCGAGCGTTTTAGCGTGCTCCAGTTCACGATGAAGGAGGAATACAACTCGAATCTGCAGCGTTGGGTCAAGATCAGCGCCTGGATTGATCTTATGACCAAGAACGAGGTGGTGCAATCCCACTTTGCCACACCAGAACAACATTGGGAGTATTTCCGCACCCGAAGCACCAATCCCAACTATGATATGTTGGCTTG
Organism: Drosophila innubila; assembly: GCF_004354385.1. Taxonomy (NCBI): domain Eukaryota; kingdom Metazoa; phylum Arthropoda; class Insecta; order Diptera; family Drosophilidae; genus Drosophila; species Drosophila innubila. The sequence goes on from NW_022995376.1 coordinate 11,203,134, forward strand.
ATTTACAGTTCTCTCGAATTATGATTTAGATATTGTTTATCTGATCTATATATGTAATAATGTATTTGATATACAATGCAATAAAGTATCACTTGATTTTAGATTGAATCAGCGTTCAATTTATTATGATTAGACTTGTTGATATCTTAAAAATAGAATGATGCAGCAATTCTCAAGTAGTTTAGGCCACAAATAACAAGACTCGTTTTCGAGTAATATCTTCGACAGATACTATATGTATATTATAAACAAGCCAATTAACTGAAACACATTTTGTGATACTGTTCTAGCAATTTGAATTAAAAGCAGTTTCAATATTTCTTTTTAGGAAACTATTACTGTATTGTACCTAGACCTAGATTTTGATTCTCATTTAATTATTAGGCCGGTATTACTGTATGTCAATAAGATCTACTTTGTATGCCACATGCCACAAGACGGCCTTCATGGAGAGGTTAGCAAGTTCAGCCGTGTAATGTACACCAGATAACGAAGGGCAACTAAATCAGCTGCTTTATAAAATGGCTTGATGCTGCTCAGCCGGCCAACAGTTCATCTCTACACATCATGAGCAGCGGCAGACACTTGGCTAAAGGTAAGCCCTACAGTTTTGTTTTCAGTTTACCCACTGAACAACTAATCTCCTCTCCAGGCTCACCCACACCGGATGTGCCCGAGGATGGAATACTGCGTCTGTATTCCATGCGCTTTTGTCCCTTTGCACAGCGTGTGCATCTTGTGCTGGACGCCAAACAGATACCATATCACAGCATTTACATCAATCTCACAGAGAAACCAGACTGGCTGTTTGACAAGAATCCACAAGGAAAGGTGCCGGCTTTGGAGCTGGTGCGGGAGCCTGGTCCACCTGTGTTAACGGAATCTCTGCTCATTTGCGAGTACCTGGATGAGCAGTATCCATTGCGTCCGCTCTATCCAAGAGATCCGCTAAAGAAGGTGCAGGAGAAGCTGCTCATTGATCGTTTTGGCGCCGTTTTGGGCGCTTTCTTTAAGGCATCCGATGGCGGTGATATTGACCCATTCTGGAACGGCTTGGATGACTACGAGCGGGAACTAAGCAGACGTGAAACACCCTTTTTTGGTGGAGAACAAACGGGCATACTAGACTATATGATTTGGCCATGGTGCGAACGATTGGAGCTGCTTAAAGTGCAGCGTGGTGAGGACTATAATTTCGATGAGACGCGTTTTCCACAGCTGGTGAGTTGATAAACAATCAGAACCCTTATCTTCATATTAACAAATGCTGCCTGATCTTTCCCAGACGTTGTGGCTGGAGCGCATGAAACGTGATCTCGCCGTGATGGCATTCTTCATGGAGGCCGAGGTGCAGGCCGAGTTTCTGCGCACGCGCACCGCCGGCAAACCTAACTATAATCTTCTGGTTAAGGATGCCTGATTTAGTCCATCATTAATGGCATGAATAAAGTACTTTAGTTAATCCTGAAAGGCAACCTAGTAGTTTAGCTTGCACAGGAACTTTTCCCAAGGGACTATACTCCTTATACCTCTCGGGTTAATCAATGAAATCAATGTAGATCTTATGAAGTGGATGATAATGAACCCTCAGGCAAATGAAATGAAGTTATGAATGAATTCTAAAAATCACGAGCAGCCTCAACAACTTTAAAGGAATATTTATTCTCCTGTATAGTTCCATCAAGGATTCCTAGATCTACAGATTAGACAAGGGTTCGAAGGCCACATCATAGTTGGGCTTTCCCTCCTGGCGGGTGAGCATGAATTTGGCATGCACTCCACTGTCTAATGCCGTTTGCCGGACAGCTTCGTCCTGCGCCACGAGATCGCGCCATTTTAATAGATTTGCAAAACGCTGCTTGTCCAGCTCGTATTTCTCGGCCAGCACATGCTTTAGTGCCGGGAAACGCTCAAACCAAGGCCAGAGCATGTAGTCCACCATGCCGATTTGTTGGCCACCAAAATAGGGTGTTCCACGCTTGCTAATCTCCTCCTCAAAGATATCCAATGCCTTCTCAAACTTTGGCAGCGCATCCTCGGGAGGATTGGTCGTAAAGAAAACCGGATAGACGGCGCTAACAGCTGGTGACAGGCGCTCAATGAGTATTTTGTCCAGAGCTTTTTGCAGGGGATCTGTAGGGAAGAGTTTGCGTTCCGGATACTGTTCGTCCAGATACTCGGCTATAACCAGGGACTCAACCAAAGCCGGTTGTCCAGTGACTGCGGTCAATTGAATTGCCGGCACCTTGCCCAGCGGACTGTAATCCGTATACCAATCGGGCTTCTCGCTCAGATCGATATACACCTTGTGATGGGGAATCTTCTTGGCCGCCAGCACCAAGGCAGCGCGTTCCGAGTATGGACAGAAGCGCATAGAGTAGAAGCGCAAGACTCCATCTTCGGGCAGCTCCGGCTTTCGCGAACCTATTGTTGGTGACAGTCAAATATATATATTTATATTTCGAAAGTCTCCGATGGAATCTCAATAGATATCAACAAGAATGTAACGTTTTTAAGGGCTTCTCGGTGACATTGAAGACGCCTTTCACCTCACCTTTCTTGAAGTGCTTCAGCGGAATGCTCATTCTGCCTAACTAAAAAACTTTACTCAAACAAAAGTAAATTTCTAGTTGGACCAAAAGCTCAACCACCAACAGTGCTGTCAACTTGTTTCAATAGTCATGTCGCAACAACCAAAAAACGGCTTGGCAGGCTTCGGACGCGGATTTAAGCCCATTTGCAAATTGTGATCAATTTCCTAAAAGGACCAACTTTGCGAGAATTCCATAAATTTAAGTATCATTTTAAGTAAGACTTTTTTATTTTTTTTAAATAGAATTAATATAACGAATTGGCTAACATAAATCCGTTAACTAGCTGTAATTGCCAACAGTTCAACAGGTGGTTATACCTATCGATAGCATCATAAATCGATAAAGTTGAATATTCGTTTAAATTTTAAACGTATTTCAATAGCACTTGTTTTTAACAGCTAAGTTTATGCGTTTTAGAAAAATAATTACTAGTCTTCCACTCCCAGTTCCATTAAAGAAACACAATTATCGATTACGCTATACGCATAATTTATATTTCCATTAATTTCTTTTCGTATTTCTTTAAATGACAAACTTATAAATTTACTTTTGAATTTTAACTAAAATTTAACTACCACAGATAGGTTGCAATTATATATAAAATGTATATATAATATATATATATAGATACATACATAAAAACATACAAATTAAATTAATTTTTAATATTGTGTGTATTACATATTACACATTTTACTTGTATATAGTATTATGGTCGAATATGTTATGTATATTAACTGTAAGATTACAATATTTTCAATTCTACCGATAGACAGTAGATAGACAATTTTTATATAGAAATGCGATACGTTTTCGACTATAACGTTGAGATTTACATAAAGAATACACGTGGACATCGCATGATTATATACTCGTACTCGTATATATGTAAGTATTTTATGTATGTAGACAGGCTGAGCGCTTTATAAATTTAAATGAGGTTTTCTGACTCTATTAATGAGTCCAAAAATTGCCACTTAACTAAATACATAACTCTTGCACTAGGCTAAAAAACTAGACAAAATGATAACTAATTAACAATTAAGGTAAACATTTATTGGAAATCTTGCAATGTGTATTTTCTTTTTTGCAGCGGAGTAGTTTTTTTTTTTCATTTTTGATTTTGCATTTAGACTGTTGTGTCGGGAGCCGGAGCAATGGGCTGCTTCGACTCGGACACATCCAAACGTGTGGCAGGTGCATCCGTTGCACCATCCTGTTGATCCGGCGCAATGTCAATGCGATGCGCCTTGCGCCAGACGACCAAATCCATAAGAAATGCAAGAAACATTATGCCAGCCGTAATGCCTGTTAGTTGGAGAGGATAAGTGATGTACAGGTCGAGATATGGCAGTGGAAACTTACCCAAAAAGTATCGTCTAAAGGTGTCCGCATCGTAGAGCGAACAGGCGCCATGTTTGCCACAAACCGACTTCCAAATGAGGCAGGCCGAGTCCACGACAGCGCCATAAATGATTGGACAAGGAACATTACCAAACAGCCCAATGGCCGACTGTATGACACCCATAGCCATGGCTTTATCTGATAAACAGAGTGATAGTTTAGCTGGTTAAGTGATCAAAAATGAGATGATTGTTTTACCTTTAGGATGTGTACAGCGCATGACGAGCAGCATGCTGCCCACCTCGGAGGTGGAATGCATAAATACGCAAATGGCAAAAATCAAAATAAAGTAGATAAAGTTCTTGCAGTTATTATCACAGTAACCATTGACCGCCTCAGCAGCTGTAATAAGAAAAAAATATAAATAATTTAATTAAGCCCATTTGCAATACAATATATTATTATAGACTCCTCAGAATCAAATTGAAAGTGTTGTTTTATGCTAATTCCGATATAAGGAGTCCATAAATAGTGAAAACTTAAGATTTAAATATTTGAATTTTCGATATTCGAGCCCATGATCTAGGGGAAAATAATTTTTTTTACAAAATTAATTATTTTTGAATGCAGAGTGAATAAAGAGGCCAAACCATTATCAAAATGACATTCCGCATGGAAATCGGTCTAGTTTTGACAAATTTACGACAATTCGAAGTTGGACGAACCTTGGACTTAGCAACTTTACAAGTCAAAATTTTTCTCTAATTTTCCTTGATTTTTTACAGAAAAATGAAACGTCTCAAAATCAAATTTAAAGTGTTATTTTATGCAAATTACGATAAAAGGAATCAATTAAAAGTGAAAACTTGAGATTTAAAATTTTGAATTTTCGAAAATTCAAAGGGGGGACCCTTAGCTTCGAACCCATGATCTAGAGGAAAATAATTTTATTTACAAAATTAATTAAATTTGAATGCAGAGTGAATTAAGAGGCCAAATCATTATCAAAAAGACATTCCGCTTAAAAATCGGTCTAGTTTTGACAAAGTTATGAAAGTTTGAAGTTGATTATGTAACTAAATAGCTGACTTAATAAATTATTTTTATAGTTAAGCTTCTAGACTTACCATCTGGAATGCAAGCACAGTCGGAGTAGAGTGTGCGATTGTCGCTGGTACGCAACGTGGAGCTGCTGCATCCGGCATGGCAGGCCGAGATGTACATTTTGCCATCGGTGCCACAAATTGGGGCAAAGTTCTCCTTATCACAGGTACAGTTGAGTACGGTGCTGCAGGCGGGCTCGATCATTGTCGGACTAGGATATGGGAATTGACATTAGTTACACCTGATCCTTTGCTCTGGACAGATTGGCAACTGACCTGTTGGCATTGCCAGCCTTGTAGCCCGCAAAATCATTGGTGCTGCAGCCAATGAACATGAGTATGATCATTCCGGCGGAGTAAACGAGTGCGGTGAATGCAATCCAGGCGGCGACTCCCCTGGCCGTTGGTTTGCGCTTCAATATGAATAAACCTGAGATTACAATGCCAATGCCCATGACGAGGATGCCACAAAAGGCGGCAATCATGTTCGCATCATAGGTGGCCAGGCGGAACTGTGTCTCCAGATACTTGGGCAGAAACGTGTACAATCCGGCAATGGGAAGCAGATGGAACACACACGATGCTGTGCGGAACATGAGTATATCGTTGCTCAGCTGACGACGCACCGTCTTGGGGAAGTCTAAAGAGAATCAGCAGTAAGTTAAATGTTTGACAAGTGATTGCACCGGCTGGCTTACCCTTCAGCTTGGGCTTCTCCTCCTGCTCAGGTGGCGTGGTGGCAGGCACAGCCTGCTGCTTGCCACGCAGCTGCTTGGGGAACGAGAACATGGCAATGGAGGCCAGCAACATGAGGCTGCCAATGGCCACAGGTCCCAGCCACCAGGCGCCAATCCAACGCGGATCACTGGCATCAAAACCGGGATTGGCAAAGTTCACATACCAGCGTGTACAGAAGCTGCCAACAATGAATCCCGAGGCGGGTCCCAGAATCCTCATGCCAATGGTGACAGCCATGTACATGGGCGACTGTTTGCTGCCCACATTGTCATCGATATAGGGTATGCCCAAGGTGGCCACAGCCGTCTGGCCAATGCCGGAGCTGAGCAGGCTGCCAAAGAAGATGCAGAGTACAATGACCGTGATCTTGGTGTGCGATGCCTGCTCCAACTGACGCTCCTCGGTGCACTCGCTGCCCGCCACTGTGCCATTGCCACCGAGCATACAGAGATTCGGATCGGTGGTATTGCTCCACAACGACGAGGATGACGAGGCGAATGGCGCCTGGGGCTTGAGAAAGACACTGGACTGCATCAGCTGCTCGCCAAAGATGAAGTGGGGCAGGGCGCAGGCAAAGGCCGCAATGGAGAAGAGCACCATGCCACAGGCAATCCAACGTGGTCGATGGCCACGTCCCGCAAAATACGTGAGCAACATGGCCGTGCTGATCTGACCCATCTCGCTGGCGCTGAGCAGGAAGCCCGTTGTCTTGGACTTGATCTGGAACAGCTTCTCAATTGTGGTGATCACAGACACAAAGTACGTCATGTACATGCCCTGGAGTATATATGCCAGCAGGAACACCACCATGAACACGTGCGTCGAGGCAAACCGACGTGCCCAACGCGGACGACAGCCAAACAAACCACAATTGGAGCCATCATCACCACCATTTAGATCCGAGTCAAAGTCGGATTCCTCGGATTCACTGCCTCGGGCATGTGCACCACCGGGCAGCTTGTAGCCACCGGTCAGCGGAGCCTGCTCATGGGCATATTTCTCGCGCAGATTATGGCCATTATGTCCATTATGTCCGTTGTGTCCATTGTGTCCATTGCCATTATTATTGCTGAGCAGACCGTTCTTCAGATTGTTAATATCCTCCGATGCCTTCCACTCGTTGTTGTTGCTCGGCGCACTCTCGTACAGCACCGTTGTGGGCGTTGGGGGCGTCACCGTGACCACATCACCATTCGTGCTATTGTGCTGGGCCAATAGCGGCGTAAATGCCTGTGTCGAGTCACGTCTACCGCCTCCATTCTGATGATAGGCATGTCCATTTCCATTTCCATTTCCATTCCCATTCATATGCACATTTCCATTGCTGTGTTGCTGTTGCTGTGTGGGCGTGCCATGTGCATGGGCGTGGCCATTGCTTGGCTTCTGTTGGCCATTTATTGCTGCGATTGCAGCTGTTGCTGGCGCTGGAGGCGCCTCAACATCGCTAATGCTTTTCATCATGCTGCACGTTGCGTATACGTAATGTGTGCCCGCTTTTTGCTGTGATGCTTTTTAGCTCTTGGCTGCAATTTGATTTGCTGATTGTGGCTAGCGACTGTTGAAGCTGCTCCTTTTTATTATTTTTTATTGCTACTGCTGCTTAAGTTGTCTTGGAAATTTGTTGTTCCATTTTCCTTTGGGGATGCTACATTGGAAATGAGTTCGCTTTCAATTTGAGTGATGTTCGAATTGTGTGTATGTGTATATGTGTGTGTGTGTGTACGTGTGTTTGTTGTGCTTGGCCAGCAACGAGGTAGTTTTGGTTGTCGTTCTTGTTGTTGTTGTCAGTTACTTCTTTGTTGCAATATGGCAGTGTTTAACTGGAAAGCAAAGCAAAAAAAAGGAAGGAAGTTAATAAAAGTTCATTCATCGGATGTATTTAAAGATATTTATTTTTTTAAATAAGTAAAATATAATTACTATTTTATTCTTTAAGAAATTAAATCTTATAAAAAGTATTTTAAAACTTAACTTGTTGAAAATATATATTTTGAAATTAAAGGAATTTTATATTCATATTTTTTGAAAGAAAACGTTTTATAAATAAATAAAATATATATATTTTTGTTTCTTATAGAAAATATATTATAGAATATGAGCTTTAAACTAAAAGTTAAGGATCGTAATGCTTTTAAGATACAAGTTTTCTAGCACAGCAAAATTTACAGCTACTATAACGCACTCAATAACTCAAATTTAGCACTCTAAAATGATATTTATAGTTTGCATAACTTCTGCGCCTTTTGGATAGGCAACAAAATATTTTATTTCACAAAATCACAACCTAATATTTCTTTTAATTCATTATAATTATTTTATTAGATTTAGAATTTCATTTTACTTCAATTTTGGAGAATCAATCTTATCATTAATTATAGTTTAATTATAATTATAGAAAACTGACAACTCACAATGAATAACCAACAAAAATTTGATTAAAATATAAAACTACGCGCGTTGTCTACGAGCAGGAAAATAAAACTGAGCAAGCAAATTGAAGCGCTGACTGCAAAAAGCGCAACACAAAAACTGTAGCACAAAAAACCAATTAAAAAAGCGTACCAAGTAAATACTGAAAGGCAGCAACAGTAGCAGAGGCAGCAGCAGAGGCAGAAGCAGCAGCAGAGGCAGAAGCAGAGCTTATCAGCTCATGCATACACTGACATATGCACATGCTGAGCGTCAACAAAGCGCAGCTAGCTATATTTATATATACCTATACTTATACTCAGAGTAATCGCAATAAGAAAAATAGTATAAAAAAATAGTTGCACACTTTTTTTTGGCAATATTTTGTTGGCTAAACTGATAACAGTTCAAGGTTAATTGATTAGAAATTTATGGTCAACCATGTTGTATGTGTTCTATTAATATATTTTAAATACGTCAATATATTTTAATAGGGGGCGCTATGAATTAGAGTGTATTTTTGGTTAACCTTACAAATCGGTAACAATATTAACGAGCGGATTGTAGATAATCTTCTTTTCGGATAGTATAGCAAACAATGATATATCACCATGCTTGGTAAAGATTACTCAAGCTTATTAATGAGTTATAGATTAGTTGAACATAGGGCCATATTCGGTATACTATAATTTGTCATTTTTGGAAACTTGTTACGTCGCCTTTATTTTAAAAATTAAGTGCAGTATTTTTTTTTTCAAATGTTCCTAAGTTATTAACGATTACTCGTATTAGGAGATATATAGTTTTAGTGAGTTCAACTTTTAAAGATTAAGATTAATATTACAAATTATTCTAGGCAAATCGACTCTATGAATTTTGTAATACAAATACTACAACTAACAATATACCGTTAAAACCTTTGAAAAAAAGATGCTTTAATATCTAAAACTTTCTTAATTTTTAACTAAAACCATAATATGTTAGTTTTGTAGAACTGCAATGAATTTAACTTTAAGTATGATCTCATTATTTATTGCGCTGAATAAACTGCACATAATTCTCATCTGGGTAAAAGCAAATATTAAAACAGTTTGTCTAAATCCCTCACTTTACGTATGGTATCTGTTATTGTTCTTGTTCTTGTTGTTGCTGTCTAAATTTCAATGTCAGCCAAAATATTCGCATGTTTATACTCATTATACAAGTATATATATTCTTGTACAATATATAGATACTTCCACTCAACTTTTTATTGCGCCACTTCTATGAGTTTTGCGGCATAGAGAATACAAATACCACGATATACTCTTACATATTATATACTCGAACAGATATTTTTATATATTTTTTTTAAAGCTATGACACAATAAAAAAATTTCGCTTTTCGTCTGCTCCTTCTCTATCTCTTTCCCTCTCTCTATCTCAGTCTGTCACTCTCTCTCTCTCTTTCTCTTTTCAATTGCAGACGCAGTCGCTGCAGTCGCAAAATCTTATCAGAAGCCGCGCAACCTCGCTGATAATGAAAGTGAAATTACTTCTTTGGCGTGTGAAAGAGTCAAAGAACAAATCAAATACATAAGCTTGAAGAAATGCACTAATAAATGTGCGCTATGTACTTTGTATCATGGCGCCTAGACCTTGAATTTATTTTGAATAACCTCGAATTTCGCAAATGAGGTATATTGAATGTGTATTTTATTATAAACTGCAACTGAATAAATTCACAAATATTAAGGGTATGCAAGTAGTTCATCATAGAAAAATCATAACTTATTGTGTTCCTATTGCGAATTTTTTGCTCAAAGAATTTTTCTATGGAATGTGCAAATTTCTAATATTACTAATTAGACGTGCGCGTGATTATTTCAAAATTATTTATACTCTTTGATAAGCAGTTGCACGTGTAAATAAGTTGCAACATTGCAGAAATTAATCGGTTAGTTCAGCAAGATCAAAAAGTCAGTTGTCAGGTATATAAACAATTTTAGTTTCAATACAAACAAAAACAATTGAGGAATTGGGATTGATTTTTTTATAAAGAATCGAAATCTTACCCAAAATTGTATGAAAAATTTGAGAGGATTAAAACATTGCTTGAGAATTGTAAATGCAAACAGTTAGATAACATATATGTATTTGAGTAGAGCTTTAAGCTGTAGATAACTGTTTGGAATTGTTCATTGCAAAACATGTCCATGCTGTTGTTGTCTGTGTGGCAACGAAGAGTGCGGCAGTTGTGGCAGATGCGGCAGTTGTGGCAGTTGCAAATGCTTATGCAAAGTAGATTTGAGCTTGGTTCAAATGCCTGGCTCTTTGGCCTGGTGCACTTGGCCAAGGGCTGACTGGTTAGCTTAGGCTGCCCAGTTACCAGTTCTACGTTCTGCGATACAAAAGAGCTCTACGAGAATGCTGCTAAGTACCTGACCACAGAGGACAGGTAAAGGTAAAGCACATTGAACCCACCCTGGTCACTGAACGGGACGCTTAGACAGTTCTTATGTGTGGTGTATGGTGTGTATGGTGTGTGTATCTATAACTATTCATATTGCTATTCATTTGGTTTGATAGATTGTTAATTGCTGTTCAATTTGTTGCTTACATAAAGAGCCAAAGTGTCAGATTGTTGAAACATTTGCTGATTTATCAGTGTCAATCATAATAAATGCAATTAAAGCCGCTTACGTAATAAAATAACAAAACTAACGTAATGTACGCCGATAGTTTCCATTTCAATTGAGCATCCCCTCAGAGTTATGGTCATAAAATGTCGACAAAAAACACCAAAAGTTATCAACGCCTAGAATCGATTTGATGCAGCGACAGGAGCAACATGCGGGCGACAGAGACAGAGAATGAAAGAGAGAGAAAGAGAGAGAGAGAGATGGCGAGGGAGAGGGAGAGCGAGCGAGAGAGAGAGTCGACTTAGTAAGTGACTCTCTCAATGCGTGTCGTTTTTCCGGTTTTTCGGCCAGTTGTTGCCACATCTTCCGCCTTCCGTCTTGGCCAAGTCGACAATTGAGGCGACGTAACTGCTGCTGCGGCTGTTGCTGTTGTTGTTGTTGCTGCTGCTGTTGGCTGACTAAGTTATTACGCGATCTTGTTTGGCTCAGGTGTGTGTGTGTGTGTGTGTCTCTGTGTGTGTGAATGTGCATTTGAATTGCGCAAGCGCAACTATTGCAAATTGCATACCAAACAGCTCAGTTGCAGTTGCTGTTGTTGCTGATGTTGCTGCTGCTGCTGCTGCATGCCAACATGCAACAAACCAGACACACAGGCAACGTGCCCAACCAGCAACATGGCAAACTGTTGACTAGACGTTGACAGCAGCAACAGAAACAGCAACAGCAACAAGTGCAAAAGCCGCAGAAGAAAGCCCGCAACAACAACAACAACAATGGCTAGAAGGCAACATTGAAAGTAAATTGCAGGCTAGTAGAAGATCATCATCATGATAATGATGGCCATGATGATCACAATGGATGAGCTAGTTGAAGCCAAATGTATGGACATTATCATGTTTCTTATCTTCATAATGAGCATGGCAACTAAAAAGCTGCTTGGCCACATTTCACTTTTAGCATAGAAATAATTTAGAACTTGTCTGCAACTGTTTGCTTTATGTTTGCTGGCTTACGAGTGGTAGCCAAGTGTTAGCCAAGTTATAACAAGATGCTTTGACAATTTAATCGCACGAATTCAAAAGGAAATTTCTAGAATCTTAAAATCAGTTGAAATCGAGTCATATAAGAGAAAATAAATATTTAGAAAAACTATAATATTATTAATACTTAAAAATGTAAAATAACAAGTGTAAAAATCCATTAATATGGAGTTTATTTGTTGTATACAAAAAAATATATTGAAAAAAATATAAAAATTTTTTCTTAAAATTTATTTTTTATAAAACGAATAACAATTCTCAAAGGTTTAGGTACATCTAATCTGTTTATCGCTTTTAAAATGTAATGCAAAAATCAAAAAATTGAATTGAGTGGTCGATCAGTCGGCAAATAACACAATATAATTATTACAAATATATATATATTGTAAATTAAAAATAAGTCGATTAAAAATAAAATTGTGTATACTCCTACATGTTATGAATCAAGTAGCTTAGTTTCGCTTGAGTGTACGTACTCTATTTAAATAAGCTTATCTGCGATGTTAGTGGACCATAGACCTATTCACAGAGTATATTTCCTGTTATACTTAAGCTGCATATTGAATCACTCGATTGCCGACTGATAAACAAAGCTCAAACTGTCCGCTAGTCATCCAGAGTTGAGTTTTGCTTCTAAACGCGTCACATTCACAACAAAATCAGCAGTTTTTTATGTAACCCCTTTTTCCCCCTCGGTTTTCGGACCTTGTCGCCTTGACTTTGACCTTCACACTGAAAACCGAAATTAAAACCAAGCCAAATACAGCAGAAAAAACTGATCGCTGTGTTTTTTTTTTTTTTTATAAACAAAATTTTAGACAGACGCAGAAATTAAAAAAAAAATCCAAAGTTGAACAAATTTGTTTACCACATTTACATATACACAAAATGTATATATTTATATGTAGATATATATTTGTTTAGCTATATTAATATGTATATCAACCTAATTGAAGCCCCGTTTCAAAGCTGAAAGTGTCAAAATTATCTGAGCTCTGTTTGTTTTTTATACACTTATTATTATTTCTTTTCAGCGTGATTCATTGCTGCTTTTGTTGATTGTTTTTTTTTTTTTTTACGTTTTTTTGTAATTCCTATTAAGGCAAACGATAAAACATTTTACATGTAGCAGAATCCAAATCTTGCGGATTATAAAAATTATATTCGAATTTCGAACAGTTTCAGAAATGTACAAATACGATTTCGTTGACGATTAACAGACTTATATGTACATTTGGTTTTTAAAGTGGAACACGCATGTTTATATGGTCTGTGCATTGTATTTACATATGTATACATGATTCATGGCACCATGACAAAAGGTGCGGCAACAAGAACTCAACAAGAAGCAACAACAACAACAAATGAAACAACAAAATAAACATGCAAGAAAATAATTATTAACTCACATCGAGTATTAAATACACTTAAAAATTTATTAAACAATTTTGTAAAAATTATATTCATCTTGTTTTGGCTTTATTTCCAAATAAAAACTAATAGAAAGTGTAATTGAAAAATTATTTTCTTTATTTCAAATACAAGCAAATTTGTTTCAAACATATTTCAAAAATTAAATAATTCTAACAATATGCCACAATTGATATGCTTTCTGTTAGAGTAAACAAAGCCAACTGATATTCATAAGATACAGACAATGTTGAACCATTTTTGCACATGGCTTTAGTGTATATATTTTATTTATTTTGTGAGCCGCAGTTGCTTTTCTTTATGCGCACTTTCAACAAAAAAAATATAACAAAAAAAAAGCAGCGAGAGGGAAAAAAACAAACTTCCTTTTTGACGGCGCTTGTTAAAAATGCCAAAATGCCAGGTAAGAAATGAAGCAAAAGAACAGCAGCCAAATAAACGAATCGAAAGCCAAGAAATATACAAAAAAATATATACGAAAAAATTAACAACCTTAAAAATGGCAGCGAAGTGTGCATAAATTTTTGAAATGTCCGCAAAGAGCAAAGCGACAGCCAACAAAAAAATATAACAAAATATAATGAAAATATAAAGAAAAAAAATAAAATAAAATGAAAAAAAAGAAACAAACCTAATGAAATGCAATCAAAAATGCATTTTAAGAGGACTGCATTAAGTCGGGAGCTGTGGCAACGGTTACTTGTTCCTGGTACCTGTTGGCCAATACCTTTTGGACCTGGACAACAGAACCAGCCGTTCCAATTCGGTTCCCAGTATCTGTCCTGAAGATCAGAACATGGCGCTGATGTGCGCTGGCACAGCCAAAAAAAAAAGAAGATGTTCAAATTTATTTAAGCATATTGCCGGCAAAATAAAATAACAAAAAATAAGTAACGAAAATACAAAATAAATTCAAGAGATTGCTTTTTGCTTTCCCGAGACAATTTACATTTGTCATTTCGGGTTACAGTGTGGCAAGTCTATTTAAAAATGGTCCCAAATTACACTAATGTTAAGGAAATTAATAGTTTAAATTTAATCAAATAAAACATATAAAATAATCTTGAAAAATAAACAACAAAATAGAAGCTTAATTAAAATAAATAAATATAATTTTTAAAATATAAATAAAATAAATTAAAAAAATTTTAAATATATTTTTAATGTAGAAAACATTATATTTCTAATATCACTATATAAAAGAGCACACATTATTGTATAATTAAATTTTTTAAGCACTTTTAAGGTATTTTTGAACCACTGTGCTGCGTAAAAGGAGTCATCGTTGTGATCGTCAATGCCAGAGAATGTTGCGTCTGCCATTTATAAGAAATATTCTTAATTTAAACAGAACCTTATGTCTGATTGATTGAGCTGCTGATTTAAGCGGCTTTCTTTCTGTGTGTGTGTGTGTGAGTGTGTGCAGATCCTGGGCCAGGTGATTGGGCCAGTACGAAATTTGGCAAGAAGGTGCGTTGAGGTGTTAACTTGCCTTAAATGTTCAGCCGACAGTACCGTTATAACGCTAATTGAAGTCTTATAAATTGTTTGGCCAATTTAAGTTTCTTTTTTCAGATTTTTCTTATATTTTCTTTTTTGGGCATCGGCCAATTTAGCAAAAATGCTCGTAAATTTTAGTTGTTAAAGTTCATTGATTTAAGCAATTAACGCCTAATTAGATGGACGAGTGTATACTCATATCTCTTAGTCATGGCCATTTGCATAATATTCAGTTAATAGAGAATCATCGAACAATGAAATGTATTCGTTGCCAAGAACTTCACTCAAAGTGTCAAGTGGTTTGGGCCACAGAAGTTGGCAAGTTGTTGATATCTAGGCCTGGTTATAGTCAAAAATTCAATTCTCTTTTTTTTTGTCTATTACTTATTCTTCATTATTTGTTTATGAATTTACTAAGCAGTTTTTGCGCCTCGCTTTTTTGCTGCCACAACCACAAAAACCTTCCCCTCTCCCCCCTCAGCCCCTACACAATCCCTAACACTTTAACAATATTTTTCAATTGTTTAAAATTCTGTGCATAATTTGCTGTGTGCGTGAGTATGATAATTTTTTGTTGTTGTTGTTTTTGATTGTTTTTGAAGTTTATTTTTTCGGGAATCATTTTGTTGTTGTTTTGTGGGGTTTTTGTGACTCTTTTGTGAATTTCCACTAAGCGCCAAGTGGCTTTTTTTGGCGTTACATTTTAAATTAAGTGTTTATTTAAGGCTGGGCCCAAGACATGCCTGCTTATAAGTATTTGCTTTTTTGTTTTTTGATTCTTTGTTGATTTTAAAACTCATTTACTTACTTGTTGTTTATTTTAGTTGAAGTTGGCATCTGTAGCTTCAAAGTGGAGACTGTAAATAAAAAAAAATAAAAAGATAAATTATAGTCAAATTGCCAACACGAATTAAAGGAAAGAGTATTTAATTATAAAAAAAATTTTATAGTCAGTACTTTAGGATACAATTTTAAATCAGTTATATAAATTGTATTTTAATGAATTTCAATTGGCAACAGCAACAGCTTAAAACACACAATAAAATACTCAATTATAATTAATATTTAATAATTTTTAGTGTGCCTTTGCATATATTAAATATATATTCAGATGTGTACATACTTATGTGCGTGTTTTATAGCTGGTTAGCTTAATTAACTGGTAGCTCCGCAAAGCATCGCAATTGCTTGTTATAATTTACATGCAAAATTCTAGTCATAAAAAGCAGTAACAACAACAGCAATAATAATAAAAAAACAACAACAACAAAAAACATTAAAAAAGAGGCAAACAAGCATCACAGACTGCACGTTTAGTTGGCCCATAACAATTACAGCAAAAGTGATTAACAACTCTAAAGCAACGACAACAAGAATCAGAGCAACTGCAACTGCAACAGCAACTGCAGTCACAGCAGCAGCAACTGCAACAACAGCAACAACTGAAGCCG
Organism: Drosophila innubila; assembly: GCF_004354385.1. Classification (NCBI taxonomy): domain Eukaryota; kingdom Metazoa; phylum Arthropoda; class Insecta; order Diptera; family Drosophilidae; genus Drosophila; species Drosophila innubila. The sequence continues at coordinate 11,219,365 of NW_022995376.1, forward strand.
ATCAGCAAACAAAACAAGTTCGTCGCTGCATTGCGTGTGAAAACAATTTATGAACGAGCATTTAAACAATTTTTTTTTTATTGCAACAAAAATAATATGCAATAAAAAACGCATTACAAGGGGGCAAAGTGTACAATGAATGCAAATGTTGTCTACAACCATACACAACAACAACAACAGCAACAACATCAACAGCGACAGCAACTAAAATCGATGTGAACGGGCAGCGACAATGGCTGCACGCCAGCAACAACTACAAATAAGACACCAACAGCAACAGCAACAACAACACAAATCGACAGTATAAAAATAAAAGATAAATGAGCGCAACTGTCTGTCGGTCTGTTTCAGTCTCTCTGTCACTTTTGTGTGTGTGCGTTTGTGTGTGTGTGTGTGTGGAGTGTGTGTGTGTGTGTAACAAAAGCAACAGCTCAAGTAGCATTGCATTGAGATAGGTCAGTCACACACAAAAACACAGATACACATCGCCATAAACACACACATAAATACAAACACACACACACACATACAAACACATACGCATATAAATGCAACGCTGCACTCGCTGCCAAAGCTCAATATGCAGTTACAGCTGCAGCGCTGCTGCAGTGACGCGACGCCAACGATAACGTCAACGCTAACATTATGCCGACAGCGACGTCAACTGCTCTAATTACTCTGCACGTAAATCGTTGCTTGGGGTGGGGTGGCAATTCGGCCTCCCCAACAATAGCAATAAAAAGAACAACAACAATAGTCGACCCATTCCAGTGTTGCCAAGCGTTGCATCAACAATAACAACAGCAACAACAACAACAACAATAACACCAACTAGCAGCATTAAAACAAGTTTTTGAGTTAATCTCAGTCTCAGTTTCAGTTTCAGCTGCAGACTCTGCTGCTGCTGTTGTTGTTGCTGTTGCTGCGTCTGTTATTGTTGTTGTTGCTGTTGCTGTGCCATGTAAAAACTTACACAATCGCCGCAGCGCACGCACGCATACAGATGCAAAAGCATCTGTGCGGAGCTTCCCGCTCAACGATTCACTTTTCTTTGTGCAATTTCAATAATTTCGTGCTTGAGCATGAGAGCAAGAGGGAGAGACAACAGATAGAGAGCATGAGAGCCAAGAGAGCGTGAGCATAACAAATAAAAAAAAGCTCTATTGCAGTCGCTGAGAGCAGCGCAGTCGTTAACTTGCACTTTCTGCTGCACTTTTGGGTTTTACATATCATACGTAAATAGTAGTAGATTTGCTTATTTTTTTGGCAGTATATTTGTAATTTGAATGAAAATTAAAAGCATTTCGATTGTATTTTCATTTATTATTAATATTAGCTGTTGCTTAGCTTAAAAAATCACTTACTTTATATACATATGCTACAAAATGCATACCTATGTAGATATGTATAAATTTAGTAGTAGCTGAGTCGGTTTGACCTACCACAACACAATAAACAGTGCACCCCAAAGTTAACAGCGCAATCAAACGCCCTACAAAACTTCAACCCCTGCAGATGCAGAGAGCTTTTGTTCTCTCACTGATTTGAGCTGCTAGAGAAATGGGGTTGCGAGACTTTTTTTTAACAATACAGACAACACAAAGAATGTTGCGCAACTGCCAAAAAAGAAAAAAAAAACCAAACCAATAAACCCATTTGATATACCAGACAAATGTCTAGACATAGAGTTGCTGAGGGGTGTGGTTGGCGGGGAATTGAGCTTATGGACAGATGCGTCATGCAATGCAGTCAATTAATGTTAATGATCATTATAGTAAGTCGCATTGCCATTTGCTTTTATTGTGACATAATTAGTGAAAGTGAAATTGATCAGCAAAAGTGCAGCAGCCGCAACGCAGTAGCAGCAGCAGCAATAACAGCATTTCGTATTTTTAGCCGCTCAGTTGCTGCGCTGTCAATAGACGAAAAAGCAGCGCAGCGCACCGTGACGCCAACGTTGACGTCGACGTCGACGCTTTGGGAGAGTGCGCGCAGCGGCCTCAAATGTGAAATGAAAATGAAATTAAAATTCAAAATGAAAATGAAAATGAAAATATTGCAAAACTTAAACACGCACATGGACAGGCGATGAATGCAGCTGTATTTGTGTGTGTGTGTGTGTATGTGTGTGTGTGTGTGTGTGAAAAGTGCATTGACTTGACGAGCCTACCTTGACGGTGAGTGTGTGCATGTGTGTTTGTGTGTATGGGTGTGTGTGGCATGCGACCAACCCACATTGCCTTTGCCAATTTGTATTTTAAAGCGCTGTCTGTTTGTCTGCATTGTTGTTGTTCTTTCACTATTGTAAATGCAAATTACGTTAATGCTTAATACAATTTGTATTATATTGCAATTTGTGTGGTTGTGAGTGAGAATTGTGTAGTGGGCAAATCATTAATAGATTTTTTAAATTTTTGGCCTGCAGCCATATCAAGCCTTTATTCATTTAATTAATTACATTTATTTATTTCTTATTTATATAATTATTATTTATTATGATATATATATTTTTAATTTATACTTTTTGCTATACCTTAAATTTTTTTATCTATTCACTCTAAAATTTAAATTACATACATCTTATTTTAATTACTATTTAAAAAATCATATTTTCTAATTTTTGTATTTTAAATTATTGCTTGTCGACTGTTAAATAAAGCTACACAAACTTAAATATTAATTTATTTACATAGATGTATTCATATATATTAATGTAGTTGCTATTTAATTGTCGAACAAGCCGCGCCCCGTTTATAAATCACTTGAAATTACGCAGGCGGTTTTGCACCGTTTTCACATGTCGTATGCGCAATATGCGCATTGCCCACATCACGTATACGCCGCGTTGTACACTGTACGCAACTGTAGTGCGCCTCGCCGTCTGGCACAATTAACGGGCAGGCAAGTGCATAAATAATAGTAAGTAATGCATATTATCAAAAGTAAAACGCTTTCATGCACTTTAGTGCAGTTTACTGCACTTTGGCGCTGCACGCGCAAAACATTTCGCCTCGCTTGATTTGTCTCATTGTGTTACTAATTTGCGGGCGCATTCATAGTAGAATTTGTGCAACAATGTATAGAAATTGTTGCAAATTGTCAACAGCGAGTAAACAAGACAAGAAGTGAGCAAAAAAAAAAAATGAATGAAGAATGCAAGTGGCGAAACTAGTTTAGTAGGAATTTTATGTGTCCAGTGCGGGTTACGTGGCATTCAATTGAATAAGTGCCACAAGATGGGGCAAAATGTGTGTTAAATTGATTGAGCGTCATTCAGTTATTTACGAGCCAGCCCCCAAAAATGCCATAAATTAATGCGCAAACATAAAACAAGTCTACTTAAAAATGCATTTCGTATAATTTTCACAAAAAAGTCAAACATGACAAGACTTCTCTGCAGGGAGTAGGGAGTGGAGTTGGGAGGGGGGTAGTTGGAAACGCAGACAGAGACACAGTCGCTGCCAGCTTGCCTGGCTATGAAAAGCGAAAACTGGGTCAACCTGATGCAGCTGCCTACGCAGCGAGCGGACGTCGAGAGCTGCGTCGTTGTCTATCCGGCCGCAGACGCTACAAATATGTAACTCAAGAGATATGCAAGCCAAATTGTATCAGTATCTGAGCCAAATAAAAGTCCAAAACACCGAAATGTATAAAAATAAGTAAAGCGACTGTAGCTCTGAGTGTGCGACTGTCAGATACCCTCTACATCCGGTTCAGCTCTTTTCGTTTAGTTTAATGTTTAATGTACATAGACAAATTGCATTTGCTTTTTTATACCCTTTTCGTGCACTCTTTTTCGCATAGGGTATACAGCAAGTTCACTGCGAAAAATCATAAAAAATATTATAAATCATTTGCTGGCGCGTTGGAAAAGTAAAAACAGCAGCAACACGACGCCAAAAATTTATGTATCTCTTGGATTTCACCCACGCCGCCATCAATTCAACAACAGCAACAACAGCAACTGCAACAACAACGTGGGTCAAGTCGCAACTTGTTTTTGGCTGGTTTTTTGTGTGCAATGCATTCACCATTGCGTTTTGGTAATCGCATTTACCTTCTTATCAGCAGCAACAGCATCAGCAACAAGCATTGCAGACACGCGACAACAACAACAGCAGCAGCAGCAGCAACATTGTTTGCAAATGCGCACAGTGATAAACAATAAATAACGACAATAGTTTGGGGCTTCAATTTGAACAACCATGTTGCAGTGATCATTGCATTTGCTCCACTGTGCGAGGCCTACAATGTCTACAAGTCGTGATTCCGATTCCGCCTGCACACACACGTTCACTTTCAAAATCAGTGAAATGTAACCGACAAATACAAAACAGAAAGAAGAAGAAGTGAATTGATGTTGCATTGTTGTTGCTGCTGCTGCTGCTGCTGTTCTCACTGTTGTTGCTTTAGTTATTCACATTATTCATTTGGCTTACAAATAGAGGTTAATTTATTGTGACTTGATCAAAATGAGTCGCACATAAAGTACAAAGAGAAATGCCAATTGAATTTGCAAAGGAAAAAATCACTAAATTATCATAATTCACTTATATCAGGGAATTCCACTGAAACAATTATAAATATCGGTTCCGGTGCGTCCGGATACAACTCTTCAGGTAAAATGTTATATTTCGGTTTTGCATAAATTTAAAAAAATTTATATGCAAAATGAATTTAGAGGCCAAACTATGATCAAAATGACATTCCGCTTGAAAATCGGTTCAGTTTTGACAAAGTTGTGAAAGTTTGAAATTGGTCGAGCCTTTGATCTAGCAACTTTACAAGTCAAAATTTTTATCGATTTCACATAATTTTTTACAGAAAAATGAAAGGTCTCAGAATCAAATTTAAAGTGTTGTTTTATACTAATTACGATATAAGGAGTCGATTAAAAGTAAAAATTTGAGATTTAAAATTTTGAATTTTCGAAATTTCAAAGGGGGGACCCTTAGCTGCGAACCCATGATCTAGAGGAAAATAATTTTTTTTACAAAATGTATTAAATTTGATTGCAGAATAAACTAAGGGGCCAAACCATGATCAAAATGACATTCCGCTTGAAAATCGGTTCAGTTTTGACAAAGGTATGAAAGTTTGAAATTGGTCGAGCCTTTGATCTAGCAACTTTACAAGTCAAAATGTTTATCGATTTCACATAATTTTTTACAGAAAAATTAAAGGTCTCAGAATCAAATTTCAAGTGTTGTTTTATACTAATTACGATATAAGGAGTCGATTAAAAGTAAAAATTTGAGATTTAAAATTTTGAATTTTGGAAATTTCAAAGGGGGGACCCTTACCATCAAAATCAATCGAATGCTGTGTTGGTCGAAAAAATAAAAAAATTTTGTAATTGAACAAAATTTAAATGCAGATTGAATTTAGATGCCAAACCATGATCAAAATGACATTCCGCTTGAGAATCGGTTCAATTCTGACAAAGTTATAAAACTTTGACAACACAAGGTTGCCAGATCAGACTCTACACCCTGAAATGATTAAGCAGCTGAGTGTGTGGCAACCTTTGTTTTCATTTGACGACCTACATCCGAAAGAAGAAAAACTTCTTGCAGCTGCAACTGGCAATTAAATCAATCTGTAAAGTAAGTTTATCGACTTTGGCCCTACCACAATGCAAACGAGCGCAAGTCTCAATGTCAAGTTGGGGCCATGTTATTGAACCAATAACACAGAGCCTCCATTCATATGAAAGATACAAGATACAATTGTAAGTCAGATGCAGCAGCGGCAGATAAAACTTCAAGTGCGGAGAAAACTGAATGAGCATCCGCAACAAGAGATTCAACAGCAGCGGCCTTCATTGTTGATCTGACATTGAAGTCGTTATACACGAGATACTTGCAAGTAACTGCATACATATTAAGATACAAATGTATCTACAGTTAATCAAGTAATTGTTTGACACAATAAAAAATTTACACATTATGTTAAAGAGCACAAATGTTTTTTAAAATATTTTACTTTTTAACTGAACAAAAATATATACTTTTCTTATAAATAAATAAATAAAATAAAGAGATCCTTGGTGTTTAAATATTTTGAAAAAATAACTAACAAATATGTAAATATTTAAATATGGTCAAGACAATTGCTTGACTTACTGCATGTGAATTTGTTGCGTTGACATAATTTATTAAATTGCATGCAAATTATATACAAAGCCTTTCTTGCCAATTAACGTCAAATGCCAAATAAGTCAGCGACTGTGCTTTTGTGGCAAGTACCAAGTGGCATGTGGCAAGTGGCAATCGATGACGCGCCTGCACTTGCATTCCACGCAAGTTTCTGACCATAAAGAGAGCGAAGTGCAGTTGCAATTGCAATTGCAATTGCAGTTGCCGTTGTTGCTGTTGCAGTTGCAGTTGCTGTTGCAGTTGCAGTTGCTGCGTGTCTGTGGCACTTCATGTTGCAACAAACGGCAACTGCACTTGACTTACTTGCTGTATGTCTTTCTCTCTCTCTTTCTCTGTCTATCTTTCTTGCAGTGTATATGTATCTGTATCTGGTAACTGCCATCTGCGCAATGCATTTCACTTTCATTATGATGCAGTCGCTTTTTGCCACTAAAAATGGCAACGAGCGTTGCCAATGCCAAATGTGTGGTTTTTCCAAGCCGAAAATGAAAACCAGTTAACGGCATACGGATTTTCCCATTTGCTCATTCCCCAGCCCCCTCTCCGACCTGCCTCTCTCTACCGCTCGCTCGCTCTCTGTCTGATTGGCATCAGCTGACAGCTGCCTGGCTGCTCACCTGGCTGCTCACCTGGCCGCTGTGTAGGAGGCGCCTCTTTTGTCTTTTCATTGTGTTTCTGTTAGTTGTTTTTACTTTCTTCTAATAGATCGTTAGCTTTGCTTTGAACTTGCAGTCAGCTAGTTTGTTTTGTTGTTGCTGTTGTTGTAGCTGTTGCAATTGATTGCTTATTGTTAAATGAAAATGGAAAGTCATTTTCTATGCAGCTGACGCTGACTCTTTTTCATGGGCTTATCCATTTACAAAAAAACCCCCTTATTCCCCTTGCCCTTGTACGCATATACACACCTTTTGTTTTTTTTTTTTTACACTCACTTTCCCAAAATAATGAACGGAATTTCTGACTTACAAAGTGCAAGGGGCGTGTTGAAGTATTTAATTCATTCGATAGCTTCAAAATTCTTGAATGAACTTTGTTTTTCATTTCATTCCCATTACTTGATATTTTTGTAGTACTTTTATTGATTTGCCAGCTGAGCAAACGGCAAGCGAAAGTAATTACAGTTAGTCATGCAATCAAATAGCAGACATGCCACCCTTCAGCTCCTCAATTTCCTCACCCTCATCCGCACTCTCTCCCTCGCACACTTGAGCACAGAACGTCATGAAGATAAGTTCCCATTGAGACTTTTGTGCACTGAACGAAACAGACGATAAAAGCGAAATGCATAAAATGCAACCCCAAACTGCTGGCCTCTCAATGATGACTTTCTCACTGTGTAAACCCCTTGCCTCTTCTTTACCCCTAACTCCCCTGTATACGCCCGCACGCAACAGAATCAATTTTTATTGGTTACACAACGTCGACAGCGCCAGTTGAAGAGTGCATTGAACCCAAACTCTCATGACTTTTAGTACTTCTTCGAACGCTTAGTACATTAACGACAGTTGCTCTGAGGTATATGCACTTTTTCATTTACTACGTAACGAGAAGAAATGCATATGGAATCTTAATTATACATCAAACATTTTTTTAATCAAAAAAAAAGAAAAAAACAAAATTGATCCGTAGATAAATTTAATTGAAATTAAAGAGTATCAAGTCTTCATTACTATAACAGCGAAATATTTCAGTTCTCCTTTCTGCTTGTTGTAGCTTCCCCTTTTTGTGTATTGTTGCCTTGTTTTTGTTGCTGTTGGCAACAACTCTAAGTAAATAGCCACTGTTTGTATCTATATACAAATGCTGCTACAGAAACTTTTGTCAACTATTATATAATACAATTTAATTGATTTACGGCTTTTGAGAACAGCTTATTAAAATTTTTAGGAATATTATAATATTCTTTTGATTTAAATGAACTCCATAATAATGATCAATTATATAAATCTGTAATAACATAAATTCTATTGGTAAATTCAATAATTTTATTAGTTCATTGCGTTCAATTACAATCCATTTCATTTATTTCATTTTAAGCTACATTTTCTAGTCCAGAACAGATTTCTCTCACAATTTCAATATGTTATTTTCATAATCCGACCTCTTGACCTGATTCTCTCAATGAAATCGATTCATTATCGTTTATAGGCACTCTTTTCTATCGCCTGAAGAGAGAATTGTCATAACTTTTCTTTTCTAAAGCCACAACGGCCTACGCAACAATTCTTGAGATAACAACACACGCACCGGCAAATAGAAACAACAACAAATGAAGAAAAAAAAAAACAAAAATTATATAGAAATAAAACAAAACCTAATAAAACTAAGAATCATAAAAAAATCGTATTTAGTTCAACCGAGTTCATTGACACAGAAAAAGAAATCAAAATATTGAGAACGTTTTTATTTTACTTATAGGCGCCTACAATCTCTATGCGTATACGTATCTTATGCCTGCCCCCTTTTTCTCTGCCCCTCTTTAATGCTACACATGCACACGCACTATTTATATACCCTGTAAATAATGAAAATAGGTGGAGAATGGGTATTCTCGCTTTGCATTGCAATGTATCTTATAATTTATAGAGTATATAATTTTTAGATCTCTTTAGTTCCTATGCTATCTCTTTAAAGCCGTCTGTGACTTTGTTTGTGAATCTCCAGGGTATCTTCAAGCCAAGCAGTCGCAACAAGTGCTTTTTACTTGTCTTAATACAATTTTCTATCACAATTTTGTGTGTAGTTTTGTTGTTTTATTTCAGTTGATTTTAGTTAGTTCGACTTATCGATATTGATAGGGACAACGTCATCGTAGAGCTAAAGATACGGCTGTACGAATACCCGTATACTAAGTAAGTACAAAATGAGTGTTGCTCGGAATGCATAAATTTTGATAGCTCGACAATTGCCAATCGCCTTGCCGTGAACTTGAATTTTGAATTTTGTGAAAGTAAATTGAATGTGAAACTAAATTCTTCTGCTACTTGTACACATGTATGGTATATTGTATATTGCCGAACGAGAACTGATTTCTAATTAGCTCTAATTTATTTGATTTTAGGGTTTTTCAAGTGCTGTAATTAGATGTGCGTAGAGCTCACATTTTGGCTTCTAACTCGACATTATCGATTTGAATGCGAAAGTCTTGAGTGTGTGTCTTGCTTTTGTGTGTCCATAGATCATTTGCGGGTGAAAGTTTTTTTTCGACTCGCTCAAAAATTGTACACACTCACAGAGAAACATACACGAGTGTATGTGTGTGTGTGTGTGTGTGTGTGTGTGTGTGTGAGTGTATAGGTTTCATTTACTTTTATTATTCGAGCTCTGGAGCAGCTTATCTATTGAATATCAAGTTATGCATTTGAATTTCGTTTTGTCACCTGCGGCTATTTATCTTCTCGCTGCGTGCGCTTTGTTTTATGGGCCCACAGGGCGTATACATATATCTACAATATATAACCATATACCTATCTATAAGCCCAGACAATAACTGTGCGCTTGAAGAGCAACAACCGTCCCTCTAGGTATTTTGGTTATTTTTCTTAAGGTGAAATAGAAAATACACACGACACGTGTTGCCAAGTTGCCGAGTCATAATTTTATTTTTATAAGCCAGCTCCAACTGCTGAGAAGGAGGAAGGGGTAAGTGGGGGGAGGGGAACCTTTTCTATAAGCCAAGTTCAATATAAACACTTTACGCACACATCGGCACATTCATTGACGCGCAATGAATGAAATGTGGCATATTAGATACTCAGTATCTAGATACATTTGTATCTGTATCCGTGTCGTATCAGAATGCGTGGCGTACGCACGCTTTCGAAATAAATTATATACGCTACGTAGCTTAAGAATATATGTATGGGTGTGTGTGTGTGTGTGTTCTTTAGATTTATTTGCCGAAAATTATGACAACAAAAAAGATTAACAAAATGACTTTTTGCGCTTAAAAGTCGCGAATAAAACAGCTGCCACGCCCCATTCATAATCTCTTTCTCACTCTTTTTCCCACTGTCTCTGTTTTTTCTCTTTATTTTCGTCTGTCTTTGTTATTTGCTTTTGAAGTTCGTCAAACAAGAAATTGAAAAATATATCAAATAAATTGTAATCGAAAATTTAATACCCTACTTTGAACTGTAATTATTTAGAAGTAGCCTAATTTTAAGCATATATAAATATAAGAAATCTAAGTGATAATTACTTCTAAAGCTACTTATGCACATAAATTAGCAATTATTTATGTTAAGTGAATCTCTATTTTTGTTATAACACAGCTGACTTAACTTAAGAATTCTAAAACGTTGCTGTCATCATTTCATTGCTCAATTTCCCATTTGTAGGGTATAGAAAAAAACGAGCGATTAAATACATATAAATTAACAAAAGAACGAAGACGAAAACGCACGCACAAATAACATTTATATATATTTTTTAGCACTAGGGTTTTGAATAATGTATAGAGCGTAGAATGGCATAGAATGAAAAAAAAAAATGAGAGCGCTTGAAACTTTAAGTTTTTGACATTCGCCAGAGCCGTAGTGTAGAAGAGAGAGAAATAAAGAGGAGAAAGAGAGGGGTATGAAGAGGAGAAGATGGAGGTTGGAGGCTGTGTGCTATATAGAAATGCCGGCTGCGTTATGGTTGTGTTTAAGTCAAGTTCAAGGACTGTCAATTAAATTGAAATCACTTGCTAAAGAGACGCGACGCAACACGAGCAAAACAAGCTACAAGTTGCGAGTTGGGGCTGTGTTGCAGGGGCATGGCGGGTGTGGCAGGCTCTTCTTGTGGCTTATTTTGAAATCACTTAAGTATAGCACGCAATACACACACTACTGCCCGTGTGTGCGTGTGTATGTGTGTGCGGTATCTGTGTGAGTTTGTGTTGTAGTTGTAGTTGATTTTTGCACGCAGCTTCTTTTACATTTTATATGCTTCTTCTATCTTCTTGCGGCGGATGCTGCGTAGTTACAGGTCCGCAATTGTGTTGATGATACGACTACAGCAACAACAACAAAAACAACATCAAGAACAACATCAATTCTACGATCTTTCTAGTCAAGTGTCAAGTCAGACAGTCAAAGTTGTCAACTTTTGAAAAAGAGTATTTTTAACTAAGGTAAAACAATATTTATATCTAAAGCTAATTATGATAGGTATGAAAATAGTCTAAATATTAAATGATTTTAGAAACGACTTCGATAAAATGGAAAGTTTAATGGATTGATGGAAAATTAAATACAGATTGTCATGCAATTGTTTTAAAAAATACAAAAATTCACCTAATTGTATTTTAGTTTTAAAAATATTAATATCGAATTACTATTATTATTTTTTATAATTTGTTCTAAAAATAATCCTCAATTTAAAAACAATTAAAACAATCATTGCAAAAGGATTATTTTGCCCAAATAATTATATGACTTTATATCTAATCTCAGGTATAATATAATAATTATTATAGATCATAGTACTCAGGTAATATACTTATTATTTTAAATCATAACTAATAACTAAGAGTTAAATACACTTTTTAAAATAGTAGGATTATACAATTTTCCAACCATATTTTTGGTTGTTTCCGATTTTCATAAAAAAAAATTTTAAAAAATAGTAAAAATGTTTTTTGCTATAAAATCCTAATTTAAGACAGCGGCATTCATAAGAAAAAGAAGCGTATTCAAGCGTATTTTTCGTTCTTTTTAGACCCAAACTTTATTCCAAAGTAATGACAATAAGTCTCCATTTAGTTTGTTAATTCTATTCACACCCAAACTTCAAGCGCTATCAAAACCACACGAAACGATTAAAAATCAATTGAAACCGTGTTTTTAGGCCAACTTTCAGTTTTCAAATTGAAACGAGGTTTTCGCATATAATATATACAGATTTACGATTTTCAAATACGATAAAATTTGGTCATAGCCAGCGGCTTTGATACGCTTTAAATAAATGCATAATTAATGCCGCATTTTATTAATGTTGTTAGCGTTGTTATACAGAAATTAACATAATAGCACGATGCCATGCACAATGTAGTTTGTTTGATTTTATTTCTCTCTTTTCAGCTACAACAGATGCTATTGGCAACAGTTTGAGATACTTCACGTGCTCAAGTCGAGTGTTAACTTGGCTTAGATGCGAGTTATTAGCGCATTTTTCAAATAGCGAGCAGTTGTTTCAACAATTTGTAAATGCTATGACTAAAATGTGAAAATTGCTTTTAGCCAACAAGTTGAAATAAATAATGTATCTTATAGATATAGATATATGTATCTGCATGTTTGGCATATGTCAATCTATCAACAGCAGACAAAGCGGAAATTCGCGGCGTTTGTCACGCACAAATATAGCGACAGACAGAGACAGGGCTAGCGAGTGACAGAAACAGCAAAACTTAGTGAGAGTGCGTGTGAAAGAGAGAGAGAGAGAGAGAGAGAGAGAGAGAGAGAGAGCAACTGCTAATATTTTGCCAATAAAGCCATTTCGCTGTGTTTTCAAACTCAATTTTAAATGGTTGCTGTTGTTGTTTATTATTTTTGTTTCTTTTAGAAGTTTTGTATGCCAAGAATTTAAATTAGTAGTAAATCTGGTTTTGTTTTTTTTTGTGATTTCGGGTTCTTTTTCTGCCGCTCGATTCTTGTTTCGTGATTCTTCAGCTTGGCTGCTCTTTTCTGCGACGTTATTACAGGTGGAATTCTCCTGTTATTGTTGCTTTTATTATTGTTTTTGCTTTTTTCTGCTCTTGACTTTTACACATAGAAAACTAGCCAGAGCCTGCCCACAGATATAAAAGTAATAAAAATAAATAAATAAAAATTCCAGTTTGCATGAAAACGAAATTCTAAGACATTGATAGTTCCAGACTGAATGGCTCGAACTTTAGGAATATTTAAATTTAACAAAAAGTACAATATTTTATAGAATATTTGGTATTTTTAACGCAAAGATTACTACCGGAATTTGTATAATTAATATGATAATTTTATAGAACATATTTTTACAAAATGCTGAGTCATTTATAAATTTGTAGTAAAGTGGAATATCGAAATATAAATATTTTAATAATAAGTTTAATAAATTAAATAAATTGTGCTACTTGGAAGGGAAATTATATCTCGTATCTCTTTATATGCAAATCAATTGCATCTGCATATAAATTTATGATAATGTCCTCAAAGTGGGTCATATTTGCACTGGGACTGTTGTCAGAACCAACTTGTATAATCTGGCTTTCTTTTATTAACCCTTTTTCCTCTGTTGAGCAAAATAATTTAAAAGTGAAACTCAAAATTTAACTGCAAAAAAAAAAGTACTGTGCAAGCTCAAGATAAACATGGCCTAAACAATTCCTGAATATTTAAGAGAGCTGCAATATAAACATTTACACTCACACATACATGCATGCATTAATTAAACGTATGTTTATTGATTTTGCCTGCCATTTTTAAATGCTGTACTTAAGCATTTATTTATGCATTTTTTTGCTTTTTTTATTTTTGGTAGGCTTTCATTTCGCTTTTGTGTTGTGGCCTTAAATGCATTTGCAGGCGATATATGCATGTATCTTTCAGTGCGTCTGCTGCCGTATCTGTATCTTTATCTGTGCGTATTTACATGTTTTTGTTGTTGCTGATCTTGTTGTTGTTTTTGTTTCTTAGCTGCCTTCGCCGGCATGTAATTACACAAAAATGAGGCAACAAAAAGAAGAAGAAAAAATACAGAAGAAAAAACCGAAATCGGAATGTATTTCATGTTCTGTTGTTGCTGCTGCAGCTTTGGTTTGGTTTGGTTTGCTTTTCGGATTTTGTATATTTTTTTTCTTTTCTTATCATTATTTTGTGCTGTGCGCTTTCAGCTGTCCAAAAGGGACAGTCGCGCATTTAAGAAATTTCTTAACTCATTACGATTTCACTCAATACGGCGTATAATTTGTTTTTAGGCCGTCGCCGTCAGCGATATATACACATAAAAATTACATGTTTCACTTTCTCTGGCGCCTGAAAGAGATTCCCCCACACCCGCCTTAAAAAGAAACCCAAAGAAACGAGCATCTATAAGATACACGTTAGGGTTCTACATGAAATGTGTCGAAATATTTGAGATAGATAAGAGCAGATCATTAGATAGCACATCAAACTGTTTTTTTTTGGTTTAATTAAAGACATGTATTAATAAATGATTGCTTCTTTCCCTAAATAAAGTATCTGTAAGATACACGTTAAGAGTTCTTAAGATAGAAAATGGCTAGTAACAGATATTTTGGTTAGTATATTATTCAACAAATTTAGAATATAATTCTATTGTTGAAATTTTCAATTCATGCCAATCTGTAAACCCGTTTTAGATAACAATTACTCTGCCATATGGCTCTGCTAATTCGATTACATACCATACGTAATATATACGATATATATATGTATGCATATATGTTGTTAATTTGTACAATGTTCCAGCTGTACTTACATTTATCGCTTGTTGTACTTTCAGCCCGTATGCCTTGACTTTTTCATTCAGAACTTTTTGCGCTACGCAATTTATGCGTGTAATTTAGCTACCTCTCTTCTTTCTCTTTCTGTCGCTTTCTTTCTCTGTCTCGCTCTGCCCACAATATTGTACGCTCTGTTGGTTGTTGTTGTTGTTTTTTTCTTTTTAATTCACACAATTTAATTTTTGTTGATTATTATTTATTAAATAATTGCACACATAATGGAAGGGTAAATTAAATGCTGTCGACAATGGGAAAAACACAAAAATTGTGGAAAGCTTTTTTTGTTTCACTTGAAATACACCACATTAAAATTGCATTTTTTCTTGAAATTTTCAAAACAACTTTTTATGAATTCTCAAATATTTATGTATTTCGTTGTTGTTTTTATTTTTGTTGTTGCTGTTGTGTGTGGGGAAACTCTCAGTTCTGCGCTGCGGACGTAATATATTTTGTATTTGGTTTAAAAATAGAACAATTTTCGCTTTAAAATATTGTGTGTGTGTTTCGTTTGGGTGTTTTTTGTGGCGCGTCAGTGTTGCACTTGTATCTTTCAGATACATATAACAATCAAAAGTATCTTTTTATCTATTGAACAGAATTTGGGTAGCCGCAAGCCAAAAAAAATAATAATTACAATTACTATTTATTAAGATTTGAATGTTGTTCGCTTTTTATTTTCGAAATAAAATACAATTTTTGTGTATTTGGATAGAAATGGAATAAAACGCGACGCGTTCACAGCGCAGCGCGTGCAGTTACAACGTCGACGTCTGAGCGGCAAAAACTCGAGAATAAGCAAAGTGCGGCTCAATTTATACGACAAACAGACAACAAGAAGATACACACGAATGCGGCGCTGCCGCGCTGCTCCGGGCATTGGTATTGGTATTGGTGTTGGTGTATCTTAAAGATACACACGATCGTCAGCCAACAACAGATAACAGCGGCGTCGCCGCCAACAGCAACAGCAACGGCAACAGTGACGCGCACGCAATTAGAACGCTGCCAAATCGACGCGACGCTGCCGCTGCCGCCGTCGCCGCTGGCAGCGCCTAAAAAGAGAGCGCACAGCGCAGCAGAGAGCAGAGCAGCGCAGCGAGAGTGAATTTTAATTTGGCATTTAACGTTTGCTCTCTTCGCTGCCTGAGGGGGTGGCGACGGCTCTGTTGCTGTTATCGCAGGCGTAGGCACTGTGCGTCGGCGTTTTTGTCTGTGTGTGTGCGTGTGTGTGCATTTGCCTGTGTTTTTGTGTTTTGTATTTATCACAAAATAGTAGTAGATGAGGGCAAAAGTGTAGTAGCTTTTGGTAGTAACATGCGTCTGTTTCAATAGGTTGTTTTATTTGCATATATTAAATATGCACGACCTACATTGTTGTTTTTCGACGAGCGGCGCACAAACAAAAACGAAAATAAGTATAAAGATACAGATACAGATACAACGCACAAAATATACAAAACAGCAGAGAGCGTAGAGCGAGGAGCGGTATGCGGTGAGCAGACGAAGCCGCACAGTGCGCATATAAATAAAAACACAGCAAGTGTACATATTACCGCTGCCGCTGCTGCTGCTGCTGCCGCTACTGCTGCTGCTGCCGCTGTCACTGCTGGTCCCCCCCACACATACAACACACACACCCATTTAATGCCGCTCTGTGGCGCCCGCACACACACTCAAGCAAAATGGTGAGGAGACACACTCACACTCACACAGACCACATCACATACACATGCACAGAGTGTCAGTTCAAGCCGACCAAACAACAACTCGCTGGCGTCGCCGTCCGCACGCGGTCAAAGGCAATTCCAAACTGAAATACTCGAAAAACTTTTTCACTTGGCCCCAACAGCTGCTGCTGCCGCAGTCGACGCACAAGTCAGCTGCGACAGCGACGTTGTTGGAGCTGTTTTGACGCTCTTTGCATTTGACTTGTTGTTGTCAAAAGCTTAACAGCCGCCACGCTGCTGTTATCTCTCTCTGTTAAAGCTCTCGCCGCTGTTAAACTTGTGGGCGAGGTGGCCTCTCCAGGGAGTTCTTTAACTAGTACTCGTATTTATTTGCTGTATTCTTTTGCTATTATCTACGTCGCTTTCGACAGCTGTTCTGCTTCGCAAGCTTATTAATTATCCTAATTGGGTTACTTTGCTTTTTGGCTCAAAATGAAAGCTTGCCTTGCCTTGCAGCTTTTGCTTTCGGTTCTGATGTCATTTTCATGCGAAATATCTAAATGTGGGCAAAACAGATCATTAAGATGTTAGGCTTGAGTCCTTTCAAAGCCCGGTAGCCTGATGAGCTTTTAATGAAGATGCCGCAGTGAATGCACTGCTTAGATTGATGAAGACCTGCAACAAAGTTTCAAGGCGCAAGTTAAGCCAAATTCTCATAAGCATTGGCATAAGTTAGTCGAAAGAAATACGTAAAAAATGAAAGATGAACTGAAATTGATGGCAGCTATTTTTTTTTTAAGGGTTTGCATATTGAATCTGAAAAAACAATGAAATAAATTAAAAAATGTTCTACATTTTGAGTTTCCCTCTTCAGACAGACTTTCAATAAATAAATTGAGTAGATTTTCAGCATGTAAAAACTCGTATATCAATTACACATTGAGCGCAAGGCCGACAGACATGCATATGAGTGTATTTGAATGCATTAATGAATGATCAAAATGAATTGAGTATACTCACAAGTGGCTAGAGTTATTTCTATACTATGTCTAGCATTAATTTATCGATTTCGACAGCAACTAGTTAATTACGTGACATGTCAGAGACGTAAACAAGTTAAACACGATTGCAATTGCTTATAAACACATTCACCTCGAAGTGTGCATTGAACTTTTGTAACAATTATTATACAAATATATATAAAAAATAAAAAAAACAGAAGCATTACTGATAGCTGGCGATCAAAGTAATGGATGATTTTGTACTATATTTTTATTGGAATTCTATTGAAATGCAGCATAAAATAATACAGCTTAAGGGGCATGACCACCCCCATCCCCAATTCCACCTCCATCTTTCTCTTTGTCTCTGTCTCTTTCTGGCAGCAACTGTATCTGTTAGTTTCGTATCTGTAGTTGTATCTGTATCTGTTGTGTGTGTTTGTGTAACTGTTTCAGCTTGTAAACAAACGTCGAGCAAATACTGAAAAGAATTTCCAAAATTTGTTGTATTGACAACATCGCTGGGCTTATCTGACACTTTTGTTTGATGTGTACACGTTAACATATTTATGAAAAAAAAAGGAAAGAAACAACAAATACACTTACATCCATACCAAATTAATCACAAATATTCACGTTGGCAATGCGAGCGCAATGTTGAATGTCTCATACAACTTGCAACTTCAATTCCAATTCCAGGCAGAAATTATGATTGTATCTGAAGCATTGCCAAGAGAGGCGAAAGTGCGAAAGGGAGAGGCGGAAGCTAGAGAGAATAAGAGACACAAATAGCTCAGGCGACCAGAAGCTGCACAGTATTCTTATCAGTAAGTCTACAATGTGTGTCAATTTTGATAAGCAGCTTGAATTGAAGTAAATATACATATATTACTTTACACACACTCATATTACACATATATACTATATACACATGCATCTGTACATAATAATTCCCATCATATTGCTGTATTAACCGATTGCCTCTGCCATGACTAATTAAGCAAGCAAAAAGTCAATTTCTCAGCATAAAAACTCGCCGACAACTTTGTAAAAGGATTGCCAAAAAGTTTGTTGCACATCTTTTGCTTATGTGTAGTGTATAACTCACTGAGAACTTAAACTTTGTTGAGCAACTTGGCAGTATAAGAAAGGGTTCAAAATTCAATATAATTTTAATGTCTGCAAGTGAATACGGAATAAGCTTAGCTGAATATTTTAAAAGATTTTATTCAACGTTTTATACAACATGAAAATTAATAAAAATTATTTAAGCTAAATCTCTGATACTTAAATATTTTCTTAAACAAAGTTATACATTTTTATCGTCAACAGTAGTACGTAGATTGAATTTAAGGTGCAAGAAACTTTTTGAGAAAAAATGAGCTGAAGCATTGTTAATATTTTAAAACTTTAACTACATACACAATTTTATAATACATATAAATATTAGATAAGACTTACCTTTAATACATAATAATTACTTTTCAAACATTTATAATATTTAATCGTAAAATACAGTATGTAAATTAAATTTTATAGCTCAGTTTTCAACAAAATCCATTAAAACGTGATACCAATTTTATAAAAAAAACATTTTAAGGATATGCAGACGTCAACATTTCACAGATAAATTTCGGGATTGTAATTTTTGTTTGTTGTTTTCTTTGTTTTGGGTTTTTAAATTTTTTATTTCGATTTTTGCGCCTTGCGCGTGTGAATCATAAGCATTAAGCATAAAACCGACATTTAGCTGATTGATCTTAATAAGAATTCCTTAGTCGAGTTGGGTTCGAATTCGGGATGGGATGGTATTGGGGGTACGCTAACGGATCCACCGAGCGGGTCAATAACATTTTGGGGCCCCCAGATTCGTTGAGGGCGTTGCTTGGGCTGCGCCTGCGCAACATAACAAACTTTGTGTTTGTTTCTTTTGTATGCATTTCCTTGTGCAGTTTTAATAACTCTCTCGGGGTCCGTCCACGGACAGGAACAGTGCTCAGAGGGCGCAGTCTTTTGTGCCTGTCGGAAATTGAAGTTTGCAGTTGCTTGAGTTATGTTTTTCTTCTTTGTATGCGAAGTGAACAAATAAGAACATTGAATTTGTTTTTTAGAATGGAATTTGCAATTGTCTCAATTCAGAACGGATGTGTGTCTGTTGCCCAATTGTTGACTAAAAAAAAAAACAAAACAAAATTAAAATGTCGCCAAAAGTGCAAAATTTGCAAAGCTAATTCCCTGATGCGGATAATGCTCCATTTGAACACAGTCTGAGGCTGGGACATGCCATAGACTGTTGCATATTTCATATATTTAAAATTGATCAAGTCAATTTCATGTCAATCGATCAACTACTCTGAGCGATATCGACTCTCGGTCTCTGTGAACGTTGTGAATTTTAAAGCCACTTTTAACTAACATTTTTTTTCTTCAAATATTATTAAGAATTTCAAACCTGTCTAAACATTCAATGAAATCCAATCAACTTGGTCTGCCAGCCAAATTGACTTTCAAAATGCATTGGTTTCGTTTTCAATTTTAATGGCTAAACTTAGGAGGGGGAAGTAAGGCGGGGGGTCAGTCAAGTGGTCCAAAATTGGCGACATTTGTTGCGCAATTTCTGGTGTCTAGAAATCGAGTTAAATCAAATGCAATCGAATAACAAAATCAAAAGTCTCTGCAATTGAAATTAAGTGCAATTAAAGTAAAATTGATGTCATAACCTGAAGATTTAAAGAGTAATACTCTCCATTCCCAGACAGCTACTGCTTAGTAGAACACTTGACCCGTTTCACCCCCGGGACACCCTTTATCTCGTTCACATCGTCTTGCCTTGGATTCTGCTGCCCTTTATAACGATTTTCTGTTTGTTTTTGTTCTTTTTTTTCTTGCTCTCTATGCGCAAACAAAAGGCGTCTAGATTACGTCTACGTCGTCGACAGAACCCAAACAAGACCCAGAGACCAGACTGAGACCAAAAATCCAAACACAGCCCCCACTCATCCCTCGTCCGTCTGCGTAGGTTTCGCCTTGTCTGCTTTTTGTCTGCTGCTGCATCGACAGCTTCTCCTTCTGTTGTTCTGATGTTCTTTTTTTATTTTTTTAACCATTTTTTTTTCTGTTTTTTGATTCATTTTTTTAGATGTTAGTCAAGTTTTTCGGGGCAAGCGGCTTTTTCGGGTTTATTGTTTGGATTTCGCATTTGATATCATTTTGTTTTGGCACACTGGCTTGGGAGCTCGAATGTATCTAGATAAGTGCCTAAAATTACAGATAGGTAAACCTCAACTTATCTACAAGTATCTCATCTTCAACAAACTTAATACAAGTTTTTTTTTTTTGCTTTCAACAGATTTTCGACAGCTTTATCTAGATATTTAGCTTTAACTTGCCACACAAATTGCCACAAAAGTTGCCGAAAAAAGTAGCCAGACACACACACAGGTTCATACACACACACACATTTTGTATACTCACAAATCATGTCTGGATTTTTATTGTGCGACTGACCTTGAATTTATGCAAATTGCGCAAGTGGGAACAACTTTGTCAAATTGAGAAATCAACAACAAGAACATCAACAACAACAACAACAACCAGAAAGGCGAATAAAAATTGCAAAGACCTTGACATTGAGCTGCAAAAGGGCTCGACTTTTATTATGTGACATCATCGCTCTTAGAAAGATTTATAGACGTTGAAACTTGGAAATTTTTTAGGTTGACTACATAAAATATATTAAAAACACTACGTAAATTCACAGACTTTGCTCAACATGCAGCAGCTTTTAAAGCTCTCGGCGCATCGCAGCTAGATAGATTGCTAGGAGCTTTAAGCGCACTATTACATCTACAACAATTACAAATACATGCAGAGTATCTTAAGAATTTGTAGCTGTTTCCTGCCACAACAAATGAATTACACCGTACGCATAACTTACAACAAAACCCACCGAAAAAAATACAATGAAACCAAAAAATTTTCAAAAAAAATTAATGAGCAACTGGGCTTGGTCCTGAGACCTGGTACCCAGGGTATCGATAACCCTTATCAAGTGTGCGGCATCTCGAGGCGAAAAATACAAATTATGCTTACAAACAAAAAAAAATACGAAACAACAAAATGCCAAAGTATACACAATGTAGATGTGTGTGTGTTTGTGTTTGCATTGGTTATGTTTGGAAATGAACGTTTCGCCCTCTGGGCCACCGTCAGAGTGGTGGGCGTGGCGCATTTAAATCCAGAACGCCCCATTCAAAAAAAAAAACATTCTGCGATGCAAATTTCGCGATATTGAAAACCCCGATCAAATTGCAGTAATTTCCTTTCCCAAAAATCACAAAAAAGAATAAACATTAATAATAAGTAATGTGCATGAAATTGAGCATTTTATTAATTTACATTTACCGAAAATTTGGTAGCCGTCTTCATAAATGCCTTTTTAGCTGACAGTCGATTAACTTTATTAACTTACCAACACAATTGGTTAAATGATTCTCTTGACACGTGATAGATAATTATGGGCTTGGGATTCTGTATTAATTCAAGTTCCGACTAAATTATGTTTAATTTCCCCTTTTTATACACATCAAAACTTCCAGGAATAGCTGTTTAAAAGTGTTCTTTAAATTGTTGCAACATTTAAATTTGAGCTATTTAATAATTATTTAAAACTATTTGGTTATTTCTTCTATATCAAGTATATCTCTGTAATTTATTTATAACTTTACTTCGTTTCTTCCTTAATAACAATATCTTCGCTTTAATTGTGGAACCTTTCCGTTTAATATTAATTAATTTTTAATTATTGAAAAATTATTAAAAAAATTATTTTTGATTCAATAACTGATTTAAAGTTTTATTTTTTACAACTTTAAATAATTTACAGCTGCTTTTTGTTCTATACAAACCTCAGAGTTCCGAAAGCTTTGCCATTACTTTCAAACATTATACCTTCAATCATAATTGAAATCAAATTGTTAAAGTTAGCTGAAGTTTTTTTTCGTGTAAAACAAAATTCTCAAGAAGTGCATTCAAAATTTGGTAATCTGGGGCTAGTTCGAATAAGAATAATTATGAATAAGGTTGCGCGCTTGGAGCACGAGATACATGTATTGAGGCATGAGTTGGCCGTCCTACAATTCGATCGGGATGAGATATACCGGAAACATGGCAGCCACTTGAAGCGTTGTGCTGGTGGTGATACCTGCAAGAAATTTCGCCTTGAAGGTGACATTGGGGACAAATCGCCAAATCAGGATTTATACATTGCCTATCTGGAGGATCAGATCAAACAGACACGCCTTAAATACCAAAAGCAAATGGGAGATGTCAAGTCAAGTGCTGGCTTACTGGAGACGAAGCTTCATAATGTGCGCCAAGAGATGAACTGCATCACCGCCCGGGTTCGACAAGTGGATAAGCTACAGAAAAATGTGCAAGTACTGAAGTCAAAGCTGCAACGACGGGATACTATAATAGCCCGCTATAATGAACAATATACCGACTTTGTGGGGCTAATCAAAAATTTAGATCATCAGTCAGTTCAAGAGGATATTGCCCTCGATCAGATCGAAGCAGATGCTGTTGGATCTGATGGCTGCGGCAAGGACAGGAAGGATTCGAAAATTGTTTCGGAGAAGAAGCCGGAGCCAAAGTTGAATTTTGTCTGTCTAAACGCAGCACTCAGAAAAAAAGTTACGAAAAAATTAAGAGATTATCCAAAATGATTTGCAATTTATGATAGTCCTCTGAAAAAAATTGTTCTTCTTTATGTTTACAATATTTTAAGCAAATTTCTACAGTTAATAATATTTTAAGATTTTACAATTGTCTGACTGTTTTATATAATCGATGTGACGATTCTTTCAATCGGATTGTATCACTCATTAACGGAACTTCGGTCAGCATTTTGAATCGTTTTTCAATTCCTAGAATTTCTTCAGACAAGTTCATTGACAATTTTTTTATTATATTTATAGCCGAAAATGTACATTGGGTTATTGGACTGCAATTCATGGGAATATTTCTTGAAAAATCGTTTGATAATATTTTACAGAATTTTTTGGGTATGATCATTTGAATAGGATTGCTTATGTTAAAAAAATCAAAATTATATCATCTGGTTTTCTGGCCGACAAGTGGTAAAATTGTCACGTATTGGTCTTTGGCAGCAATCGTTGAGTTTGCTTTGTGCAATGCATTCGTATCCTAATGCAGAAATTTGTGCAAAAAAGCACGTAGCATATTTTCCATAAATACGCCCTGAGTCTAAAGAAATGGCGTAGGTCACGCCTGTGGCACGTCTATTGAATTGAAATTGAAATGGGGGAATGCGACAGCACCAGGAAGTGCGTGCAACAATCGATCGTTGGTCAATTGAAGTTATTTGTGGCAAGCATAGACCAAATGCCAATTGAAATTGATTAAGCGTAGTTGCATGAATATTATAAAAATACTCGTATCAACTAGAATTAGGTCAAAAGTTCAAGAGATACATCCTCGATAATACAAAATATATGAAAAGAGCTGCATCATTGATTTACTATCTTATCTATTTGGATGGGTAATGAATCACAGTCTTCTTATGAAATAGAGATATTCTCATATAGTGTATTGAACCAGTTCAATCAGCCTTCAAATACAATTAGTATGCATTATGTTTGCTTTATATGTACATTCATACATGTCTAAATATATGTACATAATAGACTTATGCCAGACAACGACGACCATGACGACCCTGAATCGCTTTGTTACACGAACATTTTGTGGCTGGCCGAAAAAATATGTGACGTCATTGGCAAGGTGCTCCACTCTAAGAATAAGAACAATGAACAGAAATTATATTTGCTTTGAATGTTTATTATTAATGCTTAACTAAATTGCGTACATTACATTTATTTTATAAATTAACCACTAAAAGCGTCATCAATTGTCCATTTTTATGTTCCTGAGAAGCTACGAAAGTTATTTTTCAGCAGCAACACCACAAAGAAAATGCCCACAGCAATTGTAAATAACTGCACGTTGATCACTTTGGAGTCGACTAGGGCCTGCAGCATGTTGTAGATGCTTTCGCTGCGAACCTCACCACCGCAGCAGTCCATATAATTATTATTAAGTTCGCTGGTCTTTATATATAAAAAAAACAACTAAACCCTATCTTTACGTATATAAAATTTACGTCTTTTTGTTTTTGTGGGGGGAGGCGAACAGCTGTCAATGTGCAAGTGTTGGCAAGGTAAGAAATCTATAGTGCTGGTAAGTGCGGTAGAACGAAGACAGTCTGGCAGCACTCCCGAATTCTTGTTCTTTTTCATGGCGCGCAATTTCAATTAACTTTTATCAATTTATAAGTTTATGCAATTGATTCATTTAATTTAGATTAAAGTGATAATTTTTAATATTATTGCTGCAAGCTACTACACCTATATTTTTTTATGCGACATATCATAAAAAAATTATAATATATTTAATTTTAGCCAAAACCCAGCCACAAAAATATTGTAAAATGACAAATCCCAGCTCTGACCAGTCAGTGCGTTTAAAGGCTCGTTTAGCTACAACTAAGCAAATTTACGAAATAATGAAATGCTCCGTATAAGAGCAAACTTTCATTAAAAATTCATTCAATACACTAGGTCACACAATTGAACTGTGGGTTTCCTTTTATTATTTAGCTTAACATCACTATTTTTTGCTAATGTGCGCCGACTAAAATACAGTTCGTTTATTGGTCATTGGCGTAATCAGCGGGGTTCTTGCGGGCCAAAGCTGAGTGTTTACGTTCGGTCAGATCGTAGATCAAGTATCCCAGAATGAAGGCTGCAAGACGTGTATACATTAAAGAAAGCAACTGATGGAAAATTAACATTCTACTTACGTGGGACCACTCGGAAGATGTTCGAGCGAACACGGCGCACAATATTGGGGAGACCGTTGCTGATGGCACCTGCAAAAGCGCGCTGCTCGAAGGGAGACAACTTGTAGGTCACAATGCCGTGCACCTTGGCGAGGTTGCCGAAGTGGGCACCATTCAGGACAGGAGTTGGACGCATGTTTCAAGCTAAAGAGGTAGACGGTATTAACATTAGCAACCACATAAAAAGCTCACAATTATTTGTATAAAAACACATATCGTTATTATAAACATTTTGCACTTAGCCTCAAAGAGGTTATGTAATTTTGCACTGGGAACCGTTTGCAACTGTGCCTAGTTGGCTGCACCTTTTGCCAGCCAATAATTGGGCATATTTATAGAACACAGCACTTGACATAAATTTGGCATTCCTTATGTTCAATATTTATTTACCTTGATAAATCAAAAAACTGTGCCTTTATTTAGAAAACCTCAAATGACGTCCGTCCGTCTCTCCGGCTGTTTGACAATGCTAACCAGTGTTGCCCAAATAGCTTTTTTCCTGACAAATCTGATCACTGTTACCAACTTAGCTTTTTTATAACTAGCTGTGGCTATTTTTAAAGTTCGTTTTCTGGACAAAAAAATTGAAATTTATATTAGCTGAAAATCGGCCAATTTTAACATAGTTTTCAGCTAAGTTTTGCTATTAAAATGTTTGGTAATACTGTGCAAAAGTGCCCACAATACCAAGTTGAGATGCTTTCCAGCCAGAAACAGCTATTGTTCTCTCTTAAAACTTGGGAGCACTGGTGTGGAAGGTTGCCAGTCGGTGAAAAGGTTATGGGAAAAAAACCAAAACGACGGGCAGCGGAATCTTGACTTTTTTATATAATATTTCACTTCTTAAAAAAATGTTATAAAACTAATAACTCACCCAACTGTTTTACAAGATTGAAATTATTAAAACAAATGTTGACACAAAAAACATATGTTCAGTTAAAAGAACTAAATGATCGACAATGAATAGAGGGGTGCATTTCTGGCAACGCCTACTATTTTCTGCCAGGTGGCAACGTCTTTCAAAAACGAATCAGCTTAACATTTTTTGTCGCCAACTGTTTGTAAAAATTCAATATTAATTTATTAAACTCTCATAAACAACGACAGAAATGGCCGCTAAAGTTGCAAGCAGTACGAACAAAGTGTTCCAGAATGTAAGTGCATGTGTGACAATTCCAGCACGCCAAAGTAACCTCACTTTGCTCATCATCTGCTCTCTGGACATGCTCGGGAGCGCTGACTAATTCCTACTCTCTTCCCCTCTCCTCCCGGTTGCAGCATGATGATGTGCACATCTCATTCGAAGATCAGCAGCGCATTAATCGTTTTGCCAAGCACAATGCCCGCATGGATGATCTGAAGATGGAGCTGGAGATGAAAAAGAATGATCTCAAGTGTGTCGAAGAGGCATTGGAGGAAATTGAGCTCTTTGACGAGGAGGAAGACATTCCCTTCCTGATTGGCGAGGTTTTCCTCTCACATAAGCTGGGCAAAACTCAGGAACTGCTTGCCGAGACGAAGGATCAGACGCTTAAGGAGATTGCCAGCATTGAGGCCAAGGCAAAGATCATCAAAGCTGATATGGACGAATTAAAGGCACATCTGTATCAGCGTTTTGGCAGCAACATTTCCCTAGAGAGCGACGATTAGATCGTCGACTGGTTCGACAAGTGAAACATCTTCATTTAAATAGAGTACATTTAATTTAACACTCGACCCAGATGATATTTTGGTTTTACTATAACACTATAAAATAATATATAATCAGTCCGATTATCAACAATGTGACCACCATGCCGCCCAAAAAGATGCGCCGATCCTCAACCAATCTCCGCTCTATCAATTTCATCGTGTGATTCGACAATCCCAAGGTGCTGCCAATGGCCTGGATACGTTTATGAGCACCGCCCAGTGTCATTCGCTGTGATATGAGACTTTCAAGTATACCGCTTCCGGAGGCAATCATGTCGTCAACACCACGATGAGCGTTACCCATCTGCGTGTGATGCTGCAGTTCGTAATCCAGGTTTAGACAAGTTTCTGTCGGCGCATTGCTGTTAGCGGCAAAGCGATGATTTAGCAACTGCTCCCGTTCGTTTATCTCCTGCTGACGGCGCTGGCGACGATCTCGGGCATGTTGCAGGGATGTCTGCAAGTGTCTCAAGTCATACTTTAGCTGATCTATGCGCAGCTTCGAGCTCTGTCGCTGTGAAGGCGGCACTTTAAATAACAAGACATCAAGTCGGTCACAGTTGCTGTAAAATTGTATGATATTGTAACAGCTGCTGTGGGGTTGGATGGGCTCGGAATGACTCACGAATTTGCCTGTGTTATTTTCACTTGTATCGCATTCTCCACGTCAAGCGCTTCTTGTGGCCCAATCTGTCCCAGGCGCTGAAAGCACTGCTCAATTTCCTTGACTGTGTTGTTGGTTTGGTGGTACAGGGTTTCCATTGTCGACGCAAATCTAGTGAACACTCATCAGCAGCATACAACAAGATTGTTTGTCAATTAAACTAATCAATTAGCTGCAATAACACGATTTATCAATTCGTTTCAAAAAGCTGACGCGTTGCAAGAAACTAGTGCTGGTACTTGAATCGATTTATAATCGATTAATGCATTTTAAATCGATGAACCCAAATCTCAGCTTGATCTTATTTGTTATGAAGTGTCTTTTATTTTTTTAATTGATTAAAATACCTGCAAAATGTGGAATTACAGGTTGATTAATTTTTCGCAATTAATCGATTCGTCCTGAAAATATTTATCTCCAACGTATAGATATATCGATAATAGGGAATGTGTCACCTGCCGAGAAAAGTATGGCAGAGCTTTCATCATAAAATACCGTAATAAATACTGAATCACTGATATATGTAAAGTTTAGGTATTGCAATAAGTAAATAAATTTATAATTTTAAGAAAATTTGAAATTTAAAATTACTAAAATAAAGGTAAGCACTTTAATATAGGTTTGAAGTTTTTTAAACCAAGGGGAAAGAAGTTCCAAATTTAATTCTCATAAAATATAAAAAAAATGCAGTAAATTCCAACAAAAACTTTGCACAAATTTAAGAAATTCTTGCTTCAAAATTAAGAAATTGTCAAAAATGAGTAGAAAGCTACCAATTTTGACATTGTTCCCAAAATGGCAAATGATGCCAGATCGGTGAATTTAACAGTGTGGCAGCCTTTGGGCCGGGTGGCAGCCTCGCCTGTAGCCTCAGTACATTCGAAGTTGCAAGTAAACCACAATGGCGCATACATCTAGTACCGGCGTTGGTAAGAATTTATTTTGTAAAATTAACAATTTGGCAAGGTATTTGATTGAAAAGCACGTGCCCGCGAGCATGGGCAAAGTGTAGGCCAATTTTGGATATCGAAATGTGCGAATGTGCGGCCTAAAACGTGTGCGCAAATCTGCAATTTTTCTATTGAGCGATGACGGGCCGCAGTGCTGCCACTGCCCCGATGTTCGGTGTGAAAATGGAAAAGAAAGCAAATGGCAAAAGCAAAAAAACGGCCGATAAAACGCTGGCATATTAATGCATATTGGCAAATCAACCAGCTAGCCAATGGAGTTTAGTTCGTCTGCTGCAATTGCAATGTCTATGCATTAATTTTGCTTCATGACTTGACAATTTCAAAGGCGCCCGCACCCCCCACACACACACGCACACACACACACACCCCTTGCCATGGACTGTGTCCCTTTTCACTTGTGTTTTTTTCTTCTTCATTCGCACAGCCACTTGGTTTTATGCTTGGCCAAAATAGCTTCTTTAATTTCTAATTAAATTAGTTGGCCGCTGTTTTGCCAATTCATTTTGCGCATATCTTCATTCGCAGCAGCAAAAATGCGTTTGGACAAAATTTATGTCTCGTGAGTGTTTCTGTGTGTGTGTCGGTGTATCGGTGGGTTGGTGTGTCTGTGTGTGTGTGTTCATTAAGAGGGTGGTGGGGGGATCGGACAACTAAACCTAACCAGGCAACCAATGAACTAACCAAATCAACACCACACCCTTCGCAAGGTGTTCATATAATTTTCTTTTTGCCACTTGGAACGTACGAAAATGCGTGCAAAGTCACACGAGCGAAGGAAAAACATCGCAAGACGCACGGCCAATAATAACAGCAACAACAATAATAACAATAAGAAGAAGAGAAAGAGAAAGAACGCAAGTCGTCTACTAAAAAAAACACATGACCCCGCGCTAAAACACGCTTTATATCTTAATTATAGCCTTTT
The DNA here is from genome assembly GCF_004354385.1 of Drosophila innubila. Classification (NCBI taxonomy): domain Eukaryota; kingdom Metazoa; phylum Arthropoda; class Insecta; order Diptera; family Drosophilidae; genus Drosophila; species Drosophila innubila. Next base: position 11,248,852 of record NW_022995376.1, read on the forward strand.
AGCCGCATTTGAAGACTTGTTAAATGGAAATTTATAGTTGCCTTATTTTCATATAATTTCATTTCAGTGGTGCCACGAAATTTCCGCTTACTGGAGGAGCTGGATCAGGGCCAGAAGGGTGTGGGCGATGGCACTATTTCGTGGGGTCTGGAGAACGATGATGATATGACGCTAACCTATTGGATTGGCATGATCATTGGTCCCCCTAGAGTAAGTACCCCCAACTCCCTCCTCTTTCCTCTTCCAGGTTCCAATCAATCGCTAACGCCATACGACATATTCCCAACAACGTCACTTAAACAAGCAGCGTATCGAATGTATCTTATCAGTTGGATTATAGATATTTCATCTATTCGATTGCGTAAATTCAAAATCAAGTGCAAAATATGCAGAGTTGGGATGAAGTTGAATAACAGAATTGAACTAGGGTTTGTTTTCGATTAGTTTAGTTAGTAAACGAATTGCATTGAACAGTGATAAAAGTTCGAAATTCTAGAATGGATTAACTTAACAAAAAGAGTATAAACAAAAGTTAATAAAGCGTTGTAAGCATTATAAACTATAACTATATTTCATTTGAACTACTTTAAGTTTTATAATATATACTATGACATCACAATTTCAACTAGGAGTATTGATAACAAATTTAAAGATAAGCTGCGTGTTTAGGAGATGATTTAAGAATAGTCATATTTTATTTAAATATGTGTAGATTAAAAATGCATCCACTCGGTACTGTGTTGGAATGTCGAGCACTCTCTTTTAGTGTGGCATGAATCATGTGAATATGTGAATATGCACTCACCATGGTTAGCTGCAATGCCAGCGCCTTGCTGAGTCACCCAGATGAGGCAACTAAACGCCGAGTGTGAGTGTTGCCCCGGCAATTATTGGTAGTTTCAAGTTGGGAAGGGGCACAATAGATACAGCTACAGATACTTGCTACTTGCACTTATGCGCATATTTGTATAATCGACATGTAATTTAAATTCCAATTCAAATTTGTAATTCACATGACACGGTTATTTTATTTATATATTCATATTTTTTAGACACCATTCGAGAATCGAATGTATTCACTTAAGATTGAGTGCGGCGAACGTTATCCGGATGAGCCACCAACGCTCAGATTTCTAACAAAAGTTAATATTAATTGCATTAATCAGAATAATGGTGTGGTAAGTATAAGCAGCTCATTATAACAATTGCAAGTTAAGTATTGTTAATACTCTTTTTCTGGCAGGTTGATCATAGATCAGTGCCCATGTTGGCCAGATGGAGTCGTGAATATACCATTAAAACGATGCTTCAGGAAATACGTAGGATTATGACCATGAAAGAGAACTTGAAATTGGCACAACCGCCAGAAGGTAGCTGTTTTTAGTTGGCAACAACAGCAGCAACAACAACAACAACTATAAACATAACAACAACATTAGCAGCAGCAACAGCAGCAATAACAATACTACACACAACTGCAATAACAACAACAACAGCAACACCTGCATTCAGCTGAGTGCAAGAGAGAGCTTTGCGAAAGAGAGCGTGCCCGCAACGGTAAGTCGCCTCAATCCTCGAGAGTTGTGTGTAGTAGTGTCTAAGAGAGCAAAAGAGCGAAGGAGTGGGAGTAAAGTTGGTAGAGGAGTAGTTGAAGAGAAGAGAAAGGAGGAGCTGCATTGTTGTTGTTCTTGTTGAATGTGTGTGTGTGCGCGTTGGCAGCAGCGAAACTTCAACTAAAGCATAATATACTATAAGTGTAACGGCAACAACAACAACAACTGAAAGAAGATGAAGATGAAGTAGAAGAGCAACAGCAACGTCACTATAAATAATGAAATGGTCGTCGTCCCTTCCGTCATCGAGCGTCGTACGAATATCATCATGTTTGGTTATCACTTTCTTAACTAAGAAATAAAACAAAACAACTAAACAAAAATGAAAACAAAACAAACAACATGCAAAATGTTACATTTATAATTTTACTCACGCAGATTATGAAAAGGCAAAGAAATCCGTAAAACAACAGAAGTTCAGCGAGCCGTAGAAGAACCGCAATTATTGTTTTGCATAACTAAAAAATTTATTAATTATATATATTATATACAAATTTAAGTAAATTTTTTGTAGTAAAACAAGAAAACCAAACAAAAAAAAAAAAACAAGAAATGAATCGAGGCAATTGTAACAATTTAATTATTTTTTCCTTCTATTGGGACGTTAGACACGATTTATAAACTTTAAAAATTTGCGGTAAATATAAATACAAAAAAAAAAAACAAATAAACAAAACTCACACACACACACACACTAAACTGATGAAGAAGTCGAACGGGCAGAACGATGAAAAAAATGATTAAAATAATATTTTAATTTAAGCTTCTAAATAAAACAATTAATAATCCAATAAAAAGAAAAGCCAAATCGATTAATGAGTGTAATTGAGTCGTTATCGGTGTGAATTCTTTTCGATATTGAAAAATAATGCAAAACATTTAAGTTTGAACCCATTTCGACTGAGGCACCATTGAATTATGTTCTTAATTTAATTATTTTTAATGTAATGAAATCATTAATTTTCAGAGAGTAAAGAGTTTGAAATTCATTGCTGAGGATCGCTTAAATATTTAAAATATATTAAATTTCAGTTCTAAAATGTGAAAAAAGATTAATGGGGTTTTTGTTTTCAATTGTTTATTTAAATACATAAATTGAATTATAGATTTATACACGACAAATGTAATAATCTCCATTATTCATTTTTCTAGGCTCTTTGCTTGATTTAGTTGGTATTACTCCCCGGTTTTCTGCTGTATTTCTTCTGTCCATTGATCTTCGTGCATAGTTTTGGTTTAATTGTATGAATACACGTTTGGTTTCCTCTTTTCGTTATGTTGTAGCTGTTATTATTATTGAATTTGTAATTGAATTTGTATGTGTGCTTTATGCTTAAAATTGATTTATTTATTTTAACGGCGATAACACTGCAATTCTTCACGTCAAATCAAATCCAATTCAAACATATCTACTTCTTCTTGGGCACAAAGACGATCTTTCGCGACTTGAGGGATGACCACTTGTGTCGCTTAATGTAATACGAGATGGCAGTCAGGAAGCCAAGAATGCCAATTACTCTGATCAGGATCTGCTTGCGATCATCATGCTCCGGCTCAGATGTCCACTTGAGGAACGTGGCCACATCCTTGGCCAATTGACTCTGTGTTGGCGGTGTGCCATCCTCATACTCAATGACCTGTTCAGAAGAGAGTGGTTTCAATTTGAACATTTATCCTGTTTAGTTTCGTTGTATATTTACCTCGTTGTACAAGACCTGGGCCATGGAAATGGCACCGCCAGGGAAGTACGGGTTGAAGTATTGGCCTTCACGGAGAACCACACCAGCTGGCGGATCATGGTAGCCGGTCAACAGCGAAAAGATGTAATCCTCACCGCCCTTGCGCGCCGAGACAATGTAGCTCAAATCTGGTGGATAGGCACCATTGTTGGCAGCACGTGCCGCTTCCTCATTCGGATACGGCGATGGGAAGTAGTCCGACAGCTTGCCGGGACGGTCATAGTAGTTGCCGCTATCATCAGGTCCGTCTTTTACCTAAGAGTTCACAACAAGAGTTTGAAAAAGGCACAGTATAAGGGATCTGTAAGGAGATCCTTACCGTGATCTGCTCGGCCTCGGCCTTGGCTTCAGCTTCGGTGTGGCTGACGCCAACCAGATTACGATAGGCAATGTATTGCATCGAGTGGCAGGCGGAGCACACCTGCTTGTAAACCTCATAGCCGCGACGCACGCTGCAAACATTTGTGAATTTTAATAGATACTTTATCTGATCGATTCATAAAATGAGTTGTCTCTTACCTCTGGTGATCCAGCGAGGAGAACAGACCCTTGTGGTTCCAGGGCTGGGCAGGCGAATGCACCTCGGTGCCGGAGGCTTCCACAGATTGCTCCAGGGCAAACAGCAAGGCACCAACGCCGCCGGTAATAGCGCCCACAGCACCGATCAGCTGTTCACGACACGCACACAACATCAAACATCACAAGCGACGAACGGTGGGAGAATGGGAGAGAGAGAGAGACGAAGACAGAGTAAACGCGTTTTGAGGTTAGGTCCGTTTTGCTATTATGAAATGCTTGGTCTTCGTTTTGCTGACTAGTACTTACCTTTTTGTTGTTATTTGCCCAGCTTGAAGCCGTGGACAGGTTCTTGGCCTGCAATTAAAGGAGATTTCATTAGATTTGACAACTCTGCAAAAATTGCATGTACGAATTTTGCACGGAGTTACATAATTGTGGGTCGGGGTGTAATCTACAGTTGCACTTGGACTTGATGTCCCAATTATTCATCACAGATTATGCACACTTTTTGAGTCATTCTATGGAATTTCACTTAAGCATGAACATTATGGGTTAAATTAATGTTTAAATGATTTGTATACGGTTGGAGTTTTGTGTCTTGTTGGGGGACTCGGGGAAAATTTTCGCGTATGATGTGTTGAGGGCGACGGATTTTACCTGTTGCAGATTCAATGCTGGCGTAGATTTTAGCAATCTCAAGCCATTGAATCTTCGCAATGTCGCTGCCATGCTGGCCGGAGTTCAATTTTCTGCGTCTTGTCGTGTAAGGAAACTTAAAGGGCAGCGCGAATCTATCTATTCCACTGGCTCTGGGTCGTTGCGGTCTCGCTGGCAGATGTTTACTCGCTGTTTCATGCTAATCGTCATACTTAACAACACTTGCTCCTCAGTGAACAGTTTTTGCTCCACACTAACGCCCACGCTCTTAACATAAACTGCTCCTCAGTTATCAGCAGTTATATACCGATAGTTTGAACGTCTTGCCACCCCTTTCGTTCTATTCAAAAAAAAAAAAACGATAGTTAAAAATAGTAAGTTTTCCAAAAAGTATTTATTTAAAAATTTTTTTTGTTTTGAAGCTAGAATTTGGTAATTTTTTGCAAAGTACTTGCTAGAATTTTGTTGATTTTCTGATATACTTTTTAGAACGACGAGTGCCGAACTTCTAAACCTTCATAAAAATGATCATATTTATATAATGTAATTTTAAATTAAAAATTGTAGTTTAACAGAATATACGCCTCGACTTAACTAGCCTACTCCTCACTTAAATACTGCACTCCTCACTTAACATAATAGACTGGAAACTTAACAGAATTGCACTCCCCCGCAGCAATGTTGCCAACTTAGCTATTTTAAAGCTAGTTCTGGCTACTTTCAGAGTGCATTTGAAAAATCAGCTGTGCCGTCATGGTTTTGGCTATTTTGCATCAAAATTTCAGCTATTTTTCGGATGCTTACCAGCCAGAAACAGCTACTTTTTCCTGTTGGAAATTTCCAATTGGCAATAATACTCATAGCAACGGGTGCATAAACAAATGCAAATAAAAGTCTTAATCATTGAAATCAATTAAGTGCAAACACCGAAAAATTTGCTATTTGTTGTAAGAAAGCGATTCAGAGTGCGAAAATGCCGCAGGAGCAGCCAACGGCGACAGCGTCGCAGCAGCTCGATGACGAAATCGAAAATGTTCGTGTTGTTGTGCGCTCCAGACCAATGGACAAGAATGAGATGTCCACAGGAGCACTGAGCGCCATCCAGGTGGATAAGATCAATCGGGCCATTACCGTGATGAAACCAAATGCCACCGCTAATGAACCGCCCAAAACGTATTATTTTGATAATGTCTTTGACGGAGGCTCCAATCAACTAGATTTATATGTGGACACTGCCCGACCCATTGTGGACAAGGTGCTGGAGGGTTACAATGGCACCATATTGGCATACGGTCAGACGGGCACCGGAAAGACGTACACCATGTCCGGTAATCCGGATTCGCCACAGACAAAGGGAATCATTCCCAATGCCTTTGCCCACATCTTTGGACACATTGCCAAGGCGCGGGAGAATCAAAAGTTCTTGGTGAGGGTCAGTTACATGGAGATCTACAACGAGGAGGTGCGTGATCTGCTGGGCAAGGATGTGAGCAAGAGTTTGGAGGTAAAGGAACGTCCAGATATTGGTGTCTTTGTCAAGGATCTCAGTGGGTATGTGGTACACAATGCGGATGATCTGGAGAATATCATGCGACTGGGCAATAAGAATCGTGCTGTTGGCGCCACCAAGATGAATGAGGAATCCTCTCGTTCCCATGCCATCTTCTCCATCACCGTGGAGAGCAGTGAACTGGGAGAGGGAGGAGTACAGCATGTGCGTATGGGAAAGCTGCAGCTGGTGGATTTGGCCGGCTCCGAGCGTCAGTCCAAGACACAGGCGAGTGGCCAGCGACTGAAGGAGGCCACCAAGATCAATCTGTCGCTGTCGGTGCTGGGAAATGTGATTAGTGCATTGGTGGATGGCAAGAGCACACACATTCCCTATCGCAACTCCAAGCTGACACGCCTGCTGCAGGACTCACTGGGCGGCAACTCCAAGACGGTCATGTGTGCCACCATTAGTCCGGCGGATTGCAATTACATGGAAACAATTTCAACGCTGCGATATGCGAGCCGCGCCAAGAACATACAGAATCGTATGCACATTAATGAGGAGCCGAAGGATGCACTACTTCGTCATTTCCAGGAGGAGATTGCGCGGCTGCGCAAGCAGCTGGAGGAGGGCAGCTTTGAGGAGGAGCTGCAACTGAGTGGCGAGGGAGATGAAGACGAGGAGGAGGAAGATACTTGTGATGATGAGCTGGAGACACCACTGGACAATGAGCTAGAATCTGCTACACCAGCCGCAGTCAGTCCCAACGGCAAGAAGCTGAAGAAGAAGCGCGAGAAAACGGATGAGGAGAAGGAGGAGCTGGCCATGAAAAAGAATGAGCATCTTCGTGAGATTGAGCATGCCAAGTCGGAACAGGAGCAGCTGCGTAACAAGCTCGTGTCCCTAGAGGGCAAGATTCTCGTGGGCGGTGAGAATCTGCTGGAGAAAGCGCAAACGCAGGAGAAACTGCTCGAGCAGTCAATTGCGGAGCTGGAGGAACGTGAGAAAACCGAGGAGGTATTGCGTCAAACGCTGCAGCAAAAGGCAACCGAACGCATTGACATCGAGGAGCGTTATTCCACACTACAGGATGCCAGCACCGGAATCACCAAGAAGATCCATCGGGTCATGCAAATGCTGATGGGCGTCAAGTCGGAGCTGGCCGATCAGCAGCAGGAGCATCAGCGGGAAAAGGAGGGCATCTACGAGAACATACGCAGCCTGTCCCGAGAACTAGCGCTCTGTGAACTGGTGCTCAACTCCTATGTGCCCAAGGAGTACCAGTCGATGATCAACCAGTATACGCACTGGAACGAGGACATTGGCGAGTGGCAACTCAAATGCGTTGCCTACACCGGCAACAACATGCGCAAGCACATCGAGCACAAGACCGGCGGAAAGGAGCCCGACTTTGTGGATCTCTCGCATGTCTATCTCAGTTATAATACGGACAACGTCGCCAATCCTATGCGAACCAAGTCGGCACGTCCACGCACCTCGGGCGTACCGCGTCCCACAACAGCGAGGCGATATTGAAGCAGTCAATCTCTAGTCCCAGAGACAGCACCAGTATCTGAATCTGAAAATGTATCTGAATCAGTATCTGTATCTGAAAATGTATCTGCATCCGAATCTGTATCTGTCCGCTCTCTGGTCCTTGGACTGCGTGCACAGTTTTGGTTTCTATTGTTTCTGCTCTTGCTTTTCTATCTCTTGAAATACTTTTGCTCAGTGACTTTTAGTTTTTGACTTAATTTGTTGTTAATTTATTTAATAGGTGTCTGCAATAGTTATGTGTAATACTTTTAGGTTGAACAATGGTGCAATACGTTTAATTTAATTTTTAATACTAATTTATTGTATCTCACTAAGCATAATAATTTTTACAATTAGATGCAAGTTGCTTAAGGTATATTATAATGTGCTTTTTGCTTTTAAAATCAATATAATTAATACTCAAGATTTAGCAATAAATGTGTTTTATTTTCGGGGTGGAAAATCGGAAAAGTGCACCTGGAAAGTAGGCTTAGCAATTTTAATACATCAACTTTGTAACAAAACTGAAGTTTGGCTGTGAGCCTGCCAGGTGGTTCCATAGTGTAGCGGTTATCACGTCTGCTTTACACGCAGAAGGTCTCCGGTTCGATCCCGGATGGAACCATGGGGAAAAATTTCTTTTTATTTCTTAAGTTGTTTTTTTTATTTTTATATTAACTAATCGTTGAGTAATTTACATGAACGAATGATATAAGTATTTATTATTAAAACCAAAATGTTGTTTACATCTATTAATTTTCAAAGAAAGCGGATCCTCTTAATTTATTGAAATAAAAAATTAACGAATATATTAAAAAGTTATACATTTTTAAAACAAGTAAAACAAAAAATTATAAAAAACAATCCACTTGGTTCCATCCGGGATCGAACCGGAGACCTTCTGCGTGTAAAGCAGACGTGATAACCGCTACACTATGGAACCAGTTGGAAACCGCTTGTCTGAAACCTAATACGAACTGCGTGAGAAAAATGATGAAATGTTTTCACGCATTTTTGAGCCATTTCAACAAAGTCAAAATATGCTGCTGTCCGTTTGATAATTATTTGCGGAAGTTGGTAAAATAATTATTACGTACTTCGTCATTTTGTTATTCTGTTTTATTTTCAGTTACAGGGAAAGTTGCCATGAGTGGAATGAGAAAGGGATGTTAAATATATTCCAAAGTTATGAAACGACTATTAACAATCCGTTATGATTCACATCTTCATTCACAATCTACAAAAGCAGTTGCTATTTTCTGCATGATATGGCTCATAGCGGACGTAAATAATTCGCAATGCAGCTAAATAGTCATAATTTTTACCTGCAGTCAGGTAGATAAATTATACTAGTACATACATTAAGCGTTATCTCTAATCACTGTTATCGCAACACGTTTTGTTTATTCGTTTCGGGGTGTAGGAGGATTTTTTGTGTTGCTTATCGTCAAATCAAGGGGCGTTTTACAAATGGGGTATTTTCACTCAATTGCTGGTTCTCTCCGCCTATCAAGAGTGTTATCAGTCTGTGTGTTGACGTCATAAATAACAGTAAAATTTGCAAATATAAAAAATATATATATATTATGCAAGTGGCACAATTCGTTTGAAACTGAGAGAGCCAGCCGGCGTTGTTGCTATGACGAAGATCGGCCAATGGATCGCCGCTTGTTGCGGTACAGAGAAGTGACATTTCGTTTCAGTATAAAATAGTACTCAGCGGGCGCTAATTGAGCGAAAAGAGAGAGAAAAAGAGAGAGCGTCTTACACTGTACAACATAATTGAGATTAAATGGGATAGTATGTAAATTTTAAATACTATATGTAAATTATTAGCTAATGTTATTAAGGTTTACTTAAAAGTCTTTTAATAATAATAATATAATAATAGCTTATCTAAATACTAACAATTTTTGTGAGATACTGATTATAATAACTGAAATACTGTTATTAATGCTATTTTAAAAATCATAAAATATAAATTATATTTTAGTGAAATAATTTCTAATTAAAAAATAATAAAAAGTAGTCCAGATGGTTCCATCCGGGATCGAACCGGAGACCTTCTGCGTGTAAAGCAGACGTGATAACCGCTACACTATGGAACCTCTTGATTTTATACGTAAATTATTTTGGAGTATTTCAGGCTTCCTTCAAGTACTTTTATATCATATAGTGTAGAAAAATAACTCAAATCCTTATATAAGTTAAGCTAAATGTAATTGAAATGAAAACTACAATTAAGGCTACAAAATCCAATTTAGTTCAAAATGGGATATCAACGCCTTTAAGGATATTACCTATTTTAACATTTTTTTTTTTTGTAAAAAGACTATACTTAATTATTTTCTTAAATTTTGTTCTTAAATCGTGATGTAAAAAATAATGGATTTGAACGTTGAAATTAATTCAATATTTAATTTAGTTATATGTAGTTCATTTGTTATTTTAATTGAAACTTTTTCAATTGATCTTCAACCCTGCTGCGCTGTGTTATTGAGTCAGAAAACTCTACTCTCAGTGTTGGACTGGTGGTTGGGAGTACAACATTTGAGTTGGATTTCGTTTGGGATCTGGTTGGTTTTATGTTGGACGACGTGTTGCGTGCTCAGTTGAAAATCGTTGACGCTGATCGTAAAACGTCTCCGTCTCACCGTCGCATGTACAGAAAAAAAGCGAAATCGAAATAATTTGTGTGTGTTTTTCGTTCGTAAAATTGTCGTTGTTGTCTTTCAATTTCACATCAATGTGCAATTGCATCAGCTAAATATATACGTATTGGAAACAAAGAGTAAACGACAGTGTAAATAAAATAAAAATTAAACTATATAAAATAGAAGAAAAGAACGCCACGTTCTCGTGTTCTACAAATACGCGTACACATGCACAAAGAGCTCACAACATACTTATAATTAGTTAGTTGCCTTCTGATATTTCGACAATTCGCCTTAGCAACAGTTCAGTAGCCGAAGTTTTCAGATCGTAAAACATATAAGCACATTTTAATTTTAAATATATAAATAAATCATATTTTTGAAAGCGGGTCAACAAAAGAAACCAGTCAAATCCCCAGTGTGGTTCCAATGTAGCCCTTCATGGATAATTAACACGAGCCCGTTGTGTGACTATAAAGCCGTTTCGTGTTAAACCAAAAAAACAGTGCCTCAAATTAGCAAAGTACAACTAATTATTGTTAAAAGTAAATTACGATCAGTAAAAACAAATATCATACAAATTTCACTCAACCTTACGTGAGTCACCAACAATACAAATTTTCCGGTGAGTATTTCACGTTATCTAGATACGTATAGGTATATAATGAGCATATATAAGATATATACTGATCGAAATACCGGCCTGTCAACAATAATTAGAAAATAGCGGAGAAACTACACTCAAAATTAATACTAAATGAAAACACTTTGAATTATATGTTGTCTTTCTCGCGAAAGAGAGGGAAAATCAGGTCAACATATTGAAATAAACACATATTTTTTTATATATATTTTTTAATTATTGCAAATTCCGTCGGCAAATGCGCATAGACAGACAGACCTTCAGGCGTTTGTTTGGCTTATGAGTGCTTGAATTACGAACAACCACAAGTTGGGACAAGTGAATGGGGTCACATGAGGCTGGCGGCGCGTTGACATGTGTCACGAACCGGCAACACACAGATACAATCTCCCAGATGGTTCCGGGCCTTATCTTTGGCAAATATGCGGCGGCGACCATGTGATGTGTCTTCGCTGAGAGTTCATCCAAAAATAAATGAAGTATTAACGCAGACAGGCGCTCATACATGTTGTTGTTGTTGTTTTCTGCGAATATTCTCTTTATCTACACAGAACTGATAAGATTTTGCAGCGCCAACAAATGAATGTGGATGCCACAAACCCTATTAAAATAGATGACATTTAGTTTAAATTCAGAGTTGGAGCTGTTCACATTCTAGAATCTAGATAAAAGAGAACACAAGTGAATTATAATGAATTACTCAAAGTTTGGGTAAATCCATTTAATAAAACTATAAAAAATGTGTAAAAATATATTTTAAATGCTATGCAATTCCCACACTCAGCACAAGTAAAAGCTAATGACCTAGAAAACCAACAATAAATCGTTTCAAATTACAATCGTCGTTCATTCGTTTGTCGCCTGGCAACAGACCGAAGACAGGAGAGAAGAGTCGGGAATATTGTAGATCTTGAAATTCTCAACGTTGTCTGAGCTGTTGATTCGGCTGTGACCAAGACAAACAAATAAAAAAAAACTATAAAAGTACGACTATGCCAACAAGAATAAGCTGAAACCTCAGCCGAGACACGAGAGGAGGCAGACGACAATGGCTTCTTCTATCACATGCTGACGGGGGCAGGTCTCTTCCAAGAAGTTGCCAGGCGGCTTACGAAGCAGACAGGAAGGCAGGCAGACAGTGAGACAGCAGCAGCAACAGCTATTGTATCTCAAAGATACGCAGACAAATGAGGTCAAAATCCTTGAGGTTCTTGTCCTTCTGCATGGCAAAAAAAAAAAGAAAAAAAATGAGAGAAAAAAGAGCGGGGGAAATGTGAGAAAGAGTCTCACATCCTCTTAGAACTTAATTCTCTTACTTTATTTGTTATGTGTCGCTTCGATCATGAAGGCTTTGATATTGAGCGACAATTGTCAATCAATTAACTCGAGTCTGGGATCTCTATGACTTTGTTGCACTCATTTCATCTAAAGTTATGTAAATGCGAGGCTGTTCATCAATTCCCATTGCTGCCATGTTTAATTACTTAGCTCTTAATTGAAGGCGGCAGGAAATTCCATGTCAATTAAGGAACAACATGATTGACCCTACAAGTCGGACAATTTATTGTGCCCTGAAGAAAGTGAAAATTATGTAACTTTAGTATATTTATTTTCTTGGGAAAAATAGCTGAAACATTTCTCCTTAACTGCGCATTAATATGAATGCCAATTTCCATTTCAATTTTAATTGTTTTTAAGAGAGAGTGGCGTATTGTTTCTAACTATGCGGAAAAGCGCTCAAAGTCAACTGACAGCAGATTTACATGGAAATGACGCTAAATGTGCATAATGTAAAATAAAATCAAGTAAATTAAATGCAGCTAAAAATAAAAGCTGACGAAATTAGTCATAAATGCCCTACAAAATCTTTTAACTTGACTAGAACAGGATTTGTAACACTGTAAAGTTTCAAATATTTATTGAACTACTTTTGAAACGATTTTACTAGGTTATATACTAAATTTAAAAAAAAAAAATTTTTTATAACGAATTTAAAAATTCTTGAATGCAGAATGAATTTAGAGGCCAAATCATGATCAAAATGTCATTCCGCTTGAAGTTCGCTTCAGTTTTGATCAAGTTATGACAGTTTGAAGTTGGTCAGACTTCGGAGTCAGTCACTTTACAAGTCAAAATTTTTATACAATTCTTCATGATTTTTGACAAAAAAAATGAAAGGTCTCAGAATCAAGTTTAAGGTGTTGTTTTATACTAATTACGATACAAGGAGTTGATTAAAAGTGAAAACTTGAGATTTAAAATTTTCAATTTTCAAAATTTCAAAGGGGGGACCCTTATCATCGAAACCGAATTTTGGTCGAAAATAATTGAATTTTCTGAATGAACAAAATTTGAATGCAAAGTGAATTTAGAGTCAAAATCATGATCAAAATGGCATTCCACTTGAAAATCGGTTCAGTTCTTATCAAGTTATGACAGTTTGAAGTTGGTCAGACTTCGGAGTTAGTCACTTTACAAGTCAAAATTTTTATACAATTCTTCATGATTTTTGACAAAAAAATGAAAGGTCTCAGAATCAAGTTTAAGGTGTTGTTTTATACTAATTACGATATAAGGAGTTGATTAAAAGTGAAAACTTGAGATTTAAAATTTTCAATTTTCAAAATTTCAAAGGGGGGACCCTTATCATCAAAACCGTATTTTGGTCGAAAATAATTAAATTTTTTAAATGAACAAAATTTGAATGCAAAATTAATTTAGAGTCAAAATCATGATCAAAATGGCATTGCACTTGAAAATCGGTTCAGTTCTGATCAAGTTATGACAGCTGAAAGTCGGCCAACTCTTTAACGACAGCCGTACCGGTACAAACATTTCAGTATTCGTTTCTTGACAGAGAATTTTTATTCGGTTACGTTTTCAGTTCCAGTACTTAAAATGAAACGGTTAGTTTCGGTTAACGGTTCCGGTGTTGTTCCCTGATTTTTACTGAGTCTCAAATATTTATCGAACTACTTTTGAAACGACTTCACTAGGTTATATACTAAATTTCATTGAATGTTCTAGAATTTTAACTGAGTGTTGACCCTGAACTACTTTTAATTTGGTTGAGAAAATTAAACTAATATTTAAACATTATTTAAATACGATTAAATTGCGCAAATATGAAGCAGAAGAATATAGTAAAAGTATTCTCTTTATTAAGATATTTAATAAGAAACAACCTGGTTGAATACAAAAATTCATACTTTACAGGGTGCTGGGGTTCATACTTGAAGGTGCTGGCTTAAGAAATTGCGTGCTTGACAGTTAGTATTTGGTCACGTGTGGCCTTTAGCCTCGAGCCTGATAAATGCATAGGTTGTCAAAAATGTGATTAGACTGTCTATCAAGCTCTTAAATTCTTATAGAGAGATCGCACACCTGCCACGTGGTTGGATCGAAGTGCACTTCTTGACAGGCCACACATACTAGTATTATGCGAGGGGCAAATAGTCGGCCAAGTTCAATAGAACTCTTGATCTGGCCATGCTCTGAAAAATTCATTCGCTTTTCAACAACGCAAATTTTAGTTGTTTTTTTTTGTTGCCTTGTCTTTTTTGCGTTGTCGAATTTTCCGCTCGTTCGTTTTTGCCGATTCCGACACTGGCAGTTTTGGTGGAAACGTCAAGGCGATCGGACAAGATCGTTGAGTGGCGCGAGAGATACAATTTTGTTTTATTTTCAAAAACTTTGCGGTAAAAGCATTGACGTTAACGGGATTTTTATATCTTAGCTACTTGTACTTATATATTTTGGTGCAGATTTTTCCGGTTATTCAAACAATCTATTAAAAAATACACAATAAATATTTTTGGACTTACATAAAATATATAAAAACAATTTGAAATATTTTGGAAAACAAACGAGTGTCACAAATAAATATTGTGGGTAACAGCTGAGTGTATCTTGGAGATACTTTTTATAGATGACGACAGTCAATTGATAGAGGTAAATGAACTGAAAGTAAATGTCCTAAAGTGATGCTTTATGTGCTTTATATAAATCGAATGAGAGCAGATACATAGTTCTATCGATCTGTCTGTATAAATATGTGTTTATATAAGTAGATGGATATGTAATTAAAATAGATCTATTGGCATTGACATTTGCACTAAAAGCAATAGAATTAAAAAGCAGCTGATCACTGAATAGGAAAATACGTTAAATGAAGGCAAAACAAATTAAATAAATATATTCTAAACTTAACTTTGCTTTGCTAATATTGTATTTGAAATAGTATTACAATTTGCAAATCATTGCCGTTCTTAAGCGGAAACGTAGATCGTAATATAGTGTGAATTGTTAGCAAATGTTTGCTGTGAAAATTAGATAACAATGAAACTGTTAAATTTAAATAAATAGCCAGTGCAATCGCTACTGATTTCACTCTACGTTTCATAAATTTTTCCAGTAATCATGTCTAGTCTATATGTTTTCATGATCAGTCGATCTGTCCCATCGTTAATCCAAATTGTACAACTGATGAAAGGCTGATTAATATTTTATTAACAATTAACATCAGCTGATATTAATATTTCTATATAATGTATCTTTATAAATTGCGTGTTTAATTGCAATCATGAGTATATTAATATTCTGAAATCTCACTAAGTTGTTAATCACGCGACAATTTGCCGATGCATGCGTTCTCTGAATGTGATTTAGTTTGATGTAATCTCTGTGAATCAATTGATTATGCTTAAAGCAAAAGTATACTTAACTGATGGATGAAAGCTTGTGGAGTATCTTCTAGTCGAGCAGACTCTGCAGAAATATTTGCAAATGCCTTCGATTACAAACGTAAGCCACTTGCGGATTTTTTAGAACTTTTCTCAGGAGTGCACTACGTTTGATTTCATTAATAATAATTACAATAATAATACTAATGATGATGATTTGGTTTTAACGGAGCCAATTGCATAAGATTACGTGTCTTTGTATTTTAAAATAAAGACCGTATTTTATGAGAACATTTTTGCATTTACTTAGTTTTTCGTTTAATCGTAAATTGTTCTTGTCATCAGTTGACGGACTAAACTTGGCTTATCAGCTAGTTGCTGACGCGTGGCATCAGCCAATTTAGCAGTTTTTCGTTTTGTGTTTGCCAGTTGGATCGCTTAACTGTAGCTACCACATTGTAATTGATAAACAATACAAATACTTACGAGTTTTACAATATTGCACATTAAATTTGCATACCATTTTAATTTAATTTTTTTATTTCATTCTTTTCGCCAAGTTTGCTGTTTCCATTCAGCATAAATTGAAGTTCCCACGTCAGCGACAGGTCGTGTTTTTCTTGTTACCAAGTGAATAACCGTTGGCGTATTGAATTATTTATAAGCCCCTATCTAAGTTGATGGTATCTGGGAACTGTACATACTTATACCTATCACATATTTATCGGCCGAAGGCGCCATGTTGGAGCACGTGGATCTGAGAAATACTCCCCCTTCATTGACCTCATGTGGTGTTATGGGTTTCGGTTTTTTGGAACACATTTAAAATGTTCTCGGCAAGTGGGTAGCTAATTTGAACACCCTGTAAATTTCCAAACACTGTGTATTATAACCCCATATTAATTAATTATATACACCTTTTAAATTATAGTCTGACTGTCTATTTATTACAGAGCATCTCCTAGTCAAACATTTCGATTGCTTTCAACAATTTTTCTAGAACAAGTTCATAAATTTTTATTGATGTTGGAAAAATTTTTACTCATTTTAATATGTATTTAATTTATTGGCTGTTTAACAAAGAATTCATGAAATGTTGAAGGAATCGCATAGATAATTTATTGAACTGCTCTAATAGGTACAGACTGAGCCAATATATTTGAAATAGAAATATAAATTATTATTGATTACTTAGTTGTTTATCTTTTGAGTTCCCAGTAAACAACATATGATATCATATTTTAAAAAACCGCAGCTGCTTCGGGAATGCTTAGATTGAATATTCCATAAACCATAAGCCATAACAAAAAGTGCAATCTTATCAATATGATATGAAAATAGGTTGGAAACAGTCGACATATTGGGAACAGACTTTTACTATCGTCTAATATAAATATTTAAACGGAGCTTAGTTGATTGATCAGTCGACAAACAAGGACAATTTATAGCCAGTAGCTTGCAGTATATTAATAAAATAATAGTTAATATCTGGTTGGGGTTCTTAAATTTCAATTGCTGCACGGTGCGCACATTGAACTCCATAAATCAGCTAGGGAGGTACGCAGTCAACATCTAAGCAAAAACATCTCTGTTTGCACTTTATAAACAAAGATGATAACGTTAATAATGTTAATTAGGTACAGTTGGCAGCAAAAGACGTCAAATACTGTGGGATTATGGGAATTAAAAGCTTTAGTGTCTATTTTAGGCAATTTACTTTACCGTTAGTTATTGACGTCATTCAGTTTGCACTTCTGGCTTAAATTTACGGTGTTTGTCAGCTGATTGGCAGTAACTGATTGACAGCTCTTTTATTTGGCCTTGATCTTCCTACAATCATTCATTTACAAGATGCTTCAAAATCTCAAGTTGTGTTCCAAAAGTAACAACCCTCAAGGGTAGAAGGGTAAAGACTTCTTTTAATTTGTATTTCGTTGTTTATTTACAAAAGCGAAAATAAAATTCAAAAAATTTCCCTTTGGTTTATTGCAAGTCAGACAATGATTATTATGAACTATACTCTCAACAATCAGTTAACGTACAGATTGAATTGTTTACAAAGATCTGTTTTTAATATAGTTCAACTAGTTATTAAATGCAAATTGCTCAGTGAACGCAGTTTCTTTTTAATTCTGATGATAAATGTTAACGCATATTTGCATATTTATAAAACCAAAGCAACTCAGCTCAGTCGGAATGCCGGTTTCAATTTATTATTGAGTTTCCGGAGAATCGGTGAGCAACTCTTAGTGAAATGTGATAACAATTAAATTTTAAAATTGCTAAATACTTTCAAATTGATAACCTTTTACCCTTTGACACTCTAAAATTTTGAAAAGCTAAAAATTGTATTTACAAAACGTGAAATTTTCTGTAAATTTTTAAAGAATGTTTTTAAACAGGTTTTTTTTTACCTATTACTAAATTGAATAAGAATTTCCAGACAGTTCAAGTGAGATTCTGCAATTAAAAATGCAAATAAATCACAGACAATTGTCTTTGACGATTTAATTAGAATTCTCCAGCAAATGCTAGTTACTTGTAGATCATTTGATAGTCTGCTGAATGTTGATATCACAATATATCAACTGGGTAGCTGCTGCTCCAATTAATATGTCTCAGTCATCACTTGACGAGACGTCAGCCAAATGGGACCTCCAATCAATTGGCCTACTCATATTTCACACACAATAACTGAACGCTTGCGCGTGCGCAGCAACGACATAATAAATATTTAATATAAACAAAGTCTGCGACTGGTTTCAATTGTTGATTTGGCTCTGGATGATCACTTGCTGTTATGACTGTCTCGGGTTTAGAAATGCCGACAAATCACGAGACGCGTGTATTTTTGATAATAAACAAAATGAGTTGACCGATAGAATTTGGACTTTGGGTTGTAGACGCCTCGGCGCGCCGGTTTATAGGCTTTTTTAACTCCAGACTAAATATACAATATTTCCATCATATTTTTGCAGTTCTTCAAATGGGTTGACTTGTGACATTTAAGCTTCCTGGACCCGGGAAACAAAAGGTAAGTCAAACACAAAATTTCTTTATATCTTTATATTAATACTAAAAATTAGAGTATACATTTATGCAATCATTCTATTTACAAATTAAACTTAAAATCAAAGGAAAGCGAGAGAAATTCGGGTTGTTTAACTTTTTTACCCTAGATTTCATTGTATTTTTGTGTTGACTGATTGATCAGCTTTAAAATTTTGCAAGGCACCTAAATGTATCTCACAGATACTTTTCGACAAGCAACAAAATCAACTGAATTAATTCGTTTGCATGATGTTTTCTCAATATTACGCTATTCCACGTGTCAAGATTTTCGATACAGAACATTCTCCTCCCACCAGTCGACGGGGCGTATGCGCATTATTTGGAATTTGTTTATCTTGTTCCGCTTTGTAGTACAAGTTGAATTTCCAATTGAAAATTCTAATTACAAGCGATTCGGATTGCGAAAATAGGCACCGTTACATATTAAAATGTTGAGGAATGTTAATGCATAACCTTGATATTAAAGATATTCAAAGTGGAGCATATATTTTTTTTGGATTAAATCTATAATTAATGATATGCCCTATAAAGCTTAACTTTCGTTTACCTAACACACCTTTTGCACTTGTGGCATAGATACTCATATACCAGTTAAACATGGAACAGGTGTGTCTTACCTCTCTGTTGGGGCAGATGTTGCCATAAAAATTCGCTACTCAACATCCACTTGGCGAGCCATAAAAATAATTTATTAGTTTTACAAATACCTAAAATTTGTTTACCTTTTGGGAAAATGCGAAAAGGAAATGTGCCAAGTGCGTAAGAAATTAAATCAAGTGTAGATACATGTACTTAAAGATCAATTATAGATATATATAAATATGAGTTTTATATAGTTTTTTTTTACGAGTTCCTCAACTCGAGATATTTATGTAGCAGCTTTAGAATAATAATAAAGACAAATTTAAAATCGAATTATACCGATAATTGTTTATTTTCATTAGACAATGAATTCGCTTTTCATAAATATTTAGACCAATCGTAAAACAATAATGGGCGTTTTATTTCCTTTTTCATTTAAATAGACGTCATAGAAATGACTTGTAAATATATATTTATATCTATGCGGGTATTTAAGTAGATCTCGATACATATATCTGTATTTTATTTGTATATCTAAGTTTATTACTATATCTCATCATGCAATTTCTCCTAATCTTTCCAGGGATATAATTATATTGAACCTATGTAAATTAAACCCATTTGCAAAAGACACACAGCTCAGCTGCTACTGGACCTAGCAGCTCATTACTTGCATTACCCAAAACCACAATAGCAACCACTTAACAATTCGACAGAAGTAAAAATTATTTAAAAAATTGCATCGAATTTCAATTGAGAACCGTTTGGAATACTGCCCAAGAGCAGAGACACATCCACCGATGAACCAAACGGCCGTTTCGCCTGACAGCGCGGCCACTGTGATTCACAACATCATCAGCAGCAGGAGCAGCAGGAGCAGCAACCAGATCCAGCATCCTGGCCTAATTGACATCAAACTGGGACACTCCTACGCCGCCAGAGCCGATCTCAATTATTGCGAGTGAAGCGTAACAGCCAAAAGACAGATACCTCGAAAAATCCCTGAAAAAAAGCAAGAAGAAAAGAGGAAAACTTGATTATTTTGTGATTATCGTGTACGAAAGCAGCTTCAAGACGGACGGAACCATGCTAAAAGTCGTTGGCGCATCATGGCAAAAAACGCGGATAGGGACGTACATATTGATCGGAGCCGGTTTGCTGGTGATCGGTGCGTTCTTTGTCGGTTACATGGATCGTCCAGAATATGATGGCACCTATTGTGCCACCGCATATTGGACCAAGAAGGTTGGCTTTCAGATTGAGAATTGGAAACAGCAAAATGATTTGGTTAACATTCCCAAGGGTGTGGCTAGAATATGCTACAAGGATTCTGTCTATGAGAACGGGTAAGATAGCGTAAGATATCCTTATGATCAGTTAAGTTAATGTGCCTTTTTCTAACTCTTCAGTTGGGCACAAATTGAGGTGGAAACGCAGCGCAGTTATCCAGACTGGGTGCAGGCTTATGCTGCTGGCAAATTAGAAGGTACCCTGACCTGGAAGAACATCTACAATCAGTGGGCCAAGTAAGTACACTTCATCATTAAAGTATTCTTATTTTAGTTTCCTAATTTTGATTTCTTAACTACAAGTTTCCTAGCTAAAAATTCTTATTAAGAATCCTTTGTTTATTTCAGCACTATATCATCCTCCTGCGAGCGGGATGAAAGCTCGCAGAAGTTTTGCGATTGGCTGCGAGAGCTCTTGACCAGGAACTATGAGCATCTGAAGGAGCAGGCGGAGGCCAATGCCGAGCACGATCATTATTGGCATCAATTGTATTTGGTGTTCATGCAGTTGGAGGGCATGCAGTCGGGTTACGAACGAGGGGCAGAACGTGCTCGCTCGGACCTGGAGGAGGAGATTCCATTGTCGGATTTTCTGTTGATGAATGCGGCAGCTGATATCCAGGATCTCAAGATCTACTATGAGAACTATGTGCTGCCAAATGGCACTGCCGAAGCGGGCAATAAGAATTTCTTCTTGCCGAGCGCCTCGATGCTGACGAGGATCATGCGACAGGAGCAATCACCACAGTCGTTGCAGTTGCTCTTTGGCCACAGCACCGCCGGCAGCTATTCGTCCATGTTGCGCATTCAGAAGCGCTACAAGTTCCACTATCACTTTTCGCCGGATACGCGCAGCAACACGGTGCCCGGAGTGGACATAACCTTCACGGGGTACCCGGGAATTCTCGGCTCAACTGATGACTTCTATGTGGTCAAAGGAAGGCAGGTGCAGTCCATTGTCGGTGGCGTCTGCATGAAGAACGAGAATCTGGCGCTGTGGAAGGATGTGAATGTGGAGAATATGGTGCCACTTGTGGCCCGTGTCATGGCCGCCAATCGGATTGCTCAGAATCGACGCACCTGGGCACGTGCCATGTCCCGTCATCCGATGACCGGTGCCAAGCAATGGATCAGCGTCGATCTGCATAAGCTGGGAGCACAGGATAATCTCTACAACACACTGGACGCCGATGAGAAGCATGACGATGCTCCAGTGGCGGTGAATGAGAAGGATAATGCTGCGATCAGTCAACGTCACGATCAGCTGAAGAACATGGTCTGGATAGCGGAACAGCTGCCGGGAATCATGCACAGCAAGGATGTCACCGAGAACTTCCTCGTAGCCGGTAACTCCAGCTGGCTGGCTAATGGTTTGCCCTATTTCGATAAGATTCAGAATGCCAGTGGCATCTCCCGTGACAACTACAGCGAGAATCAGAATCTGACACCCGCCGACGAAGCGGAACTGACCAATCTGGAGGCGGTGGACAAGTATCTGCGCAAGCACGGCTTTCGCGGCGATCTGCTGGGCGAGGAGTCCATTGCCTATGGCAACATTGACCTCAAGCTCTTCTCCTACAACGCTCGCCTGGGCATGAGTGATTATCACGCCTTTGCCGGACCAATCTTCCTCAGATTGCAGCATGCTCAGGCCAGAGCGCTCGAAGAGAGCGAGGTACAGGCGGATCAGGCAGCGCCCGCTGCTATTGGCGATGAGCGTCTCAGTGTGACCATAGATGATGCAGCTGCTCTGGCCGAGATGGAGCTGATCTCAGAGCGCCGTTCGGTGAGGAATGATATGCGCGCCATAGCCATGAGAAAGGTTGGCAGTGGTCCCTTCAAATGGTCCGACATGAACAGCGTGGATGATGGCAATCATGAGGGACATCCTGATGAGTGGAACTTTGACAAGGTATCGCCCAAGTGGGCGTGGTAATCCTCCACCAGTTGCCTTTATATCTAAACAGTTCTCTGGAATTTTTATACAGATCACAATAGTCTCATATTCCAATCGAATTTTAAACTCGACAACAAAACTGCGAAGCAATAATTGTCCTAGATTCGTTATTTTAGATTCGTCATCTGTGTGTTCCTAGCTGATAAATTGTGGTTTGTAGAAATCAATTGTGTTGCGTCCATAGTCATAAATTTTAGTTGTGCCAGTCTATTAATGTCAATTATTGTCTTCCAGTCTATACTATTTTAAATTGTAACATCCTAGCCTCAAATTTTAGTAATAATATTTTAAATAAATGAAAACACAAACAAATTTAATTATAACTGACGTTTTAAATCGATGATCGGTGAACGGTGTCAATAACATTTCCGATAATTGTCTGTACGATCAAAGGCATCGTTAGTGTTGATTAACGTTTTACTCTCTGTTTGCTATATGCATGGCGCAGCACTGCTGCCAACATAAACATTTTCAGAGTAAAATTGCTAGAAAAAATTGAAAATTGCTGTTTCAAAATCAAAACAAGTCGTTCAAATTCTGGGAGCCAAGGCTACCATACATTTCAAAAACTGTGGCGCCACCTTTTGTATGCTTGGCAAAAACTTAAGCGGGTAGTTCAATCGAACTTATTTATTGTGAACGATACGATGTTTCGGTAATTCGAAATCAAACCAGATCGGGAAACTTTGCAGGGTGGCAGTCTTTTCACCGGGTGGTAATCTTCCACACCAGTGCTGTCAAATAGATAGGAACAGATGGGCAGCACCGCAACTATATTTGGAAATCAGCTGTGCCGTCTCAACACTGACGGCCAAGCTAAAAGCACTGATAAAAAATTACAAATTTAAAAATGCAAAAAACTCAAGAAAAGATTTATTATTTGATAAAAACTAAAATTTAAAAATACAAAAATGTACTCGGTTTCTTAAGTACAAAAAATCGAACCAGATCGGGAAATTTTAAAGGGTGGCAGCGTTTGCACCGGGTGGCAGTCTTCCACACCAGTGCTGGCAAGTTTTTAGGGGAAACAATAGCTGTTTCTGTCAAGCTAATGGCAATTTTGATTTTTTCTAGCAAACGAATTCTGAAAATAGCCAGGTCTAGTTTTAAAATAGCTAAGTTGGCAACAATGATTCGATACTTCTTCCAGCTCTAGTCGGTTTCGGTAAGGTTGAAAAACACTTAAAAATTATAAATAAAAAATATATGTGGAAAGAAAGTGGAAACCGTTTCGTTGCCGCACATCCGCTCAACCAGTAAACTGTGTACAGCTTGTGAAAATGTGAATTCAAATAAAATCATAGAAATTGTCATCGTCCAATTGCGTGCCTCACTGTTACGGCAAAAGGAAAGCGCAAATGAAAAAATATATACACACAGCAGAGGCAGCAACGGAACATCGCAGCAAGGCACCTTCTACGGCGGCGCATGCTCATCAAAGGCGCTATTGTGCCATAGTATATGCGAAAATAGCGCGAAGTTAATCGAAATACTTAACAACTTGAGTGCGTGTGGTGAAATGACATTATTAATTATAAAAAGTGCAGACAGCAGGCAAAATATTAACGAAGAAGTGGCTGGGGGAGGGGGCAACAAATCGACCAGCCAAGAAATCAACAGTGCTGTGAAAAAATGAGCGGCACAACTATCGCTACGCAACACTGGCTTCATATAGCTGTCCTTCTCATACGCATGCGGGTGGCCGTGTTTGTTTGTGGGCTAGTTTAGCCATCTGTTTTGATTTTCTCTTCTTAAAATTAAGCGCGCGAAAGGGGTGCGCGTGTACTTTCTTTCTCTCGCTTTATAAAAGTGTGGGTGTGCTATGTTTGTGTGGGTGTGTGTATCGCAATTTACTCCTCGCGCGCTTTTGATAATTGATAAGCCCTGCATGTGTATCTAAATTAATTTGACAATAATAACACACGCTCTCACACACACACATGTTGCACATGTTCTTATTTTTTTGCCGCCATTGCGATACATGTATTTGTGTTATTGATATCGTTGTGTGTGATTTGCTGATGTATTTAACTTATTTTTACACGCTTCGTTTGTCTTTTTGCTCTTTCGCTAACACAGAATAAGAGACTGCCAAGCAACAGTAAGGAACGACTAGAAAAAAAAAACATTAGCATAGCCACAAGGAATTGTTTGTTTCATCATCTTGCAGAAAGCCAAGTTTCTAATACGCAAGCATACATAAATGGTTTCTACTTTTATTGGCCTATTGGGTAAGTCAGCTCACCTTACATTCCCCATGTCGATATCTATAGTAATATGCTTCCGTTTTGTACCCTACAGACATACAATCATGGTGGGAGATACCGTGTATTTCGCATTTCTGTTCATTGTTTAGTTCCGCCTTCGATTTACCGGACATTGACATAGAGGTACCTATTAAACAGAATAATCATTTTTATATGTATCTTATTAAATTGTACTTCATTTGTAGGATCTCGAATCGGCGCTGCTATCCGATGGTACCAGCGAGGAGGATCAAGTTGCCTTAGTGCCCGAATTAATTGTTCGCCTGCTGACGGGCTGCGATGCGCTACAGTCGGTAGCCAATGAGATTACACACAGCAACTATCAGATGTTTTTGCGCCGCTTCCTGCGTCAACAGTGTCGCCTGCATCAGACAGAGAATCACTTTGATACGGACATAGACTTCCAATCGCTGCCGGTGCGCAAGCGTCTACAAATTCTGCACGATCTGTGCCATTTTCGTTTGGACTCTGTCGATGTGCAGGTCATACTCAGTAATCTAGAGGCGGACAGTTTGCGCGTTGAGCCGCTTGGCTACGACGCTAAAAACTCTGGCTATTGGTATTTCTACGGTACGCGACTTTATCGCGAAGATAAAGCGGCCACGGGAACTGCATCTGGTTCAGGAAAGGCAGCCGCTGCGTCGCTAAGTGGTGGCGCCGGCTCTGGCGGTAACACAGCCATTGGCAGTAACGGCACCATTTGGCAGGTTATTTGCTTCACCGAGGAGGATTGGCAGAATTTGGCGGCCAAGTTTAAGACCTCAACGAATGGTAAAGAGCGTGAACTCTTCCAGATACTTGATGAGAACTTTTTGCCCAAATTACCGCAGCTATTTCGCGAGCGAGAGCGTCTGAGACGCAGAAAGTAAGTTAATCAAGTTATCAAATAAATTATTTATAAATAAAATATTAAAATGTTATATAGATCTAATAGATGTGTAAATTGTGCTATATTTCAGGTTATTGCAAGTGCGAAATTCCAGTCGCATACGGAATCTAGCCGAGTTGAAGGCACGCCAGGAGGAAGAGCGACTTAAGCGGGAGCGTGAACGTGAAAGAGATTTACGCCGTGAACGTGAAAGAGATCTACGCCGTGAGCGTCAATACGCGACCCACTTGGCGCCGCCAACGGTTCAACAACGTTCACGCAGACGGTTAGCACGTCCAGTATTATAAGAAAAAAGAAAACAGAAAGAAAGAAAAGAAAAGAGGCAACGCAACAAGTGGAGACCATTTCACAATCATATTACATTGCGAACCACAGACAGTTGAAACAGACAGAAAAACAAATAATTAGACAATCAACAGCAACAGCTAACAAATACATAGGCAAAACAACAACAATTAAATCACACACTCACACGCATAAAAGCATTGTTTATGTTATTTGCAAATTAATTTCAAATTTGTTTTCGATTTGTTTTAATTTCTTAAACAAAAATTTGCTTGCAATTTGTGTTGAAAATTGTCATTAAGTCGAATCAAATCAAATCACATTATCATCGACGCTTAACAGGCAACAAGCGAGAGACTGAGATACCGAAAGGAAATAACCAAAAAGAGGACCAAAAGGAGAGAATCAGCACTTAATTTGAGTTTTGCCCATAATTTAATTTTGTGTGCGACAAATTGGTTGGATTTCGTTTTCAAAAAACACTATGAACAATTATGTAAGCATGCTTTATATGATACTCCTATATTTGATATATATATATATACTTGATATATATGGCTATTTTTTATGATTTCCAATTTATCATTTATTATTTACATTTATACGAATTTATAATCATCATTAACTATCATCCATTCAGCTTCATCATCAACGATACAATTACACACAGACCTTAATATAATCATGTATAAGACTGTAGAAATCGATTAAAAGCTAACATGATAAGATTAATAACAATATTCCATTTTCATTGGTTTATAAAAATCCACATTTAAATGTAATATCACATAGAATCATTGCATTATCATTGCCAAATTATTAATCAATGAAATCTTTTCATTTTTGTAACACTATAACTATTAAATTGCTGTACAGCTATTGCCAAGATTTGATCGTGTTATACTTTTAAGCGATTTCTATTGTATATTGAAATTGTTTATTGTAATAATTGTATTTCCTGGAATTGTCATACTTATTTGTATTCCCTTTTCTGTCTTCTCTCGCCGTCAGCTCTCAATCCACATCGACGGCTAGCGGTATTTCCACTTATGCAAGCTCTCTGAGACGTACAACAACAACTAATTCCAGCGAATTTCTGTGCCACAGGGAAACCTTTTGTCTCTCGCCCGAAGACGATGACCAAAACGACGACGAGGAGCCGAATCCAGATCAACAAGAGCAACAGCAACAGCCCCGGCAGCAACAACAACAACAACAAGAAGACCAAGAGCAGCAAAAGCAATTAGCGCAGCACCAGGAAGAACAAGAGCAGCAAGAGCAACAATTAATTGCTGCGTCAGAAGCAACAACATCTGATAAATTTCGTTCGCCCGAACCGCCTAGGGAAAATTCACAAACGCCAGCGAAATTCAAGAGCAAGGGTCATCATCATCATCACCACCACCATCATCATCATCATCATCATAAGAAGAAAAAGTCCGGAAAGAAGCAAAAGAAACGTTCACGCGAACATCGAGAACGGGATAAAGACCATCATCATTATCATCATCATCGACGGCGACACAAGCATGCGTCTGAGGCAGACGAAGAATACGAGGACGCCAACAACAACACCGATAACAACAACGACCAGAGCAATAACAGCAGTGCAGCAGGAGCTGCCTCAGCTGTACGCAATCACAAGCGACGGCACAGTCGTCATCAATTGCCAACAAATCCCGAGACGTCAGAGCCGCTTCACGCCACCTCGCTAAGTCCGGAGGACAAGGAGAACTTTTGCCGTCAGCTGCAGTTGCTAGATGCCAACTCGGCGGCAATTGCCGTTGCCACAAGCATTGCGGATCTGAGCCTACCCTCGCCCGTGGCGCATGACAGCGAGGAGCAGCTGCAGTCAGAGCAATCAGCCGCCCAGCCAGTTGTTGCTAAGCGCGAGGAGCAGATGGCGCCAGCGGCCAATGTTAAGCTGCCCGGCAGGCAAACTAACAATTCACTCAGCTCCCTAACGGGCAACATATTTATACCGACGGGCGGTGCTGCCGCAACCACAAACCATCAACAACAGCATAGCACCACCACAACGTCAGAGACAACGGCACGCTCCAAGAAACAGAAGGCCACAGCACTCAGCTCAAGCTCGTCCGGTAAAACGGAACGCAGTGCCACCAAAGCGGAGGCGGTAAAAACCAAAAAATCAACGGCGGCAAACACAACAGCAACAGCAGCGGCAACAACAGCAACACCGTCATCGGCCGCCTCCACGTCATCCACATCCAGCAAGGCGGAACGACACAGTGGCGCATACTCAGATAAAAGCGCCGACGAGTAAGTGAACACCTCTCCCTACCAAAAACTCCCACTCCAGCCAACCAATCAAAGCCGAACATTGCACAGTACACAATCCAAATATAAAAAATATATATATAAACGCTTAAAGATCATGCGATCCAAGACTGCCTGTTGTAGAGAGGATCCATATTCGTTTAACTCACCTGTGATTCAGTTCACATCTGTGCAAGATTTATACAATTATTATAAAAGTTATTTATAAATTTCTTAAATTGCTATCAGAGTCACAGTGTTGTTCAATTATATTTGTAGTTTATTTATGTTTCCTCTGGTTATTGTGTACTGTCTTAAGATTGTTGATTTTATATTTTAATATATTATTTTATAGATAAATTGCATGTATCTGGTAATCTGTTTCATTAATTTTCACACTCGCACTCTACTCATCATATTCATTAAATTGTATATAATATATCAATTGATTAACAATTTTTACCCATTTGTTATTGTAAACTTTTGTACCTACCACTCAACTAAAAAACCAAAACAACCAACCAAACCAACAACATTTTGACTGTTTCATCATAACAAAAAAAACAACAAAATGTAGCCATGTAAATAGTATCAACCGTAGCACCACCAACAATAAAAGCAGCTTTAACAACAACTACAACCACCATAAGCACGCGTCGCACCACAATCACAACAACAGCAATAATAATCACAACCACTCTACGACGGATGCAACAGTAACAATAACAGCAAATACAACAACGTCGCACGGAGTTCATACACCTTCACACGATAACAACAACAAAAACAGCAACAACAACAACAACAACAACAACCACCACACACATAGTCACCACATACACACACACACCAATCACAATCATAGTCATATTAACAATAACAAAAATAATAAAAACATAACACACAACACATTCTCCTCCTCCTCAACAACAACCACAACATGCAACACAAACTCCACAAACAACAACACAAGCACAAACATAACAATACCCATAACAAACCTAATCACGAAACAAAACAGCAATTCTACGTACAGCTCCTCAAATCATACGAATATTCTTAGCTTTACCGAAACGGAGGAAGTTCTACAAATCGGAATGCATAAGGTGCTCGTCTATGTCAAAAATCATCGGGATGCATGGCCCTTCATGGATCCCGTTGAGGAGGATATTGCGCCACGTTACTACTCTATTATAAGAAGGTTCGTTTGTATATATTTTAACTCTTTATAAATCACAATAACTAATTATGATGTCTCCTCTTTTTTTCAGACCCATGGATCTGCTTAAAATGGAAGACAAACTGGACAGTGGAGAGTATCACAAGTTTAGCGAATTTCGCAATGATTTTCGTTTAATTGTAAACAATTGTAGATTGTACAATGGGCACAATAATGGTAAAATCTTGTTATACATATCAATTTCATATTTTTCTATAACTTTTTCAACATTTGCAGAGTACACAGAGATGGTTAACAATTTACAGGATGCCTTTGATAAGGCCACTAAGAAATATTTCGATAATTTATCCGATGATGAAGATGATGATCCGAATTTAAGTTACCCCGCCGCTGATTCCAAGATGAATGTATTCCGGGAGAAGTACTTTAAGAAGAAGGTGAAAGAGGAGGAGAAAGAATCCTCGGTCAACTCAGCGTCCAGCAAGCGTCTGCAGGACAGCAGCACCGAGGAGGACAAAAGCGATACGGAGGAGCCTGCGGAAACAACAGCTGCACACGCGCAGAAACGTAAACGCAAGGAGAAGGATAAACGGCGTAAAAAGAAGGCGAAGAGCAAAGCAGACAGAAGTGGACACAATGAAGATGTGGACACAGATGAAGAGGATTTGGAGGCAGAGCCACCACCACCAGCACCGCTACAAGCAGTAAAGAAAAGCAAAACCAACAAAGTACTTAAGGAAAAAAGCAAAGACAAGGATAAAGATAAGGAGAAGGAGAAGGATAAGGATAAGGAGAAGGACAAGGATAAGGAAAAAGAGCTGGCGTCTTCTAGCAAACGTGGACGCAAAGCAAAAAGCAGAAAATCCTCTCAGCCAACGGGCAACAGTTCATCCAAGTCCAGCAAAACACAAAAGACCAAAAAAGCAGGGAAAAAGTCAACGCCCGAATCGGATGCAGAGTCGGAGCTAAGTGAGCCACCAAGTGAGGTCGAGTCCAGCGATGATGAGGAACTGGCGCTGGCCAAAGTCAAGTCTCTGGTGAAGCCAACGGCTCGCACGATAGCGGCACAAAAGAAGAAGATGGTGCCAGCGGAGTCGAAAGTGAAGACGCCAACGCCCGTGAAGCGACAGCCAAAGAGCAAGAAAGGTGGACGCAGTCGAGCCAAAGGAGATAGAGAACTAGATGATCTGGATGACGATAGTTCCATGTCTGATATGAATGTGAAAAAGCAGCTGCCACCAACAGCTGCCGTGGCGCTGGCGGAATCTGCTGCGGATCTGGAGGAGGATGATGACAATGAAGATGATGTCAATGACGATGATATCTCGAGATCCCGTAGTATGTCACCATTCAAAGTGGATCTTCACAAGAAATACTCAAAGAGTGCACTCAACGATGATCTTTCCGAGCTGCTGACAACCGTCAAGAAGGTGACCAGCGCCGAGACGACAAAGCTGAGCGCTCGACACGAGGGAGAACAGCTGGGTGATAAATCCGATCAGGATTCCGAGACGGACTTTATGTCGTTGGCCAGCTGCAGCAGCTCCGATGAACGGCGTCGTCGGCGTAGTCCCTCTCCTCAGGTTACGAAACGTAGCAAAAAAACGGAATCGCCGCCAGCCAAAAAGGAGAAGGAGAAGAAGCGCAGCCAAGACAAAGATAAAGAAAAAGACAAAGAAAAGGACAAGGATAAGGATAGGGATAAAGAAAAGTCACGCAGTGCCAAGCACAAAAAGAGCTCGGCAGAATCAGCAGCTGCTTTGGCCGCAGCTGCCGAGCAGGCCGAATTGGAAATGTTGCTGCCCTTTATGGACAAATACGATGTTATTAAGTATCGACGCAGTCGAGCAGCGCTAAGCGGGTCAAGTGCATCCAATTCGCTGGCACCCTCGGAGGACTCCAAGTCGAACAGTGCTAAGAGCACGTCTACATCCAAAAAGAAAAAGGAACATCAGCCGGAGCCTCCAGCGGAGCATAAACGTGGACGTAAAAGCAAGGAACAGAAGCACGTCAAGGAGG
Source organism: Drosophila innubila (assembly GCF_004354385.1). Taxonomy (NCBI): domain Eukaryota; kingdom Metazoa; phylum Arthropoda; class Insecta; order Diptera; family Drosophilidae; genus Drosophila; species Drosophila innubila. Next base: position 11,280,207 of record NW_022995376.1, read on the forward strand.
CCAGTCGGGAAGTGGAAAAGCCAACCAAGACTGAGAAGAGCGAGAAGCCCGAGGAAAAACCCAAAAAAGTTGAGACGCCAAAAAACGCCGAAAAGCCGACGCGGGAGCTGACTCCTCCTCCACCTCCAGTTGTCGTGAAACCAGAGGCTCTTGTGAAGCCCGAGCCACCAGGAAAGGATGTGGTTAACAAGTCTAGTAGCACTGCTGCCACCACAAGCCCCAGCAATGTCAAGAGCAAAGAGCCAACTGTTAAATCCAATAGCAAAAAGCGACCTGACAAACAAATGCCACCGCCGCCAAAGCCCGCCGAGAAATCGAACGAGAAGGGCGCCGGCAACAGGAAGCTGACAGGGAAGAAAGCGGCAGCAGCTGCTCAAAAAGCTGGCCAAGCTGCGGCCAGCAACAATGCGAATCTGGAGGCATTGGATGTAGAAACGGAGCAGACTCTAAAGGATATCAATCGTTGGCTGGAGCACACGCCGCGTTTCTCCGAGTTCAGCTCGGCCAGCAATTCGCCCTCCCGCTACAATCTGTTGGATGACTTTGATTCAGGAATTGGCAGCAAACTAGATGCAGCGGACTTTAGACGTCCCGTGGCATTGGCTGCACCCAAGGCGGAGCTGGTGCCCACCAAGCTGGCGGAGGCGCTGAACGAGCTGGTCAGCGACGCGGCACCCAAGCCTGTAGTGAAAACCGAAGCAGATGCGCTTCCCACGGCCAGCAGCGTGAGCAGCAGTTGTGGTACTCCGCCGCATTCAATGCACTCGGGCAACTCCATTGGCAGCACATCGGCCACGGCGGCCAGCTCCAGTTCAGCCTGCTCCAACAATTCAACGGTTTCTGCTCAGCAAACTCCGACGCTGCCACCCGTGATCAGCTCACCACTTCCGGCAGTGGCAATGGTGCAACCCGTGAAGCCCAAGGAACCAGGCAGTACACAGCTCATACTAAATCCTCCGCCGCCGCCGCACATCAAGCAGCAGATGGCCAAGGAGGCGAAACGGAAAACCATGAAGGAGAAACTCGCAGTTAATGCCCAGGCACAGCAGGCAAAGGCGAAAGCAAATGTGATGCGGACCATTGAGCGTCTGCAGCCGGGAAAGGCCAAGGGTAATCTCATACAGAACGTTGTCAAGACGGAGGAGACGGAAGCCTTGGTTAGCCCGGTGGCCAACAAGAGTAAGGAACCCAAAAATGCGCTTACCACAGAGACAAGTGAAGGTGCTCCAAAGCTGAGTCTGGGCACAGTCATCAAAACACAGGACTTTGCTCTGGGCAAGACGCTCGAGGAGTTGGCAGGCAAAAAGCAGCTGCCGGAGTCGGAAAATGCGCCCACGGAAAACAGTACTTCCGAGGAATCGACGGCTTTGACTTCCAGCAAGGAGCCACCGAAACCCTTTGAGGCGTTATTGGAACTCAGCAAAGTCAGCAGTGAGCTGTCCTCGAAGGCGGCGTCGGAAGCGAAGGAGAAACCCAATTTGAGTGCCTGGCTTAAGGCCTTTGGAGGTCCCAAGGTCAATAAGAAGTCAACTGAGGAGGACAAACAGCAAATGCAGCAGACACTGGCACAAGATGATGCCCGCGTGGCGCCACCAGCTCACTCTCCGGTGTGTGGGGAGAACAACTTCTCGCTGCCCGTGGTCATGCGTCCAAGGAAGCCCAGCACGGGCAGCACTAACTCGGAGCGCAGTTCCTTCAGTCAGGATCCAGATTCACCGCGCATAGCCATCGATGAGAGATACGGTTCCTATGCAGCTGGTTCCTACACCTCGCCTATTTGCGCCTCGCCCATTGGAGCATCTCCCATAATGGTGTCGCCCAAGCCGAACGATGACATGGGCAAACCAGCGTCGCCTTATACGTTGAATGGCGCTATTAAGGTGGGTTTCTATCAGGACACCACCACGAAGAGCAGTCCTGACAAGAGCTGCAGTCCGCGCGAGATGAACTCGCCGTATCCACAATACTCGCAACATATTTACTCATCGGCCTCCTCGCCGAATGTCTCCACGCCCGAGCTGAGCGGCACATCGCCCTATGGTGGTGGCAATAGCTATAATCCATCGGGCTCTGAGGCATCCAAGACGCCAGCTTACTCCTCCACCTCACCACTTCCCATTTACGATCAATACAAGCAGCCGCGCTCGCAGGAATCTGACTACAACTCCTCGATGAGTCCCAGCACACCAAATCCTCATTCGCCTTACCAGCAACCTCAAAGTTCGCCCTACACCACCCCCCATTCCTCACAGTTGTCTCCCTACCACGCCCAGTCGCCGTATCATCAGCCAACCCACCCGCAGCCCCAGCAACCATCTCACAGTCCCACTGCGCAACAACAAGCGCTGAGTCCAATGCACAGCAGCGTGGATTCACCCGCCTCGTCGGCAGCCACACAACCACCCACCCCACTGGCCCAATCTCCTGCAGAGCAACAACACTCGCCGTATCAGCAACCAGTGCTGTCGCCCTACCAACAACAGCAACATCAACAGGCGGCTCCAGTGGTGCCATCGCCAGTGACAACAACTCAACCACCTGCAGCTTCTGTTGCCTTAACCGGTAAGTTGCTATAGACATGGGTGCCCAGCCCATACATCCGGTTTTAGTTACATTTTTTAACGCTCATCATTGATTTCTCTTTCAGCAGCAATGAGCACCTACCAGCAACAACAACAGCAGCAACGCTCCCTGTATAATCCTGCAACATTGATAAATCCGCTGCCAAGTGCTGCCCCACCTGTGGTGCCAGCAGCAGCAACTGTGGCTAAAGCCAGCAACAATGATTGGAACTTGGCGCACAGCCTATTGCCACCCAACCTGGGTAGCAATCAGGTAGCGCAGCAACAGCAACACCAGAATCAACAGCAACATCAGAATCAACAGCAGCAACAGGTGCTAGCACACCAACAACAACAGCAGCAGCAGCAACAGTTGCATGGAGTTAAGCCCAAATATCCAACTTATGCACAGTATCAATCAACAAATGCAGCGGCAAATGCAGCAGCTGCCGCAGATATTGTGGAAACACAGCAACAACAGCAACAGCAGCAGCAGCAACAACAACAGCAACAGAAAATTCTGCCACCAAGCTATGGTAGCGATATGGCAACGTTTATGCAACATCAGATGCAACAACCAGCAAAAACAGACACGCTTATAAATCCATTGAAACGGACCAGCGATGAAATAAGCATGGATTACAGCGATGTTGCCAGCAGCAATAAGATGGCTAAGCTGGATGAGAATCGCGTTCAGCAACAGCAGCAGCAATTACATGCTATACCAACACAGCAACAACAGCAGCAGCAACCGCAGCAGCAGCAACCACAGCCACAGCAAGTTGTCGTACAGCAGCAACAAGTTGCAGTACAACAGCAACAAGTTTTAGTACAACAGCAGCAACAGCCGCAGCAACAACAACAGCCGCAGCAACAACAACAGCCGCAGCAGCAACAACAGCCACAGCAGCAACAACAGCCACAGCAACCACAAGCACAATCGCTCTTAAATAAACAACAGCAAATGTTCAATAGCTTTTTGGGTTCAATGGCATTTGGCAAACAGCTGGGCACTATAGCTCCCGATAAGGCATTTGAGATGTACAATCGTGCCGCAGCCATGGGTTTTCCCAAGGAGTTTGCCAAGGATAATACTGCCTGCAACATGCAACAGCAGCAGCAACAACAGCAACAACAGGCAGCGGTCAACAAACAACAAAGCAGTCAGCAACAGCAACAGCAGCAACAACAACAGCAATCCCAAGCACAGCCGCACCTCACGCAACTGCAACCGCCCCATAATCTAAACTATCAACAGCAACAGCAGCAGCAACAACAGCAACAGCAGCAGAAATTGCCTTTGCAACAGCAGCAACAACAACAGGCGCCGCACAAGCCACCGCTTAATTATGGCAACAACAGCAACAACCTGCAGCAACAGCAGCAGCCACAACCCGCACAGCAACAACAACAGGAGCAACAGCAACAACATGCACAGCAGCAACAACAACAACCACACAATGCTTATCAACAGCAAGCGCAGCTTAATCACAACTATGCCCCAGCAGCACAACAACAGCAACAACAACAACAACCAACTGCTGTCAAGTCAGCGGCAACACAGTCAGCTGTGGCAGCCAACAGTGAGAACAGCAACATGTTGCATCTGGCAGCAAGTGCGCATCAACATCATCTCAGTCAGACGCATCATTTGGCTGCCTACAACAAGCCGACACCGCCACCACCACCGCAAACGTACAACAATCCGTTGATGCATCCGCTGACCGAGTCCATGTTGGGCTATCCGGTGAACTACTTTGACAAGAATATGCCACCAGCGGCACACATGTACAGTGCAGCCTCGAGTGCAGCAACTGCCTATGGCAATCCTGCACAGCAGCTGCCGGGCAATTATGTGCCCGGTAGCAACAGTGCCGCACAGCAGCAGCAGCCGACACATCAACAACAACCTCCTGTGGCTGTTCCGGCGCCTGAAGTAAAGGCGCCCGCTAAACGTGGACGTAAGAAAAAGGCAGCCACAAATGCAGCGGAAACAACTGCCAAGCAACAACAACAACAACAGCAGCAGCAACACGTGGCAGCACAGCAGCAACAGCAGCAGCAACAACAACAACAGCAGCAGCAGCAACAGCAACAACAGAGTCAACAACAAGCAATGCCACAGTACAACATGCCACAGATGCCAACGTCAGCAGCAGCTGCTCACGCTCAGGTGTTGCATCAAGGCTTTCAGCTGTATGCGGGACTTAAATCTGGGGGCGTTGCATCGCCTGCCGCTGGCACAGCAGCAGCGGGATCTTCAGTTGCTGCTGCATCAACTACGCAAACAGCTGCGGATGCGGCAGCCATCTCGCTGAAGACTTCTACTGGTGGCATGGTACCTGGCAGCGCTTTTAACTTTGCGCCCACACCTAGTGCCCTGGGTCTTTATGGCGATCAGACCAGCAGCTACTTGGATCAATTCCGCGAGGCATCCAATCCGTACTACATGCCACCGGCGCCGGCGCACAGCGGAGCGACCGCAAATCCAGCTGGCAATGCGGCGGACAAGAGTCAAAATCCTTTAAATACGGCCGCGGGATCGTATCCGTTTCTGGCTGCAGCGCATCCATCGACACGTGCAGCAGCTTATCCATTTGCAGCCTCCCAGCTGGATCCCAATTCGCAGCTGTATCAACAGTATCTGCGTCGCGATGACTTTCATGCCCGGATGATCTTCAATCAGAGTCTGTTAGGTGGTCCAGCTGCAGCTGCCGCTGCGGCTGGCTATGGTCAGCCCCCTCCGCCACCTGCTGCCTATAGACCCTCAGCGCTGGGCATGACCAAGCCGTATGATATCAACAGGCAATCATGGTTTTAGCAGTACGCCAGCGCCGCCAACGTGGATCTGCAGGGAGACGACTTAAATGCGTCGTCAACCGCGACGACGGCGGCGACGGCAGCAGGTGGAGCAACGGCGGCAGCAGCAGCAGCAGCTGCAGTGGGACCAACAACACAGCGTTAAAGCTACTTGGTTAAGAATATCGGGAAGCCTTTTTACTATATATAATTTAATCTGATATTAGATATGTATATGCTGACTCGAATTCTAGTTAAATAGATTCGCGACGACTGTTTTGATTGTGTGCGTGTGTGCGTGTGTGTGTCCCTAAACTACACATCGCACACATTTAACAAAAGTGTTAAAATTCAAATTGTTACACAATTTTAATGAATCAGGGAAAAATTAATTGTTTTTCAGAAAAGTACAGCAGATAATAATGAACTCATATTCTCTTCAATCAAGAAAAAATCAAAAGATACCTAAATTTGAGTTGTACAACTTTTGTGAAATGTGTGCGATAATGTAATCCCTGTGTTATCTCTTTCATGCTTCATTTCTATTGTGCAATGTTTCCAATTCCCCCTTTAACTGCTCCCAGGATCAGCACATGACACACCGTTCGCAAGTTATTTGGTAGTTCTGTTAAGACAGTCTTAAATTTTAAGTTTTTTGTTAGATTGTAAAAATTTTAGTTTTGAGCTGATTAAGAAACAGAAAAACAGAACAGATTCTAAGAATTGTTTCAAAAGCTTCCGACTATATTGTAGGCCTTTAGTTTTCAGAATTTAACTAAGCGTTGTAAACTACCTATTATTATACATATTAATTATTATATTATATTATATTAAATTATATAATTATTACTACTATGTACTACCATTATTAGTTTTTATACGATCGTGCAGCGGGTAATTTGTTAAAATATTTATTAATATATTCAAAATATGCAAACATATACAAAAAAAAAACATACAATTACAAACAATTTTTAGTTTATAGAAAGCCAAACAAGTGTAAAAACTTTTGTTAAATATGCTAAGTACGGTCTAAACTTAAATCCAAAGTAAAAAAGAAAGAAATAAATACTACACAAACACATTCATGCACACTTACACACCCATACACACACACGTATATACTCATAGCTCGCATGTGCAACATTCCGCCATGATTTCAGAATCCTTTCCGGAATCATATTCGCTGTACATACAAACAAAGAGTTGAAACTGTTACAACAAAAACACATCTCAAATTGTAGCTTTAAATGCTGTAAAATATAAAAATAAACAATTCAAAGTAATTTCAATGCAAAAGCGAATGCAAATTTATGAAAGGTAAATGAAAAAAGTGTCTTAGTCGCGATTAATATAAAAGAAACAAGCAAAAAACGCATATAAAAGAAACGAAAAGAAGAGAACCCTTAATTATACAAAATAAATATAGATATATATTATTATATAGAATATAATATATAAAGAAAGGAGAGGAAAACAAAAACAATAAATATAAATTAATTAATTAAGTTGTTAACGCTTATGTTTTGCAAAGGTAAATTTTAAATTTTATAATGATAAATAGTTTAAAAACAATTTAAAAACAAATCGGTACCTAGAGCATAAAGAGCAGCAACAAACACAAACATATTTAAAGAACCACAACATGCTAAATATTATATTAATAACAAATACGTATAATCAATATGCGCGTATACATATATCGTATATATATGGGCATGTGTTAAGGTATATATATATACAAATATATAAGTATGTACTATATTAGATGCTACACAAACAAAATAAATGCATGCATACATAATATGTAGCTATACATAAAAACAAAGTAAATTACAATAAAGAATTATATTGCATATTGTAGAAATTCGTTAATTTAATTGCGACTACTTACTACGGAGTATTGAGTGCCCAACTCCCGACTCTTCCCCCCGCAAACATCACTCGATTATTATGCAATTTAAGCGCACGCGTTCATTTGCATACAATTGGATTGCGGTACAAGTTCTACCTTGATCATGTTGGAGGCATACCCTTCGCCAAAAGCCGTGTGCAGGGTGACCAGTGCTATTACAGCTGAAACGACTGAAACTCGTGTCAGCTCTGTTGGCAGTCAGACATAGAGTCAGACTGTCGAATGGACCGTCAGTCGTATGGTCTTCTAGAAGAACACGATTTACGCTTGAAGCACGGCATTTTAGTGTTGATAGCAATTGATCACTTTTAATTATCATTAGTATACATACTAATCAAGTTGCGATTCGCGCTCGCATTAAACGAAAGACTTAAGCTAAAAACCTGCATTTCACATCTAGAACATGGAAAGTATTTCAACATTTCTGAGCCGACAATTTTACTGAGTGAGAGGTTACAAGAGTTAAGGCCCATTAAATGTAAAGTGTGTAAACAATTACCGCTACAATTACGTACATAGATATATGCCGGTTCAATCTAACATTCAGTTAAATGATCGAATAGTTTGCTTTAATAATAATCAATAAATAAACAAGTTCACAGTTAGGTTAACCTGGTGCGGCCCGAGTTTTTCTTACACATTTCCAAACATTGGGATAAATTTATTATATCGATAAAGGGATTTTATTATTGTTTTGTAAATCAATTTGAACTTATTTACAAAATCAAAAGTTTTTCACATCATTTATACCGATTTGGAGTAATTTCCCCTGTTCGAAAAACCGCTTCGGGATTATACTTTTGTGTTGAAGTTAAATGATATGATAATTTTGCGGAAGTGAAGCAGATCAACTGAAGTATATACACATTATCAAATTAATCTGACAGTTTACTTTCAAAATGACGAATCGCGAAAGTGTTCTAAGATTAATTATAGATCAGAAACAATTCTCGTAACTAGTTTACCCATCCCATAATGATATGTTAATATAGTGTAGTTGAGCACGCTGTCTCTTCATAAATAAGTATTACAAAACATCTTTTGAATTATAATTACAGAGGGCTGTCTAATCTCTTTATCCACCTTATGCGAATTGGTTAAAAAAATCTTCTTAAATTTGTTATATTATCAATTAATATCATTAACTCAGTTGGATATTTCATATGTTTAGAGTGGAAAAATTTAACGAATTATACGCTTATTGCTAGCACCTTTATGGCCTATGAATCATGGGCAATCCACTTCCATTGACGCATTACAAGAACGGATCCATTGATTAATGATCTACTTGTCAGTCACCGCAAATAGTTCTATTTCAAGAGTTTTGCTCTATTCTTTCTTGTTTGATGTAGGTATTGGGTTACCTGAACTTCATCCGGTTGAATTGTTTCCCTTTTGTGTGGTGTGCGTCTGAAGTTACCATATGTTGTGCATGTTTATTAGTTTATTCACCGGTAATTTGTTTAAGCACAATACGCAGTCAAAGTTTTGGGAAGTTCGCATCCACTTCTTAACTTGTTTCTTTGCGAAATGGGGAAATTTGCATTTTGGGCTCAAAAATTTTCTGAATTAATTCCATTGAAAAACTATTTTAAGAAATAAGTTTTAACTACTCTCAATAGCATGCTCCTCCTTGACTTCCAAGTTTACTAATATGTGTCGAAATATATTCAGATGAGATGTACATTAATGTGGTCGTAATTCATATTAATTTTGATTAACTTTAATACCGGCAATTAAGTAACATTTTCTGTACATGCAAGCAAAAATGCTTCACAGCAATAATTCGATTTGAATGGGAATTTAAAAAATGCTAATTACTGCTAACAAAAATTATAAAAGTTAGGCGGACGGTATGACAGCGTCGAGCAGAGCAGACCAGGGTGGTGGGAGGAGGGAGGGATCGCACGACAGTCACGCAGCAATTTTCACGTGCCGTGTTTAAACCGTAAAGCATTCTAAAATTCTCAAATAGCCTTCCGCTTAGATTTATGTGTTGCAATATTGCACAATTAACGAGCTCAACAAATCGTACAATAATACATAATAATCAGCCAAGAAATCGTAAACCAACTACAATCTATATACTATATATGCCAATATATATATATGTATATATATATTCAGAATTATATTGTGCGTCGTCGTTACGTTACTGACCAAAAAGGTCATACAATTACATACAAATACATGGTATTGTGTTCTATTATAAGTACCCACAATGTAGTCAAATATGGTATTATGGGATCACTTTTGACTGGGAACTATTAAGACAGAACTCAGAATACTCAAATTTAATAGCCAATACCGCCAGCAAATCATTCCTCCTTAATTCCTCTGAGAATCATTAAATTATATATATTGAACTTATTATTAACTTCTGATAAACATATTGTTCCAAGAATTTAAATATTTCTTACCACTAGAAGATTGTAATAATTACATAAAAATTGAATGCCAATTGTTACGATATCTTATTTATTTCCACTTGAGATTTCAGTTTTTATAGAGCATCTCCCAGTTGTAATTATGATTTAATGATTGCTTAATTATTGTATTACATTTGTAAGTGGCACGTTTGAGCTTTGTTTTTATTTTGTGTGTAGTTAGTTACGGCATAAATCAAGATATGACTTGGCAGTGAGTTCAACCTGTAAGTTGCTTGGGGTGGCTTTGATGTTGTTGTTGTTTTGATTGAGCGTTGTTACGTTTGTTGTTGTTGTTGCTGGGGCACTGTTTGGAGTCATTTGATCAGAACAGCATGCTTTTACTTTCTAAATTTAAATTACCGGTATTACATACTCGTATGCATGTTTGTGTTCGGTTTATTTATTTACAAGAATTTATTTAGTCACATCGCATTCAGATTCTGTTGTAGACTTCCGTTTGTGATTCAGATACCAAGTTACCGCATGTATGTACGAGCATGTATGCATATCAACCAATTAATGCAGATAAATTAAATTAAACGTGCTTAAAAATAGCACTCCTTCTCTTTTGCAGCTGCGTCGCCCTTAGGCAGATTCAGGGCTTTGAACTCCGATTGAAATTTTAATTTATCTGCTGAGGCGACCTTAGTGGTTCGCAATGTGGTTACTGTGTAGCGGGTGTGGTTTGAACTTGGCCAGGGACCAGCTTGATTGAGTGGTTATTTAATGTGATTCTGTCGATTGTTGCACAATAGCAAAACATCAATGCTCAGTCATCTGCCACACTATAAAACATTCTATATTATAATAGTTAGTACACGTACAAGTACTATGCATTAATTTATAACATGCGCTAACATCTTTTGCATTTGATTAATGAAGTTCCGTTTGGAGCTCGATTGTATCATTAGAGTTGAGAGTTGTCACGTAGACCAGTTACTTAATCTTCATGGTTATTACAATAAATTATTTAATAATATTTACTGCCAGCGTTTCCGACAGCAAAGCATCAGAAACGAAAGACTCAAGAAACAAACTTGATTTCCTGCAAAGCCCGAAAAAGTAATAAACACAAACACAATCACCTCAAGTTCAATGGAATATACGTATCAGCTGTTTAAATTTAATAATCTGTGTATTTTAAGCATGAAGAATGCAATATATTTAAATTAAATTAGATAACGAAAATGTGTAACTGGCCGATAGTCTAATTCAGCCCAGTTAGTACGTGAACGATGTGTATGTTTACACCTGGCCAGTGGACTACCCAGTGTATCGTTTCTAATGAAACTGTTAGTTAATTTTATGAGCAGCTGTGCCATAAAATTGTAATTTATTTTAATTTGCACAGTTGTATTGGTATAAGTAACTGCTACCACCGGCCGCGGTCTATAATAAAAATGTTTATAAGTAATAAGTATATTGTTTCTACTTAGTATATACTTAGTTAGTTTAACTGTTTAGCGGTTTAGCTTTGGTCTTAGAAAGTGCAAATGTTTGACCTTCATTCGTGCATTCACAAAGCACTACCAAAGCAATTGGTGGGCGGTGGAGGAGCAAGTGGTTTAACCCCCCAACCACCTCAACGCCTTGTAATTAAAGCTTTTGGTCACGCAAATATTTCATAGAATAAATATACTACAGTATTCGTATCAAAAAATAAATATTTTTTGATTTTGGTTTTGGTTTTTGGCTTCGGTGTTTAGTTTCGGCTTTGGCTCGAAAGCAAATGCGCAAATCGTTATTGGCTCGCCTTGACAACAGCTAAGTAAGACAACAAGAGGTTGACAGTTGAACAATTTACATAATATTATGTACAGAGAGGCTTATCAAACAAAATCTCACACTGGACGTTAAGTGGACTGTGCTAAATACGCTATAACTTTATAAGCATGCAAAAATAATTTAGAATAAGAAGAAACCAGTTTGTCCGCTTCACAAACTTCAAACAGAAAAAAGCCTAAAAATTAAAAAAAATGGAAATTCATAAACACACAAGCAACCATTAACTATTGGTATACATATATTTTTTTATAAAAAATCCGTAAATGTATATGATGTTTAATTGTATTATGCTCAAATTCAGAACGTTTCCTAGGAAATATATGGTACAGTCTTATGCAAATCATAATGAAAATACCCAAGATGAAACCCAGGTCCAATCTCGTATCTTTGTCATTGTTGTTGTTACTATTAATTTCATCATCATTTAACCGCAGTATTTCCGATTCAGTTTTGTCAGCAAATTAGCACTTCAAATACGAATCCAGGCAGCATCATTTAGAACGTTTAACGCTCAAAAAATCCCCATGTAAGGGGGAAAATTTTTTGAAAGTATCTCGATCGACGGCCATGAGTCAGTTAGTTGCACTCTGCGTCTTTTGGCCACTTTGTCAGCTGTGCTCTGACGTATGCAAATTGGGGAAGACCACGCCAAGATTTGTGGATAGTGTGTGTGTTTATGAGTGAGTGTATAAGTGTATGCCAGCAACAGACCATCAATTAAAACGCTTGCGAACTAAAAACAAGGGGAATTTGCTGCGTATTCTGCTGAAAGAATAATCAAAATAAGCATGGTGAATTAAATTGCTATAAAAGTCAACTGACTCAATCTGTCACATGCAGGTGAAAACACTTGTAAAATGTAAATACCGGTGGTTGTTTAACTGACTGCTGACTAGTGAATGGGTGTGTGAGTGTTTGACTTACAGGGCGGTGGGTATGTGAATAAATGCTCTGGTCAGCTACAACCTGTGTGTGAGCTGTCAATTTCAGTTGCTATTGATTTTTTACCACAAGGACAATATCATGATATCCTTTGTGGGATTGGCTAAGCAAATCGGGTCGTGTGGAAAAAGCATTTCAAGTGGCAGAAGGGGGCACGTCAAAAACACATATGAACTTGCTCTGGATGTTGATTCATTTAATAGGCATATGAAAGCTTAAATTGTGCATGCTGATACCATAATAATAAAAAATTTTATAGCATTTATATTTCCAAATAACAAATATTTATCGACTTTAATTTTAACTTTCTTTGTGTAGTTGGCTGATATCTGGAAAACTGGTTTAGTTGCTCGCTTTGTTTAAGCCCAATATGTAAAGCCACAGAAATAACCGTTGCAATCAAAAATTTAACGATAAAATTATTATTCGGTTAATATTTTGGGGGCTCGATTCTTTGGACATTGGCGGCGATAAAGAGGCTTTTAATGTACTCGAATTCAACTGACAATTTTGCCACGCCTCGAAAAGGTTTGCAGTGTTTAAGTAAGGCAAAGCCATAAAAATCCCAGTCTAAAAATAGGAAAAGTGATCGCTGCTTATCATCAAAGCCCCTGAAGACCTGAAGCCATAAACTTGTTGAGATCCTCAAGAAAAATATGAGCATATTATTTAAGGGGAATATGTGTGTAATCATTGTTGTTACAGAATTGTTTAGAGGGCATTTTTAATTTGTCTGTTATTGTCTACGGTTTTCAGATATCAGACAATTAATTTTTATAACATGCCAAATGCTGAGCTCATCTTAATGAAATTCAGTATAAATAACACATCTAAATGTTTCTAAGTAATTTATTTTCAGTGAAATAAATATTCCCTTTCATTATTGGATTTGTGAGAGGAATATCTAATCTAACAGTTAGCATACCTTATTTAATTTAATACGTATATGTATCTGCTTGTTTATTTGGAGTCCCCCATTTAATTTAGCCGAGAATAATTACTCGCTGTATTTCCAATTTATAAGTTGGTAAATAAAACAGATGACATATGTATAACTGGGTCGTCGGATCTGGCACTGAAGGTAAGTAAATCCCCTGCAGTTGCGTCCAAATATTTTGATTATGCTTTGTTGTGATGACGGCTGACTTTTTTTTTGACTCTCGTGATTGGCACACGTGACGCAAAAGCCAAATAGAAATCACAATCAAAACACGAATGAAAACAAAATAACAGAAAAATACAGAAAAAATAAGAAACAAAATGTGTGTGTGTGTTTGGCGAGCGTGCGTCTATTTTGCATAATCGAACAATAAATTAGCGGCTAAATGCGAGACAAAATCAAGTTAAACGGCGTCATCTTTTGCTGTGAATCAGCCCCAAATCGAGTTCGAAAAGCTGTACTTGGTAAGTTGCGTGGACCAAGAGGAGTTCGGAGGACGGGAAACACCCAGTTGTGGCATGGAATTGACTTGTCAGAGCAGTCGATATATTTCCCCCACCACTGGACAGTCGGACAGCCAAACAGCTCAACAAGTGACTATTTGGGAAAGCAAAACTTCGATATTATACAATAATTAGCAACAAAAATGATTGCCGTTTGTAATTAATGCACATAATTGTGATTCAGATCGATTAGAAATAAAGTCTAATGGGAAAAAATTATAAAAATGTTTTAAAATGGATTCTTAATTGTATTATTAATTACAGCTTATTAAATTATGAATAATATTTGATTCATAGAAAAAAAAAAACGAAAAAAAACCTTTACAGCCCTCCCCATCAGCTGACTTAAATAAAAACTAAGCTTAAGATTATTCTAGGAAGTCGCCAGAACAAGGGCAACAATGTGGAAACTTGCCAAGGCTGACAGAGGTATACAAAGTTGCATTTATCAAGGATCCCACAGCAAGCTGGCATGCTCTTAATAATATTGTAAATTTATTGTAAATTATTGAAATAAATTAAAGAGTTATCTCTTGGGTTTCTTAAACTTACTTGACTTTTTGTGTATGGTATATTTTTAAAATTTTATCGTGATCCGATAATATTTATAAAATCATTTGCTCCGACTGGGACTCTAGTTATCATATGATATATTTTTATATCAAAATTTCAGAACAGCCTTTCTATGAACCCAATACTTTCTCAATGCCAATATTTAACGAAACGGAACTGCTTTCATTATTGACCTGACAATTATGATTGATTGAAAAAACTGTACCTTTTTCTTAGCATTGCCAAATAAAAAATGTGGACTACGTGACTATGGCAAAACACACATACTCACTTGTATGTGTTTATATATTTTTTTGTACCTTTTATTAGAACAAAAGTTTAAAGGTAGTATTCAGCTTTTGCCGCCATGCCCGAAATACCTAATTATAGAACCTAATTTGTTTGAACACTTTTTTTTATAACTTGATGATTGATCATTAGATACCGAAAAAAAAAACCCAAAAAAGGCAAAACTAATAGTAAAAATTGTCTTATGTAACAAAAGTCAAAAATTGCAAAGCGGAGCTAAAATTGAGGCCAACCTTCAATTCTCAAAGGAGTAATTCCAAAAGTTTTGTGGCAAACAATTAAAAATGATGTTATGAGCATTGAAAAAAACATGGATACTTGGATAGATAGATTGACGAGCCCGAGAGATAGGTAAATAGAGAGAGAGAGAGAGAGAGAGAGAGAAAGAGATTGGCAATTGTTTGTTTGTGTGTGCGTAGAGTTAACTTCACTTGTTTGGATTTGATCATGAAACTTCAATAAAACAATAACAAAACAAACAAACTGGTTGATCAGGTTGCACGCAGGCCCTGGTTATAGCAATAGCGATAGCGATATCCAGGGCCGGGGCTGGAGCTGGTGCTGGGGCGTTTTAGAAGCTGCGGCCAGTCAGCCGTTAAAGGGTCATGGCCAAGGACAAGGAAATCCCAGTGAATGGGTCTGCCTACGATGAATGAATCACGATCGACGATCGACGCTCGACTTCTACTCTACCTCCGCCTTTGCCTGCGTCTCCGCCTCCGTCTCCGGCTATATATCCGTTTCTATCTCCGTCTCCGTCTCCGTCTCCAACTCTGACTTTGTATCTCAACTATGTTGTTACTTTTAAAACCTTGAGAGTAGTTATGCTCTTGCATTGTTGTTGTCTTCTAACTTAATAACTTTAGAATGAGCAAACAAAACGCCGTGCACAATTAAATTTGAATATTAAATAAAAATTAAATAAAAACTGAATAGCAGTTTTTAAATGTTAAATGCGTTAATTATGCGGCCGCAATAACAACAACTGTAGAAAAATGTCGGAAGAAAAGTTGGACAAAAACCGGTGAGGACACATGGTCTACTAGCACATAGACAGTCTAACCAAATAAAATATGGTTATAAGACTGAAAAATACTGAAAGAAAATGTATTTTACTCAAATTAAAATACTCACAGTTTATATGTTTATTAATGGATAATTGTAAAATATTGAGAATCAAAAAGTACATACATATCAATGAGTTCTTTAAGAATCAGAAAATTCCCCAACTGTATTTGCAGAACTTGTCGAAATTATTGCTTTAAAAATTTCTTAGAACTCTTACTTTAATCTCCTTTTTTTAGGTTGCCTACTTTGGATTTTATTTCTTGGGATCGCCAATTTTCAATTACCGCTAAATTGCACATCTTGTTTGATTATCCACTTAGTAGATTGTTGAAATGTTTAACAATTATCTTATGTAAGCTGACAATGAAAGGAAAACATCTGAGCATTTATTGTGTACAAATTTAACAAACAAAAAACTGCTACTGTTGATATGTAAAGTACCCGTGTCCCTCTCGACTCTGAATCTGTTATTAACGCAATATTAAAATTCTTTAGTATTGTTAATCACAGCTTGTGTCATCTATTGAGCTTAATAACTTCATATGCTATAAGGTACTTATAATAGATAGTAGCTCATTAGTACATGGCTCGTTAGTGGCAGAATTTAATCGCTGTCTTTAAATTAAACTACAGATTTGATTGGCACGCCTACACTGATAAAAATAATTTTAGTTGAATATAGTTTTTGGATAAAAAACGTTTTTTTAAATCGTCCAGAACTAAAAGATCTAAAAATAAACCAACTTTTTTTATGTAAGAGCATTAATTTTTGTACTTGTGTGTTTATTTGTAATTGTTACTTAAAGTTGTTGTATTTTAAAAATAAAATATTTGAAACGAATATTCTTGATATTGGATGCAAGGATGACCACATTTGCAACTGCAACAACAATAACAGTTACAACAACAACAAGCAACAAGCAACAACAAAAACATCAACAGCAAGTGCACGTCTCTGCTACGAATGTAGATCAATGGCAAAAGCGAGCGACTAAGTCTGAATTTGGTTAAATGTGCTACACTAACTAAAGCTAAATGTCATTCAAATGATCTAAGACTAGCTACCAATTAGGCGTCAGCCTCGCTGCCACAGCTAAATGCGATAGTAATACCCATTACATATAATATGTATGATTGTGCGTGTTATCAGCTTACAGGAATTAGTTAGACATACTTAACGCGACTGTATGCCAGCTGCCAATATTCGCATTCGTATGCAAATATCTAGCCAATTTGCCAGATGTTTGTTTTGACGACATTTAATTAAATCTAATAGAGCCGGCAATTCAATTCATTCAATCTCCAATCCATTCCACTCACTAATGTGTTATATTAACGCATGCAAATTAGCTAAATGCGTTTTCATAATTGTTCAATTAACTGCTGTAGGTTGACACCTTCAACTAGAGCATAAACAACAACAAGATGAACAACATCAACATCAGTAGTTCCTTGTTTCACTTTCTACTTTTATATTATTCCCTTGGTAAGTTCTAGATAATAACAAACTGTATCTGGAAATAGTCACGTAATTGGTTTTGCAAAAATTGATGTTGTTTTCAAAAAACAATTTAACACAATTTATTATTATTATTTTTAATTTTATTATGACATCCTTTGGTGTAATTATCTGTCAAATTTATAAACAAATATATGAACTCTGTATTTTGAGAAAACAATTACTTGACTAAACAAATAATAGGTTATTCGCTTTGCAAACGCGGCGATTGCGCAATATTGACTAGGCTCTAATTATTCTGACTTGTGACCTTTCCCTTAAACTGCATATTTTATATTGTAGATATACATACCGTTGTCTAATGCATCTTACGTAACGTATATAATTTGATTCCCGCCTAAGTGATGTATTAAACATTGATACATCGATCTACTTTTCAAAAATCCAAATACTGTGTCTTCTAAATATATGTACAGTAAGTCAAGTAAGTGTTTGCAAAACATTTATATTTATAATGCATGTTCATAAGTTAATCGATGTTTTTACATCACTAGCCTGCCACACGCGGCGTATGCGCAATGTTGGGTTTTATGACTTCTTTAGGCTTTTTTTTAATGACGCGCTGATACCGCGACAAATTTCAAATATTTATTGCAGTTGTTGTTATATTTTGGCCCGTCGTTTATTATGTAGCTGACGCGCACGCGCGCTTTGGTTAACCCCAACACACAACACACAACACACAACAACAACAACAACAGCGAATAGTAATAAAAACAGCAATAACAGCAACAACAACAACAACAACAACAATAGTAGCAATGCCAAGCGCGTCGTTCTAGCTGCCGCACTTGAACTTGGTCGAGTCAGCCCGATGTCGACCCACTGCCAGTTGTGGGCTTTTGGTGAGAGGAAACCCCACGATAGTAGTCCGAACAACTCTATACTGGTAATTCATACATTTACGTACATATGTTTGTATGTATGTAGATGTCGAGCTCCAGCTGGGCTTTTAAGATTCGGCTACGTCACAGACGCGTCATGCAAAAACCTGTCGCTGCTGTCGTTATCGTTGTCGTTGTCGTTGTCATCGGTCTCGGTCTCGGTCGTCGTCGCTGCCGTCGCCGTCGTCGTCGTTGTCGGCGTCGCGACTTCGGCAGCTCGACTTTTTGGTATTTAAGTGCTGGCAACTGAACCTGTGGCATGCATTGATTCGCTAACATTCGCTCTAAAGACTTGCCAGCCTTCTGTGGTCAAGTAGTTTGCTGCTCTGATTTGTTGTAATAAAATTTTAGCTGAAAGGATAATTACCAACGAGTATCAGTTTCGCGTTCAAGGATTTAAATATTCAAGAAAAAAAAAAAATATATTAAAAACGTTAAACGTGCCGTGAACGAGAAAGAGAGAGAGTTCTTTGAATTCAGCTAAATTCTAGACGCAATCAGTTCAGTTCAGGAACGAATTCGCCCAAGCAATTAAGCAGTGAAAGTGCTAAACATTTCGAGTGCTTATTGCAAATCATAAATCAAAATATAAATAATAAATACAAAATAGTATTCAAAGTGTTTGACAAATACTTTGCATAAATTTTTGAAATTCTTTTTGAAAACAAAACAAGACCAACACAAAACTCAAGCAAAATGATGGCCGTAGCAGCTGCCCAAAAGAATCGCGAGATGTTCGCTATCAAGAAGTCCTACAGTATTGAGGTGAGTTACAGAAAATATCCAAAAATTATCAAAAATATAAAAAAAAACTGAAAAAGATACACGTCTATGGTCTACGTGACTGTTTAAAGGTTTTCAAAGTCCAAAGCTTAATTTGAGTTGAAAAAGTTACAATGATTAAATTCCCAATGCTTTTTGCAACTTGATGAAATGCCTGTCTGTCTGTCTGTCTGTCTGTCCTGCTGACAATACACACCCAAGAACAACAGCAACAACATGTTGTAAACACAGCCAAGTGACAAGTTATTATTTAACAAATAAATCACTGTGTGACTTGAGAAAGATGCTTATGTAGTGGAGGGAGAGTGAAAGTGGCCAACACCTCATTTGCCCTGCACTTACACAGACGCGTCTCATTGTTGATCTGCCGCTGATTATGTTGATATTTATGTTTCTGTTGTTGTGGTTGTTGTTGTTGTTGTTGTTGTTACTGCGTTTTGGTTGTATATGAAATCAATAAAGATGATTCAATGAGCCGTCAGCTCTTTCATCAGCAACAGCAACAGGTGACAGCAGAGTGAAACTGTATAAACTTCCCAAAAATAATAAAAAACAAAAACAGAAACAGAAAAAAAAAAAAACTGCAACTGCGACAGCGACAGCCAAAAAGCCAGACTTTGATCTTTGGGTCTGTTGCAGATAGAATAGCCTTTATTGAATGCAGCTAAGCTGACAATACTGTGAAGTTTAGACATTGAATGAGTCAAGTTTGATCAAAGGAATTAAATACATGAGCTTTCTCTTGCCACTTTCATTGCATAAGCGCAGATTGCGCAACAGTTCTCCCACCCAAAAAGGGGGGCAAAGAGTTGCAGGCAACAGCTAATTTCCGGCGCATATCCTGCCACTTTGAACTTGACCAGTGTCACTCAAACTGCTCCAAACTCAATTCAAACTTTAATTTTAATTTGTTTTATTTTATTTTTTAATTTTCAGAATGGTTATCCATCCCGTCGCCGCAGTCTTGTGGATGATGCGCGCTTTGAGACCCTGGTTGTCAAGCAGACCAAACAAACGGTGCTCGAGGAGGCACGCAGCAAGGCAAATGGTAGGTCCATCTTAAGTTTAAATAAATCCAAAACAGGCTGCAACAGTTTCAGTATTTATTTAGTTTTTATTTTGATTTCAATTTAATTTTTTATTTATTTTTTATTAATTTTTATTAAAGATGCCTCGCTTGAGGAGTGCATTCAGCAGGCAAAGGGCGAGCATGTGCCCGCCGAGCAAAATGTCGAGCTGCAGGACGAGCAGCCCAATTTGGAGATGGCCGTTGAGGATGAATATCTTGCAGGTGCTTATCTTTTATAATTTTATTACTTTCCTTATTATTTATTTCAATTTGTTTGCATTTTGCTTATGATTTTTCTATATTTTTATTTTTATTTTTGTTTTTATTTTTGATCTGTTCAGTTGAGGATATTGAAACTGAAGCAGCAATTGAAAGCAGCGTTGAGCAGCCAGCCGGTGATGATGAAAGGCCCACCAAGAACGGTAAGTGGGCGTGGCAGAACACACACACACAGTCCTACATTTATAGAGACTGGGAGTGTGACATGAACTTAAGTGCTTAATATGATAAAGTGGCAGCACTCAGCGTTTATACGTGAGCATTGGACTCTGATTGTTACTGTGTATATGTGTGTGTGTCTCTCACACATACACAGTCACATGCACTGGTGTGCGCCTAAAAGGCTACACCCACACACATAATACAGTCAACAGTTGAGAGTCAACTGGGTAAATGGCGCATTTCCCATTTTCATTTTTTACGCTCGACTTAAGCAGTTCTCAACGGTTGCATGGCAACCCTATGAGGAGGGAGTGGGGGGAGTAGCTGCCACACGTAGCTCACTTATCGCTTACGTGACCGTAAAGCCGCTTGCAAGGATGATTATGATTGGCATTCTCCCACCTTTATATAATTGCAGATTATGGCCTCACCGAGGACGAGATTGTCTTGGCCAATGCCGTCTCGGAATCCCCCGAGGCTGAGGCGGCCATCCAGTGTGCCGCTTTGGTGGTGCGCCTGAAGGAGGGCATCTCATCATTGGGCCGCATCCTCAAGGCCATCGAGACATTCCATGGCACCGTACAGCATGTGGAATCGCGCCAATCGCGCATCGAGGGCGTCGATCATGATGTGCTCATCAGGCTGGACATGACCCGTGGCAATCTGCTGCAGTTGATCCGTTCTCTGCGCCAATCCGGCTCCTTCAGCAGCATGAATCTGCTGACTGAGAACAACATCAGTGTGAAGGCTCCATGGTTCCCCAAGCATGCATCCGAGCTGGATAACTGCAACCATCTGATGACCAAGTATGAGCCCGATTTGGACATGAACCATCCCGGATTCGCCGACAAGGTCTATCGTCAGCGTCGCAAGGAGATTGCCGAGATTGCATTCGCCTTCAAGTATGGAGATCCAATCCCACACATCAACTACACCGATGTTGAGGTGAAGACCTGGCGTTCGGTCTTCCGCACCGTGCAGGATCTGGCTCCCAAGCATGCCTGTGCCGAGTATCGTGTGGCCTTCCAGAAGCTGCAGGATGAGCAAATCTTTGTCGATCATCGTCTGCCCCAGCTGCAGGAGATGTCCGATTTCTTGCGCAAGAACACTGGCTTCTCCCTTCGCCCCGCCGCCGGTCTGCTGACCGCTCGCGACTTCCTCGCCTCGCTGGCTTTCCGCATCTTCCAGAGCACCCAGTATGTGCGTCATGTCAACTCGCCGTATCACACTCCCGAGCCGTAAGTATCCACTCAATTCAACTTACTACTCTTTTCACATAGCATACATCAAAAGGCAAAGCTTTTTGTGTGACACTCTAATTGCATTTGCTGCCTTTTTGCTGCGGCCCAGAAGCTTCCGCTTCCACTGCCACTTCCACTTCTACTACCATTTTCACTTCCTTTTGCCACAGTTTCTGCCTCTGCCTTCCGCTTGGCAACTTTTATTGTGTGGCAAATTGGTTTAACAATGTGCCAGCACTTTGCTTGTCCTTTAGTGTTTAACACCTAATTGTTTTATGATAACACATTTTCAACACAATTTTCGTATTCTTGATTTTTCTCATTACAGCGATACCATCCATGAGCTCTTGGGTCATATGCCACTGCTGGCCGATCCCAGCTTTGCCCAGTTCTCGCAGGAGATTGGCCTGGCCTCGTTGGGTGCCTCCGATGAAGAAATCGAAAAGCTCTCCACGGTAAGCATCATCATTATTTAATTGCATGGCATTATTATCATTTTGAGTGGCTGGCACTTCATAGCTTCCGTTGGCCTTCAATGCAACCGCAGTCGAGGCTAAATGAGTTGACACTTTAATCGACAGGTGTTTCAGTTATTTATCGAGATTTTTGTTTGTTTTTTTTCTTGGCTCGTTGAATAGGTCTACTGGTTCACTGTTGAGTTCGGTCTCTGCAAGGAACACGGTCAGGTCAAGGCCTACGGAGCTGGTCTCTTGAGCGCCTACGGTGAATTGTTGCACGCCATCAGCGACAAGTGCGAGCATCGCGCCTTCGAGCCGGCTGTCACTGCTGTGCAGCCGTATCAGGATCAGGAGTATCAGCCCATCTACTATGTGGCCGAGAGCTTCGAGGATGCCAAGGACAAGTTCCGTCGCTGGGTGAGCACCATGTCGCGTCCATTTGAGGTGCGCTTCAACCCGCACACCGAGCGTGTCGAGATCCTCGACTCTGTGGACAAATTGGAGACTCTCGTGCATCAGATGAACACTGAAATCCTGCATCTTACCAATGCCATCCAAAAGCTGCGGCGTCCGTTCTAATAATCCAAACTAAAGAGCGCGAACATTCTCCCTCCCCTCCCACTACCATCACTCCGCTCGATTCCACACACACACACAGGTGCAACGGTCTCATTTTATACAAATTAATTTTAAATTGACATACCCCACATGCATATTAACGGAAACTTCTATTCCGGAAATTGAAGCACCGCAATTTTGATTTATTTTTTATCCTTTTTCTTTTCCTTTTTTGTTTTCTGTTTATGTTTCTGTTTAATTTTTAACCTATTCCTATTCACATTTATTGTTCCATCCCCCACTTTGTGCATTGCATATTTATTATCGCAACTAAATATTATTGGACCAAAAAATCTTTAGACATTTAAGTGATGATGTGAAAAACCAATCAAAGTAATGCAAATTAAGCGAAAGAACCTCAAGGTTCATCATACACTCACACACACTCATTCACACACACACACACACACGCACACGCACAAGCAACCGCTGTATACTCAGCCACGAATTTGTTTTTGTATTATTTTTGTTTAATAATTAATAATTACATAAAATACATAGATGTGTACGCGATAAAGTATTCAATCGGTAACTGCACAGTTTGCCCTATATATATACATTTAACATATACATACTAAATGCAATAACTATGAGTATTTATATTTATAGAGTGCATTTTTGCAAAAATTGAACAAGATTTTTTCTTACATTGTACAATAACTGGAAACGACAATATTACAATTGTGTACTATTATTATTATCTATTATTATTATTTTATGACTATTATGTATTGTATTGTAGGTATGTAGAGTTTATTATTATTTTTTACTTAAGTTTTGTGTATTAATAAAGTTTAAAATACAATTGAAAAATAACTTTTTATGCTTTTTCATTTATAACTATTATATATATTTGTCTCTTTAAGCTGTTTATTATTTTAAAACCTCTGAAGTCTGATTCTGTTTAGGGAACATTTGTGAGATGATAACATGAAACATTACTTGGAATTTACAAGAAAGCGACGCATTAGGGAACAAACTGAAAACATTGAAAAGAGACTCGGCAGTATTAAATTAATAAAAATATTTTAACTAGTAGATATCCTTTACCAAAATCTACATTATAAAGAAAATATACTACTAAACTTATCTCTATATATTAAATTATTAAAATTATTAATTGAAGGCATCTATTAACTATAACTTTTTTTGATTATAGCGTGTACAATGTTAAGTTAAGATGTGAAAAACTCAATCAATATTTAAATAATATCATAAAATTTAATAGATATACTACTATACTTGTTACCTTAATAAACTAGATCTTTGGTAAAACAAATATTTCAATACTTAAACTTTATTACTGTTACTTGTTGAATAGTCGCATTGTATTGAAAATTTAACAAATGTTAACATAGAACAATATTTAATATTAACCAGATTATCAAACTAATACTATTAAATACAGAAACACAATATTTATTATAGATGCAGTTTTAAAGACAGCGGTTGGTCCCCATGTTTATCGAGCAGGCTGCAAAATAATCGAAAAAAAATATATAAGATTTAAATCTAAATGTTAAAATATATTTAGCAATATACATCATATTTATCTATATACAATATGTATCTATAAAAACTTCTGCTTAAATAAAGTTGAATTTATTTCACAAATAAAAACGTTTAAACAATAAATGGGTGTTACTTTTAGTATGATTAATTTTTATTATCTCATATATCAACTTCGTTTATATTCAGGTCATATAAACTTGAGTTGAACTTAGAACTTCACGCTAAGTTTTATTCAAATAAGTTAATATTTCTGTTTTAATTGTTTAATGAAGTTTCAGCTGATTGAATACATGACCTACCTCAGCTTATGCAATAAATGGAAAATACACACATATTAAGACACACACGCCTGAGCAGTTTTATCACATGGCAATTACAACAAGCACAAGCCTTATGATAATTGACTGTGAGAATAGAAATCGAATGTGCTAATTGCTGGCAGCCAGCAGAAGTATCTGATCAGATGTGGGCGATCAGATACATATACGAGTGCAAGCCGGGTCCGGGTAATACTAAAAAACTTACAACTTTGAATTACATTTAGATAAAAATAGATAAGTGGCGCACTAAAAGATACTCTGGTGAGAACCAAATATAAAGAAAATATTTAAAATTTCATATCGAAGAGTGAAAAGTGAATAGACACCCTGTGAGCAATGGATTGTATAAAAATGATGCAACGCTATATATTCTACAAAAGTGCATACCCCTCAAAATACCCTACTTTCTGAAATAACAATTGCTCATATACGTGTGGTTTTTTTTTCTTAACAGATTCTAATTATCGTAACAGACAAATGACATTTTGATAAATTTGAAAACTTATTTAGAATTGTCGACTTAGCTGAGATTAGTATTAATTGGGCTTAAAGGCTGACAGACTTTAATTGCGGGGTAGGTGCATGAGAAATGGACTTGCACAATAAAGGGTATTGTTTAAATGAATTGGGTCAAGAATGAAAAGGTCAAAACTATTAAATTGTAGTTTATATAAGTATGTGTTTAAATTAGCACTTGATTAGGGCAAATGGAGTACGTGCCGTCAGTCAGCTTAGTCGATTGGTTAATCGGCTAATCGGTCTGTTGACCAGTCTTTAGAATAGCCGTAAGTAGGCACAAGTTGTTGGTCTTTTGTCAAAGTCAATGAATATTTGGGTTAGGGTTGCAGGAAATGCTCTGGGACACACTGAAGCCGGGCAAGTTTTTTGAACCGTCTATTGTAATTGCCGGAAGCCGAATGCACTTTGCAATTATAAAACAAAAACAAAAACAATAAACAAAAAAAGAACAAACAATAAACAACAAACTTTTCATTAATTGTTTATGTTAAAATTTAAGTTAAAACACAGCTGTAAACGACGAGAGCTTGTTAAACACGTTTCATTTACAAATACATATGCATATCCATGTGCAAGATACAAGATATAAGATACAAAATAAAAAATACAATTACAATTTTCAAATTTGGCTAATTAAAGGCGCATAAAAAGCCAAGGTTGGCCTGGCGTCGGCTTTGACAGTAGCCAATTGAACTAACTAGAACATAGCATTTGGTATTTAGCTAATTGAATATCAAAGTCAATGACTTACACCTTGCCTCAGCCAAGATACTTGGCATTGTGGCCGCCATTTCGGGCCAATTATTCGTTAGTTTTTTGATTTTTTTTTTTTTGGTTTTCTTTTTTTTTTAGTAGTTTAATTTTGTTCTTTATTCGAAGTTATTTAATCTTGGGTTTTGAACTTTTCAAACAAATGCTGGCAGGTGTGATATATCAGTAGATATATATAGAGAGTGAGATATATATTTTTTTTTTTTTTGTATATATTGTATTTCTGGGCGTTGCTTTGGCTGTTTGCGGCCAAACCGTTAGACAACTCTTTGAATACTGTGCAGTAGCAAAGTCGCCTTCGGGGCACACCTGTTGCAAAATCTAATTTAAATGATCAACAAATATAATTGGCATACCTCTAAGATTAATTAGAGCGCAAACTGGTTCGGAATAAACGGGGGAGTTCTAAGATCGGCCAGGAGGCAGAATGTTTTATCTAATCAATTTACATGTCAGACTACTAACTGCCATTGGGAGGAACCAAACAAAAAAAAAAAAACCGGATAGAGAGGGAGAACAGAAGAGTACGAATGAGAGACCTATAAAATAGTCGATATATAATTAGTTCTTCTGTCTGCTCATCAGCGAAGGCTAGAAGTGATACTGTCCAAGTTTATTAATAGATTTACAGGGAACTTTCCTTTTTTGAAGTTCTGGGATATCATCTTGTTAATATGATTATTTTGTCGTTGGCTTTCATAAATCAGGATCTTTTGAGGATCATCAGTAGCTCACAGATGTTTCAGGGTATTTCTGTTTTAAATTTGTCAACTTTTTAAGTATTTCCCTATCAAGTAATTCTCCTTTCTGTGCTCCTTTTATCCTTTGAATCTATTGCCCTCTTAGATCAGAAAATTTCGAGATGAACCGTATTTTAAAGATGCCTGATTAGAGGGTGTTTGGTAGTCATTTTCTATGCCAGTTAAGTAACTCATAAGCATATTTATAACAATTTGCATCCTCCAACTGACCTTGATCGGATTTGATTAGATGCTTTCAGGTGCATGCAAAGTGACTTCCAGAACATTATTATGCCGATTAGTCCATAATTAAAAGTTATTACAGCACCAATTGGCCATACGATCGGTTAATTGCATAAAGGCATCGAAGCAACACCAACCAACCAGCTGCTGCTTAAGTTGCACAGCTGCTCAGATACAACTCAGGTATACACGTTGCCAATGTCTAGCTGCTAATCAGTTCAACAAATTGAGCCACAAACGACACCTGGCCCAGACCCAGACACAGTTACAGAAGCTGGCAAATAGAAGGGCCGGTTGCCAACCAACTTTCAATCATAAATTAACATTAGAATTTTAAATGTGCGAGTAACTAATTAAAAATAGCTGTGAGATTTCATGCCCCAAGCTGTTGCCGTGTCGCGAGGGACACAACAGTTGCAATTGTTGAACAATTACAAGAAAATTGTGTATTTCATTTCTCTTCGACGGTTGCCAAGTAGAATTCCAATTACACTCCCTTCCTTCCTTACTTCCCTGAGCTCAGCTCAGTTCAGCTGAGCTCAGGCCAACTGTCAACAGGTGAGCCCACAATCTCGGCCAACAGGTGCTGCTTAATGGGGCCGATTGCACAATCTTTGGCGAGACAGAGAGACAGTCGGACAGGTGGACAGATGGACAGACGGACAGATGGACAGTGGGTGGTGCGGTGCGGTGCGTGTGGTGCGGCCTATCATTGATTTCGCTCATCATTTTGACATATACATACATACGTATGTGGTGCTTTCATTGTCTGTCCAGATCACTGTCTGTCTGTGTATCGTCTGTCTGGCCAAGTCAATATTTTGGTTTTAGTTGAACAAACACACTGAATCACACACACACACACACACACACACACACACACTAACACTCAATTGGACACAGTAATAGCTATAGAAAGAGAGATGATGAAATGTCCACAAAATATCTGGTGCCCAGCTCAGAGCTCTACCGGATGTTGTCAGAAAGTTTGTGTTAAGTTTAAATTGAAGTTAAGTATATAGAACGGCAACATTTTTGTATTTTTTAAGTAGACATACACGCTTCAATGAGGCTGTTGACTTTGGCTAATTAAAAACGCACGTGTTCGAAAGTTTGCTAAAAGGGTGGCATTTACTGTAGCCCTAGAGGTCGATCAAGGTCGAATCAGTAAATCGATATTGTCGATATCTAATTGTAATGATCTAAGCATCCTTTAAGAGCTATTGTTAATTGCACTAATAGTTATTGTTAGATTGTTTTTAAATTGAGCAATTTGTCAAATTAAGCAATTTATTTACATTATTTAGAGCGAAAATTTGAAAATTGTATTGGATGTTGTTTAATATTTGCTATTAATTATTCTATACTGCGTTTTGTTGTATTTTAAAAACTCAATACGACGACTTCGTCTTGTTTAATATGATTTGTATACTTCCGCATAAAAGTATGTGATACTTTTATGTTGAAAAAAGAAAGTTCGACAAATTTAATAATTTTCTCACAGTTGAAAAATAAATGATGAACAGAAATAGCTTAATATAAAGCGCCATCTATTGTTCATTGCAATGAAATGCTGTACAGAAAGCTTAGTAAGATTAATAAAAATCTGGTTGCTATGAAACTAGCATACAGTGCAAACCAGTTTATATGCAAGTAAAATAAAAAAACAATATTCAATTTACTTGCAGTAAGAAAAAACAAACGTATTAAAGTATTAATAGTTTGTGACCGTACTCTACATAGAGAGCAATTTTAGTTTACGTATTAATACATTAACATTTTGGTATGCTTTAAAAAATGGTTTATTTTAACATAATATATGAGATTTCAGTCTTTTGGCAAGTTGCTGTCGCTCTTTCCTCTGCTGTAGGGTCTGGTACCGCCGAGCATGCGTTCGAGGAGACTCTGCTTGGACTTGCGCTTGCAGGCGAGCACTTCCTTGCAGAGCTCGTTGAATACCTCGGCCACTTGATCCACGTGATCCGCTGCGGAGACCTCACTGAACTTGCACTCAAAGTCTTTGGCCAGAATTTCGCCTTCATCGCGACTAACTTGACGGAGATGTACCATATCCACTTTATTGGCACACAGTTGGACGGGTGTATCCGACTGTAAATCGGACTTGGCACGACGTATATAATTGAAGCTGCGACGATCAGTTATGGAGTAGACAAGCAGCAAGCCATCGGCCCATTGGATTAGCTCGGCTGCATTGGGAAATTCATCATCAGCCTGTCGAAAAGATTTAGTTAATATTTTAAATAAAATAAAAACATTATTTCGAACTTAAATAAAGCATATTAAAATTTCAAAGCAAGAAAATTTGTTAATTCATATAATAACAAGTTAAGTATCAAGTTTTTATAATAAAAACAGAGTTTTATAGACAACAATTGAAGGAAAATTTATTTTTTATACTAAAAAATTGTAAAGTTAGTTAATTTTAAAATTGTGTTCGAATACATTATTTTATGTTTACCTTGGGGCATGTGTCCAGTATTTCGAATAGCACCGGTTCCCCATCGACCATGGCCTCGTGCTTGTAACGATTCTCAGTCTGATGATCATATTCGCCGATGTAACGCTTTGTTAAGAAACGCACAATTAAGGCTGCAATTAAATTAATTAATAGATCATTTGCGTAACATGAATTTAATTTCCTGCCTCTATCAGTCCGTTTCAGGTGTAAATCGAGGAAACGGCCTCCGGGGCAGGGGCAACAACCCCCGGAACAATACTCGGACTTCTGTAAGCTCGTATTGGGTCAGCACTTAAGCTGCAAACTCCTACGACACATCACAAATGCGGCCTCCTGAGGCAGGTGAAACTACACAGCGACGCAGCGCCTTTTGCGGGGTTAATAAACTCAGCTAAAAGCAACAACAACAACAACAGCACATTTAAACCATTGCGTGTTTCTAGCAAACAAAACAACCGTGTAGGCATCAGAGAGGTGGAGAGGGACTGCTTCTTTGGGGGGTATGTCTCGAGCTTCTGGTCATTTGCATGGCAAGTGCTGTCAGGTCTGACCTGGCTTGAGTCCTGACCGAAAGGATAATGTTTTATTTGGTCTGCCGACTGTCGGGTGGTTTCTCTTGGCCAACTTGTTTTTGTTTTCATTTTTTATTGACATTTTTCCATTTTTCTATTTCGATCATTTATTTTTCTAGCAGCCGCACATTTCACTTTGGTTTAATTTATGTTATCTGCAATGTTTTTAATGTTTTTTCTTTTTTAATATAAATTTTACGAGGTCAAAATTGAAATTTTTGTTAAAATTACGACGAAGGCTGGCGACGATAGCTTCTCTGGGCATTAATCGTGCTCACGTCCGCATCCGCATCGTCTGCCTCCATGTCCATGATGCGGATTTCGCCTTGTGGGCGTTTTAATTGCCCCACACGCATGCCACCAAGACTCGGATCTTATGTGGCATTAAATAATTGTGCCATATCGCCGGCACTGTGGTTGAATGATCTACTATGTATTTATATCAACAAATATCTCATACATATGCAGATAGATATTCGTACGATTATGAATGCTTCATTTGATTTGTGAGTTTTGCAAGTTCTGCAGACATTTCTTGCGAAAGTATTTAACTAAAAGATTTTTTAAATTCTTATTCAAATTATGTTTTTAATAAAAAGACAGTCAAACTTGCTTAAAATAAACTCAATGTTTATGGACTTTAATAATTGTTTATTTAAACGGAGCGAATTGAAAATATACAATATTTGTTATTATTATGGTCATTATAGAATAGTTATACTAAAGTAAAATTTTATAGAATTTGCATTTGCGGACAAGAATAACATGCATGCAGAAAAGTTTAGATACGAAATGTACTAAAAACGAACTGGAAAAATGCACAACAAAGATTAAGTATTTAAGATAAGCTAAGTAGTTCGTGAGTAGATTCGCATTGCTGATTAAAAATGAGAATGACATGAAAGAAGTGTGAAGTGCAAATAGCTGAGTTATAATCTCGGTCAGCTGATATCTTGCAACACCAGAAAGAGGAGCGTGAAGACTACTGACGTAGCTTATCTACAGTAAAAGACATTCTAGGGAATATTGCAACTCAGAGATGTAGTTTAAGGTGCTATTTAAATTAGATGATCATTGGATTGTTCCCCTTTCTTTTCTTTCACTCTTAAATCTACACAGAGATCATGACATTTGTCAGTCGCCACCTCGAGACGTTTTTTTGTATTGTTGGAGCGGAACTGCTCTGATTGTGTGATGGAGACATACTCGCAGGTATTACGACATAATTAAGCATCGACTAAAGTCATTTGGGCCTACAAAATGTTACAAATTAAAGTTTTGGGGGCCGAGGGTCGTTGTACGTGATGGCTGACAGGGAACATCAATTTGCGCTAAGTATAAAATATGCAACATCGGGATCCCCCCAAAATATTTATATCGAGGGTGTCGGGATGTGTTTCATAAATTAGTGTATACCCTAGGTTGCACGCTTGTCAAATCAAACGGTGAGGAACGATTACAATGCCAAAGAGCGAGCTACTCAAAGGCATCAGACAACAGACAACAGACAACAGACAACAGATACAGATACATATAGTGCTGAAGATCGACATAGATATACAAATACATAGACGTGCACACTTAGCGGCATGCTAGCTACAAAGAGATTCAAACACATATATACATATGTAGTGTATATGTATATGTATGTTGCCACTTTATAAACAAAACAAACAACATTCTAAATATATACGAATCGGCGATTGCTCAACTAATTTGCTGTTGCTCGGCGTTCTAGTTGCTTGTATTGTATCTATTCGTACTTATGTATTTGTAACGGCCCTTCTGGACTACATAAACAATTTAATTTAATGCTTACCGCTCTTTCCAACACTGGGCGAGCCGATAACGGCGATTTTCAGCTCCGTCAATGTTGACTTTTTACGCCGTATGCCTCGCGTCGTCATCTTGCGGTTTTGCAATAGAACAGTTTACTGTGTTAATCGGTGGGAACTGCTCTATATCTATGTACTATATCTATAGCTATGGCTTTATCTATATATTTATTATGTATCTGGGTTTTTTGGCCACGGCAATACCTATATATCCGTTTGTTGTTTTTGTCTATTTCACGTTGAAATTATGCGCCATTTGGTTTGATCACAACAAACGCCAAGAATAACGCTTAGGCCTACAATTACAGCAGAGAGTCTAGAATTTCTATTTCATCCCACAGATACCCGAACTTTCATTTATTACCCTAATGACTTTCAGATATATTCTTCAAAATATATATTTTTGAGATACTTTTTTCTTGTTGGTTAATGTGTTTTTTTTTTTGTATTTATATTTGTATATTATGGATACGTGTAGCTGAAACGCACGGTGCACTTTTCCATGTGGTCATGAACAAAATTCTTCTACAATTATTTATTTATTTTAACAAACAGTATTTTTCAGCTGATCTCGTTGTCTGTCTGATAAATTGTCTTTTTGCCACTAACCGGCCGTAACTGCTAGCGATTTGTACGACTTACGAATTTGTACTAAAGCAAAATCTGTGCTACGCCGGAACCGAACCGAACGGAACCGAACGGAACGGATCCCCACACAGCACCGATCGCACCGATCGGGTCCCGCCGTGTTGCGTCTTCTGCTTTTTGCGAATGAGCGGAGCGAGCGAGAGTCCGAGCGCTATCCAAAAATAGCTGCCAGATAGAGAACGACACGAAGCAACCATCCACCCAACCACTCATCCACCCAGCCAACCACACAGCCAATTGTCCGAATCTATCACATGCCCTACCAAAGGGTTAAAGTTGTGCCCTCGCCTAGAGCCAAAGGCTAATCGAGTAGATCCAAAATAGCTGCCATCATTCCCGCTGATTGATACATTTGACTGCTGCACATTAAAGCCAAAAGTTGTCCCATTCCGGAGTCATCACTTAACTTATAGTGAATCAGCCATAAATCGCAGCTAAAAGTTGATCTGAATTAAATTTAATGATCACTTTCCTTGATTTTAGAAAGCAGCTGCGGCAATGCAACTGTTTCGGATAGGAAATAGAAGCAAAAAGACCATAAAATTGACATTGAAATAAGTAGTAAGCCTTCTACTTTAGGCCTCTGTCATACTATAATTAAAACTTATTACATTAACAACAAGATTAAGATAATTAGTAAAATATATTGTAAGATATCATAGCCATAACTATCTTAACTATTTAATATCCTATATTATTGTTCAATTATAAAATAATAATATTTAAATAATAAATAAAATTCTACACGTCTTTTTATTTAATTTTAACAACACAAACAAAATTCAAATGTATTTAAATTAAACGAAAAATGTTTGTTTTTTGTTTGTTCGACTATCAATTTCGGGGTCAACTCCACTGATTCGAATGCAAACAATCCCCCTAAAATAAACACTATTAAATAACCTTTTAAAGGTCTTTTAGTTACGCGTTTTACTTAATTAGGGAAATTGCGTTGAAGCATATCAATCATATTCCATATACATTCATACAATAACAGACAAAATACACCCTCAACAACATGCAAGCTGCACGTGAGTTTATGTTTATTTCCATTTCCATTTCCAAAACTCAGGGTCCTTGCGGGGGTGTGTCTGCGACTCTTTTGGCTAAGGGTTGAAATTCTAGACAGACAAACGGTCAACACATTTCGCTTGCCGGAAAATCTTTGCACTTGCTGTGGAAACCGTAACAATTCATATGATAACTGTTTGCAATGCCAGCTGTAATCATACCACTGTGCGACAGTGTGACTTAAGTGGAAACGCATCACTTTTGTCATCAGTTATTATTGTCAGTTACTTTCTTACTTGTTTACTGAAAGATTATCTTAGTAGAGCCTAGCGAAAAGATAGGAAAATGTGTAAAATGTGCTATTTTATAATATTTAAAGGTGAGTCTGATAGAATTATAAGACTGTGCACCCTTAAATTCGCTACATTTTTTGATTTTACCACTGCCGCCTAAAAGCATGCAACAGAATTGTGATCAATTTCCGCATTGCCAACTGCTTATAAGACTCTTATACTGGCAATATTTGTTGTTGGCAAATCAAGTCAAATTGGCGCCCAGCAATGTGAGCAGTGGCAGCAGACCGAAGAACGAAACCGAACAGCTGGTGGCTCTGCTACTCGGCTGCTCTGCTGCTCTGGTGCTCTGGTGGTTGTGGTGGCTTGTTTGGTGGTGCCAGTGACATTTGCTTGCTTCTGCTTGGCTGCTCGAGCGCTTCGTTTAGTTTTCACTCGAACGGCGAAGCGTTGGGAGCGCACGCGGCACGTTTAACGGTACGAAAGTCGCCCACGAAACGACAGAGGCAACGTTTTGGCTTCTCATTGTTGGCAGCTGCCGCCAAAAAGAATTCAAATAAAAACGACAAATACCAAAAAAACAAAAAAACGATTTTGAAACCGCCGCGCGACGCGAGCTTTGCGGTGTGTTGTTGTTGTTGTTTATTACTCTTGTTGTTGTTGTTATTGTTTTAGTTTCTGGTTTAATTTGTGTTTTGGCTAGTATTGTTTCTTTTTGGTTTTTCGAAATTTATTTTTGTAGTTTTTACATATAGAAAACAAGACTGAACACTGCGCGTTTAGCTTTGCGGTGTTTGCTTTTGCTGTTCACATTATTGTTGTTGTAGTTGTTGCTACATCATCTTCTTCTTCAGTGTTGAATTCAAAATATATATATTTGTGTTGAAAAACAAAATACAATAAAATGAAAATAATAAAAATACGCATTTGTTGCGACAATTTAAATATAATGCTTGGAATCTTATAGCGTGTGTCCATAAATAATCTAATTTGGATAGTATAAATAGCAATAATATACTTATTACCAACGGATTTTTAAATTATAATAAGCGTAATAATCGATTAAACAGTGTGAGCAAAATTAATGCGTATACAGTGACAGAAGACTTAATTTCAGAAACATGACTTAATATTTTTAATTTAAATGTAAATTAAATAAAAGCTGAAATGTCGTGCAAAAACTGATTAAATTTCGACAATGCTTAATTTAAATTAAATTGCATTTCAGTGTAAAATAAACAATTATAACGTATAACTGAAAGTTTTTAATATCTAAAGTTTGATCTACGTTAAGTACATGACTGACAAGTGTTTCTTTTATTTAAGCCTGGTGTATCTAACTCTTATAGTGTCTGAGATCAACACTCGTTTATAAACATATTCTGACACAATAAAGCCCACTCAAAAGTTGTGATGTCATACTTTGGCTGTCTTTGCGGTCATTTCGAATGAAATTAAAAGCGAAAAAATTGTGTGACTTGCCAAAAGCACAACGAAAACTGTAGCTAAAAAGACAAGTCAAACAAAAGACGACATCATCAATGTATTGACATTGACTCCGAACTCTTTTCAGCTTGGGTTAGGGACACAGACAGTTACAGCAACGGAGGCAGGAACTGAACCACCCCATTCGCATGTTGCATTCGGTTGAAGGATATTCAAGACAAACATGAAGCAAAACTAGAACACGAATGAGAACAACGTATGAAAGAACAAAAAAAATGAAATCATCACGTCAACAAACCAATAAAAAGGATAGGGAATATAATGCTCGACTAGCAGATACTCTATAAAAAAATTATTTGTTGAATAATCTGCTTTTATTTTTCAAACATTTTAAACTCTCAAATGAAATTAAATTATTTAAATAAATTCTAAAAGGATCACTAGTTTCTCAAGATTTAACAGTAGTTAATGAATAAACCTAACTCAATTAAATATTCATACAAACTTTTACACACCTGAACACCTCTTATGACCCATTTAACTACAGGATATAAAAATCAATGGATATATATATGGTTCTAGCTACATATCCATCTACAAACATATATACAAAGTTGCGAGTTAAGTGTTGCTGTCACTTTTCGGGCTTACGCACTGAAAATGCATTTTCCGCGGCGACTGTCTGGCGACATATTCCATAGAAAAATCACTTAATGCATTACTACCAAGCTCCGTGTTCTGGGACACCCTCTCCGCAGTGCACCCGGTGCTCAAATGCATTGTCCTCTCTTTTAACTTTTTCCACACCATTCGCCCGAGTAATTTAATTAGCCAAGCGCGCAATAACGCAACAGAATTGTCGCAAGGATAACGAAGCGGGGGGTGCAACGGCAGGAGATAGTGTAGGGAGGGATAAAATGGAGGTGGAAAGAGAGAAACCTTGGTTACTAATTGCAGACAAACGCTAGGGAATTATTAAACGATGCGTGGGAACAGAACCCGCAAGTCGCCAACTAATGGCACCCTGACGCAACTTAAGGAAGGCCAAAGAATTTAGTACACATATACCCTGTACTTGTAAAAAGAGCAGGTACATGTAAGGAATCAAAAAAATCGATCTGGGCATTTATTAAAAATATAATTTTGCTATATTGTTAATAATCATCAGTAACTCCATTGCTCTCTCAGTCAGTCTCAGATACTTCTTAAAGCTAGACTTAACAATGGGTATGCTTGTGACTGTATACCCTTTGATGTAAAGTTAACAGTAAATTTTGGAAATCAATAAGACTAAACATTTTTGCAAAAATAGACATTTTTTATGTCGCTTTTATTTTCTGCCGATGACGTCGACTTCCATGTACCGTCACAACATTCTTGCATTAAGTGCTTCAACTTCTACCTCTTCTGCATATGAACGTGAATGACATAGTTTCCAACACCAAGTAAGGCGACTCTCTGACTGCCCTTTTATAGTTATTTGTAATGCTGTATGTTAAAAAAAAATGTAGGTCTGTTGAGTTTTCTCCGGTATTTAAATTTTTAGAGCTCTTTAATATGTCAACGAGGGTTGGAGTTAACCAATAATATTATTAATAATAGTCTTAATTCTGATTAATAGAGAAATTCCAAATTCTCTTTCTATTTCCAAAATTTCCAGTAAAGAATTGAGCAATTTTTCTAGCTTAACCCAAAAAAGGTGATAACAAATGCCGCTACAGAAACGAATGTGGAACAGCTTAAGAGCCACCCCTTTTTATTGGGCCTCTGCTCCCCGAGCAATAACAGAAGATTGGCATTAAAATACTCGTTTGCCAGGCGTGCCATCAACATACAAAAAATCTAAACATGCCATGGCAGAAAAGCAAAGAAATGTTTGCTACTAGAAAATAGAAACCACCCTGTAGGCAGTGCGTGTCAGAAACCACCCTTAGATTCAAGCAACCACCCCAATCTAAGAATCTAGCAAAAAACTTAAAGACACCTTCAATACGTTAGAAAAAGGTTTCTGCAGGAATTGTATACCCTTAAATGGGACATAACAGATTTAGGATGGAATAGTAAAAAATCTGATATAGTCAGTAAGGGTATTTTAACTTCGTCTATATTTGTCATATTTTTTCTGTTTGGTGTTTGAACTTGAATTCGCCAGCAGAGTTTGAAGTTTGAAAAGGTAGCTGAAATATCTTCTCGCAAAAAACCAGACAAACAACTTTTGGAGCTTAAACCGGCAGACACAAGACATTCTAATGGCAAACAATGGCCGAGACCCACACACAGACAGGCCAACCGATAGGGCTGCGAGGGCTAGAGGGTAGGGAATTGAAGCGCAGACTTAACATGAAATGAACAGAAAGTAAAAAAAAATATATAAAAAATGTAAAAAGATAAAAATGAAATTTAAATCACAAAGACGAAAACGCAAAGCGTTGGAGTGTATCCGCAACATATGACATCATTCAGCTCATTCAGCCTATTTGGGTCGTTTATAACCTCAACGGGGCAACCTCTGTGGCTAACATTAGACATTAAAATCATGTCGGATATTCACTCGATACACTAGATTCACTGATGTTATTCAGAGTCTCAGATATGCTTATAGTTATTATTATTATTCGTATTATGAGCTCGTCTGTCTTCACATCTGTTTGCGATTCAAAAAATGTGCTGCAAATGTTTCCATACAAAAGACGACGGCCAATTAAACAGCAGCCGGTCCCAAAAAAGAAATGAGTAAATAAATAAAGAATAGCGAACGAAGAAATAATAAAGATATAAACATAATGATAATGAGCAAAGCAAATGGCATAGATTTTACATAGGGTCTTAGGGTCTTAGGGTTTGCATGTTGTTAATGGAGCTTATTACGATTGTTGTGATTATAAAGAAATCTAGCTATACAATTTCTCTGTAATTTAAAAGATAACATCTCAAATCCTCAATGTCGTCAGTGTGGTAATACATTATTTTGCTGGGGTGTCATTTATTATTGTTGTAGTATTTGTGTCACAGCCTCATGCTGAAGAATTTGATGACTCAGATGCTGTGACTGCAACAGAGGCAAAACAGAGAAAATAAGTACAACTACAGCTACTACAGATATAGCTACAGATACACAAATATCTATAGATACTTTGTTTAATAGTGCGGATCTCTCTCTTATACGACAGCTATTTGTTTATTTTGTTCTGTTGTTGTTGTTTGGAAATTGGGGCAAACTTTTCTGGATTCTGTTTTGATGTGGAGGGTCTCCCAGCATTACATTGTCTGTTGGTCAATTCAATGTCAAACAGGCAGACAAGACAGAGACATTAATTTAATGCTTGCATGTTTAATTTTATCCAACTAAAGTCAAGGCGCCAACCAGACTCAATGCCAATGCCAACCATGTCTTTAATCTGCAAGACTCGAACTGAAGTCGAAAGACTTGTGAATTATTGAGAACATCACAGAGTTGCATTCGAGTTAACAATTTCCTGTTTATTTGCTGTGAGTGACAGTCAACGTCAAAGCTAACTTTGTAGCTACAAATGTATCTCTGTATCTTTGTATCTCAAACTGACTCCTTTTGTGTTCTTGTGGCGCATTTCAAGTTTCAGTTTACCAACGCTCTTGGGGGCCGGTTAGACGAGCACATAAGAATTGCATTTGTCGCATGTCTTATGTCTTATGTTTTATGTCTTATGGTTGTTGTTGCTGCAGTTGTCATTGCTGTTGTTGTCGCTGTACTTGTAATCAAGTTTTTTAGGAAATGATTGCAATGCGTGACTTGCCTCATCGACAAAATCATTGACTTTGGCTCAGTGGTCGTGTCTCTGCCATTTGGCTCTCTCTCATGGCTAACAGCTAAGTTTATCTTTGGGCCCCCGCGATTTCTATTAACTCAACTTCTCCTCGAGTTACTTTTATGGCGTCGATTCACAATTTTTGGTGCTCAATTTCATGCTATTTTTGGCCGTAGGCAATTAATAAAATATGTAATTAATGCGCAATTGAACAATTACATTTCAATTAGTTACGATAACAGTGCGAGAGAATGTCGCAATCGCTTGAAGCTTCTGTTGATATCTATCAAGTTGCATTTAGGCACTTTCGACATGCCACAAGGCCATGCAACAGCCAGGTTATATGCAAATTTCTTAATGATTGAGTCAACACACAAGCCACAGTGATATCATAACTCTGACTTCATAGTTGGCAGTACTAAATGTATACATAGTTGGAAGTTGTATTTAATATGAAAAAACAGGTTAGAATTTGTACCCTGTATTTACTGAATAGGTAAAAAAAGGGGGAAAAAATGCATAACTTTTATTTATACTTTTACAGTAAAATTTCCAAAAACATATATATTTTCTCAATGTATTCAGCGAATTTCATTTTTGATATGTATGTAGGTTTTCCATTATCGTATGCAGATTAAGTGATACATAAATTGTAAAATATTTTAATTTTTATTCCACAAAAATTTTGAAAGAGTTATAATATTTTGACATAGATCTAAAAATAAGACAACTCTGCTAAAAATTGGGCCTCTCAAGATCCACTTTCGCCCATTTTGTCGTCTGTGTTTTTGCTGTAAATATAGATCCCCCCCAAAAACAAAAACAAAACCTTACGTCACATGCGTCGCCGGCTGAGGCTGTCCAAAAATGATGTCATCGACGCATTGATCCACATAGCTAACTAGCTGCGTCATCTAGGGGGTCATGCCACCAACAAATTGAGGCTGAAATAAATTTCGGACAGTTTAATGGAGCTTGCCACTGACGATGGCAGGCCAATGTAAATTAAAAATATATATATATATATAATA
Source organism: Drosophila innubila (assembly GCF_004354385.1). NCBI lineage: Eukaryota > Metazoa > Arthropoda > Insecta > Diptera > Drosophilidae > Drosophila > Drosophila innubila. The sequence goes on from NW_022995376.1 coordinate 11,320,228, forward strand.
CACATACATGTTGTATGCTGTTGTTTTCATGTTGCTGCTGATGCCTGACCAAAGCCTAGATAAACAAATAAATAGGCAAATTGAATGGAAATGCAACAAGTGGCATGCTGATCACTGACCCAAACACTGCTTGCCGCAAATGCAAACAAATAGTTTTAACACAATTTGTTTACACATTTTTAGGCTGATTTGTGACCCAAAAAAATTAAAATTAAGAACAGATTTGTTGAGACTAGGAGATACTCAAATCTTTTGAATAACTTTTAATTTTATGATCCAATCTATACATTATTTTACAAGTTATGTAATATTAGGTTTACGAATTATGTAATATTAATTAACGTTTTAAAATTAAGAAGATTAGAAATTTATGTTGTTTTATTTAAATTTAATTTATTTAAAGAACATAAACAATTTGAGCTGCAAATCTAGTTTTTATTTTGGACTGTGACAATTTGGTAACAAATTTCGCTGTTCTGAATATATCTTCACCGAAATAAAATTTTCAACCGTATGACAGACAAGAAATAATAAAAGCAGCACGCCGCAATATTTTTAATTTCTCGCATTTCCCACCCATTTTCCATGCACTTGTCATGGTTTTTGTTGTTTGACCCAATTTATGGTCATTCCTAATTAATTAGCCGGCAACAAACACGAAACACGAATCGCAACCCCAACCAAGAACTGCAGTTTATAGTATAAACTATTGTATATATAGTATGTATACACGTATGTGTAGGTGATTCAGTGAGGGGGAATTGCCGGACTGGGATTGCGTGTGCCCTGTCAGGGTCTAGTTTTTTTCCTTGATATACACAAATATAACATAAAGAATGCCGCATTTGACTTAAGGCAGTCTCTTCACAGTCACAAAGTAGAACGAAGAAATATATTCAGGGAACTCCCAAAAGGCGTGTTTCGAAATACATTATTTAAATTTAGGAAAAATTGGTTAATAGTTGTTTCTTAATTTCCACAAAGTGTGTGCGGATAACATTCCTTTGGAATATATATACAAAACAAGCTGCTTAAGCACTGGCGTTGATTAAAGATATCTAAAGGTTGTCATCGCATTTGAATAGCAATTGAATCATAAACATAAAACTCACTCGTAACTCATTTGTTTATAGCCTCTCTTGACATTGTAGTCATGCTTAGTGATGAGTGTATCGGTGTATCGGTGTTTTTTTAGGTGTTATAAATTATTGCACAATGCAAAAATCATTCATAAACCTCAACGGAAACGGGCTTCATAAACTAGCCAAGTTTTGGCTGGGATCATTAGCTGCACGGTGGGCGACAGACACACACTCATTCACACACACCTCAGAAAGTCTCATTCAATAATAACCCATAGTTATTGCGATATGTTAGAGATGAAAATAAATTTAAGAAAATTTATTTTTTACATAAAGTTTACATTTCTACAAATATATAATTCAAATGTAACAGAAAATCGATCAATTTAAGAAAGTAAAATAATATAAATATTTATTCATTAATTTTTTAACGTGTCACGAAAGTTGACGCCCATCTCTACGCTAGGTATTTATAACTGTTACGGCTATGGATCGTTTGATTTTGTGGGCAGCTGTTGAATGCATTAAAATATGCTATTCAAATACGTAGTTCAAAATAATACTACGTGCTGAACGGATAAATAAACAATGAACAAAACGCGGTCGCTGCCTTCAGTCCCAAATCCCAATTAAGCGTACCACTTTATGGGGCGTGCCAAGAAAAATGGGCAAAGAAATAAACAGTCAATGAATGTGACACGTTCATCAGTTCATCGGAATCCAAAAGAATCGAAAACTGGAGATAAATCGATATTATTTTGCGTAATTCAAAATTATATTTTGCATTTGCCAGCTGTTTATCCAGTCGTAAAGATCTTTCCTTGAGGAAGCGCGGCGCCCATTTAAATGTCAAAGATTGCCGTCAAAATGTCAGACGGGTAAACAAAGCGAATCAGAGAATAAAGTAGAATATTTTTTTGTTGAATTAGTTTGTGTACTTAACATGAAATTAGCATTTTGTTGTTTTAGTCTACGCTTCAGCGAATTTGCAAATAAATGAGGATGATCTAATTAAAAGTGATGGAATAGGGAGTACCCTTTAGTATGCTATTCATAATTACTGTGTTTGTTAAGCAACTGCTCTGAAATTAACAGAATATTTATATGGTTTATATGTTGTGCTATAAATCAAAGATGTGATTTTATTCATATGTTAGTAAATGGGAGAAAAAGACTTGATTTATTTATTCATTTATAGATTAAAGTCAATACTAGTTGGTATTGTTTTTTGTGGTGACTTTTCCATTGATTTCCGTTGACATGTTACGCATAATTAAACGTTGACTTTTCATGCGCCGCGCTGTCTGGTGGCAAGCCCCAAAAAAGCAATTGACCCACATAGTATACGACGTTGGCGCAGCCCAGAGAAACAACAACAATAAACGTTGCAACTGCCGCCGACTGCAATTACTGTCGTAGTTTAATTGTGTGTGTGAGTGTGTGTGTCTCTGCCCACAGAGGTGTGAAAAGATGTTTAGTAACCAGCTTAAGTTGTTTGTTAAGTAATATTTCCAATAGAATCAACATAAGCTCTGTTTAAACAGAGGTTGATTTTAGTCTTATCATTTAATTACATTTTATTTTTTAAGATAGCAAAACAAGCACTATACCTTATAAGAGTTTTTTGTTCAGTGTATTAAAGTGTTTTATGGCTGTGTATAGAGCTTAAATCAAATTTGAATGCGTGTTTGTGAGCGATGCGTCATCAATTTATTAGTTTATAGCTAAACTTTAAATATACCCTGTAAACAAAGCAAAATATATAAAAACTAACCAACTACATAAAGGTTAATAAATCTCAGATTCAAGCAGTAAATGCTTCTCATTCATCACCACTTTAAAATCTATTCACTTATTTCCTATAAATACTAAATTTTCCTAACAAAGTATCTGCTAGTCGTATACGTTTGTAACTTATATGATTTATTAGCTCTTTTTAGAATGTTTAATATTCAAAGGCTGATTTAAAGCCGGCTGCAATTGCTGATTGTCAAGGTTCTTCGGCATTCTTATCAGATGGGAGGCGTGCCAATTGTAAACATGATCAACATGCTCACTGTTTACAATTAGTTCAGTCTTTAAGACTTCTACACACACTTAAAAGTCCATTTGTTTTATGAGGTGCAAAGCAACTTGCAGATTACCCTTGGAATAGATTGTTATACTGAACTGATTGAAAGATGTTGGCATTCTGTTGTGTAGAATCTTTTGAAATGTTACAGATGTCTTTTGTAGCCCATAATCTGTTTGTGTTTCTGTCTCTGCCCCTGGCCACATTATCTGCCACAATTGAAGATCGAGAGAGAGGGGCGTATTCAGATTCAGATTCAGAGTCAGAGTCTTCCCACTGTCAGTTCTTTTAGGTCTACTGATTCGTTGTGGTGATGTAATTACTGACTGGCAGCTTTAACAACCGGTTTGAGCACTGTCTGACCGCCTGCCTGTTAAACACAATACGAATACGAATACGAATACGAGTACCCGTTTATGTCGTGTTATACGTAAATCCACAAATCTTGTTTAAGTTCTGCGCCGCAGCTTGGAAAAGTGCCACAATCTGTGACGTCTCTCACTTTCCATTTCGCTGGTGCTTTTTTATTGTCAAACTCCTCCACAATGAATCAAGATCTTCACTTAAGATGAGTGCAAATTGCATCCACAGACAAGAACAACGTGGGTGCAGTCCATCAACCTTATCCTCAATGCATCTTACCAGACCATCAACCTCATCATCCCATCAGCTGCATCTTCAGTTGCATTCTGTTATTATTCAGTAATTTACATTAAAGTTGAGCTCAGCTTATCGCACTGGTCTATACTCTATAGTTTAGTCTGATTCTTATCTTTTCAACAACTAAGTGCTTAACGATAACATTGAAAATTGTTGACAGCTAATATAAATTTATGCCTGGGACAGCAACAAATTCCATCTATTTTTTATTAGACTACGTAATTGATGCTGCTGTTGCTCTAACTGGTTTTTTTAATACCCTATAAAATATAACTTATAAGTTACTTTAGATCATAGTACAGGGTATTTATTAGTTGAGCTGCGATTCCTTTTGATATTTTTCATATATTATGTACAATTAAACTGATATTTTATTTCAGTTCAGCGGTGCAAATGGCCTATTGCCCATTGACACTTGTTTATTTTGACACCCCATTGGCATTGTACATATGTTGATATATACATACACATAAACGTACATATGTATGATTGTATGGGTGTGTGTGCTGCCTCAATTTGTTCTATTCTCGCCTTGCTATTGAGATCTTATTTGAAGTAGAAAGAATTTCATTTGGTTTTACTGTTGACATCGCTTGATTAGCATTGATAGGCATATCGAATAGGAATAGCTTTAAAATATAATATAATAAGAATAATATAATAATAAGCCAGTGATGTAAAAATAAATTGACACCCTTTTCAAAACTTCAGAGTATCATAATTTTGCCAAATGTTAACCGATTTCCTTGCGGAATGTCTAATTGATCACCATTTGACCTCTTATTTCATACTGCATCAAAATAAAAAAATTGAGAAAATAGCTAAAAAATTTAAATATTTAAACTTTCTCCACAACTGTTTACAGAGTATGACTTGGTCGATTACTCCCTTAGTTTAACCCTGCTTTGTTTGGCTTGCTGTGGTTACATTTGTTGGGCGACATTTACAGATTGCTTACCAACAACACGACACGAACCAAGGTGGTGTTGTCTATTGTGGCACTTGTTGTTGCATGCACCACTCGATTTTATCGCCTGGGAACTCGTCCGTGTCTATAAACATTAGGCGGGCTTTTTATTTGTTTTGTAACAATTAACTTTATGATTTTTGCAACAAGCTGAAAATAATTGTTATCACTGATTTAATTTAATTTTTTAACTATTTCAGGCTCTTCATAACGAATAAAAGATAATCCCAGAAGAATATATATACTGTAGATTTATAGTTAACTCGACAAAATGGGTTTGAAAGGCGGCAGCAGTCCGCGCATCAACAAAACGTTGATCTCGCTGAAAGTTGTGGTGTTCCTGGTGATCAGCGGTAAGTGGCAGCCATATTTAAGATGGGTCAACATGTAGAAATATACGGAATTCTCTTATTTAATTGCAGGTCTCACGGCATTGCATATTTTGCATTCGATAAAACCCATTCTAATGGGTTTTAATTTCTCAGAATATCGCACGATCAGCATTGTGGCTCCATTTGTGTCAATTTTGGGTCCATTAATAGCCGGTCCCTGGGCTGATCGCTTGGCTGCCAAGAATCCAAATGGATTTGGACGCACGCTGCGATTTCTAACTGCTATATTTCTGGTGCTCTCGGCCCTGATTTATGCTATTCTCTTTGCTGTGCCGAATGTGGTACGTGAATCGGCTCTGAAACCAAATGTTAGCTTCGGCTGCGACGACAATGGAGCCTTCGTATTCCAGAAACTGCCTACGAATGATACCTGCAATGCCTGGGACAGGAGATCGGGAAGTATCAAACTCACTAATTGCACCTACAGCTGTTTGAATCTGAACTTCAAAGAGAATATATATCAATTATGGTCGGGAGATTTAGCTAGCTTAGTGCTGCCATCTACCGAGCAGAGTTCCGAATTCGATTACGAGGACGATGTGCCTAGTGCGACTACGGAAAAGCTACAAACCTCAAGCCAAGTGGATGTGTCGGAGTTGCCGGCGGACAGTGCTGGTGTCGAAACTGTTAGTTCCGAGATGTTTCGTAGCAAGCGTCAGGTGAAAGGTCATGCTGATAAAGTGATGGTGGAGCCACCGCATTTGTGTTTCGTGGAACGTAACGAGAATGGGATGGATCTGGTGAAGAACTGTCATGTCTATACTCAGGATACATCCAACATTCTGATGAATGTTGTGATGGGTGCGGCATTGAATAAGCCCAAAACCAATGAGACTGACGGCTGGTGTCAGTATCCTGTTGGTAAGTGTACAGCATTTATTGTTTTTAAGCCCGTTACTTAAAAATAAGTAAAAGGGTATATTGCGTTCAGCAGTAATAGCTAACCAAAGTTATTATACATGAAGGCAATATAAGCACCCAAAAGTATGCAGCAGTTTTTGCTCGGTAGTAATTTAATAAGAAAAATCAAGTCTTTTTTTTATTCATACTTAAGCTTCGCAGGAGTTGCCGTGCAGGGTATCTCCTAGTTGTATCCTGTGTGTCTAACCAACTTGTCTCTTCACAGAGGACATCAAGTGCAACATTCCCGAAAAGCAATTAGAGTATATGCGAGAAAAGAGCAGCTGTAAACCCATCATCGAGTGCCAAATTGCGGATCCCTACAAAGAAGAGGATGCCGTGCTCGCTGATAGACAGACAACTGGCAATGTGGATGAGATTCTGGCGGGCTACACAATAATTCGCCTGCTCGGAGACATCTTTGCCATGGCATCGCTCACCTTGCTCAATACGGCGATTGTGATTGCCGTGCGTGAGACATCGGAGGGACGCGGGGAGGTGTGCCGCCAGTATGTGTGGGGTGCCATTGGCTACATTGTATTCTTCTCGGACATGCTCTTCTTGCATCATCAGCACAGTGATGTTGCGGGTCTGACAATCCTGATCATCTTTATTGTTTGCTTCTTGCTGGGTGCTGTGGTGCTCCTCTGTGCCTCGCAGATGCCACTCAGTCCACCTGAGTGGTGGTGGCATACCAAGACTGGCATGCTGGTGGTTCCCATGTCGGCTATACGTAGATATAGTCCCGAGATTGTCGTACTCACCCTGGTGTCCATTCTGTTTGGCACCTTCTGGAGCAGCATTCACAGTTTCCTTTACTGGACATTCACGGATGCGTATGTCATCTTCTACGCAGGCATCATTCTTATTCTGGCGTTGTTCTTCAACGTGGACAAGTTCATTGAGTACTGTGGACACTCGAACATCTTCATTGCCGGCTTTGCCATTTATGTCATTCGCTTTACGGCATTGAGTGATAAGGATACCAATTGGTTAACCATCGTCATGGAGACTCTTGAACCACTTGTGATTGGTGTCATCTGGATTACCATCATTCTCTATATGCGACATGCCATGCCACGTAAACTAACCGCCACCGGACAGGCCATCGCTGTGCTGGCCTTCTTTGGATTGGGTAAGTAAAATCATCAGGGGAATCTCAGAATAATTTAAATCTTAATTCTTTTAATCTACTCTCAGGCAAGGGAATTGGCGCCTTGATTGGCCTGGCACGAGAGGAGAAGCATCCCAAGCTGGAAGACTGGAAGTGCACCTACGAATGGCTGGCCGTGATTGCCTGCATCATATCGCTCGTCTATTTTTTCATATATAATCTCATACTCTCCCCTCGCTGCACCGCCAAGCCACAGCACTCGGAGGAGTTGATATCGGGATCAGCCTCGCAGAATTTTGGCCATAATGGAACCAGCAATGGCAATGGAGCTGGTAGCAATGGAGCTAGCGTTCCAGCTGGAGCTGGAGCATCACTTAATGGCAATACGAATGGCAGTTATTCACCTCTGAGGGTCTATCACAATGAGAGGGGGAAGAAGGGACAGTTTAGATATTAAAATAATACTTACGAGGCGATTATTTGCTTTGCACGGATAAAGATAAACTTTTTAAGAATTTTAATGTGAAGCAATGCACATTTATTTACCCGAATTCGGGGCTATTTTTGCTAAGTGTATACACTAAGAACAACTGGAATGCAAAAGTGCGAACAACATTTTAAATATAGAATCTCTTTTATTTGTTATTTAATGCAAACTAAGCGTGTTCGTAATATTAATTTTATGTCTACAAAATAATTAGTTAGAAAGCTGCGACCCCAACAAAAAATATGATATTAATGAAAACTTGCATGCAACTTTCCCCCCGCCACACACACAGTCTCCGCTCCCACCACCATGTCGCTCTTATTTTATGAGGTTTCATAATGGAGACATCAAAAATTCAAAATTAAATAAACATTTGCGTGATTTTACAAAGCATATACTCGTACATACATATATAAATGTAATATTACAACAGAAATGTAATTATACCAAAATAAAATTAATGATAATTTAATGTTTTCAAATTAAGCGAAACAACAACTGTCGAAAAGCTCATTACATTTTTTTTATGCACTTATTTAAATTGCATTTTGGGCGTGAGTATAATGGGATCTCATCAGATTATCATCACAATTATTATTTTCTTTTTAAAATTGCGATAAAAGATAATATTTAAAATTTAAATTTTAAATTGTCTTTATTTCATTACTGTCTTTTTTTGATTTTTTAGATGAATGTGGCGCCATCTAACAAGTTATTTAAGCACATTCCACTCTTTAAGCGAAGACACTGAAGCTTTCACAATTGAAGCTTTTGAGAAGTTTTCACATAACTTATCCGAGACACAGTTCAGCAGCAATAAAAAGCTTTTTTCTGATGAGCTTGCAATTTTATATTTTATACTTGCACCATTTTTATTTCAGACAAGTTTATTAGTTCCTTGGACCATTTAAAGTTTATGAATTGCATTCGCCTGTTGGGGAATAAGTGTTGAAGGGGGAGACACACACACACACACACATCCACACTCCTTGATGGTCATATCGACGGACAGGCAGCCGGACAGGACATCAGTTCACACGATTGTCACTTGACCCTTTTATATTCGCCTGCTAATAGCTGATAAATATGTATAGTATAGCTGTAAGTAGTCGACTAGTATATATCCTGCTTATTCAATTAAATAATTGTATGTTTAATATTATTATAAATGGTTGCTCTGTCTTAAACTAATTATATCAGCTTATCGATTTTCTATCGATTTGGGGATAAACTATTCCATAAGGCTCAAATGGTATTAGCTTAGACTTACTTTATGGTTACAGGGTATAAAGAGAGCAGAGGACATGATGTGGCCGTCTAAGGCCAGCGTTAAATGAAAGTAAACAAACACACTTAAATGGCTATTTACGAAAGAAGTGCGGAATTTATGATGCACCGTTACACAGAGAAGGAGCACTTGCTTTGGGGTTGGGTTGACTTTAGGGTTGCTTTGGGGAATACTTTAAGGAGTTGGAGTCTGACGTCTGGGCATTGACATTATACACTTCCACACGCAACTCTAAGTACCCTGTCGCTGTATGAGTGAGTATGCCTGTGTGTGTGTGTGTGTGTGCGTGTGTGTGTGTGTATATATGTGTGTGTTTGTTTGTGTGCTGAAGTGACAGTAAGCCACTTAAGACCGCGCGCATTTCATTAGTTTCCTTTATTGATATTTTCACAGCAACACAATTATGAGCAACACTTGAGTGTGCATGTGTGTGTGTGTGTTCGTGTGTGTGTTAAGGTTTATCCATTCGCTAGATACTTACTTTGATGATTCAATAAAAATATGCTTGATTCTCTGTTGTTGCATTTAAGGACTATTTTCACAGCATGCTCTTTATTGATATACAGATGACAGGCAACACTGATTTAGTAACTGTTTCGAGCTGTTCTATGCCTTACTAGTAATCATAATAAATTATAGCAATAATAATTATGGCAGGAACAAGAGTATAAATATAACCTATGATCTACTAAAAATATTGCTTGACGGGACTTTCAACTTAACATTCAATTTTCGACTCATTAAGACTGTTATTAGTTGTTCTCATAGTGAGAAACATATTCCATAAACAACTCACCTCAGATTAAGTATACTATACTTATAATTTATAACGTTGAAAATGTCTCTATCATCTATTTAGGAGGTAAATTTATAATCAGCTCAGCGAGTATATAAAATGTAAGAAAGTTTATCATCGTATTTAAATGCATTGCTGCGTACCACAAGTCGTATGCGTAATAAACTGAAGCGTCAGCATTTACATGGGATTTTTGTTAAGGGCTTTTTTGGGGTTGCCAGTCAAAGTCTTGGCAATTAGGCAAGAGCTGGAAAAACAAAAGACTTGTCTCTCTGTGTGTAAGTGTGCATGTGTGTGTGTGTGTGTGTGTGTGAAAAGTAGATGCTGCAGCCACCCTAAGAGTAGACAGTGAAATTATTGTCACTTGCCACCTAGAACAAAAACAATAACAACAATGAGAAGTAGTAGAAGGAAAGGAGAAGGAAGAGAGAGTAGAAGAAGAAGTAGAACAGGAGCAGTCGAAGCCTTGCTGCAGTTTGGAAGCGCTGTTGGCCCTATGAAAAATAGCTGTCATTTGCACAGCATAAAAATAGGGATGTGCAGGCGGGGACTTTGGTGATACCAACACATACATACATACAGACCATACTATACTAACCATAAGTTAACCAAGATTCACACAGTCACATGGTCCCATATGCAGGCGACAGCAGCTGAAAGCGGCATCTGGAGATGGTTCTACGGTTTGGCTCCAGGTCTGGGTCTGGGTACGGCGCTGACTCCGACTCCGACTCCGGGTCTGGTTGCTTTGGTTGGTTCGAGGTTGCGTCGGCGGCAGAGCACTTGTGAAAAATAACTTTGCACATCGTTGGATTTCGTGTGCAATTTTCTCGCTCTCACTGTTGTTGCCGCCTGTTGCCCGCTTCCATCTTTTTTTTTTTTTTCTTTCTTTGCCACAGCGCTTACTTTTAATTTTGTTTGTAAAGAAAACTCATTTTCATCATTTTGAAGTTGGGACTGTGCTTGTCTTTTGTAAGGCGCTGCCGTTGCCGTTGCCGTTTCCACTGCCACTGCCACTGCTATTCCTGTTGCAAGTAAGAATCAGAAGAAGAAGAGAAGAAAAAAAAGAAATGAAAAAGGGAAAAATACAAACTGCCGCTTCATGTAATTATTTTGATCATTTGCATGGCTGCCGGAGACCGACATGCAAATACGACTACTAACGACTTTGTTTGCCTTTGCCACATGCCACCTTTAACAACTTCAACATATACTTTAAGCCTGGCATCTTCCATCATCAGCTTCATCGTTAGCATCATCAACAACATCGTCATCCTCATCGTTATCATCATTGTCGCGTTGCAAGCACCCTTCTAATTGTCGGTGCGTTTGTGCAACTTCTACAAATTCATAAGCTGCTCTCCATCTTTGGCATCTGAATTTTTGTGAACGTGTGAAAGTTGTTTTGCCAACAGAAATGCATCATAAAACAAATCTAACTGTTTAGGTGGGTTGTAGTCGACGAGTAATTACCCTGTAGTAATGTCGACAGTATCACATTAAAATTTCACTCTAAAGTACAATCCTTATTTTTTTTTACTGAATATTACGAAATATACAGAATTCAAAGTAGATATTCCAATACATACTAAATAATTGAGATTATATTATATAACTTGATAGAAATATTAAGAATAAAAAGGAGTAACAGGCAAACATCTATTAAGAAAAGAAAAAATAAGACCATCTTTTTCTTTTCGAAAGTTTTCCTAGGTTGTAACTACACATTTGCCACATTTAACACTACAAGGTATCAAAATGCAGCTCTATATAGTATTGTCGCTCGAAAGTCTCAACATTTACAACTGTCGCATATTGTGTTAAATTTTTAAGCGTGCGATTCTGCACGAAGGCACAATTTAATTCTTATGAAATAGTTTGTAACATCGTCTCATGCATAAACATGTCTGATTTGTGTCGATCGCGTGGACTAAATGTAAAAAAGTTTATTTTTATACAACAGCTGTGTCACAATTCATATATCAGAAGGCTTAATTCAAAAGGTCCTTCAATTTGCATTGAAGATTTACTTATTTAAGCAGTGTCCGCAAATTAAAAGAAAGTAATAAATAACCTAAATTAATGAGCAGTTTAAAAAAAATTTAATTCAGATTTTGCATACTTACAATTTTAACTATAATAAACTCAGAAAATATTAAACAAATATATTTCCTCTAATGACTTACATGATGTTCACCAGACAGCTATGCAAATTTCTAGGCTCCTAAAAGTTGTAGGTTCGTCCTGGAACACAGCCCTTGCTTACAGTTTTATTGTAATTAATTAGATTTCGGGTATGTACTTGTACATAAACATTGTTAGCTACTGAGCAACCTGTCTTTCACTACTATCTGGTATCATTTACTAGGGTTGAGGCTTTTTCATTAAAATTACTAGGCAGGTAGGCAGTTGGGAGAGCAGGCAGGTGCGAAGGCAGTCGTGGACAGGATACGCGCCCTCGGCAGGCCTTTGTTTCAAGGCGTACAACTTTGCTAATTACCGAGCAAATTTTCACAACGTGCATGTTGAACTTTGTGTGTCTTTTATTTAGCTTTTTTTGTGTGTTGTTTTTAGTCGCTGTTTGTTTGTTATAGTTGGAAAATGTGTGAACAAAAGCGTGTAAGGATATATATTCAACTGAATAATCCCTGCGTTTGCGTTGTGTGTGAGTTCAATTTATGATGTTGATTTTTAAATTGTATGAGAAGCGCAGCAGGAGCTGAAAACCATATGACAAGGCGGCTCTTAATTGGCCTTCGGCTTTTGCAATTAATGGGGTAACACATCCTTTTATTCCGTGTCCTTGTTATGATGATGTATGCAGAGAATATCGCCTTCGAATTTCTGCTTCCAATTTCAACGTAAGGTAAGGTAAGTCATCGCATTGATTGACGCATATAATGTACACATAATTTATTTAACAGGACAATGCCAACGAGCCTTGCAGCAGCGTTAATCTCGCTGAAAGTATTTCAGAATTTATTCATTTTTTTCACCATTTAATTTTTACAAATAATTAAAGACAGCATAATCGGATTTGTGGAGCTACGGAGGCATGGAAGCGATAGTAATGTATATAATTGATGGCAAATACTTTAAGTTTTCATACAAGTGAGTTGCCGTAAACGTTGCTCATACGCCGCGTTGTGCATGGTCAGCAGACACTGAAGCAGACTTCCTTATTAGCTGCTGGCCAGCCTGAACTTTTTTCGCTGGCCAATGCAGTTTTTATCGTCAAAGGATAAGCAATAAGAGTCTAGGGACTCTGAGCGAGGGTGGGGCGTGTCTCTTGTACGCCTCTTGCATTCAAAAGCGCGCAAATCGCATTTTCTTCAGAGGGAATGAAAATGTTGCTTCATTTGTGCAGTTCGGCGATTTGTGTAGAAAAATGTTTGAAAGGATTTCTGTGTGCGTAGAAAGTCGAGTAGCAAAAGCTAAAGGACGACGCGGATGAGAAGCAGCAGCAGCATCAAAAATAAGAAGAAGAAGACGAATTGGGAGCTGAATATGGAAGGCGGTAAATTGCATGTGCAAAATGAAACGAAAGGGGAAAGCCATAAATTCAATTTGACTGCAACTGCAGCACCCTTTATTCTTTATGTATTGATAAAATAGACATCAATTGATTTCAGAAATTGTTTGGATATAATCCATCCACACAAGGTACAATCGAAAGAATGAGAATTTGCTTTTATGCTCCAAATAAATAAATTTCTTTAAATTGAATGCAATTTTCAGAGCTTATTTTAAGAAAAAATTAGCTAACAATTTGTTGCAGTTTACAATTTGAAATTGTGTAAGCTTCTTATAACCCACTTCAAACTTTCAGAAAAACTAGCCGCCATTCACGTGTAATCGTAAATCGCATAAATGTATATGTATATATGCTAATAATGAGCCATTACTCAGTCAACCATCAACCGACCAACTATTCAGGCAATCACTTAACCAATCTACCTGTAACAACCTCATCAACAACAACAACAACAACTGTTAAACTGGCCAATTGTAGTTTCAACAAGTCGGCCGACTCAAGTGGAGTGTGCTCATTTAAGTAATACCCTGGAAATATAGTTAGTGTTACATTTTAAATAGTTTTTATGTCTTCATTCAAATTTTTAAAATTATTTATCTTAACATTTTCAGTTATTTTAATTAATTATTAGCTATTTTTGTGAATTTGGGACAACTTCTTGTTGATCTCTATATTTGTGCATTCTATGCAACATTGTACATACGTTTGTGGCAAGTAGCGTTTATTTATAAATCATTTGACTGTCGGATTTTATTTGCCGTTGGACGAGCGTTGAGCGTCGGAGTTTCTATGCCAATAAGCAGCTTACCGGAAGTTGTAAAGCTGCAAATTTAGATTTCCGGCCGCAAATGCAGCAGCAGCAGCCGAATCAGGATTGGCTGAGCAACATTTTGTGTGGCTGAAAGTTTTGCCACATTTTCATTGAATTATGCCATACCATACCAAGTGCAGACTTTTGTGGGTGGCAACTGTTTGTGTAAGGTAAGCAAAAAGTTTGTTGCCAAACACAATTCAAGCGAATCCTGTGACCGATTTGAAAACTTGCCATACTCGTAAAACATGGAGAACAATTCGAATCGAACAGCGAAATAAGCCGGAGTCTGTTAGCGAGTCATATAGCTAATTGGATAATTGGCTTGATTGTCCAGTTGCATGTGACACGATTATGTGATTAATCTATCGCTGATATCAAGTCGAACCAGCTTGCAACACACAAATCTGTCAAGCACACTAATGACTTGTGCTTTACACATGTATCTCATGTCGCGCCTATCAGCATGCCACATCTGCCACCCACTTATTGGTCAATGTCTGCAACTGCAGTTAGTGTTTTTCATCTTTTTCCGTGTGCCACCCACACACACACACACACACCCTCACACATACAAAACTGGTTGCAACGCTTTCTTTTGCTCTCTTTTTTTATCGTCTGACTGCAATCAATTTTTACAAATGGGATTATTTTAAAGATCCTGCTCCTGCCGTGGCACTGTGCACATAGAGGAAACGAATTGTAATTTGTTTTTCCATGCATTTGTTATTGTTCTTCTTCCACTTGCCCGGCAGCGCAGTCAAAGTCTTAGTGAAGTCACCACATTATCTTCCATCTACCCACACACACATATACACTCTCATGTAGTGTGAGAGAGAATACAGAGTCTTATTCAGGTGGAATCTACTCCGATGCCTTCTGCCTTCTGGCTTCGCATTCGCATTGCAAAGCAGCTTTCGATAGAGATTTATGCTTGTTAGTAGTTTTGCTCATAAAAATGCATTTTTATTGCTTTTCGCTGGTCACCCTACCCCGCATTTGCCACCCCCTCTTCCTTTTCCACCGCATTCGTGGCTGTGGTTTTGAATATTGAGTTAGGGAGTCGAGAGCTTGGAAGTTTAGGTTTGGATTTTTTTTGGGGGTCTGCTCCAGGTATGCTTCGATATATATATTTATATATATGTATTTTTGGGCTCATTTCTTCTTTGTCGCCATTGCCGTCGCCTCGTAAAAACTGTAATCAGAAAAATAAATAGCGCCATAAAATAAGTTGCTATCTTTTATAGCCAGTCGCATAAAAATTAAGCATAAGAATGCCAACAATTGTAAATAACTTGCTTAACTTTTACTCCACAGTCGCAAAAGGTGTCGCGTAATTTGCACTTAAAGTCCTTTTTAATACTCCTTTCTCCTCTTTTCTCCATCCACTCTTCTTTCTCCTTTTCTTTGGTTTGTCAATGTATACGGGGAGTTTTATTTAATTCTTTGGCAGCGTAATAAATTTGCATTGGTGAAAGCGGATTTTTTTTTAAAAGAGCTGTAAACGAGTTAGCTAAAGGATGAAATTAAAATTTATTATTATTTTATATTCTTTTGGTAGCATTGTTAAGCAATAAACATCCTATAAATTCACTTATTGCGTTTTAAGCACAAAGTGAGTTAAGATATAGACGGTAATTACAATCGGGGAATCACGAAACAACTATTTTGGTTAAAGTTTCTATTTCGATATAGACCTATAGTAGGCTTTTGTCTAAATACTTTTTAAATAAGCTTTACGCTTTTCCTATTTCTCATATTACACATACTCAATCCTTAAGCTTTAAAGTTATTTGTTAGTCAAATTTATCAATTATCCATAACAATTTCAATTTGACTTTAATGATCTGACCAAACTTTAATTGAATTGCGCATTAATGATCGACATCATTATAATTTGCGAACATTAATAGCTTTTGGTATTTTTGTGGCCTGTCATTGAAACGCATTTAATTAATATTTTCGTTAATAACAATTCCATCATAAATTTTATTAAAGAAAGTCTGCTGAAATCGCGTTCATACCGTACAATTTATCATAAATATTTTGTAATTGATAATGCCATCGTCTAGGTCTTTGTTGTTGCTATTTTGATTAATTACCGCAATGACGACAGCAACAAAAAAAAACAACAATTACAACAATGTTAAACTTAATGCTGCAAATTTTTTTTTGGAAAATTTTTACTCTTCGTTCATGATTTATGTTGAATCCTTGCCAGCAATCGTGAAAGAAAGAGAGACAGCATGACGAGGGTGGGAGAGGGAGAGCAGTAGATGAATTGAAAGTCCTTATGATGTCTTCCCTTTGATTCCATCCCGTTGTTCTTGTTGTTTGTTTAATTAAAAACATAAAACTTTTGCGGTACGCAGCCAAATTAAATTATGTTCAATTTATTTTATGGTCAGAACTTTGGGTCACATTCCCCAACCTAATGACTGACTGCCTTTAATATGGCTTGAAAGTTTTCAATCATTTCTTCGCTTGTCATAAGTCAAATTGCTTGCAAATTACAAAGGTCAGAAAAGAGGGGCGATGATGATGATGCTCAAAGCAACTCTAAATAAAGATGTTGTTTTTCTTGTTACATCTTTCTCTCTATATATATTTATAAAGGTTGACAACCTCTTGAACTTTCTCTAGCCTTACAAATATTTCTATACCTGTATCGTTTAATCCTGAGCGCAAGATTTGATTCATTACAATCCAAGCACTGCCATTATCTCGTCCATATGTCAACAGTCTTTAATCAGTTATTACAACATATATAGCAATTAATTGTTGTTGCTGTTGTTGTTGTTGTGCTGTGTCATTTATCATGTTGCCTTTGTTATTGTTGTCTCTGTAATGTTATAAAAATGTTTCACATAAAACAACAACTGAGTTGGCAAAAATTTAAGAGAGCGAGTCAGCTCGGCTGATATCAAACAACATGCCTTTTGTTTTGCACTTGAACTTAATTGCACTGTTGCGGGGCAAAGGCAGCAGAAGTGGTGGGGAAGATGGAGGGAGGGAGGATGTTTCAAGCAGAACCAGTTGCAGACCAAAGTCGGGTTTAGTTGATGCGACAGCAACAACGGTATAAGGGGCAACCGAGCAGCAGAAAATATATATAAATTGCATGCGAGCAAGGCAACCATTACCTGACACACACACACACACACACACACACACACAAAGGAAATAGGGGCAACACACACAAAAGCAAATTTCTCGATGTGTGTGTTTGTGAGTGTGTTGTCTCTTGTGTGTAATTAAACAGTGCTGTTGGCATAAAATAAAATATAAGCACAGCCGGCAACAAGAACAACAAGCAAGGGCAAAAGGAGGAAGATGGACCGACAGACGGATTGAGGGGGCGGAGCAGGAGGAGGAGGGAAAGTGGTGGCCAAGAGGGCGGGACAAACGGAAACGTACAAAGCATAGCATGAAATTTTCTTGTCTTGGCATCCTGTCGCCGGATATGTTGCCTCAATATGGCCGCCGGATGAATGATGCACGCATACACATTCACACTCATGCACACCGATGCAAAGATACAACTACATATTGAGATACAAGCACAAATACAATCGCATTCACAGCTGAGACGATATACAATGGATATTTTATTGTAGTGAGTTGCTGGAATTGGATTTATATGGATTTTATATTGTTTAAAATTTTAGCTATAAAGTATTTCTTAGACCATTAGTTTGTCACTTGAAAATTTAGTGCTGGCGCAATTGCTTTTTGTACCCTCTGACAAAACAAAGCTAAAGGGTGTAAAGAAAAAATTGTGATAATATTAACAAATTAAATAAAATAAATATCAAAATTTTGAGTAAAGACTTCAACTATTTATGTGAAATTGTAATGGTAAACTGAAAGTTTTTTAATTTATTGTACTCTCTATAAATTATTTACTAGGTACAGGGTATTTTCTAGTCGGGCATTTGCAAATATCACTTCTTTGTCGTGGTGTTATTGTGCCTACCAAAGTTGCTTGTGAAATTCCATGTATGCAGCTTCTCCTTTTTCTGACCCAAGGCAAATGTGTTGGAAAAGCAATTGATGTAATAATGTTCCATAAACTGGGGCGTGGCATGGGCGTGGCTGCAGCACGGTAGCAAGTCTATAGCAATTGCTAGAGCAAAATGAATTGCAGTGGCAAAATGAGATACTGAGTTCAAGTTAATAAGCAACCATGATTAAATATTCATAGAGCTTGCATCAAGGAGTACAATGTAAAATACAAGGAAATCTGTGATAAACCTGGGAATAATATTGGTATTTTTACTCACTCTGTTCGAGCTGGCAAGCTTTAAAAAAAAAAGCTAACATATCCTTAAAAGTCCTTAAGGTATTTATCCGCTTTTATTTTGTCGTGTCGTTGAAAACGCTAAGAAACTTTTATAATTCTCTCTAGGAGTGCTGCTTGATAGTTGAGGCAAGCGGGGAAGAGTGACGGAGAAGGTGGAAAGCTGTCGTCGCCTGATTGCAAAATAAATGCATTTAAAGAACTTTTTGAAAGAACTTATTGGAATTGGAAAAATATTTTGTATCATTTGTATTTAATTTGAGAAAACCAAAAATAAAACCAATCAATTCACTTTATTGTGTATACTTATTATTTATGCGTATCTCGGTGTGTGTGTGTGTGTCATTGTATGTGTGTTGCAGAAAGTAATAAAATGCAGTGCTCAAATAAGTATTTACGTGCCAATGTCAATAGCAATGTCGAAAAGTAATTGTTGTCATTAAGCTTGTACCCTATAGTCATGAAATGTTTAAGGTCTTGTTAGACTGTATATTATCAGAGTTTTGTCAATGCTAAATAGTATGCAGGTTAGGGTATCTCATTAGCCTGGCACAAGCTGTAATAACTTTTCAAAAACAAAACTATGTATTTCTATAAAGCTCACATTTTGGCGCTGATTGTTGTAAATGTTGTTGTCGCTGTTATTTGGTTTTATTTGGCAATTAAAACCGATTTCCAAAAATCGCCTCAGGCTCCCCGCATCGACACTCAGCATACGCTACCCTCTGCCTCCAACCAGCTGTCGTAAAAGTCACGCACCATAAAACTGACAGCTGTTAAAATGTTGAGCGGGAAATGTCGATGTCGATGAGGATGAGGATGGGAAACTGTGTGAATTGTGTTGAAACTATGCGGATGAGGAATGAGGGACACTGAGGGAGTTGATTTCGCTTTTTGCAGCTATGTGAGTAAGTGTTGCCGCAGTAGTTAAATAGTTTGATGACTTAATGCTCTATTAACCCACCACCTCCATTAAGATTGATCAAGTGAGTTTGCAAAGTGCCAAACGCAAAATCTATCGATGTGCAATTTGTTCTCAAGTTAATCATAATATCTATTTTATGGAATTGCAATCAATAAAAGCAAACAATATCGATAAGAAATGATATCACAGCAATTTTTAAAATTATTTTAGAACTATAATTGGAGGAAAGTCATTGATAATTTGACAGGGAGATGCTCATATTTATATTTGCATAACATAATATATTATATGTTATATATTGTTATGTTATTTAATTTTAATGCTGCAAAAGTTGTAATACCAAAACAAAAATAAATAAAAATTTACTATGGACATTTATACAATCATCCTCCTGTTGTCCACAGTCAGATATGGATTGATAAACATACACACACACTAGCATATAAACAAGTCATAAACATTTCGCACAATCGCTGAAGCTTAATTAGAAGCTCTCTGCATAAATAAATAACTAACGAAATGCCAAAAACTAACACAATATCCGCAGGCCATTTCTCACTGTTAGCATATGGGCATTTCTTCAGCTGCAGTTGCAGAATATTTCTACAGGGCTTCAAATATTCGATGTTGCACATATGCAATTGTATATGGTAGCAATATCCGCTGCAACAGTTTGACCATTTGCAATGTTGCCATTTCCGTTGCGGGATACAGAAATTATAAATGCGCATAGCGAACATATGAGAAGTGGTTATGAGGCACATTGACATTTTGTCATTGGATCATTTTTAGTTGCAAGCCACACTGGTTGCGTTGCAACATTGTCACGTTGCAGCTGCCTCGGCCACAGGCAAATATTCGATTTTATCGAACGTAACGAGCGAGTTTCACAGTGCGTATGATGAATAAGGCAATACAAAAAAGCCCAAGTAGGCATATAGTAAACAACACACATATTATAGATTGGAAATGGGAAGTAGAGGCTCTTTATGGCAATGGCGTCGATAAGTTTACTGTTTATTTGTTTTACACTTAAGCCGGAGCCACTAATTTATTGGGGCCACGTGTAATGCCGGCAATTATTGAAAGCGTGAGGCAAATAAAAATATATAGCAAAAATATCTATGCGCCCGTGTGTGTGTGTGTGTGTGTGTGTGTGTATAATCTATATGGCAGCTGAACAAATTGCAGTTGCCCGGCACGTTTTCGGCTAACAAATCACAAGCAATTATAGAAAATTTAAGAAGAAATCGCCGGGCACAGGACATTGGCTGGCAACTGTAAGGAACAACAGCTGATGTTGACACGAAACACGAAACACGGACAATAAGTATAAAAGAGAGAACTTTTATTTCTTTAGTCAATGTCGTTGTTGATTCGCTAGCTAAATCGAAAATGCTTATAGATAAATGCTTAATATATTGTGACAGGACGGTCGGTCAAAATGGTACGACATCAAGTATACGCCGTGGTTTGTTACGCTGTTACGTAAGCACTTTATTGTGGATTGTACATGAGCGATTATCGCCGTGTTCTACATATTTGTGTTCATTATAAGAGATTAGTGCCTGAAATCGTTTTGTAATCCGACATGAGCACAATCTGACATTCACATGTGTCAGTGTATTAGGTGTCTGTAGCTATCTATGTGTGTGTGTGTGTGAATCGCGCACTATAAACTACATTAATTTGCATAATTGCACTCAAGCGTGTTTAATTTGTATTTATTGCATTATTACGCATATCACCGTGCAGTAAACACAACGACAACAAGCGAATTCTGTACCACCAACATTCATCGCATTGTCCTGCTCCTGATGAGATTGGACAGGATGTAATGTGGATGGTGTTAAATGATGATGCCGCCACTAATGTCTAACCAAATACGAGCATTTGCATGTGTATTGCTACCGGCTTTAATGCATCAATTTTGTTTAACTTGTAAGTCAAACGAATTTAAACACATGAATTATCTTTATTTAACTAAAATAGTTAACAAATTAAAAATATTACTGTTGTTTAATTAAAGTTGTTAAAATAAAAATATTATTTGTGTTTTGTGTTGACAAAACAATTTAATGTGCCGCACATCATTAATAGGAAATTAAGTTACTAAGTTATTGAGTTTAATTGTTAAGACACCTGGTCACACATCTCAAATGTAATCAGGCATTTATTAAGTAACAACTCTGGGAATATTTTCCAACAAGACGCCGATAGAAACACAAATAAAATTCGTGTTAATTATTTAATTAAAAGTTGTATCCGCCCGGGTATCCAACCACCCAACCACCCACTTTATTTTTGTTTCAAGTGCAAAGGCAACATACAAAGAGAAACTTGACGTCTCTTTCGACATAGTTTGTTGTTGCTTTTTTTCTATGGAGTTAACATGCAAAAACTTGTCTCGAAAGTTTTTAGGAATAAACTTCCAGTTTTTATTAAGTTGACTCAACAGCAATTGCGATGTTGTTGTTTTTTTTACTCGTACTTAGATTGTGCAAGCCCACATGAAACTCATTCAAATCAAATTACAAGCAGAACCCCCCTCCTCCCATCGTACACTTCCCAATCCAGAGCTCTCCATTCTTCATTCTCTTAAAAACCATATCCCACATATAATTAACGCACTGAGGGATGCTCTTGACGACGGCCAAGATTGATGTGTATGATTAATCTTTGCAGCAGTTTAAAGTACGTTCAAGAGCTTCATTAATTCTTGGCTTATACACATGCACATGGGTGTGTCATAAAGGATTATTGTTTACCGCACACCTACATAAGCGAGCAATTAGGAGCCCATTAGCCGTGACAATATTTAAAGGAATAAAAAACGGAGTAATCCCTAAACGAATTGCTCAACTTAAGATTTCCCTCTTATTTCTGGGAAAACCAAATTCCCGAATGTCTTTCCAGCCCGTAGAATCTTTTTTATATCTCAGTATAATTTCCGCATTGGTCTTCTAAGATTAAAATAATGTTTCTTTCAATTTATATCTGTAAATAGAAAATTTAAAATGTTTACATAGACTCCGTCTGTTTAAAAAGAATTCTTTTAAAATTCCTAGCATCCCTTTATACATATTTAACATTTCATTTTAATATAACAACTATAATATTTATCAATTTGTATTCTTAGAATTCGTTTTTTTTAATTTTTAATTTTTTTTAATTCAAACTTAAATATAAATTAACATTTTTTACAAGTTTGCTGATTTTTATCCCGAATTTCACCTTTATATGTAGGCAAACCAAAGGATTACACCAATCTCTCTAACACTTCAGCACTTTCTCTTGCATCTCTTTAGCATTTCTCATTTGGTTGTGAGCGAAACGCGAGTGCACATAAATATTTTTCGCACCGCGTGTAACTTTCTCAACTTTTTATTAAATTCTTTTTTGAGGCCGCGTGCAACAATCAATTACGGGTCCTGGCATCTTATGCGCACCGACATTTATGGTTATTGTTTGCGAGCAAAGAAAAATAAAGTTATTTTTTTATTATTATGTTTCTGCAAAAGAGATGATGGGGGAGAGAGAAAGCGAGACAGAGAGTGGGAGAGAGTGTTTCATGCTCTGTGGGCCATGACCGCAGCTCGACAAGGTAGGCCAGCCCAAAAAGTGATTGCAAGAGTTAAAATTAAAAGCAAATGTAAAATCATATTTCTATGTGTAAACTTTCGCCACAGGGCTGCAGGCCCAGGACTCGATTGCTCTCCCACTCTGCCACTCTCACTGGCTCTCGGTTTCTCTCACTTGCCGCCAAGTAAAACAAAAGTTTTTTAATAAAATGTTTGCGTTTCCCAGAGCAAAAGTTTGGCGCGGAAAAAGAATTCGAATGCCCGCAGTAACAGAATCAGAATCAAAAATGGAAAACAGCAACCAGAACCCAGCAATAGGCCAGCAAAAGGTAATCGAGTATGAAAATTGAAATCGAAGTTGTTGCCATACAAACAACCAAACACACACACACACACACACACACACATACACTCAGGCAACAGTCAACGGCAACAACCAAAGCAACTGAAAACTGTTGTAATCAAAACGAGCTGTCGTTCAGGCAGCAGGCATTTCTTCTGTCCGTCCGTCCCACTAGGCGTATGCGTGTTGTGTTCTTGTTATTATTATTGTTGGCAAGTAAACTCAACTACACTGAATGCCCCTGGCTACAAAATTTAAAGTTTCATTGTCAATCGTTGTAATAGAGATCCAGAAAGACTATGAGCTGGCTATCCATTCCACATTATAGACGATTTAGTAAATTTGATAAATCTTATCGAGCTGCCTGCAGTGATACGAGAGCTAAACTTAAGGGCGATGGCGCTGCGAATGGCGCAGATTGAAAATTTATTACATTTTTATTGCCTTAATGGCCGCGATAATCGAAAATTTATTTAAAAGTGCCAAGTTGTCAGTGCTAAGAACGCCACAGGGCGACCTTGTGCAGGCGTTCCACCATTTGATTTGTGGCAACGGAGCGCAAACTAGAAATTTACCAAGAATTAAACTTGAAAATACTCGTAAGTACACACCAAAGAGCTCTCTCTGCCCTATCCAATTCAATTGACTTAAAGCTGGTGATAAAAATTTATGGAATCAAATTTTTAAGCCGCTTTGCATAAATAATTAACAGACGAATTGGAAACTCTATTAGAATTACAAGGCAGTTTTTTCACTGAGTCGGTTTTGTATTTGCTGCCTTTTTTTTATTGTAACTAAATATTAATGAATTTATTTTTCATAAATTCAATATACATATATAAATATAATGACTTTCTTCAGTATTAAATTGGCAATTTAAAATTAAGTGGAATAAATTTTAAGACTAAATTTATTTATTTGAACACTTCTTTAAATGAAATTAGATACTTGAAATCATTGACATAAATATAAATACTAATAAAGAAAGAATTAGAAAATGATTTGATAATTCAAAATGGAAAGAATTAAATAATTCAACAATAATATAAACATTGGTTTACATTCTAAACTTATCTTTTACTTCTATAAATATTTATTTTTGGGATAGATGAGACACAACTTTATTATACACATTCTGGCAATTCAAACATTGATGTCAAACTGCAGGTAACCCAACTGCAAATAGGTAACACGAGTAAACAGCGTGAGAATAACTCGGCTGGTAGTGTATGAGAGTGTGTGTGCGAATGTGTGTAAGAGTGAACAACTTCTAGCTTCAAATGTATGAGGTTGTTACCATTGTAAGCCGCTTATGTTGAACCAAAAATGTTGTTTGTATTTGAAGTTTTAAGCCACAAACTGGCACATCTGTATGCTTATGTATGGGTTCATGTTTGTGAGTGTTATAAAAATATAAATTGCACTATTGTGAGGCAACGTGGCAAATGGTAATTATTGTGGAAAAGTTTATAGCAGTCATTAAATAAATATTATAATTTCCTGCATTCACTAAGATTACAATGAATGCAACTTGCATAATAAATATGCTGCACAGCACTTAAATTATTAATTACTATTTAAATAAAGCAGCAGAAGTTAAATTAAGAGCATTTTCATTTAAAATAAATATGCATAAATGGGCATTTTAATCTGGCAGATGTACAGACGATGGTCCTTTTGTTCATTTCATATTTTACATCAATCGAATATTCCAAAGAACATTATCCAGTTAAAATTGCCAACAAAATTGTAAGCTGCTAATATGCAACATTTTTGTATTTATTATTCAACAATATTTAAAAAAAAGGTAAATTTTTTTTTTACGTTTAATTGTTGAATTCGTTTTTCGGAACAAGGCGGTTAATTGCAATTTTGATGCGTTTGTTTGTCCATTCCGTGTTCGACAGCAGCTGGCGCTTTGGGCAAATAAAAATAATAAAAATAATATATTTAAATGCATGACAAGCATGAGAATTGACACATTCCATTTGGCGCAAATTTAGTTCCCATTAACCGTTACCGTTACAGTTACCGTTTCCGTTTCCGTTTCCATTTTACAGCTGCAACCAATTTCGAAACAAAATGAAGTCAAGACGCCATCTGGCAACTGACGGTCATCAGGCGATTTCCAAAGCTGCTTCTGAGTTTTGCACCAATTTAAGTTTCAGCTTGATAGTCCTGATTTCATTTTAAAGTTGCCCGCTTGTTGCAAATGCAAAAAGTTTGCTAATGCAGCTGGCAACTCGTTTGAAACTCAGCAAAGTCAATCGGCAATGCAATTCCAATAGAAGCAAACTCCATCGCTTAGGACAACGAATACTTTGGCAACTTAGCTTGCAACATAATTGCCTAAGTATCAGTTATATCTATCTCCATCTACCACTATTGCTGTCTCTGCTTGTCTGTTTGAATGATTGCTGACACAAGTACATTTCTTTGGGTACATTTTCTTCTCAAAAAATTATAGTGCAGATTTATACA
This sequence comes from Drosophila innubila, assembly GCF_004354385.1. NCBI lineage: Eukaryota > Metazoa > Arthropoda > Insecta > Diptera > Drosophilidae > Drosophila > Drosophila innubila. The sequence continues at coordinate 11,345,961 of NW_022995376.1, forward strand.
TATATATACGTATTTGGCGTGCAATTAAAAGTTTTTCTCTTTCCAAATCGTACAAGCGCATTAATTTTGTGCAACGCATAACTAATGATTTAATTTGTCTTGCCCGTTGGCCTGTTTTTCAGTATTAAGAGCATAAGATTCTGATTATTTGCAATGCAAATACGAGAATTCTCAACGAACTGAATCGGGGGAGCTGGGGCATGAGAAAGGCAAGCTCTACATGAGAATAGCGGCAATTATATGCAGTTCTAAAGCAGATAAAATAAATAACTTAATGGGAAGTTTAAAATGTGTTTATGAAAGTATTATTTATGCTTTGAAATTAATTATTTATGCTTGAGAAAATTTCTGTTTCACCACATTTACGAATATTACTTTTCCATAAATGTGTGATTCATAAATACATTTTCCTTATTTTGTTCAACGCTTCTATTCTAAAATACTAAGTCAATGTGTCAAATGTTGTAAGTACTTTAATCTTAAAGATTTCGAGTCGGCTTTACCAGCATTTTCAACTGGTTGGTCAACTGCTCGACTTAAGCAGCCTTATTTACATTTTGTCTCAAAGATTAACTATGAACATTAACAAGTCGTTTTTTCAGACGGTCCTAAACCCATTCCTCACACAACCATTAACTTTCCCCTCAATACCCAGTTTATGTACTGGGCAACTGGAGACTGGGCAATGAGAAACAAAACTAGCAACAAAATACATTAAAAGTTGTCTGAGAATTATTCACACCATTGAAGTGCCGAGCATATTCACAAGACACTTTTGTTATAATGCGAGTGCCGAGGATTTTCGACATTGGGCGAGGTGCTAAGCGTGGGCAACTTTTCAGAATGTTTTTCTATAAACATGATTATGACCCAAGATACTCGTACTTACTGACGCAATGGCTGACTGGCAACATAAATTGAAATACAGCTCCCACTGTACATTTTTTGGTGGAGTCCATTGGGGGCTCTAGTGGCAAACTTGCAACATTTTTCACTGCCTACTTCGCGGCGCTCGGCGCTTCAACGCTCAGCGCTCGTTGGTCGACAGCGGAATGGCCATAATGTCATTTAATTAAACGCCTGAGAGCTGTTTGTTGCTGGCTGGCCCACCTCCTCTCCTCTTCTATCCACTCCTGGGCAGTTGTTGTTGTTGTTGCTGGTGGTTAGCGATGGCTAAACGGTTAACCAAAGTTGAGCTAAAGCGAGGAGCAGCCGTTGGAGTAGTAGTCTCCCCCATGCCATATAATTTGGATAGGGACCACGGAGGCAGTGGTCTCGCCTGGGCGTGAAACAGTCCAGCAATTTACGTTCATTTGCATAGATATTAAAAATTGTTAGGAAGTCATTAGAAGGCATCAGTCAAATGACGCAACCTGCATATAAATGAAGCATAATTTTATTATAAGCAGCCAGGAAGGTCACTGGGCGTCCTGACAAATGTCCGGCTGAAAGCGTTTCGCCTATAGCCGTATTAATTATTAGTTTTAATTGCGTTTTGTTTGGTCAGCTGTCGTATTGGTGAGTAAACTCTCTGCCCCTAATTCCTACTATTCCCCCATTCTCGCTTAACAAGTGCCTTTGGCTTAGTTGAGCTTAAAGCGAACCCAAACTCATATATGTAGCTCCTTCTGCGTATTATTTAAATTTTCGCAAGCAAGAAACAGACACACACATACACTCACGCATAGTACAGACCAGAAATGGTGTGCAATTAAATACTTATACCATAATGTATTTTTCACAAGTTGAGCAATGTTGACCATTTGGGTTGTGGCTGCTGTGGGTCAGAGTTTGCCAGGGTTGCCCTGCCCCATTCAGTGTAAATTACAAGCACAAAGTGTTGTTTATTCGACAGAGCTGAACAAATGTCCAGGACTTAACCCTCAATTTTCCCTACCTCCTCGCTTCGTTTAAGCCGCAAGTCAAAAGCTTAACCACAAGCAATTTTATGAAATTTGTTGGTAAATTATTCAAGTCCTGCTAAGAATCACTATTCCTGTTGCGGTTTCTTTTGCTGTTGCTACTTTATCTTCTTCTTTCAAATAGTGCTTCTTCTCCGGCCATTTCCACCTCCACCTCCACCTCCATTTCCTGTTTCCTCTTTTGGCATTGTTCTAGCTTATCAAATTTGTAATTACATTTTTCGTATGCGGCTGCTTTTAGAAATTTTTTGGACGCGGCTCATCTATTTATATGTTTGTGGTAATTCTTTTTAGCCCATTTTGAAGTTACTGTTATTTGCTCACGTTCGGTTTGGTTCGGTTCGATTGTGTTCTCTCTGCCACATCCACATCCACTTCCACCACTTGCCACTTCCCATTCCGATATCCACATCCGCTTCCGCCAGCATTTCGTTTCGATATTAAATGGTGCGCGTAATTAGATTTTAAATTTATTGTATTCTCTGTCTATGTATGTTTGTGTGTGTGTTGCTGTGTTATTTTGTCTGCTGTTTGGTGTGCACAACAATGCAAATGCTGCAATAAATAAATACACAAAACGCGACTGCGAATTCCAATTCAATGGCTTTCTATGTTGTATCTGCTTTCCCAAGGGATCGAAAGACACAAAACACAACAAAAACGTGCCACCTGAGCAAAAATATTTTACAAATATTTAAAGAGCTTTTAATTTTGTATTGAGTATTTTATGATATTGGGAATAGTTTAAATGTAATAAAATGCAGCTTGAGATCATTTTATTGTGACATATAATTAGATTGTTTACTCAACCTATTAGTTTTAATGTTATTATTTCATGCATATTGCATTGCCTTACTAATATATTTAATTATTAACTCATTGAAAATTTGCACAAATTTGTATGCAACTAAAAAAAAAAAAACAATTTAAATTGTTTTTATAGCAACGATTTATAAAAACAGATTTTTTATAAATATTCAATTGACTTAATTTAATAGAATTGATTAAATTAAGTTGAAAACCTTTGGATGCACTTTTGATTTATTATTTATCTCTATCTCTTTGTTCTCTCTGCCTTTCGCTCATTTTCATACACAGTCAGTTTGCACTTTTGGCCACAATAATGCGGCCTCGTTCTGACCGTTTTCATGCACTGTCATTGGGCTTCCCATGTTGACCACAGACAACTGACAACGTGCACCACGGGCGACTGGTTTCTTCACACCAAAAATAACCAGCCATGTTTGTGTGTGTGTGTGTTGGTGTGTGGACTGCCAGTTGCACAAAGTGTTAAACAGGCGGCGTGAGTAATGAGCGCTTAATAAGAATATAAAGCCATATTTTAAACGAGCCACTGGAAAATGCGCTGCAAAGTATGCTTTATAAAAAGCTCACAATATGGTAATGTGTGTATACGTATTTAAGCATATTAAATAGGTGTATGGCAGTGTGTGTGTGTGTGTTTGGGGCACTCGACTGGCATTTTGAAAATTTCATAAATCACTGTGCGAAGTGTTAAAAACGATGAGTTGACGTTGCGACTGTCAGTTTTGCCAGCCAGCAACGAGTCAGATCATATCCTGGCAATGATATGAAATATGGTTGATATGAGGGTGGTAAGGGGCATGGTCGGAATGTGAGTTCGATGGCGTCTTAACTTGTTTACACATGTTTTAAACGCAAATGAGCCGTAAAGCGCTGATAATGCAACAAACTGACAATTGACTGTTGCCAACTGTTGCCACATTGCCACATCTCTTTAAAATGTGTTGCACTTAAATTAAGCTGAACTTTTTTTTGTGGCAAGTATTTACTACACTTTACTTAATGGTATTATCCTACTGGATTGTACTGCTATGCGCATTGTTGCAGAAACGAAATGCGTTCAAGTATTTCATATCACGCGAACTCCTCTCAGATAGAGTCATTTCTCTTCAATGTGGTTGACTGCCTGTCCATCTGTCTGTCTGTCTGTCTGTCTGTCTGTCTGTCTGTCTGTCTGTCTTTCTCGCAAACAACAGCAACAATAAAGAGGGCAACTCAAGTAAATCAATGCTGTTGCCATTCACAGTGCAAGGCAAACGCAAATGATGCGTTCGCATCCCGCATCCTGTCGATGAGTGGCAGGAATCGTAAACCTTCTCTTTCGCATTGTCCGACTACGAATCTGAGTTCCAGCACATACCGGGCCGTTGACCATGATCCAACAATGGCGCCAAATGTGTTACGGAAACCACAGCTGAGTGAGCCTGTGGACTGTGTCCATACCAACCTTATACTACTTATTTATATCGCTGTTCCAACTGATGGCCCAACTTCAATCGAATCCAATCCATTGGCCTCAATATTGCATGACAATAAAATTTTAACGCAAATGTTGCGTATTTAAATGTGTTGAAGGAAAATTGAAATTGGGATCGTTTATCATTGGGATTGCAGATGTAGTTACGATTACAGCGTTTCCGGTTTCATTCAAGAACAATAATTATGAAATTTTTAATAAATTCTACTGACTGAAGTTAAGAATTTGATTTTTGTTTTGTGCATATTTTATTATATATAATGTCTGCAATCTGAAATGTATCATAATTATCGCTAGATAAACAACTGTGCTATGAATAAGCTATCAGTCACTGCTCGGTGTTGTTAGTTTTGTTTTGAAAATCTCACATATTTCCTATATCGTGTCGTGTAAAAGTATTTTTAAGTGAGCTGAAATTGAAATAAACGTAAAGTGGACGGTTGAATCCACTTGATAGATCTCTAGAAGGTTTTAAAAATTTGTATTCGTATCAATGCTCTTGGCCAAACAGAATAGTTTCACAATGTTGGACAGTGATTCCGAACTGCAGACTGACTCTCGTTCCAGCTCAAGCCAGGAGCTGAAATCCTACTCAGATGGCGACATGTGTAAGACAGGAAAACAGATGGTCGAAGTACCGTTCAAGCATCCATTGGAGAATACCTGGACATTGTGGTACCTAGAGAATGATCGCAACAAGAGCTGGGAGGAAATGCAAAATGAGATCACAAGCTTTGATATGGTCGAAGATTTCTGGAGTCTCTACAATCACATCAAACCTCCATCCGAGCTAAAGATTGGCAGTGATTATTCATTGTTCAAAAAGGGCATACAGTAAGATCATTTTATTAAATATATCTTTTGGTGGGAATTTGCTTTCTAAAGCTTATAGAGTAATAGGGTATATTGCAATTCGTTGCAATGAATGTAATTTTTCCATACTTTGCCCTTGACACTTCTACCAAAACTTCAAACAGTCATATCTTTGTCAAATCTTAACCGATTTCATTGCGGAATGTCAATTTTATCATTATTTGACCTCTATATTTATTCTGCATCAAAATTGGAAAATTAAATTTTTCTTCCATCACTGTCCATTTTTTCCATACCTTCCCCTTGACACATTTTCACAAACTTTAAACAGTCATAACTTTGTCAAAACTTAACCGATTTCATTGCGGAATGTCAATTTTGTCATTATTTGGCCTCTATTTTAATACTGCGTCGAAATTGGAAAATTAAATTTTTTGCCATCACTGTTCATTTTTTTCATACTTTACCCTTGACACTTCAACCAAAAACTTTAAATAGTCATAACTTTGTCAAATCTTAACCGATTTCCATGCGGAATATCAATTTTATCATTATTTGACCTCTATATTTATTCTGCATCAAAATTGGAAAATTAAATTTTTCTTCCATCACTGTCCATTTTTTCCATACCTTCCCCTTGACACATTTTCACAAACTTCAAACAGTCATAACTTTGTCAAATCTTAACCGATTTCCATGCGGAATATCAATTTTATCATTATTTGACCTCTATATTTATTCTGCATCAAAATTGCAAAATTAAATTTTCTTCCATCACTGTCCATTTTTCCATACCTTCCCTTGACACATTTTCACAAACTTTAAACAGTCATAACTTTGTCAAAACTTAACCGATTTCATTGCGGAATGTCAATTTTGTCATTATTTGGCCTCTATTTTAATACTGCGTCGAAATTGGAAAATTAAATTTTTGCCATCACTGTTCATTTTTTCATACTTTACCCTTGACACTTCAACCAAAAACTTTAAATAGTCATAACTTTGTCAAATCTTAACCGATTTCCATGCGGAATATCAATTTTATCATTATTTGACCTCTATATTTATTCTGCATCAAAATTGGAAAATTGACTTTTTCTTCCATCACTGTCCATTTTTTCCATACCTTCCCCTTGACACATTTTCACAAACTTCAAACAGTCATAACTTTGTCAAATCTTAGCCGATTTACATGCGGAATATAAATTTTATCATTATTTGACCTCTATATTTATTCTGCATCAAAATTGGAAAATTAAATTTTTCTTCCATCACTGTCCATTTTTTCCATACCTTCCCCTTGACACATTTTCACAAACTTCAAACAGTCATAACTTTGTCAAATCTTAACCGATTTCCATGCGGAATATCAATTTTATCATTATTTGACCTCTATATTTATTCTGCATCAAAATTGGAAAATTGAATTTTCTTCCATCACTGTCCATTTTTCCATACCTTCCCCTTGACACATTTTCACAAACTTCAAACAGTCATAACTTTGTCAAATCTTAACCGATTTCCATGCGGAATATCAATTTTATCATTATTTGACCTCTATATTTATTCTGCATCAAAATTGGAAAATTAAATTTTTCTTCCATCACTGTCCATTTTTTCCATACCTTCCCCTTGACACATTTTCACAAACTTCAAACAGTCATAACTTTGTCAAAACTTAACCGATTTCATTGCGGAATGTCAATTTGGTCATTACTTGGCCTCTATTTTAATACTGCATCAAAATTGCAAAATAATTTTCCATCACAAACCAGTAATTTCCATACTCTGACAATTTTTATTAAAAAGGGATTTGAAAAAACTCGATATTTGTAACTCAATATATTTTTTTCCAAGTTATTTTTCGCCCATTTTAACAATTTTTTAAATATGTTAAACTCGATTCACAGTTTAAATTAACATCACTACTTTAAATTAAGTAATTGCATTCTTAGCTGTTTTCCTCTTTGATTTACAGGCCCATGTGGGAGGATGAAATCAACAAGTATGGCGGCCGCTGGGTCATCAGCGTAGGTCGCTGTAGTAAGCTGGAGCTAGACAAGCTTTGGCTAGACGTGGTGAGTTGTCCTTGGTGTCCTTGAGTATAACTTTTGGCTGTCATCTGTCATCAATAAACCTCACTTCCGCAGTTGCTAATACTGATTGGTGAGGCTGTTCAACATACTGAGGAAATTTGTGGCGCTGTCATTAACTTGCGCAGCAAAAGCAACAAAATTTGTGAGTAGCACGTATTTCACTTGACTGTGCAACATACAGACGATTCTTGCTTATAATCTGTTGCAGCGATTTGGACCGTCAATGGGCACAACGAACTGGCCGTCATGGAGATTGGGCACAAGCTGCGTAAACTGTTGGGTTTACCGCCTCACAATCTGCAATACCAAATGCACAAGGATTCGATGATCAAGCAGGGATCGCTGGTGAAAGCGGTTTACTTATTGTAAGCCCAACGGTAACAGTTTTTCTTTTCCTTTTTCTTGTTGTTAATCAAGGCAGCAGTTGGTCCGCACCTCTCGTCCCCTCTAGCTCTTAGTCCTTGTCCGGCTGCTGCCAAAGCTCGTGTATTCCAAAAATGTAAAAAAAATAAAATTAAAAATAGAGAACATTTAAGATAAAAGCCTCTCACACTTTGTTTCAATTAAAATAATATTTTTTCAACTGTTTCTTAAGGACAAAATAATGAATAGTTTAAGGTAAATCTAACTTTATTATGGAATATTAATATGAATAGTTTCAAATGATGATGCATACATAAACATCATGAAATTTATTAAATGATTTTAAGAATTAATCAATCTAGTAAAATTCTATTTTAAAGCGGCTTGCAGTTTTGTTAATTATTAAAATAAAGTCAAGTCAAAAGGACATTCTAAGGATCTGCACGCTTGATAAAATGTTATGCAAACATATGCAGCACTAGAGCGCGAATAAATGCGTTATGCGAGAGTTTTACAATTTTTGGTGCATAGCCATTTGTTAGAAGTGGCACACAGTGACTGCAAAAGATAAATGTCCACTTGGGTGCTCGGTGAGCGCTTTTCGCTTGGCGCTTGACTGCCCAACTGAAAAGCTCAAGACAAAAGGGTCAACAATGGAGGTTGCACCATGTCTATGCCACTATTTGCTGCGCTTTCTGCTTCTGCTGCCACGAATGCTGCCGCTGCTGCTGCTGCTGCCACTGTTTGTGGCGTCGAGTGTCCGTAAATTGAAACAATTGAATTTTGATGAAAGGCCCCGAGAGTTTGGAGTATTTGAAATTGATATTCAACCATTGATATTTGGGCCAATGTAGCCCACAGGACGTATGAGTGATGTAGTGGCACAAAAAAAATATAACAACAACACTTTCCAATCAATATGCAATCGCCAGTGGCACGTGTCACCCAACACGACTCGAAGGAACTTTATTATGAGACAACTTAAGTTGACAAAACTATCTTCATTGCCGTCAAACTTGCACTTCTGTCCCTCTGTCTCGCTTTCTGTCTTTCTGTCTCTCTGTCGCCTTTTTTACCCTCAGTTCAGCCTTAGCTGGTGGCAAGTGGCAACTGTCTTGGTAGCTGTTAAACCGAAACCGCATTGCAACCACACACGTCCCACATGGCATGCAACTGCTTTCCGTGTTGCCTGCCTTCACCTTTGACAAATTGCCACACTCACACACACAAACACACACACACACACACTCACTCACAGAGATACAGAGCATTATCAGCTGCCCCGGTGAAGTGGTGCCTCCCTCTTGTCTAGGCGCCACATGACTTTAGATGAAAATTTACAAATTAGTTGCACGAAACGTGACTATGGCAAAATGTTGCAGCTGCAACTCGTTTTTCGGCCTGCGCAACGTTTGCAAATTTTGTCGCAAAACTTTTACAACATGCAACTTAATTAGTAAATAAATAAATTATGTTGCAATTAGTTAATTTCTTACTTACCTGCGAGCATATGATATATGAGCTAAAAACCTCTGTGCAAATGCAAATGAAATTTCAATTTTTGCTGCATGTCTTGTTTTTGTTTATGTTGCACATGTTGCATGTACGCGTGTTGCGTTAAATTAAGTCTACATGTATGTTCAACCTTGCCCCAAAGATGCTTGACTTTGAACTCAGCTAATTTATTGACTGCACCAGAAATAAAGTGTATGCAGGATAAGAATCTTGTGAGATATAAAATATAAAGTGTATTTAGATAATAATTCTTTTTATTAAATAACTTGTGTGATGTATTATTAAAATATCATGGTTTTGATGTCTATATTTCTGGAACTGACTTTAGTTTTGATTTCCATATTTTTCGGAAATGTTTCATAAATGTTTCTTTCCTTTTTCCTGCTTAGCTTGTGAAGAGAACTTTAATCTTCTCATAGTTATTTAAAAAGACATCTGTTGGTATACTTTTTGAAATTTTTGGATGTTTTTCTACCTTCCTTTCAGGTTTGGCAAATTTCTAATTATACCGAGACATGCACAGAGTAGCATCCCAAGAATAATCCAATCAAGTTTCGCTCCAGGAAAACATCCTGCATGTAAGTCTGATAGTATGAGCATGCAATCCCACTCATGTTCAGTTGAATATGAGTGATATGAATCAAAAACTACAAAAAAATAATAAAAAAGTTATCTGTAGAAGCGAAACTACTGTTAAATTGCTAGATAATCGTGTACAATTAAAATGTTTAAATAGAAGTACTTATAACGCATATTCAGCCAACTGTTGTATGGGATTGTTGAGGTCTTTTTCTGTATATACTTTTTTTTGCCGTCTGCACTATCTCTCACATATATCAACACTTTTCATACACTTTGCACAAACAACACACTGAGAAAGTAGGAAGAGAGCTTCAGTTTCAGTTTGGTTTTTATTGCCACAGCAGCTGACCCGGGCACTCTAGCGACCCCGCGACTTCTCTTCCTCTACCTCCTGTTCCTACTACTCCTTCTGTGCCTCGACAGGCTTCTAACCTTTGCTTATGTTGTGTATTGTTGTGGTTCGCAGTGCTTGTGCTTGTTTGCCTGGCTTTTATTTTTTTTGGCAAGCAACGCTACAGAACATAAAAATAAATTGCACTTCTGACACTTAAATACAGTTGAAAAGTGGTGCGGGGGTGGGCAGTGGAGGGGAGGCTGGGGTGTTGGCTGTCTGGACAACAGGAGCGTGGAACAGGAGCAGTAGCGACACATGATTAAGTGGAGTTTGTGGTTTGCTTTGCGCTGGGAATACGCATGTAAATCTATTTCAGTATACATTATCGTCGTCCAGTTGAAGCTTAACTTTTATCATATAATAAAATGTAATTTTCCAACTCGTAATTCTCTGGTAATTAGAATTTATAGCAATCTTAATCGTTTTTGGCAGCCGGAAAGAGAAAGCCAAATAGTGTCTATCTATGTCCATGTGTGTGTGTCCACATATATTGGGATTACAGTGCAAGTTTGTGTATGTCTGGGTCTGTGTGTCTGCCATCAATTTTATTAATTTGTTGAATTTACTGTGCAACATTTCAATGGCCTGTAAAGAAATCTACTCGCCATACTTATAAAATTTATTATTAGAATATGGTGGTGCACCTCGGCACCACAATTGCCACACCAATCTGGTGCCGTTTGAAATGAAATATTAATAAACGAATTCCTTGAATACAATTCAGGGGAATTTTACGTTTCACAAATTTGCATTACGAATTAATAGGAATTTATGACGCCAAGTCTCATCTCCAACACAAGAAGAGAGAGAGACTCGTCTCAATCTTCCCTTCTCTCTCTCTTATTTACCTTCACAGCATTGAGAGGAAGAGAGACTGATGCATGAGACAAATACTTGCCCTAAAATATTATTGCTATTCCAAATTTGTAGTAGCTTTTGCGCTTTTTGGGCAACAAAACAAAAATTCCAGCGTATATGCACGGCTGGGAGGAATGCCTGGACCAGTGAATTCAAGAAAAAGGTATCGTAGGAATACATAGAATAGATAGAACACATATTTATATTGCTTTATAAATATGCCAAGGCAAACAACAAAAGGAAGCAAGGAAATAAAATCTTTTCTTTTGCATTTTATAAGCAAATTAAAGACGAAGTAAACGTAAATAAACTATAAAAAGCGCCACAAACCGCACCAAAATGCACTATAGGATATTAAGCACAAAAGTCGGCCTAAAAGATTTTAGCCGCAAAATAAAGTGAGTGGATGTGAGTGAGTCCAGCGAAGCTAACTTAATGAAATAAAGCACTTGCTACCTCACATTCAAGGCATACCACACACACACACACACACATACTCTCACAGATAGGGGCCATGGTGACCTAAACCTAAATGCAAACCTTAGCATAAGAAGTCAGTCATGACAAGCGTACGTGAGCAATGAAAAAGTCGCAAACACTTTATTATATATAACGGTTGAAGCGTGGCTATGGCTGCCACTAAATGCTACGCGTTGCGTATACGTAATATTTTCTATGTAGATGCTCTGCTACTGCTGGCTAACCAAGCATACGGAGCCAAAGAGAATGTATATAAAAAGAGTGTGCAGAAGAGAAAGAGAGAGAGAGAGAGATAGGGAGAGACAGGTTAGGAAGATATTTACACACAATCACACTCATTACTCATACGCCGCGTCATTGTGCCCGCAGTTAGATAAAGAGCAAACGAAAGACAAAGGACGCACCGCAGGACAACAGCTTAACGGGCATGTGGAAATGCACATACATATATGTATGCTCGTATCCTCGTAAACTCAACGATGACGATGACGATGATGCTCTGATGCTGTAGGTAGAAGGTACTTTGGTATTTTGAACATGTTCTCGCCAGCTAATGCATAGTTTATGGCGCCTATTGCCGAAAAGTGTTGTTGGTCAAATAAGGTCAGCTATTCAAGCTGCTTGTCATCCCCCTGGGTCAGCTCACAGTCTCACAGCTCCGTTGCAAAAATGTGTAGACACAATGTGAGTTAACGATTTTTAGCAAACACCATTCTCCCACGCAGTTACACAAATAAATATCTTTCAAAAAATAAGAAGTTTGCAAATTTGTTAACAATCTTCAGCACTCCTTTCATTTCATTCACAATCAAAATGTGTTTATAGGCTCATTATAAACGACACTCTGGGCAGACCAAGATCTCGGGTACGTATACTTAATTTATTAGGTCAACGGAGCAAATCATTGACCAACAAAACCAAGTCCTCAATCTTGGTCGGAACGTGAGAGAACTGCCTAAAAGATTATTGTAAAACGAATTTGCAAAACTGAATGCGAATGCGAAAATCAAAATCAAAATGAAAATGAAATTGAAACTACAAAGTGCACTAATTTGAGGTGTTCAAAGGGTTGAAGTCTAACCGCAGAGAACTTTGATGTGCGCTCAAGGGTTGCAAGGTAGGATAATCTAATCAAGGACCAACAGTTGGACCCAAAAAGGTTTCATTTATTTGTTTATTTGTTGGTTTGTCGGTCTGTCGGGTTGCTTCTCTATTTGTTTGTTGATTGTCCGCCTCACACATTTGGCATTCCAAGCACACAGGATTCGCGAAACTGTGTCCTGCTCAAGGATAAACTCGAACAAATGCCAAGTTGCTTATTTACTGGTGCATGGCATAATTTAAATATATAATTCCTAGCGCCTTAGCATAACTGTCAACTTGCACATCTTGTTGTTGTCGTTGTTGTGCCAAGGCCTCTCATATTTTTAATAAGTATGCAAATGCCAAGAACTCCAAATGAATGAAAATGGAAGTCTTGCGAGTGTCTCAAGCATATTTGCTTCGGTTTTTACGACGAAATCTTCCACGAAATTTTCGGCCAAGTTGTGTCTAGACATTTTACGGTCCGCGAGGCTGTGAGACATTTTTAAACTAAGCTGACTAAGTTGAAGTATCAAGCATGATATGCAAGTACTTAGCCGACGAATCCAAATTTTAAATAAACACCTAGTAAATGTACTATCAGGATTTCTAACGACAATGAGTATGCCAAAACAGAAGCGAGTTTTATGCGTCAAATATTAATTGTAGTCCGTTATAAAAAAAAAAAAAAAAAAAAAAAACAATACAATCTTCAGTATTTTATTTTTTTTGAAGTGCAGTTAATCATTTTGATTATGGTTTAGTCTTTTAATCTGATTTTTGCGAAGATCGCATAAAATTCATACCTTTGAATACATCACAAAATATTTATTAATTGAAATTCTTATGAGGCATTGGCTATTCGATTACAACAATTAAATTTTATTAAATTTAACTATTTCTAAGTATTTTGATTTTTATCTTAATTTAATTCCAATTTTCACGTTTCCAATTTTCCATTCTACTCAGAATTGAGAACAAAAGGCAACATTTTAATTGGATATTCAGTTGTTTCAGCATTATTTGGCATAGCAACTGGTTTACATTTGGAGGCCACGTCAAAAGGCTAAAATCGTGCAACTAATTTGGTCAGCTTTAAGTTAAGGCCCCGATGTTGATTTTATGAACAGCTTTACGTTTTGCGCTGCACTGCGCTTTGTTATGCAAATAATTGTCAACACCTTGCAAATTTCATTTGGTTACAGAGTTTGAACGTTGCCAACGGGGCGTATACTGAATGTTTGGCGAGGTATATGTGTGTGCGACTGGGTGTGTGTGTGTGTGTGCCCAGCACAAATGCTGCCAATTATTTACACAGACCAACACACACACACACACTCACGTATATATTTATACATGGGCATACACACAGAGAGAAGTTGAGTGCAGCTTGGCGTTTACACAATGTCGTAACGAACGGACCGCGCCATATCACAAAATCGCAACGGCAATGGCAACGGCAATAGTAACTGTAACAACAACGGACACGGCGACGGCGACGGCGACGGCAGCGGCAACAGCAGCGTGGCAACCGCAAACGTGCCCAAAAAGGCGTGGCGCGAACAAAATGCGAACGGACGCGTTTCATGCCCCATTGACAGAGAGCCTGTGGCTGCCGTTGGCCAGAAGGGAACGCGAATGCTGGCGGAAGGGGAGTGAGAGGGGAAGGGGAAGGGGAAGGAAAAGAGGAAGGTTTTGGCTGGGATTGAAGTGAGTAAGGGCTTACCGGGCATATTTGCGGCTAATTGGCTTTAAGTAGTGCTGATTACAGTGCCCACCGTTCTGATGATGTTCGCGTTGTTGTCGTTGTTGTTGCTGTTGTTGTTGCTGTAGTTGTCGTTACCGTTGCCGTTATCGATGTCGCTGTTCAAGTACCGAGCGCGTTTTCAATTACTAAATACTAATTAGCCAACACTGCAAGCCCCATCATACATTTTTGTTAAGTTATTAAAATTGCAAAGCGGGAACACTGCGTGGGCGTATACCGTGCGGTACAGACAGGTGGAAGGGAGAGGGGCTGCTGTTTGTACTGCATGTTGAACGGTGCATAAATTAATGCCATTAATTTGTGCTTAACGCTGGTTTATGTGTCGTCTGCTTTAACAGCAACGTATATGCATGGCAAAGGTCTCCCATTGCTCTGGACTTTTCAGGAAAGAACACTTGGCTCCATCCCTCTTCATCCCCCTGCGTCAGTCGAGCCACCACCACATGGCAATGGTCAAACCATGGACCAGAACAACAATGTTAAGGCCGCTCCGTTTGCTGTGCATTTATATGTTGCACATTAATTAAAATGTATACAGAAAAGCTTTTAGCTTAAGTAAGAAGCGACTACAGTACAGTTACCCCAGACATTTACCATATAAAAATATATATACCCGTTACATCATATAGGACCGACTGAAATACAATAAGCTAAAGGCATGCATAGCTTGCAAATAATGCCTGGCATGTTTCCTTATTAATTTGCCATACTGCAGCCACAATAATTGCATGGACGGTGGCCTATTCGATCTTAACTCGCTCAAGTTTAAAGTCTGCACTAATAAAATTTGATTGCAACTCATATATGAGCTATACTAAATTGTAAATATTAACTTAATTACTTAATAGATTCCGTGGGATATATTAACTATAGCTCAATCAGATTAATATTTATTATAATAGTAAGTTGGACATTTACTCTATAGATTTTAGTTTTTAGATAATTCTTAGTTTAGATAATTCTTTCTATTTTTGCTCACAGGCTTGCATTCATCTAATTGTTCCTTTGACATCATAAAGATGGCTATTTTTTTAAAAGAACAATCCAAGTATTTCATTTTATTTATATTAAATAAGTTTGCGTTTCTTTTCTAATAACTATTTTCATTATGCAAGTAAATGTGCTAGAATATTTAATCTTAAGAACTCAAAGGAAAGTTTTTCTCCTGTAAGCAATAGAATTGAAAAAAAAAACTATCTCTTGGTCGCACTTTTGTCTGGCGATTTGTTGCCATGACTGTAAATTGAAGTCACTTTATCGCCAGCACCATCAACAACATAATCAACACGAACAACATAATCATCGTCATCCTCCTTTTGTCTCTCCTTTACGCGTACTTTTCATCTAGCTTCCGTGCTGACGTGCAAAGGGAATGATAAAGAGAGTAGATAACATTATAAACTTTATGTGCTGCTCATTTCCTTTTTTTTTTTTTTTCAATTTTTCTTTAGTCAGCGAAAGCGGTTTATAATTACGAATATATAAGATATAAAGTGGAAAAGGAAAGTTATTATAGGTAAGTATTCATTATGGCATGAATAAGGCTATAAATAAAAACTATTAAGCTGCGGTATTCATAACTTATAAAGTACCTATTTTAAATGATAAATATAGCGTTTTGAGAGTAATTTATATTTATTTGGACTCGGAATTTAAAGTTTAAGTTGAAATGTTTAGTTTCGCTGCGAGTCATTTGCATTGGCAAAAAGCCACACAGATTCATACAATTTGCCAGCTACATGCCTATTTGTCGCATTAAACTATCTGGCAACACCTGCGGGGCTGGCTGAGTGGCAGCCATATGCCACGCCCTTCGCTTGACGCACGTTTTTAAGGGCAAGGAAAATTTTTGAGTAACAACTTTGCTGCGTGACACGAATGTTGAGCACGAGGAGGCACTTACAAAACTCTACAGCAGATTTCTTCACGTTCTGCTATGGTATGTGATCAGCGGGACTAATGATGTTCATGATGATGATAATGGTGTTCATGGTGATGAAGTAGTGAGACATATTCCAGCTTGTCAATGGGTAAAGACTTAAAAAAATTTAAATGAAGTTAAATAATTATTGAAATAAACATCGTATTCAATTTAATTGTATTTTTATACAAGTTCAGTTGAAGGGTTGAACTTCCTGACAGACAGATGCTTAGCATGTTTACCAACTCTTCAATCTTGCAACTTCTTTTGCCATTTGCCATGTTCATTTATCAGCGGAAAAAAGAGGAAAAGCCCATCCGCAGGGCCTTAACTCAGTCTTAACTGCTCAAGAAAACTGATGTTGACAAATTTCTTAGCATTTTCTTAGCAAATATATGTATTCCTTATAGCATGTATCCTTATATCTATGCAGAGCTGCATCGTTAGCTGTTTGTTAACTCATCATCAAGCATCATCGTGACAAAAGGCTTAAATCTGTCACATTCGAAACACGTGAGCAGACGTTATTTATTTTGTGGCTTCTTTTCCTGCTTTTCCCCCTTCATACCCAAAAACAGTAAATGTTTTTATTGCCCTTTTGCTTAGGTGTGTGCCATTATTTGTTGTTTGTTATCTGTTATTCGTTATTCGCCATTCGTTATTTGCTGTTGAGTGTTCCGTGTCAAACGCAATTGGAATATATAAATTTTCGAATTTTAAATGCAATTTTATTCGCCATTTTTTCTATCTTATTTTTTTTTTATATTGTGTGAATACCCTTTGAAAAATCTCTTAAAATGAGTATTTTATAATTTAAGAGCATTCAATAGAAATATAAATTTCTTAATTCTTCTGTTTTAAACAATAACAAAATCATATTATAATTGCAATGATTTTTGGTGAATATAAACTTTTCCTCTTACTTAAAGTATAATTATATCTTTTAACACGGTATATCGTAGTCGTTCTATTATCCCGAACTTATTTTGATATACAATTTAAGCGGTAGAAAGTCACTTGATAAATAAATTTAATATTGCTATTTGTCTGCCAATTTGTATTATATAGATTGATATTTGATACGTATATTTTAAACAACTGATTACTTTGCCCAAAAATATAACCATTTTAGACACTCCAATTAGGACATTGTCAGTTACAACTATGGACACACGACACTTGATACTCAACTGAACCCACTAAGCCAAGTTGAAGCAAGAAACACACACATAGTAGTTAAAAGGAGAAACGTGGCTAAATCTCTGGCATCGATTAGGCCATATTCATTAACTGAAACTGCAACTGACCACACAATGAACTTAGATGCTGGTTATTAGCCTGGAGTCGTTAAATTTTGGTAGCCATTGTGAGCATTATTTTTAATAAGAGTCGCCGACCCGGAGCATTGCAATGTAGCTAGGACTAGAAGTAGGGTGGGGGTTTTTGGGATGGGGACCGATCTTCATGGCAAAGTGCTTACTTACGATACACTCTAAGCCACTTAACATGACTCAGTAAAGCCAATCTCATTAACAGGCTTTAATTTTGAAAACACACTTAAGTACTTTGGCCCGCCCCTCAAATGCTCGAGAGCAGAAAGAGACAGACAGAGCAGGGGTAAGCGAGAGAGCAGTCAAAGCAGAGTCTCATCAAGCTCGTCGTCATTTAGTAGTCTACTTAACTCGTCTAAGGATGCTCCTGGCAGCGACTGAGGCAGAGGCAGAGGCAGAGAGCCAACAGCTTGAGCAGCCGTTTGAGTTTTGCTTTTTAGCGCAAGCAGCAGGACGACGTAGGCAAAGACGAAAGTGAAGGCGAAAGCGAAGGCGAAGGCGACTGGTGACAGCATTTGTTGCTCAGTTGAATGTCCTTCTGTCCCGTCCTGCCCTTACCTTTCCTTTGCTGTCCTTACGCTCTGTCCTCTGCGCTGCTCAGTTAATGACGCAAAGTTCACACAGGTACGAGTTCTGCCCGCATCACCCGTCTCTTGCCCTGTCCTTTGGCAGTGGCCAACTCGCAGCTCGTCCCTGTAAGTGACAGAACACACACAAACTGAGCAGGGCGACAGCAACAACGATAACAATTGAACAGAAACAACTGAAATTAATTCTTGCAGCCTTGGCAGACGCTATGAGTCTGAGTGAGCGAGTCATTAGGGCAACTGAACATCGAAACTACGAAATAGTTTATAGAGTAGAGCTATTCCCTTTTTATTATGACTGACATCTGTATGATATTTTCTTTAGTGCAATAAATGTCTTAATGTTTTATTAGTATTAATTAAATTTAGTATTCTGAATACTCTATATCGTTACCCCTTATATCATCATCTATTAATCTTATTCATCTTTATTTTTTATTTTGTTATTTAATTTTTTTCAAGAGTCCTGAGGCCTGCTCTTAGTGTCCCAACACTTAATCAAATCATTGTCACGTTCTCTCCCCTCGAGCAATATTTCTCAATAGCAGGAAATTAATCCTAAACACATGCAATGCATTGCATGTCGGAATTTGGATATTGGGGGTAATGTTCTAAGGGCTGCTGTTCCTGTTTTCCCTGCGAATATTTTTGCAATGAAAATTTCAATTTAATTTCGCCTGAGGCTACAACAATTTTCGCCTAGCTTCGAGGGCTGAGTCTTTAATTTCCGCTTGAGCCTCGTAAGAATAAAATAAAAATAATAAATAATGTATAGTTATTTTGCTTGTCAAAAATGTCCAATTGGCAGTTCGTGTGTGAAAATTGATATTGATTAGCAAAGGAAAACAATTTTCAACAGCAAGAGTGAGAAAAAAGCAAAGCTAAGTCCAACTGAGGGGCATGCAAACTGTACAAGGTCGCAGCGCGTTCCCTTGGAAATGCCCAAGACAATAGTCACGAGTCATGAGTTAGGAGAAGGTCAGGGGCAGGAGCTAAGAGCCCGAAGATGGACCCTTAGGCCGCATAAGACGCCAGCTAAAGAGAAGGTCAAGCACCAGTCGCTTTTCTTTTTTTTTTATCCTCTCTTTTTGTTTTAACCGCTTTTTTGCCCAAAACATACTCCTATGTGTAATGGAAAGGCATTAAGTTATACTTTAATATTTTTTAAACGAATCCACTTAAAACGTTTTAGCACAACTTGCTTTGATGTTTGCTGATCAAAACGAATTCCTCTAAGCTCTAATGTTTTGGGTAATTGGTTGCAAAAGAACGCTTATCATAATACTTTGCAATCGAGAATAATATATTGGCCCAAAAAAGTGCAGGTTGCCAAAAAAAAAAATTAAATGAAGAGTCGCCCATTCTTTTCTTATTAAACACCTTTCTCAACAATTGGATCATCGATACAAAAGTTCTTTCAAAGAGCATTTTCTTAACAGCGAAGCTGAATTTTAAACTTGTGCCTAGGGGTGAATAGGGTGTCAACTAGTCGATTAATTCGACTAATATAACTTGTTTTATGTATTAATATTACACAATAAAGCACTTAGCTCTCAACTGGAGTAATTAGGAAGGCCTGAACAATCGGTTCAATTGAGTGCTAAAGTCCTTCACAATTGCTTTCATCTCGGGTTATCGAAGCTGTCTTCATAACATGGGCAACTTTACCTAAATTCGCTTCACTTGAATTGACTCATCTTTATAAGCGTGCATGGTTATTATGCAAATACAATGTTATCATTTTAAGCACATTACTTACACTCGTATTTGCCGACAAGCTTAAAACACTGCAGAACAAAGGCATCTATTGTCAATCAGTCGGCAGACGTCTATTCATAGATGCAGCAAATGAGAGCAGACAGTCTAGAGGGATTTCTTTTTAGTATCAATTTTCATTGATTTTGTCAATTGCCTAAGCAATTTGGCCAAAATTACTGCCAAAGTTCTTGTGTATCCTTGAAATGCCAACCGAGGGGAAGAGTTAACAGCGCAGTTTGCTGTTGATTTGTCGCGCTAACAGTTGTCTGTTAATTTACAGCAACCCCTGTTTGTGTATTCTATTAACTGTTCCCAGCTAACAGGGGACTAGCTACTTAACAGCCACATGTTACTGCCTAACAGTGCCGTTAGCTTGGCTATTTAACAGTTGACTGTTAGCGCAATGGGGAAGTTAACAATTTTATGGCAGCTAGCAGCGCCAGCATCGCTGTTACATTCCACATAATGTTAAATGCACAAGTCAATTCATTAATCAAACTACTGCATTAGCAGCGCTGCTTGAGAACTGTTAAGCTGAGTTTTAGCTGAGCGATGGCAGTGCTACCTAAAGTTAAATTAATTAGTTTGAATTAATACAGTGGACACAATCACAAGATAAATTTCTAGAACTTATTACCTAAAATCAGAACTACACAATTTCTTAATTTATTTAGCCAGTTTAAAAAACTGTCCATCTCTTTGGTTTTTTATTTGGCTTTGGATAGCGGTTTTGTTTCATAACATTTCGTTTAGTGTTTCAAATTTTATTTGGCATTTTACTTTAATTTAAAAAAGTTACTGATATGACATTGTAGCTGTGACTGGGAAAGTCTACGCTTGGCGCCCAAGCAGTTGGCATTTAAAGTCTGAGTCTGGGTCAAAGTCTGGGCCTTTAACAGAAATGTAGTTTGTAAGTATTGGAGCAGGCGAAAGGTGCAAGCAGTAGGGGGCAAAGGACAAGGAGCAAGGGGTAGAGGGCAAGGTTGGTTGCCATTTCGATAATTAAATGTATGCATGAAGGGGTGTGTGTGTGTGTGTGTGTGCAAGCTGTGCACCATTAGTGGTGAAATGTTGTACATTTTTATAGTGTGCTGGAATTATGCAAATTGAACCGCAAAAGCGCTTTTAAAATGTTTTAAGTGCATTTGCATGAATATATTTTGGGTAGACACACACACACACACACACATACGCTTACAGACAGAGATGTATGCATGTGTGTGCAATGTGTGTCAACCAATTTTAGTAAAATTGAAATTGTAAGCGACCTTCTCGACCCCGGGGCCAGGTCAAATGCTAAGCCGAAGGCTTTTAGCTGATGTCTCATTTGCGAAATGAACAAAGGACCCAAATCGACAAGTAATCATAACATCGTATATATACATATATATACGACTTTTATATTGTTATGTTTTCGTTTTTAATATTTTGTTGTTATTCTTTCGTCCTTTATATATTGTTGACTGGAAGCGACTAATTGAAGTGCAGCGAAGCAGAATCGTTTGCCAATCTCTGTGATAAACCATGCAGAATTGTACTGCGAGGCGTAAATTAAAAATATTATATAAGAAGATGAGCAAGAGGAAACCATTCAAGAAGAATTTATGCAGAGCAAAACAGAAAGAGAGAGAGACAGTCATAGTGAAAGTCAGAGTAAGAGAGATGCGCTCGTGTTGATTAAATTCAGTATCAATCAAAAGTTTATGGCCTCAAAAGTCAGGGTAAGATTTGATGGATTTTCAAGGCAAAGTTGTAGCCTCAGGCGAGACTTGGCCGATACGATTGGCATTGGTATTGGTATTGAGTATTGGGATTGGGATTGCGATTGAGAATCTAAAGGAAATCATCGCCAATGCTGTTGCTGCTGCTTGATTGCTTGCCACGTTGATATCTTTATATATTGGGGCCTTGTATTTGTGCAGCTTCCTCGACTTTTGCCTGGACAGTGCAGGCGGAAACGGAAGCAAGTCTGCAGCAGCAATAGCAATGGCGGCAGCCGCTCAATTTGGTAATGAAGTCCTCGTCGTGCTCGTTCTGTCCACTCCCTTGTTCTGCGCTCTCTCTCTCTCTTTCTCTCTATATTCTCTCTGTCTATCCTTGTCATGGTCGTTGTCGTCGCCGTCCTGTCCTGTCCTGCTTTATTATGTTTTCTTTTGGTGATGGCATAACAGGAAAATCATTAGGCCACGCCGATTTGGCGCGCTGATTGCACTGCACTCGATGCTGAAGCAGTAAGGGAAGAAGGAGAGGGAGAGAGAGAGGGAGAGAGAGAGAGAGAGAGAGAGAGCAGAAGCAGGCATTGGCGCCACATTCTGTTGCAACTGCAACTGAAGATGATGTTGCTGCTGCAACTGAAGCAGAAGCAAAAGCAGTGCAGCAATTTACTGCCGCCGCATTTACTGCAATTAATTAAATTTTTCCTTCGATGCGCAGGCAAAGCCCATGTTATTCTGCCTCGTCTCCTTGCCCACCCTCGACTCCTGCCTCCTTACCAGCTGCATGCGGCTTAAATAAATTTATTTACAATTTAATTTAACTCTCTTTGCAGCCTGTGGCTTAGTATATTGCTCTTTGACTTACCCCGTGCAGGATTAGCTTTAATTTAATTGCCACACAGCTGAAGCATTTGAAATTATCTGCAACAAGTTATAAATTATTATAATAAATTCAAATTACATCTATATTTTATGTACAACTTGCTTCTCGTATGAGTGAAATAAACAAAATTGATAGCAAGTTCTATTTATCAAATTTTCCTAAAATATTTTTCTATAATTTTAATAAACATCTTTTATTTTTGCAATGGTTATTAGCTTCAACTTAAATAAAGAAACACATAAATTAAACAAATGAATCCATTTACTTCCTATGAGCCTGATGATGGATTAAAGGCACTTTAGATTGTTATACAGGGTATATATGCTAGTCAGATATCTATATGTATATTTGTATATATATATATGAGTTGCATTTTTATGTTGCCGTCTGGCAAATAAATCACGTGTACTTATTTATTTAATTAGACTAACTTCTTACAAACGAATAATAGACACATACACACAAATTGACTGTCTGACATGCCACGAGATTGATTAGCCCAGTCACAGGCTTTGCTTTCCTTTCCTGCAGGATGTGTGTTCATGGAAACATGTATGTGTGTGCGTGTCTCAGTGTGTGTGAGTGTGGGTGTGCGCCTGTGTGTTGATTGTTTTTGTTTTTGCTCTGTGGATTGGTGTAAATTGTGCATGGAAATGTAACTTCTGCCTCTGGCTGCTGACATTATAAATCACCGGAGAAAAGCAACAACTACAACAACAACTACAACAACAGCAACAACAACAGCTACAACTACAGCAACAGCTACAACCAATTTCACATGGCAAAAACAACTTGAACTCATTAATGTAAGTGATTTTTCTTGCGGGCGCTTGTTTAGGGGATGAGTGTAGGGGCAAATGGGGACTGCAGGGGGTTCTACGTCATAGAGAAGAAGTGAAATCATCTTTTAATTTCAATTGATTTTGCTTGTTGCCATTGCAAACTGATTGATTGCAGTGATTTCTTATGAAAATTCCAACGTGCCTTTAACATTCGCATTCTATTTCATCTTATCCTTTAAGTAATTGCCCTTTTAGTGTTTCCTACTTCCCAATGCCCTACCCATTTCTGCCAAGCCAATTATTTGTTAGTTTAATTTAAGTTAATTAAATGTGTGGATATATTATACATTCGCTTTTGTTGCAGTTTCTTCTTTCATTAGTGAATATTCATTTTAATGTTACCAAGTACCAAATACCAATAGTTAAATGATGTTCTGAGATCTTAAAAAAATCTAAAGTCTTTAATTATATAATTAATCAAGTCATTAATAATAATTGTATGCAAATCTGTGAAGTTCTCGCTTCTTTTCTCATCTGCACAATTTCCAGTCTTCTTTAAAGTCGAGAAAACTGTTAAGTGCCGTGTAATGTGAAAAGCGAATCCGCTTTGAATCTGCTTCACCTGGTGTCCAATGGCCCGAGGAAGGGAGGAGATGGGTTGTGGAATCTAAGGGTGGCACTTGAAAGTGTCTAGTAGTTGCCACATCCAGCATATGCGTCCATTTTGACAATGGCGTCGTTTCGTGCTAATTGAATCTCAAAACGCGATGGCGGAAACGGAAACGTCAATGGCAGCTTAAAAATGGCGCCAACAGCGGCAACAACACGTGTGTGTGTGTGTGTGTCTTTATGAGTGTATGCGTCTGTGTGCGTGTGTCTGTATGTTAAAGGTATAATTGAATATTGAACGAGGCTTTTAGTGTTGAGTTTATTAGCGATGCCTAAAGTGCCGCTGGAAAGCACACAATTATGCAACAACAACAGCAACAACAACAGCAACAACAACAACAACAAGAGCAACAGCAACAATTGACGCAACAAGCAAATTAATCAATTCTCAGCGTTTTTAAAACTTAATGAAAAACGAAAATAATAACATTTGATAGCTATCATTAACTTAATTACAATATGAATGCAATCAATGCGAATGCATTTTTTTTGTTGCAGCTAAATGCAACTACAACTACAGCAACAACTACAACTACAACTGCAGCTGGTGTTGCATACATATATGCAACAAAGACAGCTTTTTAATTGCGTTTACATGTCCTGCGGGTCAATTGCGTTTGTTTTTCCTCCTGTTGCTGTTTTTCCTGCTCTTGTTGTTGTTGTTGTTGTCACTGTTTATTCACTGTTGGCCTCGCAGTTTATTAGGCTAAATGAACCTAGTATAAGTGTGTGTGTGTGCTGTATGTGCTTGTGTGTGTATGCATGATTGTATGCGTGTTTGCTTAACTTTGTGTTCTTTTGTACGGCCCCGAGGCAGCCGCTAAATGACAACTTCAAAATGCCAACGTCAATGACAATGACAAAGCAATATAATTATGAGCTATTTTAATGCTCTTCAAGTCAATGGACAATGCCCAACAAAGAAGCAAAAATAAACCAATCAGATGACATGCTTATGAACAAATCGTTCAACTTACAGATACCCTCAAAGCAGACAGAAATAAGATTCGCTTAAACAACTTGTAGAATATAACAAAATTAATTTATGGCCTCTGCTCACGACGATTTTTTAAATTGTACATTTATTGTTAGTACGATTCCAAGCGAACAAAACATTACATTATCTATTTTCGTGTGTTTAATGTGATTAAATAGTTTTATATTTCTATATTTAAAAAAAAAAAAAAATAATAGATATATCAAAGCTAAAATAATTATAATTCTTACAGATTATACTAAGTTTTTAAAATATTGAAACTCTTAGGAGCTTATTTCGAGATTTCTTTAGATTGTCATCTATATAAAAATCCTATAATCATTATCATTATTAATATACCCTTTAATATATGATTACATTTGACAGTTGCAGGGTATTAGAAAATCAGATGACAGCATGTGAATGAGACTATTCACCTGAATAGGTCGAGAATCCAGTGCACTTGTCCTTTGAAGAACAAGTGAGCCGTGCATTAACTTTAATTGACATGTGGTCGTCACTCGCTAGTTTATGAGTTTGTCAACTTTTGAAATAATGATAACATGTTCGCAATATGTGAATTTTATTTCCTTCTTTTTGCTCTGTTTGTTTAGATGGCGTGGATTGAAGTGGACTTGACTGGATTGGATTCGTGTGGAGTGGATTGGATGCCACATTGTGGCCAAACCTGGGACACATTGTCATTATTTCGCTTGTCGGCTCGTCGAAGGTCAAATAAAATCGATGGTATGTCTTTGGTATGACTTTGGGGAAAAGTATTAACCTTAAAATTAATGGCCCAGAAAGATTTTCTTTTTCTTTTCTTCGTATTTGTGTTGTTGTGGTTGTTCGGCCAAATCCAAATGTGTCTTTAACTTGAATATTGCGACGGCACTTGAAGACAGCCCAATAACTGTGAGTTGGTAGGCGAATTCATTTGCTTGGCATGCCATCCATTGACATCCCAGAAGTATTCACATACACATCGACTCACACACACACACACACATACTGGTTGCGTAAATATGTCAATAAAGGGGACTTTGAAACGATGCCACTCAAAATGTTTTAATTTTGAATGGAAAAACTGGAAATTTATAAGACACTCACAATACCCTGTTAGATATATAAGGAAAACTATTTAATAATATAAAGACTGAGAAAATTAAATTAAATATAAACATGATTTATTTATATAAGTAAATTATAATTAAGTTTAATTGCATACATCTTTTATAAAATCTACATAACTGCCACCTGTTAGGTTAAGCCAACTCTATTGCACTCGTCTCACACAACCCATGCCTAAAGGGTATTATAACCTGTTATGCCTGAGCCTTATGCACACACTGACACACAAGCATACACTCATACAGACACACATATGGGTAATACATATCATCATTAATATTGCGGTGTAATGAGCATTTATCTTGGCTATTACTATGTATTCAGATAAAGCAAAGTACATAAATGGAAATTAGTATCCATGCAGGCATTCTCTCTCTCTCTCTCTCTCTCTCTCTCTCTCTCTCTCATTTTCTCTATCTCACTTTAACTGTCTCTGTCTTTCCTATTGTAATATCCAGAGTTCCCCAAAGTTACATCCGACTGCATGCGCCTGGATTTTCGGATGAATTTCTCAGTGAGCTTAGCATGTTTAGCATACGGTTCGTTGGATCCCTGGTTGCCCTAATTTCCTCCCTTAGCCACGCCGCCATTTCACAACTTTGCACAAATTAGTTGCATTCATTTTGGCCAAGTAACTGCGAATATGCCAAAAATAATGCTAATGTACTTTTGTGATTACAACAATAGTGCTGCATTATTAGATTTTAAGTTGAAATCTCTATTTAAAATAGATTATATACCTTCGTTATATATATTTAAACATAGTTACCAAATTTTGCATTCATATTTGCTGCATATTCATATTTTCAACTAAAATAAAAAAATATACTTTCATTAGGAGCTTCATTTTTTTCTGATATAAGCTGATTACAACAGATTAAGACAATATAACTTTAAAAACTGCACAAAATATATTTATTAAATATTTTGAAGCTACTGTCTTTAAATGTGTCTGTTAATGGCTTTTCTAAGAATTTGATTGCGACTCATACAAAATTGCTAAGAACACAACTTTTTGAAATGGCCTTTAATGAAGCATAATAAACTCACTTTCAATGCTGATCTTTCTCTCATCCTAGTTCTTATTTTCTGTCATTTCGATTAGAGAACACGTGTCAATAAATAAAACCATTTGCTTGCCGCCTTAAACGTCTCGTCTTCTGGTGTCTAATATCTTCAATATTCTCTAGGCAGGCATAAAACAAACAAATGATGCGAAAAGCTGGTAAAAGGCTTTTAAAATGTACTTAAAATTCAACAATGACAATCACATCACATATCGTATTTATTTATTTCCCCCTTTTCGGGCTGTCGCACAAAGAGACCAAATGGATTCACTCTCATCGCACTTTTTATGAATCAATTTCGCCGAGGGGACTTGAGGGGAGTTGGGAACGGCAAGTTTTCAGATTGGGTTAGGTACCTCGGGTGACTGGAAATCTCATGTTAATGTGGCGTTTGCTTTAGTGCCGCTAAAGCGGTTAAATAGCGTAAAAGTTTGCGATAAAATGTTCTTCAAGTTTAGTTCCTTTATTTTTGGGGTAAGGTGGGAGGAGTTGGGGGAGGGCATGTGGTATGTGGCATGTTTGGGACTTAGTTTTTACGCTCGCTTGGCTATTGGCCATTTGCAGGCACTGCTGTCGCTTACCAATCACGTGATCCGACAAATAGGCAATCAATGGCAGCCATAATAGAAGTGCCGACCGACCTCCCCTTCTGTTCAATTGCCCCACAGTTTTATGATCCATGTGCTTTGGGGGATTATCATTTATTTATATTTATTTTTTGTTGTTGCTTCCTTTTTGCGTTTTTAGCTGTTGTTTATTGGTGGGCTCAGGTCAATCGGTTTATGGCAAGAAGCAAGTTTTAACGACTTAATAGCCGAAATTCAATACAATTTTCCAGCTGCCTGAACTTTACCGATTCTGTAACAGAAGGTGCCATGCACTAACTGCACTATTGACCCTGTAAAACTATTGCAATTCAATAAAAATGCAAATGTTTGAGTATTTCTGGAGTCCGTTTGCAATTTGTTTTCCGGTTGCAATCGGTTTTACATTTTTTTTCTAGCAAATAAATGTATTTCAAATATTTTTCATTACTCTGTATTCAAGTGACATTTAAAAAAGGGTCTTTCAATTTAAGTTTAGAATCTACACAATACTATAAAATATTCAAAAAAGGAATTACAATAATATCTTGCAAAAACAGCTACATTTTTTGATATGTTTACAAATCATCTTTAAATTCTAAAAATTTTTAATTTTCTGCATAAAAAATTAAAAAATATTGTTTCTGGTTTTTCCGGGTATCTGAAAGTCGAGCAGCCTTTTTTCTCTTACTTGCGGCATTTTTGAAAAGTTAACCGAAATAAATATTCAAATGCTCACGTTCGAGTACACTGCGATAGTGGCACTTTGACGCGACCACACACACACACATATACTCGCACACACATACACATACACATACATAGACACACTCGCGTCTAAAAGTCACCCACCTGTCACCGTCACCGTCACCGTCGCCGTCACCTCTTGACCCTTGGGTGGCGTCTGTTAAAATTTGACTTTCGCGCATAAAATGTAAATGAAGTTTTGCTTTAAAAATACCATTGCACAGATTTTTGTTAACCAAGCGAAATTTAGCCGTTAGCCAGGCACTAATTTCGCACATTGAAAATAAAAATAATAAAAATAAAAATAAAAAAACACCGGGTTGGGGGTTTGAAAAAGTGTCAGACAGGGCGCGGCACATCATGAATTTTCATGTACTTCGTACTGAAGCTGACATCCTTGCGAGGATGTGCAATTTTTTACGTGTTTTCATAACAAAATGTCAGCGATGGGCACTCGTTTTCGTTGTCTCATGTATGAAAATTGAGGATTCACAATTTATAATGCAAATGTCAGCAAAGCAAAAGGCGCAAATGGGGATGGGAACTGCCTATGAGGGTGTTACGCAAATTGAATTAAATTTCCTCAAAACTTCACCTTACCAAGTTCAAAGTTTAATTAAGTTTCTTTTGTTTTACGCTAATTAAATGATTGAGTTTCGTATTTAGCCATGCTTGTGTGCACATTCCCCTCTCACCTTTAACAGCCCCTCAAACTTTTCACTTACAGACACCTAGGGAAAGTGGGAGGGTGTAATAAATCATTAGTATACCCTTTGAGTTGCAAGTTGTCTACTAGTCGCGCCGATGCCGCCGCCAGGTGATTGATGAGCCAACCGTGTGCAACCTGTAGGCTCTTTCTGCCGCGTGCTTCAAATGTAAATAAATTTTAATTTTTTTAAGCTTTCTCACTCCCTTTCCCTCTCTTCGGGGAGCTGAAAATCAATTATTTGGAAACTTTTTCTGTTGACAATGCGATTTTAAATACTTCACAGCAGGTTTAAGTGACATATCAACTACTGAATGATTATAAATAACAGGCGAAAAGAGTGATCGATTCACAGATACCTTCAATTGTATATAGGTGCAGATCCTAGATGCAAGCCAGCATAGTGGCCTTAAGAATATAACATTAAATTCACTTAGTTACAGCTATTGCAAATTAAAAAATTAAAATATAAGTCGAACCTAACCATTATTCACAGATTGAAAGTTGTTTTATACTAAATAAAATTGAAAACCTGAGATTTAAAATATTGCATTTTCGAAATTTCAAAGGGGGGACCCTTAGCATCAAAACCGAATCTTGGATGGTCAAAAAAGGAATTCCACTTGAAAATCGGTTAATTTGTAATAAGGTTATGAATGTTTGCAGTTGGTCGAATCTTGGACTTAGCAACCAAACGTCTCAGAATCATATTTAAATACTCGTATTTGGTATCTTTTTTTTTAAAGATATTTACATGATCGTAAGGAATCTGATCAATCAGCTTGGAAATTTGTAAAAAAAATTTATAGTTTAATTGTTGTACTGGATTTTGATCAACTCTTTATGTTAATAAAGCTATTTTAGTTTAATTCAATTAAATGCGAAACCTCGAAAGTCATGCGCATTGTTTTTATCGAATTGTATTTATCAAACGCCTTCAGGGGAGCGTTAATTAATAACATCAAAATTAGAGCAATGCACAATCTAATAACAATGTGTGTGAGTATGTGTGTGGGTAATACATATAAGTATTCAACACATATAAAGTCACGCAAATTGCAATTGTATTATGTCAGAAATCGCTGACCAAAACTATTGTTTGTGTTACCACAGAATAAAATGCCGTTAGGTCAAATACTACACACAAACACACTATTAAAATATTAGCTAAGATTGTATTTGAGAACGTCTGTGTATGTGTGTGTGTGAGTGTGTGGCTAGTTTAAAATTAATTAATATTATGAAAACGCAATGCACATTTGCGGTGCCTTTGTTAGGTGCTAGCTAGAGTTTCCTATGTAAGGTCGTGTAATAATAATTACACCATTTTTCAACACATACATATACACACTCACACACACACTGTTATTTGACAAAGCCTTTGGGTGCATTGTTGTATTGGCATATTGCATCCGCTTTAAATGCAATTTTGAAAAACATAAATTGTTGCCAATAAAAAGCGAGACAATAGATCGAAATGGAATCAGATAAACATTTATTATATTAACAAAACCATTGCTATTTAATCAAAAGGGCTTACAATTATTTATTGTTATGCTTATACTAAAAATTAATGCAGTTTCTTTGCTGTTAACGAGCTGAAATATCCGGGATTGGGGCATGTAGTAAATAAAATACCTTAACTAAGATCAATTTAATTGGTATTAGAGAAGACGAAGAACTAACTGTTGTAATATAACATGACTACTTTTATACTCCCTTTAATTGTGGGTATATAATAAAATTACACACTTAAAACGACTACCTTTGTTAGAGTATTAACAGCGATGCAATCAGTTTTAAATATTTGGCTTTAATGACGCAGCAATTCGGTATTTAATCAATATTAAACTCGTGTAGATTTTAGTATATTTGTTGGGTATTTTTTTGAGAGCTGGCTATAAATTTTGCTGTTAAACGAAAAGAGAAACATTTGGTGCGGACATTTTGCAAGAAGTTTTTCCACGCTAAGCGAATGATTTATGTTGGAAATTGTGGTATTAAAAGTGTTTAATAAAGGGAAATGGGCGATGGAGTTGGTAATAAGCTGCGAAAGGTTGATACAGCTCTCAGGTAGAAGAACGAAAGGAGTATACAAAAAGAAATTCGATGTAAATGACTTATACTTAAGTAAAGAACTATAGAAAGTAGATTCGATTGCTTAATATAAAAATAATTAAAAATTAAAAATGTCTTCAAAAAGAGAAGGAATAAGAAAGTTTAGAAAACAGCGAAGAGTCCGTTTATATATGTAAATAAATTTTCTTGGAATTCAATCAAGAAGCATATGTATATGCATTTTCAATTTTATTGGTTCTCAGAATTTTCTACGGGGTGTCTACTCTACCTCAAGCATTTTCGCACGTTATTTGCTTGTTATTGATATTTTCGTGCCATTTGAATACAATGGTGATTAATCAAGCGAACGCCTTAAGTCAATTTCAACAGATTGATTCAAATTTGTTGTGCAAACGTACCACATGACACGCCCACCGCCCCCCCACCCCCAGTCGCCCAACTCCTCATTGGCACCTTGAAAAGCAACAGAACGACAAACCGACAAAGACGGCTGGGCTTGGCATTTCAGTTCGGAAACACGCAAAAGGCAGCGACACGTACAGAGAAGACACTCAAAGTGAGACATACATGCTCACATCATACTGGAGATTTGCACACACACACACACACACCAACACACACACATACACATACCCAGAATTCAAAGCTAAAGCCGATGCCGATGCTGAAGCTGAATCTGATGTTGAACGAAACCCAAAAATTTATTGCATCAATTAAGTTGGACATGTTAATTGCGTTAAGTTGAACAAGGCGCACAGGTGAAGGCGCCACACAAACTGTAGCTCTGACTGTACCTGTGTCAGTGTGTGGGAGTAAGAGTGGGTGTGTGTGTGCATGTGGTGAGATTGTGTGTGACAATGACAATGTCGACAAAGCGACGTCAAAAGCAAAGGGAGCTATTTACGCATTGATCCTTTGATTGAGATTTGCCAGCAGGCGTGGCAAACGGGGGGCAGAATGTGGCATGTTTGTACGTGCTAGTAAGTGTGAACGTTATTTCAATTAAACTACAAGTTATTAGCACAGAGGAAATTGTTCCACTTTAATCGATGAAGTTGATCAGCTAACAGATATCCTGGAAATCAGTGCCGACTCGCATAAAAAATATTACTCCTATCGAGTGATTACTGTTTACTTCATATAATAAATATATATAATGAATTAATGTTAATTTATATAAGAAGACATTTATAAAAAATGAATATATTCATCAATAAGTAAATTCATTTATATTTTTCTAGACTTTTAAATATGGTTGAAAATTCTAAATTTATTTTTATGTCCACAATTTTGATTGACGTAAATAAATAAAGTTCAGATGTATATTTTTTCAGCTATGGTAATTTAATAAACTCTATAATCATGCAATGTTCCTCAAACTATTTTTAAATTTTTCAGTTGTATGGTTGAAAATTAATTGCACGCCCTATTAAACTCTTGAAATTGTGTGTAAAACAGTTTGAGGCCTAGAATGCCATACAGTAAGAGCAAAATGAGGCCAACAGAAGAGGAGGTCTATAACTATGCGAGATACTAAACCTATATTAAACACTTTTAGGCAGACCATATTATTTTGGTGCAGAAGCTTACCGCTCAATTTGGCCATAATAATAATATAAGGGTCGGTCAACTAGACACGCCCAGCAGTGCACTTACTTGTGTTGTTGTTGTCATATTTGTGGCTATCATGCTGCCTTAAACTGGATGTATTGTGTGCCATTGTTGTTGTCGTTGGGATGTTGGGTTGATTGGGCTGTTGGCTGCTGATGCAGTACTGTTGGACGTGACTGTAACACTAAAAATGCAGGCAACGAGGCAACCAAGCTGCTCACAAGGACCTGCCAAACTACATGACATCGAAAATAGTTTTTAGGATCGCCTTTTGCTCATTTCCTAATCTCTCGTTCGTAGCGTGTTGTCAACTCATGTTGGCAATTTTCACCTGTTCCTTTTCAAGGAGCCGCAGCTTACATAAGTATAACAAATGTGGCATGTGCCACCTGATGGGCGGGATGGGAAAAAGGAGCAGAACAGGACAGAGCCGGGTTGATGTGTGCGGAATGCCAAATGCGTTTATGATTTGTGGCATGTCTTTTGCCAAATAAATCAAATGCAATCAACAGTCTCAGCCGGGATCACAAAGCTTATCAAGCACGTGGCCATAGCCAGAGGTGTCTCCTGTCCTGTCCTGTTCTGTCCTTTCCTATCATGTTCATTATTTCAAATGTTTAGCACCTGCCCCCCCAAGGTGGAAGCTACAATAAAAATTCAATTTCCAGTGCAATAGACCGCATCAGAAATAAATGCAATGCACTCACCAGGAATCACGCATTATACGTTCCTGTTGAAGAACAGAATTACTTGTTACAGAACAGGATACGTGTATATACTCCAGTATATACTACTCAAATACACCTTTGAAGCTAATTAACCTAGTTTAAGTAGATACGAGCTGCACTATTAAAATGTCTCTATTACAATTTAAAATCTTTACTTTCTGTTTGAGATTCAGGTTTGGAAATAAGCAGCTTGAAAAACATGCAAAAACCATTATTAAAATGAACTACTCAACTATAACATGATCTAATTAAGAGTGCTTGCCTAGTAGTTAATCTTGAACCAACAAATTTAATTTTTTTAACTTTCGACTATCTTAAGATGATTTTATAGTTTGACAGATAAATTAACTGACAATGAAGTAATCAGATAGAGATATCCGATGTGTCAATGAGTATGTATTTTTACTACTCCTGTTTAGTTTTCCAGGGTACTTCCGTATATTTAAAGCCTTGGATTTCTTCGTCGTCCTTTCAGCTGGCTCTACAATTGTATATAATATTACGAAAAGTGCAACGGGCAAGTCCAATAGTTGACTTTGATTGCTTTGCCATGATTTCTTTTCTTTTCCTTTCTTTCGTTTTGTCTTCTATTTCTGGGGGTTTTTATTTTCTTGGCTTGCTTTGAATTTTCTTAACTTTATGCTCGTTGTTTAGGTATGAATTACATATAGAAAAACAAGAAGTACAATTGATTCTCCATCTCCTTTACCGTCTCTTTTCTATTTTTAATTTTTTTAAAATACAAAGCAAATATGTGTGACATAAGCAAACGTGTAAGGAGAGAACGAGAGTGTCCTGAAGTGTCCTGGAGTGTGTCCCAAAAGCACAGCGAGTGTTGCTGGGTTTTTCGTCCCTTGACAGCATTGACAGTTTCGACAAAAAACTATGGCCAAACGAAAACTAAAAGAAAATGAAAAAAGATACGCTGAAAAATATGAGAAATACTCTATATACATCTAAGTATGTGTGTGTGTGCTGGTGTGTGCTTGATGCTCTTGTATTTTATTGAAATTGATATTCTTGGATCCAAAAGCATTTGCGCGAGCATATTACTTTTATTATACTTGTATGCTGTTTCTGCCTTGCTGTGTGTGTCCTGTTGCGTTCTTGATTCTTTTGGCGTTTTATTCCTTTGCTACTTCTTCTCTTCCCTCTTCTTCTTCATCTTCTACTTGTAATGCTAAAATAAATATTGCAAATGGCAAATGGGAATTGCAGACAATGGATTGCTGAGCCGGAACTAACTTGACTATATTTTTCTGCACCAATGTTAATTCATATTGTCAACTCACAAGTATTATTTTTTGATAAACTGACACGCCCACGTGCCATAAAAGTGTGTAAATGTATTCGAAGCAACAGTTCGAATTTGTGACTCTGAAAAATATGCAATAGTTTTGTACTAGAAACTAACTAGAAACTTTTTTAAATATTAGTCTTTTTAAGTATTAATCTACAATCTACATAATTAATATGTGTTTTTAAATTAGTCTACTCAAATATGGAGTAATTTTTAAGGTATTGTTCCCACTAATCCACTCGTGGAATTGGGATTCCAAATTAAAAAAAACCCTTAGTCAGTTCTCAAAAGCTTGATTAATTTCAGAGACTGCGTGGAACACGGAAGCCAATAGAAATCGTTTTGGTATTATATGTTTTAGTCTCTTCAAGTTTATTATAAAATACTAATAATTTTCCATTTTTTATGCAAAGGCACTAGAAGTTTATCAATTTTTGCATGTTATGCAACTGTTTCAAGGTACTCCCACAATTACGAGCGGTACTCACATGCCATGAAATTGAATACTTTAATTAAAATGTTGATGCGAAAATAAGCAAACAGTTTTATTTTTATGCAAATGCCATATTAAACTCAGAGTTGAAGTTGGTGGCAGGGGCAGCAACAAGAGCAGAAATAGAGACACAAAGAGGGGGCAGAGACAGAGGGCAGAGCAATGTGGTATCTGCTTTATTTTAGCCGTTCATTGTGCAAAAGGCAGACAAGAACGGAGTCACAAAGAGCCAAGCGAATGGGATGCAGCAGATTGGAGTGGGCCATGCGAGGGGGGAAAAAGGGGGAGAAGCAGCAGCTATAGCAGACCAATGCAGGTGAAAGTCAGGTGAGTCAGGTGAGTTGCAGCGGCAGAAAAATAATTAGAGCCTGCCTGGCAGCAACGCACTGTAGCCAGCCATTGTTTACCAACCTGGTAGCTGGTTGCCATAGCTGCTGCTCCTGTTGTTGTTGTCATAGCTGTTGTTGCTGTTGTTGCTGTTGCTGCTGTTGCAGTGACAGTTTCAATGTGCAAATCTGCATAAGTGCGCATTTTAATTTTGTTGCACATTTTGCCGGCTACAGAAGCGGCGTCTAATTGAAATGCATGCACCGGTCCGGGCAGGGCCAGAATACTTGACTCTTGCTTTAAGCACATTCAGACGTATGTCGATGGCGGCTTTAATGTGTATACACTCTCTCCTTGCACCCTCTGAGAGTAACTTCATGATGGCACGTCACAGCCATCAACGCTGTTTTATAGCTGACATGGCAGGCATCTTACACACACACACACACACACACACACACAGACCACACGCACACAGAGCGTTTTGGGTGTGCCACCATTAGCAAACCCTTTTGCGTTTATTTACCTTTATTTTTTCCTTTTTATTTATATATTTGCGTTTTATTATTGAACAGCAACATGACATGAATTTCAATGAATGTCAACAGCATCAGGATGTCGTCCTGCTGCTTCTGTCCCCAGCTTGCCGTTGGAAGTCTCCCGTTAACCCGCCGCGATCCCGCTCATATCATTGCCATAAAATGAGCGTGTCATCAGAAATCGCAACAAATTTAGCAAATTGCCGGAAATAAAATTTAAATTAGCAGCCAGCAAGAGAAGCAGCATCAAATAGCAGAGCTATTAAATGTGGAACTGCAATTGAGTACGAGTATCTAAAGAGTATTTAGGATTCAGGTAACGGGATATGCTCTACTAACTGATCTGCTTCGGAGAGATTGTCGTAAATCTATAAAAGCGTAAAGGGTTTGTATTTGTTTTAATTGATGGGCAGCAAACATAGCTTAAGATTTAAGTTTTTACAAATAAAGCCAATTCTAAGCCACCTTCTACCAACAATTCATCAAGTTGACCAATTTAATGGGACGACAGGTCCTTAAACAATATCAATTTTGACGCTATTAAATCAAGACTTTGCAAAGAGTGTCAACAATATTTTCACTTTATTTCATTTTTATTTGGCCATCACACACACACACACACACAGACACACACACGCACGAATACATATACACAAATGGGCAGAGCGCTCATTATGCAAATTGCAAAAATTCCCATAAGCAGCTCACCAAAACTAATTTGTCACTGTCTTCTGCTTGTTAGTCAAACGAACGTACACAGAAAGCAGAGTGTCATGTGTCTCTCTCTCTATGTATGGTAGTGTGTGTGTGTGTGTGTGTGTGTGTGTGTGGGTTCGGCCACGCTTTTGTGGCTTACATTTTTATCACTCTCTTGTGTGGGGCAGCCAGAGCGTACTGTCTCTGTGTGTTTGCTGATAAACTGATGCAGACAGCACAAACATGCTAACAATTTCATAAAGTTTCCAGCATCCACTACAGCATCAACAAAAGCTTATACAGAACGTACTTTGTAATCATACACTAATAAATACTTATATTAATTCTAAAACTAACATTTCATAGCCAAAGCTGTAAGCCCCAACAATATATATATATTTTTATCATTTGACACGTCACACAAGCATCAAACAGCAACCCCTTCCCTCACCCCTGTACAAGCGAACACGTATTCAGGGTTGTCGTTTGCCTTTTGGGTCTGGGGTTGTCGCTGGGCATGAAAGCATAATTAAACGTTGCATACTTTTTAGCGCAGTTTTCAATTTAATTACCACGTCGTCGCAGCAAAGCGTTTTTTGCACTAATTAGTGAAATTATGGACTGATTGTGGATGCCTGAGAGCTTCTCTTCCTCTCTTTCCATTCCCCTTGTTTGCTTTTCCCACATCATATTTGAATCCATTAAGTGGACATGTGAGAATTATGTGTCCTTGGCACTTTGGCACTCGGTTTAGAAGATAAGTGTGTTTAAAGTTCAATTCAATATAAAGTTGAATTTATTTATAAAAGATATATATTTCATAATAGTTGTCTTAATTTGAGTATTTATTTATTTAGTCCTCTTCATATCAATCTTATCAAGTAATATTATATTATTATTAATAGATGTATTTACAAAGCAATATTTTGCAATTGAACTGTTGTTAAAGCACAAATTCTTTAGTTAAAATGTCAAGTTTAAGACAATTTTTTATTTGACCGAGCATGAACAAGTTGGTGCTAAATTTGTCGTATTTTCTTTTTCG
The DNA here is from genome assembly GCF_004354385.1 of Drosophila innubila. Classification (NCBI taxonomy): domain Eukaryota; kingdom Metazoa; phylum Arthropoda; class Insecta; order Diptera; family Drosophilidae; genus Drosophila; species Drosophila innubila. Next base: position 11,383,812 of record NW_022995376.1, read on the forward strand.
TACATTTAGCTATTTCTGTTGTTGTTGTTGTTGTTGTTGTTATGCTCACCAACCTCAAGCGCTGGACTCCTGTATAAGCTTGTCAAACTCAACTGTCAAACGCACCTGTCAAGCGTAACAATTAGCACGCCGAAATGGCAACTGGCAGCCCACAAACAAAGCTACATACAGAAGGCTCCCAGCCAAACCAACGGCTCTTAGTGTGAGTGACGATGGCTTAAACTTCGATTCGTATATGTCTATGTGTGTGTGTGCGTGTGTGTGTGTGAGTTTGGCAAGAGGCAGCAATGATTTACGAGCATTTGTCGAATTTGAAAAATTTTCTTAACGCTGATTTTACGAGCAAAAGAGTTACAAAAAAACTAGACGCGAAAATTAAAGATAAATTTAAAGATTTACTTGAGTAGTTGGACTAAAAGTTTAAAGATTTACAAACTAAACAAAAAAATTTCATGTTGAAAATAAAAATAAAATATGCAAAATTGTTTCAAAATTATGTCATGTATTTTCATACTTTCTCCTAGGTCATTATGAAGTTGGTTCAATTAGCTCGCTGGCTAATTTCCACAACGACCATTTTGGCTCAACCAGCGTCCATTGTGATCGACAATGTGGTCCTTTATGAATGCCGGCAATTGCCACGGAAATGTGCCGCGACCATCGCGTTTTGGGTACGGAAATGACATTGTAAGTTCGCGAAAGCTGCAAAATTTGCATAATAATAAAACAGCACAGAATGGAGCCAGCTCTCTCTCTGACCGTATATATATAAATATATATATGGGAAGAGCCTATATATATGCTATCGCCACAACGACCAACAATTTGCATTATGCAGCCGGCATTTTGCTTACAAACTGTTTGGCCAATTACCTGTGCGTTTGGCAGCCAAATGAAATTAATACAAATATTTTTGGTCGGACAATGAAATTTTCCTCAGCATCGTATTTCTGGTTTCTGGGCGTGGCAACAGTTGACTTTGTTTGAAATTTTATTAAGACGAAATTGCAAGTATTTGCGTCAAATATTTATGAATTTCATTGAGTCAAAGTTTCGGCAGCTGCTTCTGGCATTTCGCTAAAACTTTTCCCGTTGTACGAGTATTGTATGTGAGTTCGAGTTCTTGTTCTTTTATTAGATTTTTGAGGAAGAGACAAAACAGGCTTGTTTTGGGTCAAAATGTTGTACGAAATATTTGCTTGTTGTTGGCGGAAAAAAATAAAACAGAAATCAAGCAAAACGAGAATGCACATGAAAATGCGTGACGCATTTCACAAAATTGCAAAAAAAAAAAAAAAAGAATTGATAAAATTCTATAGAAAGAAAAAAAGTTTTTGTCCATGCAGGTGTGTGCTCAGTGAGTGTGTGTATGTGCGTGTGTGTGTGTGTGAGTGTGTGTGCGTTAGTGTGTGAGAGCTATGACAGCACACATAAAAAAAAGGACTCAAGATTTATGTGCAAGAGTTTTACAATTTGATCGCCTGCTGTTGACATTCGTTGCTGCTAGTTGCACAAAAATTGTTGTAAAAATGTTTCATTGCTCTACATAAATTGCGAGCATTCAAGTTGTTGCTCCTGCTACTGATGCAGTTGTCTGATGATGAGCTTTAAGTGCAAGTCACTGGAAAGCCAGTCACATGTGGCGTATACGCAACATCTACAATTATCATCACGAATGGCATCACAATTTAAAGAATTTTCATCAATCAATGTCAATTGGCAAATCTTTTTAAAAAATATATTTTTTTTTTACATTTTTGTTTATATTGTGGGCGTTCTTAGCCCTGGCGACATGTGTCTCCCCCAAATCTGTCTGAGCATCGAAATTGATTCATTGAAATTTAATTCTGTCTTTTATCTATATGCGCATTAATTGAACGCTGGAAAGATAGCCTAGAAATAGGATAAAAGCATGAAGGACCTGAAGAGGCTATCGTTTAATGTTTTTCATGCTCATTATACAAATCGAATACAAATTCAATATATTGACAGTATGTTGTTTTCGCTTACTGCTTTCACTCTAACAATAATATTTTTGTTGCTGCTTTTAATAAACTTTTACGGCTCTCATAAAACTTAGTGAGCAACTTTTATCAAAACTTTTTGCAAAGAAATTTATGTAAACAGCGACGAGTCTAAAGTTCGATTGAGACGATAAAATGAGACAATCAGCCAGAAATAAAACAAAGTAAGTATGGTAACTATAGGAAGTATATTCTTAGTTTGAGCTTTTCAATAGATTAATTCAAGCAGCGCAAGAAAGTAAAATATTTGTAGTAAACAAACCAAAACAAGTGGAATTTGCTTGCATCAAAGTTCAAGTACATAAATTATGCTTCACAAATTCTCAGCTTTTGAATCTTTTGAAGACTTTGATAATTGAAATTTAAGCTAAAAAATTTTAAATTATTCGAAAAACTCTATTTTAATCTAATGTGGGATAGAGGATCGTTTGCTTAGATTGAAAGCATTTAGACAAAGTTAAAATATACAAAGATGAACAGATGGCTATAATTAAGTACACTTTTAAATATTGATTTTTTAAAAGAATTTTTAGAATGACATGCACTGGGTATTTCCCACAAATCTAGTGTAAGCACATTGGTTCTGCTAAATTTAATAAATTATATTGGGACTTGCCGTTGATTGAGTTGATTTCGAATAAATCTATAAATCCGCCAAAGTTGTTGGGACTCACAATAGAAAATGTTATTGTAACATATAATGCATTAACACTTTGGCACACACCTGGCATCAAATACTAATAACAGGCCCACTTGGAAAACTCAACCGAAAACATCACATTACTCATGTTTGTGGTAGCGGAGCACAGCTGCCGGTGGCAAGGATAGAAGGAGCAACAACTTCAAAACCTAATGCCGATGCGATGTGGTGTTGAAGTAAAAAATATGTGAAATTTAATTTTCCTAAGTGATTTTTCATGTAATTCGGCACCTGCTATTATTTTCACTTTGCAATTTTCTTTATATTTTCGCTGGATTTTCTTTATTCTTACTTTCTTTTGCTCTTTGCCCATCTACCACATAATACTTTTTCGTCTAGCATCATCGTCTTGATCAATTGTTAATGCCACATGTATCTTACACACGTATCAACGCCTTGTGAACTTGCTAAGAGGATAACCATACATCAACAGCAAAACTTTTCTCCCAACCGTATTGTCGTTTCCTCTGCTTGAGTTTCTAGCAAGAAATATAAAAAAATTGCAATTTCAATTTCAACATAAATATGTCTGAAGTGGCATTGCCATAAGCCATAAACCATTTATGTATGTTTGTTGGAGTATGTATGTTCGTTTGAGTATGCTATGAGTACCTCCTCTGGCATTACATGTGTGCACCACAGGCAACCGCAGATTATGCACACTAATTGCATTTGCCAATGATATTTCACCGAATTGGGTCAGCAACTGCACAGATTGAACCAGAATTAGGCGACATATGCACATGTATTTGGAATGCCGATAGCACGGCCCACAGAATACACAGCATTCAAAAGCTAACTCGACCTGAGATAACGTATGCTACAAAAAAATTAATAACCAAGTTTGCAAAAGCTCTGAGTTTAAAAGAGTGAGTCTAAAATCAAAAGTAAGTCTACCAAATAAAAATTGAATTCCAAATTTTATATTGTGTCGATAGTCTTCATGAAAAAACAGACTTGTATGTAAAAATCTAAACTTTACACAGTCAATATTTGTAAGCAGTAATAAAATTTCGAGTTTCGTTTGATTTCGTTGAACGTCTGACTACTAAAGAGCTAAAATACAGCTAAAATACAGCTAAAATGGCAGCAAATTAATTTGAATATCATCACCCTCCAGTCCATCTATATTTGTTTGTGTCCAGTTTTTGGTTGGTATTGGATGGTGCACCATAAATTTGCGCTGTTAATGCCATAATACCATTTTATGAAGATGAAAGTCGTGCGTTTATTTCATTACACAAATAATAACAGTCGAAAATAAACCGCAGTAGCAATTGCTCCGTTACGCCAGAGCAGCTACAGCAACAAAAACAACAGCAACAACAACAACAGCAACATCTAGAGCCAGGCTAATGAGTTGTTTAGCTGAGGCACATGCCTCATTGAAGGTCGAAGGGCTTACTGGGATGATAGGGGGGTGTGTTGCGGTACAGGCAGTTCACAGAATTGAATTAATGGCAGCACATGTTCACATAACTGACTCACTTGCCATGGTATAAATATTCCTTATTCCTAATGGCATTAACGCAAATTTGTTAACAAATTTGTTTGTGCCAACAAATGAATTAGCCAAGCTCAAGCAAAGCACAGAGTTTACCATCAATTAAGGGCTCGTTGATTTTTCAGACACTGTAAGTATGTACAGCATAAACAGAAGTTGCATACCATATACTCCCACTACATACATACATATATACTGGCTACTATATAAATCAACCTCAATAAAATGCAAAAATTTAAGTTACATGCCCGCCTTTTGTGGAGCTCATATTTCAAGCTGCTTGTTAAGTGCATGTTTTATGATTATTATCGTAATAAAAAACTCAAAAGCCCACCAAAGCGACTCGTCGCCTAGGCATTTGCCAGCAAACGAGCAAATGATACGCCAAAAAGCGTAGCTCCGTAACCGAACCTCAGCCTGAGCTCTGAGTCCTGAGTCCTGCGTCCTGAGCACAGAAAGCTCGGAGCCTTGGTATTATGGCAGACAGGTGGGCTTGGTTGCCTGTCTAACTTGCTGACTCTCTGACTGTCTACCTGGCTAGCTGGTTACCTTGCTGGCAACATTATAAAGGCAATAAGATTTTCAAAATACGACAATTTATGCAATAAACTTGAAATTTATGCTATTCTGGAAGCAGTCGAAGGGCGAAGGTAGCAGTCACATCCAGTCATACAGTCATAGAGTCATCCAGTTATCCAGTCGTCTAGTCACCCAGTTGCCACTCTTATTCCTATCGGAATTTTTTCATTTTTTATTGTTGGACACTGCACATGTGTGTGTGTGTGTGGATGTATGTGTGTCTGCCACGTGGCTGACATTTCAAAGTCAATCCATGCGCTAATCCTTACAATGTATGTTGTTGACTTTTGGTCAAAGGTTTACCATTTGTCGGTGAGTTTATAAAGAAGTCACATGCCACTTTGTGGTTGCATTGATTTCATTTCGCCATCGCATTTTATATACTCATATATAAATATCGGTTTATACTGCTGGAGATTGTTAAAATTTGTTTGCTATTCAGTTGATTGACTTGTACTCTGTTTGACAAGAGTCTTATTGATTTCGATACATTCAACCCGAAAATCTAAAAAATTTAGGGAAAATTGTGACCTTAAAATAATTATTAAATCTCAACATAGCAAATATTTAAATACAAGGGTCAAAGCGAGCTTAAACTCATTTTTACAGTGTTGTAAACGAAACAAACAATGACGCTGCATTCAAAAGTATTCGAGTAGCAGATACCCAGTAGATAGATCTGTATAAAATTATTCTCAGTATGCAATCTAAAATATATGTATTATTAAAGTGGAAGTTTCTACCTTTTCTACATTTTTTAAAATTGGTAAATAAACTCGCAAGATTTGATATAAATTTGCAATTCGAAAATATTTGAATACACTCTTTGGAAATGAGTACAGGGTATACAAATTAATTGCTGCGGCAATCGTCGGGTAGAACCGACGGGCTAATCTTTAATAAGTTTTGTGTGTGGACAGCATTTCAATTGGCAGAGCAATATCTGTTCCAGCTAGACCAGGATGCCCCAAGGATAACTTAACTTAATTTAGGTGTAAAACAGCGACAAGCCTTGTCCTCCAGGTGAAAATAAAGAAAACAAAAAACATAGACTGAGACATAAAGGTAAAAAGAGAGAGCGAGAAAGAGAGTGGGAGAGACAGAGACACATCATTAGCAAGGCAAGCATAAAAATGCTGATTAACGAGTCCCTCGAGGCCCAAAAGGACGTCAGTGCTTTGGTTTCCGTGCGGCTGCAGTCTTGTGTTTTTTTTCCAGTTTTTTCTCTGTATTTTGTTTTTGGCTTAAATTACAAACATAAATTTAAATTATATTAAATAATCTGAGCGCGACAAATGCTCAAGGATGCTGGCAATAACATTTATTATATAATTTATTGCCTATATATTGGCAATGTAATAATATTGATTGCCAAATAATTGAGGTGGGTTCTTTTGGTTCCATTCTGGCAAATGAAATTTCCTTGCCATAAAATATGGCTGCGCATATGATAGACTACACTATACTACATGGAATGGGCGTGGCAGTCGACTTATATAATACTTTTATAACTGCGTTTTACTGCGCTCAAAAGCTCATTTGAGGCGTTTATGAGCTGTGTGCGTCCGGGTCGCGTCAAAGTCATAGTAATAATCTGAAGAAAAGGTTGCCCAATAGCCGCCCATTCGTAGGCGTGGTCACTCAATAAAATGCCAATGGAAATGGAAATCGAGAACGAAAACGAAATAAAAATCAGTAAAAGGTACGACTATATTGTCAACGACATCGTTACGCCACGAAGGCAACAACAAAAGTACTAAAATAGCCATTCAAATGGGCCTCAGCCAAAAGGTGTATATGTGTGGGTGTCTCTGTATTGGTGTGTGCTTCTGTGTGTATGTGTGTGTGTGTTTGTGCGTGTGCGTGTGAATGCTGAAAGGCAAAAGGATTTGCTATTAAATGTTTAGCGAGGTGCTGATTTGAAGTGTCTTGGCCGAGGCCCAAACCAAACGAGTCTTTAAAAAACGTAAACAGAAGTTGGCCCAAAAGACGGTTGAAATTGGCTTATATAACAGCTTAACTGTTACAATGTTTATTAGTATATAAACACCTACAGCTCGGTCATATTAATTCTGACTTTGTGAGCCTAACAAAGTTTTAATTTGCTCGAATATGGCCAAGTTAAGGAATTGTGAGATGAATGAAATATCGATTGCAAATATTCATAGAAGTCGACATATGTGTGTGTGAAGTTGAGAACAACAACAACAACTACAAGTGAAGCTTGTCTGGTATTTTGACACAGTTCTACAGGATTTACAACAATGTTTGTTTTCACCCAGTTCTACTAGCTGTGACTCTCCGGTGCCAGTTCCTATTAGTTTTGTTACGATCCTTTGACTGTGACATGACACAAACACGCACATAAACACACACACACACACAAATGCATGTAGATATTTAAATGGTAAAGGGACGGAGGAAGGGTTGGGGTAGAGGCCGAGGCAGGGGAAGGTTCAGGGGAAGGGACATTTATAGTAGTTTCAGTGAGCTCGTTGTGCAACTCGATTGCTGTTGCATGTTTGATTTCAATTGAATTGCTGTTGAGTGCAACACTCACACACACACACACGCACACACACACAGAGATTCACGCATGTGCAACGCTTATTTGACAGTTGATTTGACTACATACCCAAAGTGATTGACATTTGGCACATTCTACTCGTTCAGACCAGCTCAGTTGCCAGTTGCCAGTTTCCAGTTACCAGTCTCTGGTTACTTGACCAGCTTTGCAGTTAATGGCAAATCTCTGGCCATCTGAATGAAGGGAACTTTCGGTCAATTGCGTGATGTTGCATAGTTTGCACTGCATTATCTGAAAAGCTGCGGTTCATGCAGTACACACACACTCTCATAGATACATTCATATTCATTGTAAGTAATGCGATATAAGCTTTTGTGTTCCACAAATTAGTTACATGTACACTGTTACACACTCGTGTGTCTGTGTGTGTGTGTGTGTGTCTTAACTGAAACTGTGCCAATGCAAAAGAGGCAAAGTTGAGCATTAAGGTTACTCACACAGCGCACTTAAAACGGAACCCAGAACTCAACCATGACCATGACCAGATCCATTAACCCATTTTGTTTATCGGCACAACGAGGGAACGAGGTGGGAAGGAAGCGACTAAAACAGAAGAGGATGAGCGACTTCTAAGCAAAAACCCAATTATTTTAATAGGCAAACTTTATTTTGAAATACTTTGGCGCGCATTTTGTCGAAAGCCGAAAAATGATAGAAGACACAACCCAAGGACTATCAAGGATCTGTGGCCTTCTAACCTGCCTTTGCCAGTTACCAGAAACAAATGATGCAATAGAATTTTATGAGCCACACTAAATGTGGCTAATAGATTTTAACAACGTGGCAATAGAAAAGATACAGCCAGACACTAAGCCAACCAGCTGTGCGTACACACACACACGCACACGCACACATATGCATCATCTATGTGTGTGCGGGTCCTTACAACAATTTATTTTTATATTTGTTTGGCAAGTTGCGTAGAAATGGGCCAAAAGACGAGCATATTGCGCCTTGGGTAACCACCGAATTCTGCGAAAAGGACCAGCACTAATACACTCACACCCACATATACCCATAAGCGCACAACAAATTTACACACATGCATACTTTGATGTTTATACTTTCGACTAGTTCGTTCCCTTAACAAATTAGCTGTTATTATATTGATAAAAAGTTACTAAATTAATACAGTAATAACTCTACACACATATGCTTTCTACATAATGTTTGCCCTCAAATTAAAACACACACACACCAACTTCCAGTATGTCGGATTCATTTCGGGCGATGCCGCTTTTGGGTGTGATTATGCATATAGAACTGAGATTTGATACTTTGTCTATATCAGAATGCAAATTGTCTGCTATAAACACACAAAATGAAAGACGATACAAATTTTAAGCAGTAAAGAGCGTCAGTCGAGAGTGATGGGCTAGAGGATACCCTAAACACATCTTACAAAATGAGATAAAATCATTTAAGATGAAAAAGAATAAGTGATATGCAGACAAACAGTAAAAAAATAAATACTCTCCAATTCTGATTTTTAATAAACATTTCTACATTCCAAATACCCATTTCATCCATTTTTATAAAGCATAAATTATACGAACGTCTAAAATGAAGCCATCAAAAAGTTTATCTAGAAAGCAGAAATTTATTAACCAGCCTAACCTGCCAATAAAATGGCAGCTGTCCAAACATAAACCGATACCAACCGCTGAGTAGTTGGCTTAACCTTTTTCCCGAAATATCCGATTTTTCCGTTGCCTGCCAAGAAAATAACCTGAGCGTGGCCAATTTGTTAAAAAATTTGCTCGCTTCAATATATAAAATAAAAATGAAGCGCAAAAGGGAGATGTTTCGTATAAAGGAAGGAAAACATAAAAAAATCGACGCCTGCTGCCCGAATAAACGACCCATGTCAATTATGCGCTGAAAGCAAATATATTACAATATCAAAATGAAAATGAAAATGAAAATGTAAACGCAAACAGCCAAAAAGTCGACGGAACGCACAAAGAGTTCCTGTTCCATCTACAGTTTTTTTCATCGTCATTACAAAGTCCGAGAACAAAAAGAGCAATACCAACACTTTGTAGGAGAAAGTCTAAAGCTAACAATAGTCCTTACCCCATGCCATGAGCAAAATTACTTGAATATTTGTTGTACTCCCAAATTTTATTATGCTCCTTCGACTTGAATGCAAAAATAATAACAGGTTTCTTAGGAAACATTTACCCCTCGCTTTTGAAAACATTCGTCCATTGAAAGTTTTTAAGAAATATTTTATGAGTTTTTGAAATCAATAGATATATTTTTGCTCCTTCGGGTCTTGATAAGGAAGCTTGGTAAGGGTTATTTGTTTAGTTCTTACGAAAATCTTAAATTTAAATTAAATATTATATTTTTATTCCTTGATTTCAATGACTCATAGATGCATCAAATACTGCCTTACTTTAAAAGTGACCAGTTCATAATCAGAAATAGTTAAAGGTAACAGCAACTGCATTGATTTTTCAGTGAAAGCTTTAAATTGCCTCATTTTAAGGCCATTTGACGCTATGGCTAAAGCTGCCATTATCACACCCATACACACGCCATACACAATGTTGCATACGCACACATATGCAAATTGTTTGCAGATATGTATGTGTATACACAGTTGGGCACACACAAGAGCCAAGAGCGTGGCCAACTGGCGCTTGGTCATATTGAGTATAAACCAGGCCGATAGCCAGATAGTTAGCAAAACAAGGCGCCTACTTCCGTTGCCTGGCAAAAACGCATTTCCACAGACGAGGTCTCGGCCAGGCCATGGAACTGAGCCTGGTTGATTGCACTGGGTGCTGTGTCCATTGGGACTGAAGCTAGCAGGACTTGGGCAATAATTGAAATTATCATTAAGCCAAAACGAGTCTCATGCCAAAAATGAAAAAAAGGAGAAAACTTTTCTGTTGATACTTTTACGGCAACAGTGAAGTATCTGACCCATTAAATAGGTGACTAAAGGGTAGAATAAAGGGTATAATAAAGTTCGTTAGACTGGCTGTTATAGACAAAAAACGACCCTATAAATCATGTATTGAATCGAATAATCAAAGATATTTATGCATCGTCTTGAAAGGTAAAGAAAACCAGAATTTTGAATGGTTGAAATAATTTAAAAAAATTAAATATTGTCTTCCTTGTCATAATATGTATTTATTATAGTACCTTTATTAATATTTGCATATATATACAAATATTAAATGGGAATCATCCAAATTGATCTTGTGTTTCGCTTGATGGTATTTGTTATCGATTTGATACTTTGGTCATATTTATTTTTTTTCTCGTCCCTTATCGAGTCAGCTCTTAATGTTCTGTCAAATCTCATACACTCACACATACATACATAGATCAAAGGAAGTGCCTTGCATAAAATGAACTCTCGAGTTGAAATCTTTAAGCCACATTGCAATTGTTGCTGTTAGTAGTCTTGTCCTCCTTGGCTCGTCCTGAATGCATATCCTAAGTGGACCTTAAAAAAAACATTGCCTGTTTGCTTTTAAAATATGCAACAACAACAACACTCATTGGCAGCATATTTATGCGATTAGATGCAACCAGAAGCGGTTAACTGACAGCTGGAAGCTGCCTCAGACAGGACACGCACGGAATCAAGAGGCAGACTCAAAAGAAAGGGAAACTGCTACGTTGGCAGTTGGTTTTTGGCTTTGTAAAATATGCTTGTCTCCCGTTCCACCACACACACACACACACACATCCGACTTTCGAGAATCACAAAAAATGTACAGTAAAAGGACAACATGCCACCGACAGTTGCTTTTACCGTTTTGCTTCATTCTTCTTATGTAGGCTCAAAAAAAGGTGACAATGGCTCTGACAAACGAACTAAATGGATAAAATGGACGGCAAATGTGCACCGGACAATGAACATGGGAACGATGATGGGTTGGACCCAAAATGACAACTCACATATGTGTAACATATGTGATTCTGGGGCGGATCGACTTACTATTGTGAGACTTAGGCTTAAGCAGGAAAGGCGAAATGACTAGGGAATGCCCTTTGGACAGATTCGAAGCAACTCTGCGAGTATTTACCAACACTGATTTGCGCCTTACCACAAATAACTCTGGTGAGAAATTAATAAAGCTAAGGTCATGATAATATAGGTTCTATTTTGAGAACATATAGTAGACAAATTATTACTATGAATATTTATTGATTACAAATATTTAATTTAAAAAAGTAAAATTTAAAAATATTCCTAAGTTACGTTTCATATTTATAAAGATCTGAAATATCCCTTGTGTACACACAGACATGGGATTGTATACATACATATGTATTAGCACAGAGTCTTGTCAGAATATTTAATATAAGCGTTTTTTTGTTTGTTCTGACCATGTTATTGTGGAAAAAGCCATAACGAAAGGGTCAAAATCAAACAAATTAGAATTTTTTATCATTTGCAATAAAGGCTGTTACATTTCTTCAGATCTATTGAATGCTCGACTGAAGGATATGCTGTAGTATACTCTATTTTCTATTTCCTCTTCTCTCCTCAATATGCTTCCCACAGCTGACAATGGACTTTTAAATAACTCTGTGTCTTTATTATACGATCGGTAAATAGAAATGCGCATATTCAAAAGCCATAAGCACCAAAGTCATAACTTGTTCAAATGCTATTTAGCCACAATTCCCGTTCAATCAATAACGGGTGAAAATTTCATACGCTACATTGGATGTTGAATGCCACATGCATTGAGTATAGCAAATAATTAGCTATTGTATTATGTGTGCACGTAATTATAAAGTTGTTTATGTGTGAGTGTATTAATGGAATTCTGTGTGTGTGTGTATGTGTGTGTGATTTTAGCTCATATCTTATTTGATAATCAAACTACTGCAGCGGATTATAAAGCACATTTCAAAGATGATGGAGCCATTATACGAGTATTGGTGTAAATGTGTGTAGATGTAAGTGTATATGTGTTGCAGATAATGCACTCCTTCACATTGCTGCCAATTGCATCTTATTGGTTGCTGTTGCTGTTGCTGCTGTTGCTGCTGTTGCTACAGCAACCACATTAACAGCAACAGTTGCTGCAGTGTCTTGTTTGCAAATGAGCAGCCATAATTTTTTCTGGTCAACTGACTTTCTCCGTCTGCATCGATTACCTTCATGTCCATCTGCATCTGCATCTTCATCTCCATCTTTGTCTCGGTTCTCCAAGCGAATTTGATGAAGCAGCCATTGGGGAAGAAGACAAGCGCAGACACGTTGACATGCCGCTTACTGTTGGTCATCCCCCCTCCCTTGCCCAGCCTATCGCAGTGACACCAACAATGTAAAAGTTGCAACAATTTCGTTGCCAAATGAAAAGGGGGCACTCGGAACGAATTGCGAATCATTCGATCAACGTTGTCGCGACTTACAGCAAGTTCTACAGATATTGACATATTCTCCTCTTGCTGTCCTTGTTGCAATTGCGATTCGAGTGCTCTTTAAACAGCAAGAAAAAAGCGTGAAAAAAAGAACTTAACTTACGAGTACATTTTCCATAAATTGCGCTTTTTCGCCATTTCTTTTTACATACATTTTTATCTGGATTTTGCTTTTCCTTAAGTGTCTTCATCATACAAAAAAATAAAATCAGATTGAAAATTCAATTGGATATGATTATGGTAAAGTTACAACACATACAGAAAAGTTGTTTAATATTGCAAAGATTGTTGATTTAACAAAGAATTTAAAGGTTTGTTTCAGTATACTATAAACATTAGATTGTGGTACGGTTCAGGGCGATTTAAATTTGTCAAAGGTTGTGTACAAATATAATATTCTAGCTTATGTCCCAGATTTATCAATATTTTTTAATTTTTACTTTTTCAAGCGTTATCAATTTTTATATTATTTTTTCAGTTTCAAGCAGCTTAACAGCGTCCTCTGATCTGTATTTTCGAATGTTATCATTTTGCGGCTGCCATTTGCTATGATAGTTAAAGAACTACTGCTCTTTTTATAGCTGACTGTTAACATTGCGATTGTAATGATTTTATTTATAAAATAAAATGAAAGCACATTGATTATGGTTGAACTTTATGATCAAAATCTCGTACAGTTTTCAACGCGAATGCCAGTTTGCTTTATCCACAGCGAAATGTTCTTATTGGAGAACTGCAGCTGCGGTGCTAAAGGGTGAAGGGTAAAAGAAAAATGGTAAGGGTTTGCTTCAGTTACAGTTGTTGCTTCTGTAGGGTTTACTTTGTGGTTGGGTTGCCTTAGCTTTTTGTTCAAATTTCTCAAAATGACAAAACTTTGCACCCGCCAAACCGTTGCCCGTATTTGTTTGAATCTTTGCACTTTTGGCACTGGACAAAGTTTTTAATTAGTCTTTGATAGGAAACCGAAACTGAGTTGCTAACTTTAAACGTTTGGTAATGTCGATCCAGATGGCTTGTTCTCAATTGCTCCCAGTATTTCTACTACAACCAGTGCTTTTGTCTGTTGACTTAAGTTTTTGGGTCGTGTATGCCCTGCAAGGGGTTAATCAAAGTTCGGTTTACCTGGGGCTGCTTAGTGTGCGATATGGCTTTGGCTTTGGCTTCAGCTTTGACAACAGATTCAACTAAACACCCTCACTCACACACACACACACACACACACACACAGACAGAGAATTTGCTGCATTTGATTGCACACGCCGCAAGTTATGTGCCAATGCCGAAATTACGCATACGTCATGTGGCAGTGACAAGTAGCGCATACACATGTTGTGCCAATTAGGTGTGTACTACACTGCGTATACATATCAAACTACTAGTTATACACAGATATACTCGTGTATCCATATATATATCTGTATGTATCGTGTATATCTTATCTCTGTAGCAATGCACAATCATGTGTCGCCTGTCAGGCAACTATGGCGTCTGCTTCTGCTTCAGCTACTGCCACTGCTACTGCGTGTGGCATTTGTCAACTGATTTTCTGTTGCACTTTGCTTGAAATACATATGCATGCCACTTTTATTGCCACATGGCTTCGCTCTCATCTCTGTGATCCGCCATTCGCAGTGTTTTTTGTGCTTGCCTGCATTCTACATATAGCTGAGCGTAATTTTAATTTACAGTGACAGCCACGAGCCACGCCCTTCCATTCCCCGACAGCCCACCAACCCACCAACCAACCAACCATCTAGTCAACTAACCAACCAACCAACCCACCGACAATCCCACCCATCTCCCATCAGCCATCGGGCAATGTTTAGCTTAAATTGCTTTTTCGCTTAGTTTTAGTCGCTTAGTCGCGTCTCTGTTTCTGTTTCTCTCTCTCTCTCCCTGATTCTCTTTCTTTCTCTCTATTTTGTTACTTGGTTTCACAGCTGCATATCTCGCATTTCCCTCCACTCGTATCCAACGGAAAGTAAATACTTAATTATACCAAAGAGTGTGGCACACATCTCTTCTTGCTACTGGCTTACAAGCCAGCTTACATTATGCGCATCCTATTGAGGGAGCAGTAAGAGTGTCATCTTTCCCCATGCAACCATTAAAATTATAACACCGAAACGGAGACACATTTTGATTTCAATATACTACATACATTTAAGAGCCGCAGCAATAGTCAGGTTGATTATTGTCCAAATATTCTAGTTCTAATTGTATTTAAAAGGCTTATCTTATATTTAATTTTCATTTTACTCCGATCTTACTCATTTTTTTTTATTAAAGATCAGTTGATAAGTTGCAGAAAAAACAAAAACATTCCGTATATAAATTATTCATACCTGTTCAAGTCTTGTTAGTTATTAAGTTATTAATTCAGACTTCTGGATTTTGGGAGAACTTTGATTATAGGCAGAAGAAAGAATTAGTTTTATACAGTTAAATAAAAATATATATATAAAGAAACTTACTTATGTGTATCTATCAGCATAATAATATAATAAAATCTTTTTTCACCCGTAGCTATTATTTAATTCAGTATTCCTCTTTTTATACAAATTCTTTTTCTACATTTTAAAGCTTCTCCTTATCAATTTATTTTAATGCTGCAATCTGTGATGCGTTCTGCTTCTGCTTTTGCTTCTGGTTTTGATTCTACTTCTGTTTCCAATTCAACTTGCCTTTCTGCTTCTGGTCCTGTCGCACAGTGCTCGATGCCGTGAGGATTTGCTGTCATTTGCGTTCTGGCTTTGCAACTCCTTATCATCCCCTATCCCCTTATCTCCAATCACTTTCGAATCCCTGTCAAACGCTAAAGTTTGCGCGTGCTGGCAGCAGTAAAAGTTTCTAATATTTTCAACACCTCAACATGGGAGATAAGATCTCTTGCACGTTGTCGTGCTGGTCTCACAACCTTTTAATTAGTTGAATTCTATGCATTTTCCGAACTGAAAAAAATAGAAGAAAATGTCGAATAGAAATTGTGGCTGGCAAAACGTAAGAAAATGGGAAAAGAAAGAAGAAACTTTGCACTTTTAGCATAACTTTTCTAATATTTTGTTATAATAAAGTTTCGATGTTTGATAAAATGTGGCAAATACAAATTGTTGAGCCGTGTAACACGGTTCTTCGGGCCAAGCGGAAGTAATGGTTTGTTGAGTTAAGAAATGACTGTAATTTTACTCGTAATTAAATTTAAGTAACTTTCATAACTCTCGAAATTAAAATCTACTTCATTTGTCGATTAACTGCATCAAAATAAATTGCAGACATATGTTGTTCATTGGCAACTTCATATCAACGCATCATTTATGCACATTTTCCACACTTCTCTCGAAAGCATTTCTCTTACTTTTTATTATTTGGTGGACTTACGTCAATGCAACTGACAATTTTTCAATCTCAGCCCGAAGCCGGCGTCAGAAATAATTGCAAAATGCATCAATCAGCTGTCAGAGCTGATACTTGACTATCGTTCAGCATGAGCTAAGCGATGAGTAAAACCAGAAAACCAGTAGAAATGCTGCACGACTAGCAGATGCCCTGTAAACAGAGATCTTATCGGTTGGATATTATTATATATTTATCACACACAGCTGACAATTCGATTGGTTAGGCGAGAAACACTCTCTCATTGATTTTACTTGTATAGGGTATCCCAAATTGAGTAGACGTTACTTGTGTCGTTTGTCAGCTGCAGCTTCCATGCCGTGTTCATATTTTGACAGGCGACGAGACGAGACGAGTCGAGTTGTGTTGAGTCGGGTCGTTCGCTAGGGGATGATGGGTCACTTTTCAATTTTTTCCGGGGATGGGCACTTGAGCCTGTCGAAGCAGCTGCTCATTAGCTGAGATTACGTTGTTCTGAATGCCCGGTCTAGACCGCATTTCCGATAATTGTTCCTGTATTGGCAGACGTCAAAAGTTTCGGTCGGCCCCAAAAACTAATTCGAGCACAAAAGTAAAGAAACTTGCTGCGTGATGCCGCAATGCCGCAGTGGCCACAGAAGAAGACTTCGAGAAGGACGACAACAAGCCCGGAGGATTATAGGCGTATGGCAAAGCGCAACCGGCCAGTTGCCTGTGGTTTCTCTCTTCTCTGCTCTCTCTCTCTCTCTCTTTTCTGGCTAGTTGGCCAGCTAATGCGGTCGAGATGTCGTCGTCCGGTTCTGATTGATTTTACATGCCGCATTGTTGTCTCCCTGTCCTTGTCCTTGTCCCCGCTCGGCCAATACTTTTAATTGATAATTGCGGAAATGCATGGAACCAACAGACCGCAGAAAAGTTTCCAATATATCAGCTACAGGCAACAGAGCCACTTCCAATGACGATGGCTACAGTTCAATGTTCAAATTGGCGGCCAATGCCATTTTATTATATCGTATATATAGTGAAGTGGTAGCTTGTAAATGGAAATCAAGCAAATTGGTTAACAGCCAGACCGCAAAACCTTTTAATAATGGCCAAATGGAAGACAAAGCAAAAGGATAACGACAAACAATTGAAATAGTTGGCCTTGTTAAAGGACAGAAACACCAGAGTGTATTCCAACAGGTAAGAGATCCTACCCAAAGGACTCGTTGAAGAAATCGTCCCACAAGTAACTACTGAAGTTACTTAACTTATGTAACTTACCCTTTCAAATTCGACCCTCTGTGCACATTTAATATTCATGCTGCGTTTGGGTTTTCGCAACATACACAAAGCAAGGACGCTCAGAACTTTAGCCAAAAATCAATTATACACCATGAAAATATGATACGAGTGTGCTGCTAGTGTGTATATGTGTATGAGTGTGTGTGTGTGTGTGTGGGTATTCTGAAGGAGGCATAGCTAATATAACGTGTAATTAAGCCGCGTTTCGTCGACCGAATCCAGTGGGAAATGCTCAGGTCCTCTAAGGACACTGGACGCGAATGAATTTGAAATGCTGGCAACGTAATTGCCAAATTACTTGGATTTTTGCTAACAGTAACACTAAACGCATCCGCGAGTGTGGAATTTCAATAAAATATGCAAGGTACACCATGCCCACTGTCAGTCAACATTCCTTTATTCGCATTCTCATGCTCATCCTCATCCTCATCCTCATCCGCATCCGCATCCGCATTCTCATCCGCACAAGAGAACAACAGCAGCGTCTGAACAATGGCATCACGCATACGCAGCGTGTGCAATGCGAACCGAATGAAATCTGTCCTACAAATTAAACGACTCTGAAAGCTTAAAGTGTGTATGTATGTATAAGTGTTGGTGTGTGTGTGTGTGTGTATAGTCATTTGCGTAACTTATTCGTTGTTCATGGATTGCTGCTGACCGTGTTGAAGCCACTCCAAATTGATTTGGCCTATGTCCTTGATTGATTCAAGCCATTAATGCAGCCGACTGCCTACACACAGTCTATTTACTTTTCCAAAGAGAAATTGTGTGGCATTTTATCACGTTGCCTGTGATTGGCTCAAATTTGTTTGCCTTCCAAGGCGACTGAAAGAAACTTTTTCAAAAAATCAACTTTAACTAGAGATGAGTGCGTGATCTGATTGATTTGCACACATCGAAAGAAATTTGCAATCGCCATTTGATTTCTTTTATTGATATTGTAAGCACTCCTACAGCTTATTTTAAAATCACTGAAGTTTGTTACGTTAACTATTGATAGTACATATAACTACCAAAACCGTACTGCTATAAACGTTTCGGTTAATATATATATAAAGATTCATCTGATTTAAAGCAATCGTTAAATTTAGTTTATATCATTCTAAATTCTGCATAAAAAAGGAATTGCTTTCATGAACTACGATGTTGATGACTCAGAGGGATACAGAGTTTATGAATGCTGATTAAATTCAACTAGTTTTACTAGAGGGCTTTAGTGTAGATGTCTCCTAAATTGTAAAGATCATTTTTATTCTTAACTTAATGCTTTAAAGTGCTTCGTAATAGAAAGATTGTCTTCATAGCATGCATTTAAGTCAAGTCGATAAAGTGTGAGTTCCATTCGGTATTTTTACCATTTCCGCTTTGGGTTTACTGTTTACGAACCTTCTTTTTGTTACCTTTTTCCTCGTTCCCTGCACTGTTATTGTGTGGGTGTGTCCCTTTTTTTTCGCTGAGTAAAGTTTAAAAGGGAGCTAATTTTCTTATGTCTCAAATTTGGCAGATGAGAGAAAAAAGGGTTGCATAACTGTGGCTTGGGTTTCCCAGAGTTTCCAGTTGTAGTAGCTTTTATGCTAATGTGAAGAGGCAGCGCACCTTGGAAACTTGCAGTGGCCTTTAAGAGTAAACAGAGGTATCCTTAAGCTTCCTGACAGGACAGCCCTTCGGTCGCAGTTGCCACTGGCTGTGTTAATTACTGCGGCGAGCCGAGCACTCATGAGTCATGAATCATGACTTCCGTCTTGCCACGCAAATGCCACCACTGCCGCCTTCTAATTATGTCAACAAAAAGCGAGTAAGACGGCACTAATTGAGTGTGGTCGACTAGCAGATGCTCTTCATTTACTCACATACTTTCAAGCAGAGTAGAATTGATTATTTGGTGGTACACAGGGTATGCAAATAGCTTGGCAACAATTAAACCGCAAACGTATTTAGTTCATGTTGAAAGTCCTTTCGAGTTTACTGTAAATAGTTTAACCAATCTAACAAGAAACGTTCTGGGGGAAAAGCGGTTAGAGGAGGGGAAGCCAGCTGATGTAACGGAACTAAACACGACAGTACCATAATGAAGCCGTCTTTCTCCAACAATTTCTCCTCCTTTGTGTTGTGTGTGTGTGTGTGTGTGTGCGTTGGCATTTTGGAGTTTCCGCATGTGGCAACTGCGGTAAGCCGACAATTTGTGCAAATGCTTTCAGATAGCTGAGTTTTCGAATTGCCTCTGCAACTCAGAGTAGTTGTTATTTGCTTAGCCAAATTAGTCTTAACTCATTTGGATTAATCGCATAGTCGAAAGCCCAAATAAGTCAAGCAGTGTCGGACGAACCTTTTTGATTGTAAAATCACACGACAGTAAATAGAAAGAAAGAGAAGGAAGAGAAATAAATCAACAACCAGTTGACAAAAGCAAACACAACCGCATTTAAAATGTTTATTATTTATAATAGTTTTATTCACCTTTTTGCTTTTACTTGTTTCTCTATATTTAAACTTTGGTTTTTGTATATTTATTGGTATTTAAATGCAGTATGTAACAATATGTTGGCTTAATATTAATAAATATATCAAATATTCTGTTTTCACTATTTACCGTGACAAAAGTTTTACATACCAATAAAAAAAAAACATACAAATTGCATACGTGTGTAAAAATGTACAGCATATACATATAAAGATTTTTTGGCAACTGACCGTGAACTAAAAATATAAATATAAAATATGTAAACATGTTGTGTAAACTTGAAATCAAAATGAATATTTTTGATTTGTTTACTTTTTTTAATATTTTTTTACTAGATCTCTAGATATACACTAATGCTCGCTCGTATATTGTATTTTTTTGATTTCTTAAATGTTTTATTAGAGCTGGTGTGTTAATCCTTTGAATTTCCTTTTTTATTTCGGATTTTTAATTGCAACAACACACGCATCGCTTTGCATCGAGTTGAACGTATTTCTTTGGCATTTCCCTATATATAGTATATATAGTTGTATTCATAATTTTACCTTTATTTTCACATATTTAAACGAGTATGTACGTGTAGCTCGGTAGTACTATATCATTATGTTATTTATTAATGGTTTTTATAAGATTTGCTTATTTATTTGATTTTAGTTTTGATTTTTGAATATTTGATGTCGCAGATGAGTTTAACTGTAGCAGAAACTGAACTTTTAAATGCATTTTTCCTGCAACTGTTTTGCTTGAGTAGTTTCTAATAAAAGTTTATAAAAAGAAACTAAATAAATTTATATTTATATTATTTTCTAATATATTTGAGTTAGCAACAGTGAATACGTAAATAGTTTACAATAGTAATAAGTACAATCATTTTATATTTCATAAAGGTTATCTCAGTACCATTAAAATCTCTTGTTTGATATGACTTAAATAAGTTAATGGTATATTTGCAACTATATATATTAAGATTATAATGAATCTATGTACACTAATGACCGCGACACACACATATGAATGCAAAGGATACTAACACTATTATGTATGCCATGGACTTTTTATTATACTCATTATTAATTTATTTATACAGGTTTCACTTCCATTTAATTATAGCTAGTATTTTCTGTTTTGAACATTTCTACGCTAAGCTTTTGAATTTGTGCAGATCAGTTTCATTTATATTTGATAAATAATTCAATTAGTTGTTAATACAAAGAAAAAATAGTTTTATTTGAAATTGAGTTGAATATTAAATTAACATATAGTTGAGCTCGCCACACAATAGATTGTCAATTTATTGTTTGTTAAACAATTTGATCTTTTTATTATATACTCGCGCTATTGCCATACTTTATACATATATGGAAAATCAAATCAAAACGATTTCAATTAAAATGAATTTAATTAAATTTTGCTGACCTGTCACAATTTTTTTCTCTGTGTTTTCCTTTTTTTTTTTTTCTCGAATTTTGATAACAATTTAAATTGTTTTCTTTGCGCCAATTAATTTATTACAATATTTTTTTATTAAGCCCCATACTTATGCTGCCTTCGGTATTCATTAGTTTTCGCTATGTATTATCTGTAATTTAATTATAAACAAATATGTAACAACAAATGCACATAAAAAATTTCATTATGAGACTTATGAACACTTTCAGCTATGTTTCTCTTAATGCCTCGTTTTTTCCCACATTGAATTTACGCAATTTTTATACTTTTGTTTGTTTATTAAAAATATTAATCAGTCATTTGAATGCAATGAATTGCAGTGAGCACACACAGTCATCTGTTAATGTGTATGTGTGTGTGTGTGTGTGTGTGTGTGTGTTTACACACTATAAATAGTATTTAAGACTCTCGTTCTCATGCCACCGCCCATAGTTGACTGTTAACAATATTGCAATAATTTATGCCATTCATTTGCATCGCATTGCTGACAGGACTAAAACTCAGCCAACTGATTGCCAAGTGCAATTATTTGAATGTGGCCACATAAATAACATTGCATACTTTTGTGCGCTTGTCATTTGCCAATGTCGATGCCGATGCCTGCGAGCTTTTTGTGTTAAAATTTATTAAAAAATGCTTTTTGCACTTATTAAAAAATAATATAATTGCATATAGTATTCAATTACATGCTCACATCAGTAGACATTTAATTCAATATAATTCTCTTCGAATGAAATTCAATTTTAATTCTTTAATTGCATTTCTTGATTGATTTAAAAGTTTGCTGCTTTCTGCATAACTCAGGACATTATATCAATTTGTGTTTTTTAGACTCAAAGTTTCGACATTTTATTGGCACTTATTATCTAGAATTCTTATCTTAATGTGTGCCTACTTCACTTACTTGTCGTAGGGATGTGAATGCGTATGGGGATGCTTTTTAATATCTGGAGAATGGCGCATTAGCGTCGCGTTCTGACCATTGGCGGGGGAAAGCGTTAGACTGCCCTCGTGGTTGCCATTGATGATGCTACCGCCGGCCATCATCTTCTCCGTCTCCTGGCGGCTGTTGGCCATTATTCTACGGATGGTTGGCGCGCAGGGTGTGCGTCAAAGACGCGACTCCTGCACGTGCTCGTGTCAAACCTGACCATGGGCGTTCATGTGCAGAGCCTCGCCGGCATCGGAGGGAGCAGGTGGATAATACTGTAGAGATGTGCAATTGAGATACTGTGCGTTGGTTAGCATCTCTGCTCATATAATTAACATAAAATGTGCGCTTAAAATAACAAGCAATTTGAAACTCTCAAACACCCCCCAAACATCCCCCAGCTAAATACGTGTACTCACCCCCACACGACCGTTGTCGTAATCGCGACTCGCTTGAATGGTCAATTTGGCCTTGGCATGCATGCTGTCCGTCATCGCGTTCCTTTGATGTGTCGACGCCACAACGCCAGGACCAATGTTCGCCGGTCCGAGCATCATGGAACCGTTGCTTTTACTCGCCCCGAGCGTCGACCCGGAACTGTTTGTCTTGCTGCGGAAGCAAAACTCAATAATTGCCACGAATACAGAGACCATGAGACCACCGATCAGTATATAGAATATGCCAGCCACATTACTCAGCGTCAGTTCATTGTGCGAAGCCTCCTGATTGTCCTTATTAAAACTACACTCGGCCTTGTCGTACCACCATTTGTTGCGCAACTTGATCAACTCGCCGTTCTCCTTCAGCGACAGCACAGCCAAATTAATGGGATCTCTGCCAAAGAGGAAAAGAAAAACATACAATAAAGATGTGCCAGCTACTTAGCAGTGACTTGGACTTTTTAATAAAGCCAAAGAAATTGATGGCTTTCCCTTATTCATTATACACAGTCCTATTCACTTGTCCGGCTACTCGGTCTACTCACTTGAGTGCTGAGCCGAGGGGCGTGGCAATGCCAAATCCTTTTGTATCCAAGTTGGGTCCCACTTTCATTGTGTCGCACGGCTTTCTGGCATTCACGTATTCATTTTTCGGCGACTCCACCAACAGCGCATATTTCCCCTTGGATGTCCGCACCCGCCGGATGCCCTCATCGTAGGTATTTACAAAGACGTGCTTGTGTGAGTTCATATACTCCCACATTTTGTTGTGCAGTCCAATTGGGGAACGCTGTGGGTTAAAGGTCAAAGCACATAATGAGCAGATAATTATAAATACATAAATGGGCGATTGTAATTAAGAAGACAAAAGGGATATATTGAACAAGCAACAGATTCAATAACTTTGCAGGGCCCTGTATTTTATTTCCGACTCAAACAGGACAAGTACCTTAAGGCCAAGTATAATAATATTCTTTCTTTAAAAGATAAAGTTATCAAGTGATTAGAATAGCACTTACCCTGAAGAAATCCCAGGTGGAACCGTGCAACAAGGTGCCATATTGTACCTCCGTTTGCATAGCCAAATCCTCGGCTGAATTGATTGGGGTCACCATGCGCTCGACGGTAAGGAATGCAGCCAAGTTGGCCGTATAGGAGGAGATGAGGATGAGTGTAAAGAAGAACCACGAGGCAGCTGCAATGCGACCCGAAATAGATCGAGGCGATAGATCGCAACCCTGTTGCATGAAGGCCGATAAGGAGAACCAGAATGAGTTCAAGATACTGAATTCATTGACCGCCGCTGAGTTGGCTGTTGCTCCGGATGTCAGGCTGCCTGCTGATAGGGATGCCTGCAGAGCTGCCGCACAGGCAGCCGACTGTGGGCCAGGAGTTGGAGGTCCGGGCGGCGGGGGAACGGTGGCGCCACCAATGATGCCGGGTGGCTGCTGATTGGCAAGTTGTTCGTGATGTGCATGTGGATCTGTAAAGGAAGCACGAACAAATTGGTGTGAGTAGACCACAAAACGTAACCGCAGACAGCAAAAGCAATAGGAGGAGCAAACTACAAGTAAATGCTGGACACTAGTCAGTTGTCCTAGTCAATATATACATGTATGTATACTGCTAGTGCTATTGCTGCTGCTACTGCTGCTCCTCTTGGCTGTTCAACTGTCAATCATTTCGTTTGGCTTGACTTTTTGCGCCTGCTCTAATTGATATGCAATCAAGCGCACAGCAAAAGCTGTAGCCAAAGCCAAAGCCAAAGCCAAACTCATGCCAAAAGCAGCTTCAATTGCAAAATCATCGATTGCCCCGAAGTAGGAGCAGGAGGAGTCCTGCTTCTGTTCATGCTGCCGCTGACATGTTACTGCCACATGCATTCGCATGTCAGATTTTATTCTGCACTCGCTTCTGTGTGCTTGTGGCTTCCCCATTTACTCTTTTTTTTTTGCTGCCACTTTCCAGTGGCTGATAACACGTTGCCTGCATACAAAATGTTGTTTACTTTCCGCTAAAATTACATTAAGGATGTTTTGCAGGATGCCAATAGATTGTTATGAGAGGCAATTGTCTGTCTGCTCTGCTCATATGTGACCTCCGTTTTGGATTTTGATTGCCGCCAACAGTGAATGGCAGACATTTCACACTACACACCGCACACCACTCTCTACACACCCAGCACCTACAAAATTGAATCAGATAATTCAATTACATGCCATCGCATGCAAAACAAGTCCAATGTTTTGCCACAGATGCCACTGTTATATTCGTATTCCCATTCCCACCCAATTTTCCTCAGCATCTGCTGTTTTCCCAGGCAGCTCATAAAATATCAATATCGCGCATAAAAAAGAAACACTCACGTTGTCTGTACATTATTGTCTTGCATTTCGCCAAAAATTTTAGTCTATTACATGAAATGCACATTAAAAAAATGCTTTCTTCCTTTGGAGATAGACACGTGTCTTTACATAAGCTGAAGATAAAGAAAAATTTATGAATGAAATCTGGAAATATGAAATTAAAGTGTGAATAAGTCCAGATTTCTTAAAATTTTCATTTGAAAAGGTTAGATTTAAACTGCAACAATGCATAATTACATTTCTGAAGAAGTCTTTCTTATTCATTTGTTACGCTATCATCTCCATTTCTCCATATTCCTTAGCAAAGCAAATAGCTCAATAGGAAATGGAAATCCAACTGTTTAAAGCTTTTAGCTAATTTCCATTTGGGTTCAACAATATCTCAACTTTCAAAGCACTGTGCATTCGTAAATATACTCCACCTCATCCTGGTTTAGCACAGGTCGGGTGTGGATATTTGTATATGTATGTATGTAGTATAGTATAGTATGTAGGTATGTGCTCTTACCTGGCAGCTGTGATTGTTGTAGCGGCTGTTGAACGAGACGCCATTCATGTGGAGAGAAACGGGATACAAAGAAGAGCACGATGCTGACACCAATGTAGCTGAAGATGACGCTCACCTGTTGGCGGAATGAAAACATGAAAAGCTTGTAAGATACGACATGATAGCTGCCAGGCGGCAACAGCAACGACAGCAGCTGTAAAAGCAAACTCTCTATATTTCTGGCTAAAACATTTTTCATTAAATTTTCTTTACTAATTGAAGCGGAAGCGGCAATGGCTTCCTAGAAATTGCGCAACATTAGCTTAATGGGACGACGACGCCGCCACGCCAGAAACAATGGCAGACACAAGCCAGGAGCAAGGAGCCAACAGCAAACAACCAACAGCCAACAGGCAACATCCAGGACATCGACAGCCTATCTACCTGCCTGCCAGGACTCCTTACTGCCAACTGTTGCCGTTGGTTCCTCTTTGGTGTTGCTGGCGTTATCAATGCTTCAATGGTTGCCACAGGGCGCTCGCATTTTAATTTGTGTATGTGTGTATGTGGCACAGAGAAAAGGTGTCGTCATTCACACACACACACACACACACACACACGCTCAGTAGGGCACTCCGTATGTCTGTGTGTGCGTTGGTTTTTATTGGGCGTTGCTGTCAACGCGTCGACATCGTGTGTGCAGCGAAAATGCTTCATTTAATTTATGATACATTTTTTTGTGAAAGTCTTTTATATTAGCTTGCTAACTTTGGAGGTCCTTTCAGGCACCTTTTGCTCCTTTGGCGCCTCGCACACACTCCATAACTTGACTTAACTAATTTGCATTTGTAATTTTTTTTAGCTCATGTCAAAATAAGCATAAGCTTTCACATCGCTGTTCACTAACTTTGATTAGCATTTAATTTAGCGTTTGTCGCGCTGTCAACACTTTTCATACCCTGCGTAAATTAGTATCAAATTAAAGTGTGTAATGAAACACACAGAAACACACCTTTAAGAAAAGGAGCTAGAGGTAGACAGAAAAAGGTATATCCGGCCATATAAGCTATGTTTTCTAGGGTATATTAGATTTGCTTTGAATACTTCAACTAATTAAAGTATACATGATGTTGCAATAAAACTCACTGTTTATAACAAAGTTAATGAAAGAAAAAGGCATTCCCACTCCTAAGAACTATACAGAGTATATTAGTGACCTTAGAACTGTTAAAACTACGCCTTATTTTATACCCAATATTCATGAATTGAGTAAAAATGATCTCCCAAGAGATAAGAATTTGAAATTAACGATATTTCCCAATTGTGATAAGATTAAAGAGCCACTTGGACTTGGTCAACTGAGCAGGAAGATGATGTTACAACATCAGCGTCAGCAACAGCATCAACATCAACATCATCAGGGCCAATATCAACTAAATGCTCATATAATTTTTATGGCTGGCCATTATTTAAACAAGCGTCAAACGGCCAACTTTGGACTAGAGCCAAATTTAAAACTTGACGGCAACGTAATTTTTGCTTGCAGCGCTTGTCATTGTTGTTGTTGCTTATAATGTAAAAAAAGACAAACAGTAGCAAAAGCAGAGGAAAAAACTTTGTCGTTTACTCTATTAAACTTTGGGAGCTTACGAGGTACCACGTTGATGCCGAAACCAAAAGAAATAAATATACAAAAGTCCAAGTTTGCCGCAAACTTTCGCAGAGAGAGCGAAAAAAAAATGAGCCAACATAAATGAAAATGAAAAAAAGAAGCAGGAAGCACGAGCGTAAAAATTACCAGGCAATGGGCGCCAACAAAAATGAAAAACTTTACTCATTTGTATGCAGCGCAAAATTTTGCATTATTTTGACTCGTTACCAAAGCGAAAATAAACACAAACCCGATTCACGTCTAGACTTGATTCAGTTAAGGCGCAAATAATCTGAAATGGGTTTGTTTTCTATTGGGTTACATATATCGATAATAGATCAAGATAGCTTAACATTATCAAAAAGGAGCATGACCTTAAAAAGTATCGAACAATCCTTTTAAAGACACTTATTTCTCCGCAAATGCTCTTGCTTTCAGTTTGATGATACTGCTCTGACAACCCGTCATGCTGTCCTACATTTGATAACATATAATCCTTGTACACCTTTCTGCCATGTTTGGCATACATATTTATGTATATGCATGTAGTATATAGATGCATGAAGTCAGGCCAAAACATTGCATTTACATGCTGAAGCAGAAGCAGAAGCAGAAGCAAAAGGAGCAGTATTAAAGGAGGGCAAGGACTCCACTCGCTATCTCGAAGGCAATATGACAGCTTACAGCAGGAATGTGGCATCAAGTCAAAGTTGCCTCTTAGCCACTGGCTGGAACGTTGCAAAGTTTCTACTCTTTGTGAAGCTTGAGTGGGCAAAGAGGGGAGAATGCAGGTGCTAGAGAGGGACAGCTACAGTTACACACATACGCACCCAAATTTCCTGTGATAAAGGATTCATGAAGCTGAACACGCCGGGCGTCTGCTTCACTGGTTTCTTAATCATAATGGAAATGCCCAGCGACATGAAGGGCTTGCTAAAGTCGATGACACGTTCGCGTTCAGCGGTAATCGTCATGGGGGCGATGGCAATATCCGCTTCCTGTAGTTCCAAATGAGAACGGGAGAGATACAGAGACAGAGTGAGAGAGAAATAGAGAGAGAATAATTGTAGGTAGTCAGTTATGTGTGAGTGCTCAAGCTCGAATTTCTCACCTTTCGCACCAATTCGCCCACCATGCCATCCCAACCACCTTGCACCGCTGGATTCTCCGATCCATAATTGCCATCCTTTACCAGACGTAGTTCATCTGTGAGAGGGAAAAGTCATGAAAAGGTGATATTAAAAATAGTTATTATAATTATCAAACAAATTAGATTAGATACAAATTTCAAAAATAGCTCTTGCTTACAATCAAGTCCGAGCCTTTTGGACAACAAATCAGCGAGATCCTTGCAGTAGCCCTCGAAGCGATCATTGCCATGAAGTTGCTCTCCAAAGGATGGCTGCTTTATCATAATATACGGCTCCTCTAGTACAGTGGTCACAATGTACGTGCGATTCTTCTCGAACTCAACATGTGGACGCAGACGCACAAACTTCGCATTCAGAGGCTGCAGCCCTGTGACGTCATTCCACTCAGCAACTTTTACCTGCAGCAGGCAAGAAAGCAATTAGCTTGAACTTATAAATTAATTATATTCTATTTAACATTATTTTTTTCCCTTTATTAACGTTTTCCTTTTGATAAATAGCTGAAATATTTTTAAAATAGTGCTGTAAAATATCAACTGATTGTTGCGAATTGCGCCTTGCTATTTATCGATAGCTACTTATCGATAAGCAATGATTGATCGGTCTTTAGTTTATTGAATTTTAATAACTTGATAACTTGACAGAAAGTGAAAATATTTAAGTGTAAACTAATACTTAAACACTACCATGTACGATTGAAAACACAAATATCAAACATTGAATTGCGCTATTTGATCGATTTGAAATTGACTGCATTCGGCAAGCATTCATATCAATTACATAATTAATGCTAGACGTTGTAATTCATATCGATTTTGTGGTGTGCGATATCTCTTTGATGGCTCTAACTGGGCCACAGTTGTTAACTGCCTTTTCCCTGTTCTCTGCTGTCCCGCCCGCCCACACGTATCCCGTTACTTACCATGGCACTGTTTACGGTCATCTCGACAACGTGCAACGTGTAATTGACTCGTCTGCCGTCATCGTTGAATTTGATATCCCCGGTGAGGCCCTCGATTTCCACCTGCAGCGGAAAGACGGAAAGCAGGAAAAATGTGGCGTTTTAATTGCTTTGTCAGCACCGTTACTCATGATGATCAGGACAGACATTAATGTCTAACCCACCTTTCTCAAATAACGTGATATTTTATCGCCATGCTCCCAGGCATTCACCCATCCCTTGGCCGTGTTACAGTCCAACGAACGAGGTGCGATATTGAAGTTCCCGTTGCCGTTGCCGTTGCCGTTACCGTTGCCACTGGAACCAGAGCCAGAGTTTGACCCGGAGTTGGAGTTGAAGCCGGCATCACTGTTGCTGCTGCTGTTGGAGCCATCTCCAGCTGTTGAGGCAGCTGCCATCAATGTCTGACTGCGTCTCTGTACATTGTTCCTGAATTGATCCGGCTTCTTGCGGAGTATTTTGTTGAATGCCTCAACCAGCACAAAGACCGCATCGTACATGAGAGCAGCCTGAGCCTAGGTTTCATAACGGGAAGGATGTGTTAGCGGAGATTGGGATCTCTCACTTTACTTGCTGCCATTTAATGAGTGTATTACACGCTGTTTTTCACAATTTTCCCCATCATTGACAGCATTTTTCATTTTATATTTTATTTTAGAAAGGATGCTTTTTCAGGAGTACTTTTATTAAAGCCAAAACAGTGATTAAATATCTGATTAGTTCATGAAGTGAGTGGCAGACAGGCGTTAGCATGAATATCCTGTCGCATCACAACAAAATGGAGTGAGGCTCACAGACAAGTCAAATAAACAATAAGGCATTGTCAAAGAGAGCAGCAGCAGTTGGATGATGAAAAGAGAAGGGAAGAGGATAGGAGAGGAGAGAATAAAGCAAGGAGTGCTATAGCATTGAAGTCCTGGAGCAGAATTCAACTAACATTTAAGCGCCACAAAGTGAAATCTTTGTCAACAAGGATAATGCCAAGGAAATACAAATATAAACAGCACGCAAACTAAACCAACTTGCCGCTGTCGAGTAGTTTCTTTGTATATATGTGACTGTGTGAGTGTGTGGCAAGCATGACAAGGACAACGGCAACATCAGCAGTAGCAAGGACACACACATATGCCTTTGACTGAAAGTTGGTGCTGCTGAACTATGTAAAAAGTGAAATCTGTCGCCCGTTGTGCTGTTTGTGCTGCTATTTGACTACACACAACAAATAAACACACACTCAGACACACACACGCACACACAGAGAGAAAACTATGTTAGAGTCGTCAGTGTAAACATTAAATGTCAGCAAATATGTAACAGCTAGCAGCAGTGACAATACGAGTACTACTTGGTCTAAAAAGGATTTTACCGAAATCGATTCACGGCCAGCACCGACACTCATCTGCGGATCCAATCGTTTCCAGCTATCATAGAACTCGCGAACCAGACGCCTGTTCGTATCCACAATGCGAAATCCGGTGATGTTAATGGCGCCAAATTCGATTATCTCACTTTCCCAGCGATCGTCCATGACCTGAGGAAGAAACGAAGTAATGCAATTAAACGGGAAAGGGACAATGTGGTGACAACAGCAACAACAACAACAGGAACAACAACACTTACCAGACCACTCAGCAGATAGTGATAGGTGCGACGACCCAAACGTAAATCCCGCACATGTTGTATCAGTATTTGCTTGGCCATTTCCGTGGGACAGTCCAGGACAATGTGCTTCTTGGTGAATCGCCCAATTTGCTCCAGAGTGTGCAGGAACTCGATGGCCATGCTGACATTCGAGATGCGCTTAACCAGCTCCACTTGAAAGGACTCGTTGCCAGGCTTCAAACCCTGGTAGATTTGTTGCAGACGCAGCAATCCTGCAGCACAAAGTACAAAGCGTAGTAGATGGATAATGAGCGTGTTAATTAACTAGGATAACCCATACACACTCACACTCACGCAGACACAAACACACGTAGAACTGGAAGCACACAAATTATAACTATCTTGCTTTATGCCCTTTAACCCCTGATTAGCATAAACACATTAAGCAGCAACAAAGCTGTGGAAAATATTGAAATGAGCAAAGCAAAAAGGGATGAAGGAAAGTGAGAATTATGCAATCAGATATACCCGATAAGAAAGTTCAAGTGTGTGCTTCTTATTCAGCACAGAATAGGAAGAAACATGTAGTAAATTTAAATATTGAATCAAAAGACTGTTAAACATGTAAATGAGGTAATTAAGACAATATATAATAAAATTGTATTAATTCTAATATAAAAAATAAATTTTAAGGTTATTCTTATATCTCAACTAAGATATTCTGATAAATTTTAGTTATTATTACATGTAGTTCTATTTAAATTATATTCTAATCAAATTGTATGTTTTTACAGTCCAAATTGTCCCTTATAGCTTAATGTAAGTTTTACTATCTGAACTGTGAACTTTTATCGGACATTTGTTCAGTTTTGTTTTGTGACAGTCAAGACAGATACACACACCCACACAGAACAACAAAACTCGGCTTACAAGAGCTAAACCAACAGAATCAGCTTCAATTAGAAATTTCCCGAAAACGGATGCAAAGGGAAGATACACAGATATGTGCCGTATCTCACAGATACACAGAAATGGCACCTAATGCCATGCGACAGTCCACCTAGAGCTCCCTTTGCCACCCCCCCATCAGTTGGAAACTGCCCTGAAGTTATCATCATCCTTGTGTTGGTCTGATATGCAGCAGAGATTTCATTGCAAGCGCAATTTGCATTTGGGCTTATTGAGTTATGGCTGCAACTAACTGCCGCTCCATGCAGCACTCATTCGCACTTAAACAGACACCAAAGACAGCAACTGCCACCGGGAAGGGGGGGAGGCACAACTTGTGGGTCAAAACTCGACGATTGAATGCGCTGGGGAGGCCAGATGGATTGGATAGAATTGTGATATACCGCATTGATGGACAGATGATTTGTATGACAGGAGTATTGCAGGCAACGAAGAAAAAGAGACATATCCCCTCTCACTCTCTCACTCTCTCTCTCTCTCTCTCTCTCATTCTTTGTGAATGTTGCATGCAACAACTGGAATTGGCCTTCAATTTATGCTTGAGGATAAAATGGGATTTGCTTTGGTTTTGGCCCCAATGGAAAGTTGCGACTGTCAGGAGTTCTGATTTAGACATTGTTATAGCCACATCTGTACCCTTCCCTCCCCATTCACCACTTCTACTCACGGCTAAAGCGCACTCGATATATATCCAATTTGTTGCTGTTTTGATTTGCACTACTCTCTCTTTCTCTGCCAATGCCGGGGCTAAGTATTTTTATACCCCGTTTCCATTAAATTCTGTCAAAGGGTGCCATGACAATTTGCAATTCTGTGTAGTATTAAGAATTTGATAATCCAACAGAAATACTATAATTTGAAAGTTTATTTTACCATTTTTACGAAATATCGAATAATTTGTTTTAATGGTATTTATAAGATTTTATTCAACATTTTTTGTGTTAATTCCAGTACAGACTACAGGGTATCTCTTTGTCGAACATGCTTAATTGCAGCACTCTTACTTCTTTCCGTTATTTTTTGTTGCCTTCGTGTGGCAGAACCATTTTTTGCGCTGTACTAGTGCAATAAATTTTGTGCTTTGCCTTTTATACAATTTCATTTGCTGGTGCTCATCCCTATAGCCCTCACCTCCCCTCTCTAACCGCTGCCATCACCCCGAGTACCCATACTCGGTGATTCTATCTGAATCGGTGGGTTCCGCCCTATTCCCTTTCCCATTTCCATTTCCATTCCCACTGCCATTCCCATACCAAGTATCTCTATAGTCCTCACGCTTGGCTTGCCTTTGGATTTGAGTTTTGTGTTTTTCGATTTGAGATTTGCTGTTCGGATTTTCTGCATGTGCGTGTGTGTCACTGTGTGTGTGTAAATATCGAAAGTGTAATTGAGAAGCGTACTGTGTTGTGGCTTGGGCTTTTGTTTTATTTCATTTTTGATATGAAAACATTTGCCCCTCGCATATAAAATGTCCCCAAGTTGATGGCTTGAAATTGGCTTCTGTCTTTTTGATTCCTACTCTTGAACTCGTATTTCGGTATCTTTTGTTTTTCTTCCTTTTCCTTTTCATACGTATTTCGCCTTTGTGTTTAGTGCGTATGTGTGTATTTCCGTTTTGTATTTATTGTATTATTTTCGGTTTGTCGACTGTCGCATTTTGTGTTTCCTTTTTGTTTATGCTTCGAATTTAATTTACAATTATATTTATTTTTGATGGTCGTCTGGATAAATTCAATTATTTTTCAAGCGCAATTCGTCATAACAAATTCATTGAAATGGAATTTTTAAAATAGGCTCAAGATAAACTTTGTAGCACAGTGTAATCTGTATTCTGTGATCTCAATGTATGGATGTATCCCTCTGACTGACTTCCTATGCAAATTCAAAACAGCTGCCAGCTTGTTTATGCGATGCTGTGACTAAACTACTTTATTTTCACTCACATACGAAAAGTAAACAAGACAATTTGTTATGTTAAACAAAAGTTAGTTTTGCGGAAATGAAGTTTTCCTGCCATCGGTAGTGACACTCCACACGCACACGCACATACATACATATATATATACATACAGCTACAGCAGCAAATACAGCTAGCTATATACATTTACGTATACGTAATATAAGGCACGTAAGACATCAGTCGAGTCTAACAAGACATTTGCTTACATATTTTATGACTGAACAAATGAGAAAGGTAATGTAATTATTACCAACACAGTCTCCTGGCAGAGATTACGTTTCCTGGATACTTCAAAAACAAACAAATACATGGAAATATATCAGCTTAATTACATAGATGAATGAATGGTCATTATCATTATTCCCTTCGTGTGCTGCTAATTGAACAGATTTTGTTTCGAATTCTTATTATAAATATTCAAGTATCATTGCTCTCTCACAACTACTATCTTTCTATTAATGTTGTCCTACATTTTATACTTTTAGTGCTTAAAGTGGAAAATTTGCTGCGCCCCAATTAAGCGGTATATTATGGGTTATCGCTTGTTGTGTTATCAGAAACTTTGCTGGTTTAATTACTTATACAATGTCTCGTTCCTTATGCGCTGACAAGCTCAACAGAATTTGCTTCACGCATATGTTTTCAATGGCTTTTCCAACAGGCGTCTTTTAGAAGTATCCAATTACTCGAAAGTGAAAACGCACTAAAACCCATAATGGTTAAATTAATGGTAGACAAGAAAGCAAACTTGGTTCTTGACTCTACACAATTTTACATGGATTCTTACACAAATATGACGCAGTTTATTTAAATTTCTGATGTTATTCTATAAGAATTCTACGATGCATCTGCTGCTTCAATGCAGGAATCACAGGAACAATCAACGTTCAACATTTGCTTGTTATTCATGATGCTCTCAACAATCAGATTTCTTTTAAATGTTTATATACACATGCCAGATGCATAAGTCAAGTTATTAAAACTAGACTGCTAGAATATAGCATACCCTTTAGGTTGAATAAAACTATAATAAATCCTCTTTTTCCCTATCATTATTATTTCTGTATTTTCCAACTTTATCACTTCCTCCTTTGCATTTTTATGGCAGAGGGTATAGTGCAGATTTGATTGTCGGCCTACTACTCGAATATTTGAAAAGCAATCAATAACAATCAATCTTTAAATAAAAGCATTTATATAAATCTTCTCTTTTCCGAATGTCCTTTATGTCATTTCACATTGATTAGCTGCAGAGCATTCGAATTTAGTACCTGTTGTTTGGGGCATTTAATAAAAAATTTATCAAGCTCCAGGCCTGCAACTTTCATCATTCCGTATGGCAGACAATGGAGGGAAAACTCAACAGCAGATGGACAGTGTACACTCGTATGCACTGCCCGATGGAACAAGCAATTTTGCAAATGTCCTAACCAGGACGACGACAAATGCAAATGGTTGAACTCCCAGCTCAGTTGTTTGCTCCTTGTGTCCTGCGTAGTAAATCTCATGTCACAGCAAGTCGAATGTGCTTTTAAAAGCGGCAAGGGGGCAGCAACAACAATGCCACAACGCCTACGCTTCCTCAATGTGTTTGCTTCACTTTTCTCTTTTCTTCGTTTTCTTTTTTTTTTTCAACTGACACACGTAACACATGAGATTGCTTCGTACGTATAAATGTGTGTTATGGGTGTGTGCGTGTGTGTGTGTGTGTGTGTGTTAGTGTGCTTCACAATGTGCTAAAAAATAAGTGAGACATTTACTTTCATTGCAGACTGCTGATTGTCTGTTCTTAATATGAAATCAGAATCCACAAATATAACATGCAAATGTCCCTACTTTAGGAGCACATCTCCAGTGTGATTTCAGCTGCTGTTTCATCAACTACTTGATAAAATATTAAATGCTGCATTGTTATACAAAACGTTTCATTGGCCCCAGAAACGAGGTCATGTCACCAGGGCAATAATAAAATTCAAATAAAGCAGTTCTCTGGGCAAATCGAACTAAAGTCATAAAGCAAGTTATTTCTATAGATAAACTTTATTTTGATGATGGTCCTGCACTTGGCATGGGGTTGTTGAAAGGGGTATTGACCACAAACCTCTCGAGAATTGACAGAGATTATTTCTCTTATGAGATTGCCAGACAGCTTACTCATTCCTTAGGCATGGTTATATCCCCTGTAGAGCTGTCTAACACCTGTTGTGCAGTGGTTGGGTCAATGAATAGCAGTTAATTCTCTTTAAGGCTCTCAAGCAGACTGAAATAAGCTTCAGCCTTTTACTATTTTATTTTAATGAATACAAAATGCTGCTAAATATGCGTACTAACTGGCTAAGTGTTTGTTAATGATTTCTAAAACGCATGAGAAAATCGTAAGCAGAGCAAGTCTGTCGTGATAAGTTTTTCGGCAATATCAAGTATACGCAAAGTGGTGCAAATGTATTTAAGTGCGAAAATTATTGTTGCCCGGCTGCAGGCACACATTTTATAGCGGTTCATCGGCTTCAATACAAAAGCCATAATCTTCTAGCTAAAATTAAAATGGGCATACGCCAATTTCCCGTCCGAGTCGTAAATACAAGCGACAATAAACTTATAAGCCGGCAGGCATATCCGCATGAATTAGGGCCAAAAAAAAAGAAGAAATCAGAAAAAATAGAGAAAGAAAATACACAAAATATTTTGGTGGAGTGAGTTACTATAGAGTGGCTATTAGTGTTTGTTGGCATTGTTGTTGTTGTTGCTATTGTGATTGCTTTAGCGCTTCTTGTTCAACATGGTACTCCAATACCGATGCCAATGGCCATAAATAGTTTTTTTTTTTTTCGATGTTTTTCTTTTACTAGGGGGCGTAGGGCGAAGTGTGTTGTTTCTTCTATTTCCCTCAGTAATAAACTCGTTTGCGTGGCCCAAATAAACACAAGAAGCCATTTCGTATAAACAGTTGCCAGCCACATGCGCTGCTGCTAGCCAAAATAAAAGCCGTTAACTTGCGTTGGCGTTACGTGCCAAGCAACCGATGAGGATTCCAATACCCTCAATCCTCCCACCCCCTCTCAGTCACCCTCGGCGCGCCGGCTGTGTAAACATGCCCATAAAATGCCTAGCTACAATAATTGTAGAAAAATGAAAGACGACTGCGTCGATGGGCCGAACAGAAAACTCTATTTTGACTTTTTCATTTTTTGTTTACAATTTTTTTTTTCTTTTTGAATAACAGAGATATTGAGTACGTGCGAGAGTGGACTTAAGAATTACTCTGAGAGTTAAAAGTGACGTAAAATTTAAAGGTTTTAATGGCGTGATGTTGCTAGAAGAGTTCTTGCAAATAGAAAAGTAGCTGCAAAATAGATGAAATCTCAGTTCAGCTTGTGATTGTATGATAATGGCCGGATTACCCCAACTGCACTCCGCCCAAGCCAAAAACTGGCCATAAACTCGAAGGAGTCGCCGGAATGGCAGAGAATTTCTAGAGCTGCTTTCGTATTATCCCTGAAAGCGAATGAGGCAACTTAAACTCAAAAGTTGCTATCATTTTGGCAAACTGACAGCTATTCAATGTGGCACATAATCCGTCTGCAAACACTTAAATTGATAACTAATTTAAGGCACAATTAAGCATCTTATAGAAAACATCATTTGATATACAAACAAAGGCATTAAAATTCGAAATTAATTTAATGCATTTGCTCTCAAGATGGTTATTAGATCAACTCGATTCTCGGAAGTTGATTGAGCAGCATGATTTCAATGAATTCATGACGTTAATCGGATAGCAAATAAATCGCCTTAAAGCAGGCAAAACATTGCCTGAAGCCCCCAAATCCACTCACACACAAACACACATACCCAAGGACTCATAAACGCCAAGTTAACACAGACAGGAGCCTTGGCTAAAAGGAAGGAGTGGCTGTCGGGTAACGGTAAATTGATTGAGTGCTGTTCGCGACCATAAAAAGATTTTCACGTGGCATTCATTAATAATAATAATGCAGACGGCGGCTAGTTGTCCGCCCATCTGTCTGTCTATCTCTCAGTCTATCTGTTTGTCTGTCTGTCTGTCTGTCTGTCTGTCTGTCTGCCTGTCTGTTTGTCTGTCATTGCCTTCATTGAAGCCAGCAGCCAACCATCCATCTATCTATACAGTGACTCTGTTTGCGATTGTTGTGGCAGCCACATAAGCCAATTGTCTGTCAGCGTCGAATCATCTCTCTCTTTCTCTGTCTCTCTCTCTCTCTCTTTCTGCCTCTCTTGACGGCACAGACAGCTGTGTCATTACTTTTTATTTATAAATCGACTAAATGGAAAATGCTTGCAAAACTTATAACAAGGCAAATTTACACAGTCAGAGAAAACAGAGTCATCTCTCTCAGTCTCGTAGTCAAGAGAGACGGCGAAAGAAACGGATTGTGATTGTGGGCTGAGGGGGTGACAGGGGTATAGGTGGGGCAGTCAATGAACGGTTATTGACTCACTTGGGGCCGCCGGAACTCGTCGCTCAATCTTACACTATATTAAGTATGTATGCATGTATTTGTACTCACCATCGTGGGAATCGTAGAGATAAATTATTTTGCGCCAGCCATAAAATTGTATTGTATCAATGATGGCCTGATGATAATCCGGGCGCATGCTGAGGGCAAAGTCGAGGAAACCAGACGATGGCGTAAGCACCTAAAACGCGAAAATTATGGAAAACAGCGTTCATATAGTTCGTTGATAGAGACAGAATGCCAATGACAGAGCGAGAGAAAGAGAAAGGATATGGCAAGTTAGTAAACATGAATCATTATTGAGTAGTCACTGTTATTATTGTTGTTCTTGTTGTTGTTGGGCCATTGTTTTGGCTCGTTTTGGGCATTTGCCTGCTTGATTTATATGGCTCCGCCCAAATGAGGCCAAAAGTGTGTTATAAATTTTTAAAGAGCACGCACAGGAATAGGACAGAACAGGACCTTGCTTGTATTTATAATGTTTTCGACCTGGGTTGCCTCATAAATTTTATAAGCTTTTTGGTAGCATTTCCAAGGTTACCAATTTATATGAAAGTCAACTTTGCGTATGATTAATATTTCATATTAAAATAGGCAACGACTTTTCCTACTCTTGTTCTGCCGTTCTCTGTCTCTATCTCTTTCTCTCTGACTTGCTTGGCGGGTTGGCCTAAGCTTTAATATTTATTTGGCTTTAACGCTTACCTTCTCCGGAAACCAGGGCGTCACAAAGGGCATCTGAAACGTATTCGAGTAGGAGTGCAGTGTATCGAAGGAGTCGGGCGATACGGCGCCGAGCATTGAGTAAACCCCACGCGAGAATTGATTGCAAACTGCGGAAATAAGTAAATGGAAAAGGGTTGAGTCAAGCGAAAAATTATGAAAATTGTTTTCGACGCGTTGCGATTGATAAAAAGGCTTTAAACGAGTCACTGCAGATGTCATATTTAAAGAGACACTACTCTTTGTAAATAATTAAGAAAAAATATGTGAATTTTATTTAAATTAAAGATAAAAAATATACTTAAAAATAATAGTGCAGTAGATTTTTTGTAAAAAAGAAGAGAACTTCTAACAATTTATTCAGATAGCTATATAAATATTCTGATATTTTTTTAAGAAATTTTCAACTAGAACGCAAATTAAATTCTTAAATTAACGTGCATGCTAGTTTAACGAGTTTTATACTTACTTAAACGTGACAATTTAAATGCATCCGCCGTGTTGATGACATCCACATAAGCCTGCAGTTCAAAGCGTCGCGAGGATACGTTCAGATTGTGATTGAGCATTGCATACTTGAAGGCTGATTGAACCTCATCCGTGCCCTGCTCGAAGATGGCACCTGTCGCGACCATATGTGTAAATGTATTAAAATATATGTATGTTAAGCAAAGGTTAAATTTAATTGTGCTACTGTTGCTGCTGTTGTCGCTGTTGTCGTCGTGAGCGAGCGAAATTGTCAATTAGGTTCAAGGCAAAGGCACTTTAAACTTTGTAATTGCTTTTTTGCTCAAATTTTATTTGAGTTTTTCTTGGTGAAAACTTGAAATGTTTTTGTTGTTGCTGTTGCTGTTGCTATTGTTATTGCTGCTGCTGAACAAATTCTTAAATGTCGCTTTCTGCAAGTTAATAAACGTGCCGTTTCAGTTTTCAAAGCTTCAATGGAACTGGACTTTGGAGATTTTTCATGCTCTCAGCTCAGTTTATTCAATCCTGAAACAGGCAGCAACTTTATTGCATT
Source organism: Drosophila innubila (assembly GCF_004354385.1). Lineage (NCBI taxonomy): Eukaryota > Metazoa > Arthropoda > Insecta > Diptera > Drosophilidae > Drosophila > Drosophila innubila. Next base: position 11,423,939 of record NW_022995376.1, read on the forward strand.
CAAGCTGCAAGATTGTGTCAATTCAACAGGCAGCAACAGAAACGGCAACAGAAACGGAATCCCAGGGGAAACGAAACCAAATTACTGGATGCCACATAGAGGAAATGGGGCGTGGCACCTTAATATAATTTTGTAGCACAGCGAGCAACGAGCTAGACGAATCCTGTGCGGGTTTATGCTTCCACTTTCCACTTACCTAACGGTATTTTCTCGGTTAATGATGGCTGTGCGTTGACTCGACTGTTGCCACTGCCACTGCTGCAAGTTAGCCATAAAAGGAGGCAGCTCAACTTCAAGCCAAAGTCCATGTTGCAACTGTTGTCACTCTCCTTGTTCTTCTTCTTGTTGTTGTGCGTGTTGTTTTTGTGGCAATTTATTTATATTTTACTTGTTCACTTATTTGTTTTTGTTGTTGCATTGTGCGAACATTTTGTTGCACTTAGTGTGACATTTGCATTATTTGCTTGCTTTTGTTGACAATTTGAAATGTTAGATTTGAAATTTGGTAGGTCACTCAATATTAATATTGACATTTCTCTCTATATCTGCAAAATATTTACACAACTTATTAAATTGAATTACAAGTTATCAAGTTGTAAATAATAATTAAACTTTTCATAGGGAGTATTTCCGATTTATATCTATTAACTCAAAAATATATTTATAATTAAAAATATAACTATTTATGTGACCAGGGTAACAGCTAGTCGATCGTACTATGCTTGAGCAAGCTTACTTCTTGAATTCATTAATATTTTTGGGGATTTTACAGCTACTTTGCTTCAGTACGCCTCAGTTATTTGGTAGCCCTTTTAAGGTGCTTAATTTATGTGCTCTCTATTTGAGCTGTCGACAAACATACACACACGCACACACACACACACAAAGGCTTATAGTGTGGCACACACTTTCGCATTCACGCTTCGACTTGCACGTGTCTTTTACACCCTGTACAATGGGCCAAATTGAAAACAGTCCCATTCACTTTCCACTGATGTTCACATTTATGTCTCTTCCCTTCTCCACTCCTCTCTTTTTTGTCCAACCCTTTAAAAAAGCTTGACACTTTGTAGTCGCGTCTGTGCATTTGTATATGTATGTGTGAGTGTGTATGTGTGACTGTGTCTGTTCAGTGAACTGTATGTAAATATGTACATATACTTGCCCATCTGACTGGCTATCCCTCCCATACCTGTCTCTTTCAGTCTCCCCCTCTTACCCTCTCCGTCCCTCCTTCTGTCCGTCAGATGCGTTCCGTTGCACTCTTCCTCTTAATGCCACTTTTGTTTTTATTTTTATTGTTGTTGTTGTGTTTGCATGATTGTTAGTGTGTCAGTGTGTGAACAACTTGTACCCTTATTGTTGCTGCTGTCGCTGCTGAGTCTGCTGTGTCCTGTTACCTGCAACGGCTCAGCAGCAGCTCCTGTTGCTGCTGTCGTTATCCTTTCGGTTCGCTGAATGTTTTTGTGCTGATTTTGCGCTTATTTTAAATGTGCTTTTGTTTTTCCGCTTTTTTATATACCCTCTATAAGTTTAATATATGCTAAAGGGTATTATTGAGTGTCAAAAGCACTAACTGTTTGCTAATACAGCTTTTGAGCATCATTAATGGGTATCTGCTAGTCAGTGTATCGCTTTTTCTTTGTTGCTGGCAATTATTTACACTTTTATTTTTGAATTTCAGCAATTTGGCTCACCTGGCAAAAGGTTCTTCCGGCCTGTTCAATTCAGGCATGTTTATTGGAATTTTATTATTTCTTTGAAAAAACATTTTTTGATTTTTGCATCGTTTTCCGCTTTACATTTTAAAGCGGCTTATTTTTGGTGCATTGTAAAGAGAGATTATTTTACAGGGCATTTGTATACCCTGCAACCAAATAAAAAAGTTTATAAATAATATTAAGTCAGCTGGCAAGTTGATATAGAAATATCTATGCAGATAAAAATATATAAAATAAGTTAACTTTTTGATGCCTTTTACTTGCTCAACTTTATACAACTTGAGACTTAATTATGCCATAAACTGTAGTCAAAGCACAGTTCTAATTGGTATTTATTCATTAGTTAAATATTAAAATTTCTATGGCATAAATTTGTAGACTACTTAACTCTCAGTTGACCATAAAAACAAAAGGCGAACTCGGAGATAGAGAAAGGGAGATGGGGATAGAGATAGGAAAAGGGATAAGAACAGCGACACTGGAGGTCCTTAAATTGGCCCACTCATCAGCCGGAGAGGAGCATTAGTTGGCGCATTTGGAAAATAGATTAACAGACGCTTAATATTCATAAGTAAGTATAGCCCGAGCCATTTTAGGCACTTGGAACTTTATTCATTATAATGACGATGGCTGAACGCAAAACTAACACAAAATGCAAAGCTGGAACTCTACTCAATGGTCGATGGTCGAGTCTAGGCCTAGGAGAGCCAGAAGCAACGCGTAGTCAAGTGAGCTCCACTTAATTAAATTTAAATTAGAAGGCTAAAGTTGCACGTCACGGTTGTTTTAGAGTGCCTGGACAGAAAGACCGATACACAGACAGAGTGGAAGTGGGAGAATGGGATAAATAAAGGACAGACTGTGGCTACGCTGCAGGGGCCTATTTATATGGCAAACAAAAAACGACTATGAGCATCACACACCCAGTTAGATAAATGAAACGAATGAATGGACATTTAGAGTAGCAGAATGCCAGGGATGCCGGGCCAAGCTGCCAGTCTTCCACTTGGCCTGGGTTGCCAGCTTTTCTATGTCTGTATGGCTTACAGCCTTATAGCCCCACTTTTGTTAATTAAATAATTATTTTGTAGCAACTTGCTAATTACTTTTTACTTTATTTTTTCTTTACATTTTATCTATTTTAAAGAGTCAAAGTTTTCCCCCATTCATTCGCTACTTGCAACATTTAACAGCTGCTTACGTCGACCCTTGCAAGGGGTTTATTTACGGTGCCACCCACTGATAAATATCAGTCAGCCTTAAATTCGTATTACCATTTCGCATTGCATTAAGTTGGTGCAAAATAACAAAGTTTAGCAAAATGTTTATGCTTATAACAGACAACAAATGTTGGGCCAGGTACGAATATTCGTATTAAGGCAAACGTTGCGTGATAAAAATGTAGCAGGAAAATTATTAGACCGCAAATGCTGGCGATATGTAAGCCAGCTCATTAGCATTTTAATGAGGCTATTAGTATGCCAAAAAGAAGTTTAGCTTTTCAATAATTAAAGAGAACAAAAGAAGGCAAATCCAATTTCCGTAGAATTTTAAATGTTGCATAGAAATCGTATAACTATTTGAATACAAATTCTCTATTCTATATACAGAAATAAGATAACAAATAATGGACAGCGAGAAGATACTTTCTTTAAATCTGATAACTTACAAAAGACAAGCGGGTGAGTTCGTTTCCCATTTATTTTTATTTTTATATTTTTTGTTTCATTTATTGTTGTTAATGATCACAAAACAACGCACATAATGTAAATTGTACCACGCCACGTTGTGCGGTTAATCTATGTACATTTAGCCGGCATTTTTTGTTGGCTCGCGAATTATTTGCAAATTGGCTATTAAGCGACTATTTCATTTGCATAAGTTGGCGCAATTTAAAAAATGATTGCCGCTTCTTTATTATCACGTAATGGCGAAAGGCCAACACTAAAACACAGACCACTTTTTATCACACTGTTCGCTGTTCTCCTGTTGATGAACCACGACGATGTTTTGCTTAGGGACTCGGAGCTGCCCGTCAGCACTCGGCCCGCTCTTTGGATTTATCTGTCCGTACATCAACCACAATGAACATCCGCCGAATTCGTCCTGCCTGACGCGCGCACAACTGAGTACTGAATATGACAAAGCATCCACGACAGAGCCTTGGCCGTCAGCCAGCCCGGCGACAAAGCTACAAAATCCTAACGGCTCTCTTCTCTCTTGCTGGCTACTCTCAGTGTACTAAAAAGGGCGGCACAGCTTCCATTTGAGAGCCAGAGAGTCTGCAAAGTGCGAGAGATGCCGAGAGAGCGAGATGAAAACGATTGTCGATGTTACTGACCTAGTAACCGTTTTTCAAGTTTATTCGTTGTGGCTGCTGCGAAAAGTAACAACAACAAAAAAAACACGAAGCCTACAGCAAAAACAACAACAATATAACGTCCAGACGTCGTTGTGCTTTTAATACCCTATAGAACTTTTAAAAGGATCTAGTATTATAGTAACACAGGCAAATCAAGACCTTAACAATTGCGACAAATTAATAAAAACAGATCAATAATACATAATGTTTTGTAACTCAGACTTCTAGAATGCTTATATTCTTGTGTATGTATATTAAATTTGTTGTATTTTTATATATGTTATTTATTTTATAGCAAAAAACTGAATTTATTTTCAAGCAAAGAGTAAGTCAGAGAACCAGTCAGGTAAGCTGATACAAAACTGGTCAAAGTTAATAATATTGAAAATTTTATCTAAAACAGAAAACATATTTATTTTATGATAAAATATTTTTGTCTTCAATATGTCGCATTTTACAAGAAAAATATCAAGGACCAATATTCTCGATTTTAGAAACCAGTAAGTATTTCTGTTCACAAAATGCTTGCTTATTACATTTATTTGTTTCTTTCAAGAGCATTTATGTTAAGGACATGATATATAACATATTATTTCATATCTTACGTTTATGAAATATTCGCCTTTGTGATTTTGGGATGTTCAACAAAATTGGCAATTCAATTTAATTTTTAATATCAGATTGCTTATATTTCGACATGCAGTCAGACAGTCAGTAAGAGGACTTAAAGTTAGAACTCATGAAAAACAATTCAGCTGCAACTCAATCAGTTACAGAGCGGAATGCTCGCACTTGTCCCGTTTCCCATTTCTCATTTGGCATTTCCCGTGCCACTTTTCTCGTTCGCATGGTCAAACTTTGTGTATGTAAAATCTGAACAATCATTTTAGCATTTCAACGTGCAAAAGCAGTGGCAAAATGAAAAGCGAAAACTGAAACAGAAGCAGAAAAACAGAGAAAAAGCGAAACAAATCCAAAAACAAAAACAAAAAACAGCAAGCATAACAAAAATACATGCAGAAAAACTCAATCATATGAGCAACATGTGTGCACGCGTGAATACTTATTGGAAATTCAATTTTCAATAAATGCACACAAATTGATTTCAGCACAGAGTTGCACACACAGACATTCATAGAAAGTAAGGGGGTGTGAGACACACACACATACACACACACACATACATATATTTCAATCACACACGCATATGGATACACCTCGTATTAAGTGTAAAACTTTTCAATTTACGTTTTGTTTCTTGGCATCAAATATCCGGAGCTGTCAAAAGTATTTGTCGAGAGATTTTCAAGTGTGCTCCTTTCGTATCCTTTTGACTTCGTTGGCTTCTTTTTTGGTGTGTGTGTGTGTGTGTGTGACACACTCTTTTATTAGATTTTATTTCTTAAATTCCATTGGCAATTTGTATGCCTCTCATGGGCATAAGCTGGTGGGCAGAAGGGATGTCGGGCTGTCGGGCTGTCGGGCAGGTGTGTACTCGTATGTGATCCTGGAAACTCACCTCCGACATATGCTGTTGCTTATCCGCGCCTGAAATTCCGCATCATGCAGAGCAAACACTTGTTAATTACTTTTATTATATCCACGGCTACAGTTGCACAGTCACGCAATTTGACCCGAGACCAGTCACCACGACGGCATTATTGCCTGTTGCTTTTCCCCTGCTAATGGGGCGCTCTCTGACGCCTCAATGGGCACTGGAGTGGGTGTCGCTGATGCCGGGTGCCGCTAGCTGGTTGCCGTTGCCATTGCCGGTGGCATGCTTCATGTGCTCACCACATCTGATGTGGTTGGCCGTAAACAAGCAGCCTACACTCACACTCACACCCACACCCACACACACACTTCAGGTATCCACGTACTCGTGTAAGCAACCCGCTGTCGTTCCCATACAAGTAATTGCAATCAGCACCTTGGCAACGCAACTCGCAGCTGCGCCAAAAAGTGTGCTACACATGTACATGTATGTATTTATTTAATGCCACGACAGCGCGCCTCTTAACACTATAAAGCAAGTGATTTTATTTTTTATCGAATTTAATATTGCTCAATTTACTGCTATCAAATTGAGTTGATGCCATCAAGGGCTTTGCAACTCAATCAAAAGAATATTAATAATGTGAGTATTCAAATATATATAAATGCCGATACCGATTTTATAAATGTAATAGGTTCATCAGGCATGCTGTACAAATCTTTTGGTGTTTCTGAAACCTAGCAACCATTGATGTTAAAATATTTGTAGAGAGATTTCTATGATTTTAAATATTATTAAATTCCAATCATTTATTTTTAAATTGAATAAAAGTTTTAAAATATATTTAAATTAACTTATTTATAATTAAATGTACTATGCTTATATGAAACTCCTATTTTTCTTTTCAATATATTTTTGCCTTTCTGGTGTTAAAGTCAGTAACGAATATCCATACGCTTGGAAGGTGGCGCAATTTATATGCTAATTAACAATTCTTAATTGTAATTTCTTTGCGAATGCAGCTGACTAAAGAGAAAAGAGAGGAAAAACACAAGGCCTGTCTGTCTACAAAATAATGCTCGTAATATCAGATACATCTGCAGTTTGGGTAACGTTGCGTATGCGTAATAATTGGCATCAATCGTCAGCTTAGCCTTAACTCTCATTCAACAGAATAACAGACTGTCTGTCTTCTAGCTTTTACACTCGTACAAATGTGTAATTATAACATGTTAGGGCACGGATAAAGGTGCGTATGCGCTATAATTGGCAGCAATCTGCCAAACAGTTGCCAAGAGTTGTCAGCTTAAACAATTTATGTACTTTTGTAGGGCCCAGGAGTGACAAGCTTCGAACAATGAAGCGTATGCGCAATATTTGACATCAATGCCCATGAAGTGACGGAAAGTGCAAAGTAGGAACATGTGTATTATAATTTTAACAGTCCGTTGTCAGTTTAGCCAATTTTGAAAAAGCGATTGACAACTCGCACTTTGTATTCCGTGTGGAAATTAACGTGAATGCTGGTCAGCTTGATTGGCATTGTTTTCACCGCCTGCCGCCTGCCACTTGCCACATGCCGCGTGTTGCGTGCTGCGTGCGACACGCACCAATATCAATTGAAATCAAATGTGCGACAAAACTGTATTGGGACTGTCACTTGAGGTGTGTTCATGTCAGTCAGTATGCTAATTATTAAGCATCTAATTAAGCGACAGCATTGCGAAAGGGGAGGAATGGAATCTGGTGGAGCGACAAATGATCAGGGAACAATAAATACGTAGACTACAGCGGGACGGCAGGATAAAGCTATTCCAATTAAATTTATTGCTTATTTATGACAGAAAGTAATCTTCTTTAGGCATTAGGTGATGTAATAAAAATGATTGAAATATAATTGACAATTGACATAAAAGCTGAACAAACACATGCACATACACATACACATACAGACACAAATACACATAGATTCAGAAACAGACACAGACACACATACATGCATCCATTTTGCTTGTAAAATCCTGACTGCCGCCTTGGCAGGCACTTACAATCAACGATTACCTTTACACCTGCCATTTTGAAAATAAGCCATAAGCGGAAATGACATCAAAAGGATATTGTTATATCGATGAGGCAAAGCCAAGGAGCTGTCGTCCTTTCCATTGCCCGTAAGCAACCGTGAAAAAGTAGCACGAAAAATAAAGTATAGCAAAAGGTGCCATAAAATAAATAACATAAGAAACCAAATAAACATTTTGGCAAAGTCAAAAGGAAAAGTAACAGCAAAAGCTCACACCAAAAACTTGCAACTGTGTGTGTGTGTGTGTGTATAAAATAGACTGCTTCCGACTGTGTGTGTGTGTGTGCATAAAATAGACTTATCCTAATGAAAAAAGTCTTGCAGGCACGTTAAGTAAGATATGTATGTGATATCACACAAGGTAATGGTCGGGCTTGGATCCACACAGAGTTCCATTGAGCTCCACTGAGCTAGCTGCCCCGCTTAAAGGCGTCGAAACGTTAAAAGTTAGATATGGCAATAGAGCTTGTTAAGCGGCTTATGTCAATAGCAAAAACAACACAGAGAACCCAACACAAAGGTTGAAAATATGCCTTTAAAAGTCTTCTGTAAATCTCCTTATTTCCCTTTCACATGAAAATTAAATGAGAACTTCAAGTTAAATGCGTGAATTGGATTCACTGCACTACAGATAGTTCGAGTTATAGATTGTATAATATAAAAAATGCTTATTTTTATAATTCCGCATAAATTAAAGTTGAAATCTTTGACTACTTTCTGACCTTTGACTGGGTTAAAATGCAGTCAAGTCAAGTGTTTATTATGCAGATGGCAGACACCAGTTGTTAGACAACTGAACTGACAAATAAAATAGCTCAACGGTCATTCGAGTTGTGACACAAGTAGCAACATCCTTTGGAAACTGTTCGATTAGTAGCTCATAACTTAGTTAACTATTGAATGCAGCAAGAAATTAATTTAAATGACAGCAGTGACAGTTTAGGGTTGCCATCGTAGAAATAGCTTCCGGCGAAAGCCATCATCTTCTTCTTCTCCTTCGGCTCCTTCATTTCCTGCACCTTCTGACCTAATTGCTAGCTGACCTGCATTTTTGGCCAAGGAACACGGCAAGTGGTTAAACGGTCTCTGAATGTAGAACAGAAAAATGAAAATTATTAGTACCTTTTGGAATTTGTATACCCTGTAATTAAAATATATTATATGTATTGTGTATGTACAGAAGTATTTTGTTTGCAATTATCTTACTTTTGAAGACTTTATAATTAACGTGTTTTGTTAATTGAATACCTTTGATTAGCATAGTCTATTCTTAAGGGTATTGAGACTTCGAGCTTGCTCTTTTATTACACTTTGCTGCGTAGATGTTTGTAGCTCGCGGCTGGATTTTCATTTTCCTTTTCAATTACGACGCCACGACTCGCAGTTGGCGAGTTTCTCATGTTTTGTTCGTTTTAACTTCTTTTTTTTCTTTTTTTTTGTTGTTTTTGGTCTGGCTGTTTGTTTGTATAACCGTTGACTGGGTTCATGACAGGGTCTACCGCTGTCTGTTGCCAGCAAGGACCTTTGCATTTAAGTCTAATTGCTGAAGCGCACTGTGAGCTGCAATGATATTTCATTTCGTTTAGCTGCGACTTAGGCTAAGCCCTTAAAAATGCCAGCTAGCTAAGCTATCTATCTGAGCAGGGTCTCGGGCATGGGCTGCATTGCAGAAATCAGAGACCAACTGCAAGTACTCATAAATAAAATGTTGAAACTGCCACCTATAATGATATAATGCTATCGAAATTGCGAAATGAAAATTAATGATCCATTGCCGACAGGTACGCCCCCAAGAAAATGGAAACTAATAATACAAATTTTTGTTGGTTCATTAAAATTGCAGTCCAGGCAAATGGCCAACCATTCCCTGTGCCCCACCGCACCACCCTCATGCCATACGTGAACATTTCGTACTGCGGATGCAATAAACTGCAGAATTTATGTGCCTGCCGCCTGACAATTGAATTAAATTTCCAATGCGTCTTGATGTGAAGCAAGGCAGGCAAAAGATGTAGACGAAGACGTGGCTAAGGATGGGAATGGGAATGAGGATGAGGACATTACATTACTGGGCGACTGTCTGCAGTAATAACTGTAAGTTTTGGCAAACGTTCAAGCTCTTTCACTCATTCACTCTCCATTTGCCTGGTTGTCTCCTTCTCAAAACCGTAGCTCATCAGAATCCACTTACAATATGTTTCTGGTTTCTGCACATTTCTCATGCTTCTTCTGTCTGTGCCTAATATTTATGTCTTAATATACGTATGAGAACGCACGTCCTTTATCACCCAAAAACAGTCCCGAATATTTCTTAACATTGCAAATGTCCGTGCTGGAATCTTTGACACACACTGGCAATGAATTATTAAACCTTTATTAATTGTATATTGTTGTCTATGTTATTGAAATACTTTTGCATTTCAGTTACGAGTTTTCTAGAAATGATGATTCGGCTTTAAAACTGTCAGTGTTTAATTTAATTGCATGTTTAAAAAAAATAATTTTACATAAAAAGTAAGTGGCAGCGTTTTAAGTTATTAAATGGAAATCGTTGAACGTATATTAAATTACAATGTTACTTCTGGGAATTTTCACAGGGCAGCAAAAAAACAATTGCAACACAATAAATATCGAAAAAATTGCAGGCGCGTTCCGAATTCCACTTTCAATTCAATTTTATAGAAACATACATTTTTGGAACAGTTTAATACTGAAAGAAAACTGTGAAATTGTATTACAGAATGATGTACATGTAAATACATTTAAATTGCAGTGGCAAAACTTTAAATGTGTTTGTGTTTAAATAATTTATGTAATGCATTTTTATTTTTGTTTAAAGTCAGGAGAAAAGAGAAAGTGAGAGAAAATTTGTATATTAACGGGGTGATTAAACGGCTTTAACACCTGAACCCTATTATACCCGTTAACAACGTATTATGCTTGCAGGGTATAATAAGTGGGAAAACTAAAATGGCGGAAGCTTGTGATTTTTGGCAAACAATTTCCATTGAATTTTGGGAATTTATCTAGAAAAATGTTGCCAAAACAGAAACGGGTCGATGTAGTCCAAAGTCCGTAGTTCGTAGTAGAAAAGCGGTGTCCAAAAGGAACAGGCCATGCCAAAGCAGATATAATAGCTTTTGATTACAGTTTATGGATGTCGCCTTTAGCTTCTATTTTTTGCGAGTGTGTCTGTGTGTGTGTGTGTGTTGGCCAAAAACTTTGTTGTTTAGTGGGCGTGCGCCACGTCGGCGTCGCTAAAATGGGCGGCGGGGTTAGAAGTCTGAACTGAAGGCAAACTAAACTGAACTGATCCCAGACTAAACTGGACTGAAAGTAGATGAAACAGGCTTTTATCGTGGTGGCACAGTTGGTGCTGAAAATATATGGACGGTCATTTTGCAACTACTATTGAAATTGTTTCATTGCGCAAAGCCCAATTGACTTTTATGCAAATAAAATTATGTGATTGCTCTCATTTCTGGGGTAAAAAGCAAAACATTGATTTTTGTTTACCGTCGTGAATTAAGTGCAGAGACAGAGAGAAAGAGAGACAGAGAGAGAGCGAAGAATGGTGACAGAAAGTGGGGGAGAAAACTGCGCCACATTTTCATAACGTAAGTGAATAGAAAATTGAATAAAATCTAATAATAAATGCTTTTATGCAGCCCTTAAGCACTCTGAAAAGATGACGACGACGATGGCGACAACGATATATACAACGCCTGAAGGATGCAGCAGGAGAGACTGGAGTGGTGGGAGTTTGGATGTTGCCGAGCTCATTGGTGTCGCTCGACATGCTCCAATAGCTACACGCCACATGCCACATGCCACACACACAACATACAACATACAACATGCATACAAGCACAACATTTGCTTTCTGTGTTCTTGGCAATATGCATAAGTATCTTCAGCTATGATGTGTATATATCTGTATGGGTGTGAGTGTGTATGTGTTTGAGTGCGGCATGCCCCATTTGGCTGCCTCATTGTTTGTAGTTGTTGTTTTTGTTGTTTATCTCGCTCTCGCTCGCACTCTCTCTATCACTTAGCTGCTTACGCTTTTTACATGGCTTTTGCAACGCCATCGCTTTTGCCTTTGGGCCAGTCCTTCAATTTGGCTTTAAACAATTTAAACGAGTTTCCATTTAGACTCTCGGCGTTAGCTTTCTCGTTTGCGTTTGCGTTTGCGTTTGCTTTGTTGCCTTGCCTTGGATTACAACTCAGCTCGGATGTCTGGCAGCCGCACTTAACTAGTTTGACTTGCAGTTCATTTAGCCTGGCATCTCAAATGCTGCTGCTGACTCTGTTGCATGCAACATACATACAAACACACACACACACACAGACACCTGGCTACGCATCTCCTCTTCATTCTACAGACAGACAAATGGAAGTAAACTCGATTTAGAAATGTTTTTCTTATTCGTACTTCATATCCCTGGCATGTGTTTTGCTGAGTGCTGCTCGTCAAATTCAATAATTCAAGTCGAAGGAAGCACAAGCACATAGACAACAAAGGAAAACGAATGGGAATCAGGTAACATCTAGCAGGTAACAGCTAAAAGCCAACATATACGAACTGAGAGATGCAACTAAGTCATTTCACTCTGTGTAACTAAAGCTCTTGCCAACAGCTCAAAGAAAAACAAAAGTGAATACATTTTAGCCTTATGAAATAAAGCTGTGAACACCAATTAATTAACATACACTCATTTTTACATTCAAATTCGGAAAAAGATTGGTAAACTGTTGAATAAATTTTGTTTGCTAATTCTATTATCCTATCTATTATCCTAACCTATTTTAAGTGTCTCTCAAAAATAATTAGTAATATCTATGAATTCAGTTGTTTAATCCTATCATTATTTAGCTGAATTTGAAGTGCAGCAAAGTTTATTAAAATTGTTGGCAATCTGGAAAATATAAATTTGTCATGTCATTGAGAACATATATCAGCGAGTTTTCTCTATTCTTCTTGGCCGTTTTGTATTATTTTTATCGACGCTGACTGGTGGGAAAATAAAACTTGTTAGACCACATAAATTGCTGAGCATTTTTTATTTACTGAGCGTCGTTTATCAGTTACCCAATGGGAGCCAATTGGACAGAGAAGAAGGGCGATAACTATTTATATATGACTATATATATATATCTTTTGCAGTTGCTTAAATTGTGGGCACTTGAAAGCGTTTATTTATTTGTTAGACTTTTAAAAATATTGTTGAATACTGGTACGTATACTTATTTATATTGCCTTGAGCTTTAATATTTATTTCCGTTTCCGCCTTGTCGCATTCGCAGTTGCAGTTGTTGCTTTAGTTTTGTTTTCATTTGCAGCTGTTACTTCCTTGCTCATTACTTCACTTGTGGCGTACGTAATTCAAGTGCTCCAGATGGAGCCTAGGAATGGGTCCAGCAACAGCAACAACAACAACCACAACAATCGCAAATGATACTCATTTTGTCGCGCTGTGTATTTTGCATAGCTGGATGCCTTTTACACTGTCCAGTCTAGCTGCTGTTGTTGTTGTTGGCAATGCGACTAAAGATTTATGTGCAACTTGCTACTTCAAATGTAATTTACAACAGACGCTCTGCAAATTTATGTGAACTGAGGCTGAACACGTCAGCAATGCCGAGCCAAGAGCCAGCTTCTGAGCTCGGCGAATTAAAATGAAATCAACAAAAAAAACTGTATTTATCGAAATCAATTTTACGACTATTCCAGACGACCAAAAACCGATAATTCGTAGCATCAATAAATACGCTAAAATATCAACAATTAGATAAAGTCAGTCCAGTTAGAGTTAGAGTATTTTCTAAATGCTGTCTCGTTCTCGTGTTCTCGTTTTCTGCCAAATTGGACTCTTGAGTTTACGACACAGACAACGCGAACTTCAAATCGACATTTGCACCAGTTCATGTACCACTCACCAGACAGACAGACAGACTGACACAGAGGGGAGGCACAGTCAGTTGAGAGGAGAGGAAAGCCAAACAGAGACAGTAGCTTCATTTTTTGCTTCGTTTTGCCGTTATGCTTTTTAGATATTCATATTTTGCCATTGATGATATTTTCACTACTTTCGTATGCATAACACGTACGTATCCCACACACACCCACACACACACACATACACACACAGATACAAACACACTCATACAAACAGACAGCCCAAATAGACTTTAGATATACATAGAGCATAATGTATAAAGTCGTGGCTGGTACCTTTTGGGCGTATTAACTCTACCAGGCCGTGCGCATCCTATCTATGGATGTGTCTGTGTGCTCCTTAAATTTGCATATTTTTTGACTTAACACATCCTTCAAAAATTGCGAAACGCGTTTGCGATAGCTTTGGCATTTCCTTGGCCTCTTTGTCGCTTTTCCGCTTTCCGCCTTTCTCTACATCCATACTTATTTATCCAGTCTATCTATTCTTATTCCCTTTTTGCTTTACTTTTTGATAGGGCTGTGGCTTCCCTTTTGTACGATAAGTTAAAGCGGCTCTTTAAAGGGACATTTGAATGCCAGGACTTCACTTCGTTCACACTCCACCCTCTCCTCCCCTTTTGCTCTCGAGTGTGTGAGTGTGTGTGTGGTCAAATTGAATTGCTCGCATTGCATGTGCACTTCTGTAAAAGAGCCAGAAATTCTCACTCGAATGCAAATTGGTTCACAGTTAAATTTAATCGCTTTACTATACTGTTTTTAAATTACGCTTTTCCCCTTTTGCATTCCCTTTCGCAACCAGGCCGTGGCTCAAGCTGAAGCTGAAGCTCAGGCTGTGACTGGAGGCCTCAATGGCGGTGCGGTGCTCTTAAGACAAGTGGCGCTAATCCTTGACTTTGCTGCTAATGCACGTCGTATGTCAAACACCAAAAACGTTTACAACTGCCTCTTTTCCTCTTCACTCCCTCCCTTTAACCATCTTCCGCCCGCACATAAGGCAACGCAATTTATATGCCTTCCACTTGCTGCTCTCAGCTACTTGTTTGCCTTGGCAGCGTCTTCGTCTTCGGATGTCTCCTCCTCAGCGGATGCCCCATCCTCGTCTTCGTTTCGTTCTCATCCTCAGTCTTAGCCACAGCGCCGCTTTGTATGCTATGCATTTTTCTGCACTCTTGACTCTTAAGCGTGCACTTGGCCAGTCAGGCAGAGATCCAAACCCCCCTCCCCCCTCTTTGCTCACTACCTTCCCCCGCTCTCCCGCTCAACCCCAATCCGCATCCCATGCCCGCAGCGTCTCCATTGCAATGTAGCTGCCTCGTCAGCATCAGCTCGTTTTCGCTCTCATTCTCTCTCTTTCTCACTCTCTCTTTATATATATATGTATTAGTGTGTGTTGTTTGTCTTCAGGGATATGTGCACCATGGCTGCGTGTATGTGTGTGTGTGCGTGTGTGTGTTTGCCAGCACTTTGCCGCAAGCATTTTGATAAGAAAAACAAACAGCGCGCTTCAGTCATACATCGAGTTAGTGCAAGCGAGAGCGGAGAAGGAGCAAAAGAGAAAAAACAGAGAAACCTACAAGCTTAAGTGTCATTTATGCGTTTTAATGCTGGAATTTAATTTTCAAATTAAGTAAAGTTTGTGTGGTTTTTACAGAATTGTGGAGTGCCCCCCACCCCACTATTTAGCCTTTCTTTGCACCACAGCAAACTGTTTTTCGTAAACTTTCCTCAATGACAAATTCCGCTCAGTTCAAACTTCAAATCTCCGTAAAAAATGCTCAGCTTATAGATACTCTACACGTAGAACTAATGCAAGTGAATTCAGATTTTTTAGACTTAATTGACTTATTGACATAGGTTTAAAGAAAGTAATGTTATACAACTCTTTTTCAATTCTATTCATTTTTTACAGGGTATAAACTGCAACGTACTTGAAATATTATGCTAAATGAAAATAAATTGCTGAAGTGCCAGCAATAAATACCTTTAAGATTTGAACTAAACGGGGACAAATATAAGTGCTTACTTATTTACAAGAGGCTCTTAAGATGCTATACATCATTAAATGTGTGCTTATGAGAAAATTTCAGAAAAATCTTTTATTAAGTAGTTAATACTTGTACACTACAAATGTAGTTGCTACATTTCGCTGTTGTCTCTTCAGATTTTCTCATTTTATCTGTATTTCTGGGGCAATTTCTTGAGTCTGTATCAATTTGCAATTATGTTTCAATCAATTTGATACAAGTTTAATCTGCTGTGGCAAATAGATTGCTTTCCTAGCTGGCAATTGTCGAGAGCACAGACAATCATGGCATGCCATGCTATTTTAAATTCCAATTGAGCGCATTGCGCTGGCGTCTTTCTTTATGGCCATTACCCAATGTCCAATGTCCAATGTCCATTGTCCATGGTTCATAGTTCATGGTCCATGGTTTACTGTCCACAATTCACCGAGTTCCTATTGCCACTTTCGCTTGTTAGGCTCAAGTGTCGCACATAAATAAATGACAGAGCTTGTTAGCCAACCCAGCCACAACAAAAGTGCAGGCTAACAAGAGTCCCAAGTCACACAAGTTCAACAACACGGCAAAAGGACTCATTAGATAGCAGACTCATATGTTTGTGTCCTTCCCGCAATCCACAATCCGTGAACGGACTCGGCGCGTTCAACCAGAATAATGATAACTCGGCAAATAAGCTCTCAGGTATGGGAAAATTATATTTATTATCTTGTTTAAATTGTGCGCGAAAATTTTATTTAAATGAGGGCATAAATGAATAAAAAATTTAAAATTAAACTGTAAAATTATTTCTGTATTCCGGGATTTCATCAATCTCAAATAGGTTCAAAAGTTCCTTGAATTACTTGATTCAAATTCAACATTTGGAACATTACAAAATAACCTTGTAAATAGAGAATTTTTTGTTCAAATGGAACATCTCGTCATCCTCATAAACGTTTTTCGCTTTATTATTATAATCGATTGTAAATGTTTTAAATGTTTGTGCAATAGCACTGTTGCTCTAAATTTAAGACCATAAATAATTGCAAATTCCACAAAATCAGACTATGGTTTACAGACAAAAAGTGAATTGAATTATGGCCTGGTTTAAATTCAATTGAATTGCAATGTTTTGTTGTTCGCATTTGGCTTTTATTTTTAAAGCATGCGGCAAATATTGCTATTAATTTTTAACAACAACAAAAGCAACACAGCAACAATGCAATTGCCGCAAGTCTGGGATAAATAGGGTATATGTATTCTTTGTAACAACGTTGGTGCTGAGCATTTTTGAGTGTTTGAATTTCTAACAGGGTATCTGCTAGTCGAGCATTCTTGGCAACGTATTCTCACGAATGAATATTTTTCATTTTGAGGCTTAAGAGCAAATTTATATGCACACTGAAAAAAAAGACCAAGTTCTAAAATCAAGAACATTCATCTTAAATATTTTGTTCTTAAAATAAGATTATTTTAAGACCAAATTACTAAAACTAAGATTATTAATCTAAAAAATCTCAAAATCTTAATATAAGAATAAAAATCTTAAATTTTTAGGAAAGGTACAATTATATAAATAGGTACTATTTCGTATTAAACGAATGATGGCACCGTGGCGCTCTGGTTAGAGAGGCCGCTTCAGTTGTGAAGCAGTAGGCGGCGGTTCGAATCCCCCTCGTAACAAATTAAAATAACATTTATAAAATTACTAAAACAGAATAAAATATAAATAAATCAAAATTTAAAAATAAAAAAAAAAAAATATATATAAAAAATAATTTTCATTTATTTTATTTTTTGATTTTAATTTTAAGAACATTTATTCTTAAAATAAGAACTTGGTCTTATTTAAAATGTTCTTAAAATCAAGATGCGTTCTCTTAATTCAAGAATTTGATGTTCTCGACGCATTTTTTAGACCAAAAATCTTAGTTCTGAGACCAAAATCTTGATTTTAGAACATTTTTTTTATCAGTGCAGGTGCGCGTATTCAATTTTGTTGCATGAATTCAATACTTGTACATTTCATAAATTATACTACTTAGTTGTTGTTGTGGTTGTTAATGACACTCTTTGCATGTTTGGGTATCAACATAGAATCTGAATTTCCTTTAGTTAAGTAGTCGCTAAAAAGTTTTTCAGAAAACTAAGTAAATCGAAAGTAATTTTGTGAAATCATGACTGACGATCTGAACGAACTGAGTCGATTTTTGCACTGGGGTCCCATATCAGCGCTGTGTGTTACCTTAACCGTTATCTTGACAACATGGGCTTGGTGGCCGATGGATTTATCAATCACAAACCGCGCTCACTTTGGCCTCTTTGTGCTGCTCAACCTTTTGGCCGTCTACAACTATGTTATGGCCGTGATGGTGGGTCCTGGTCTTCTGCCCAGGAAGTGGCAACCGTTCCACCCCAGAGAGGCCAAGTTTCTGCAGTTCTGTAAGAAATGTGATGGGTTCAAGGCCCCTCGATCGCATCATTGTCGTCAATGTGATCGGTGTGTCAAGAAGATGGATCATCATTGCCCCTGGATCAATCACTGTGTGGGCTGGTCCAATCAAGCTTACTTCGTCTACTTTCTGTTCTTCTACATGTTGAGCAACCTGCACGCCTCTGTGGTGCTCTGCCTTAGTGGATTTAATTACTTATACGGCATCCTTTTGCATGGGGATATCAGACGCATTCCACTTATCGGTCCTTTGTTATGTGTTTTTAGTCTTGGCCTGGCTGTGGGCATTGTCCTTTGCATGCTCAAACTGCTCTTCATTCAGATTGTGTGCATTGTGAAGAACATGACGAGCATTGAGCAATGGATTGTGGAGAAGGCACGTTGTCGTCGATACAGATCCAAGCGACGGCTGAAGCCCTTTGTTTATCCCTACAACATGGGCTGGTACTCCAATCTTGGCCAGGTATTCAACATTGACTCCCAGACACGGGGCAGGGGCATCGAGTGGCCGGTTCTCAAGGGATGCGATCCATTTACGCTCACAAGGGAACAGATAGCCCAAAAGGCTGAGAAGCGTCAACGCACACGCACCTTCAAATGCACACGACACGTCACAGGACATTGGCTGCCCATCCTATCTCAAGGTTTGATGGTGACTCTATGTGTTCCCTGCGCCGATGATCCTCGTATTTGCCTAGAGCCCAACGATCTCATCAGAGTAACGCGCATTAGAAAATATTGGTTGTTTGGAGAGCGTGTGCTTAGCGAAGTTGAAGATCACAGCAAAAGACTGCGCAGGGGACCCATTCGTGGTTGGTTTCCACGTCGATGTGCCATCGATATCACTAACTCCTTGCCCTCCACTTTAAGCGGAGAGCCAGATGCAAATAAAACGACTGAGAAAAGGAAATGTATTGGAAAGCAAAAACAGCTTAAGTTAAATCAAGACTAAATGAGATTACTCATTGATTAAATATATTTTTAAAAAAATATTTATTCAGTCGATTTAAATCAGGGAATCAAGCCGAAACCAATTTCCAGAGGAAAACAAATTTTTATAGAAATTAATTGAGTTTGAATGCAGACTGAATTAAGAGTTCAAACAATGATCTAAACGACATTCCGCTTGACAATCGGTTTAGCTTTAACAAATTTATGAAAGTTTTAAATTGCTCGAAAATTGGACTTAGCAACTTTACAAGTCAAAATTTTTCTCCAATTTGCCATGATTTTTTGCAGAAAAATGAAACGTCTCAGAATCAATTTTAAAGTGTTGTTTTATGCTAATTACGATATAAGGAGTTGATTTTAAGTGAAAACTTGAGATTTAAAATTTTGAATTTTTAAAATATCAAAGGGGGGACCCTTAGCATCGAACCCATGATTTAGAGAAAAATAATTTTTTTCACAAAATGAATTAAATTTGAATGCAGAACGAATTTTAATGCCAAACCAAGATCAAAATGACATTCCGCTTGAAAATCAGTTCAGTTTTGAAAAAGTTATGAAAGTTTGAAGTTGGTCCGATTTCAGACCTAGCACTTTACAAGTCAAAATTTTTGTCAAATTTTCCATGATTTTTTACAGAAAAATGAAACGTCTCAGAAACACATTTAAAGTGTTGTTTTATACTAATTACGGTATAAGGAGTCGATTTTAAGTGAAAACTTGAGATTTAAAATTTTGAATTTTCGAAATTTCTAAGGGGGGACCCTTAGCATCGAACCCATGATTTAGAGAAAAATAATTTTTTTCACAAAATGAATTAAATTTGAATGCAGAACGAATTTTAATGCCAAACCAAGATCAAAATGACATTCCGCTTGAAAATCGGTTCAGATTTGAAAAAGTTATGAAAGTTTGAAGTTGGTCCGATTTCAGACCTAGCAGTTTACAAGTCAAAATTTTTGTCAAATTTTCCATGATTTTTTACAGAAAAATGAAACGTCTCAGAAACACATTTAAAGTGTTGTTTTATACTAATTACGATATAAGGAATCGATGAAAAGTGAAAACTTGAGATTTAAAATTTTCAATTTTCAAAATATCAAAGGGGGGACCCTTAGAATCGAACCCATGATTTAGAGAAAAATAATTTTTTTCACAAAATGAATTAAATTTGAGTGCAGAACGAATTTTAATGCCAAACCAAGATCAAAATGACATTCCGCTTGAAAATCGGTTCAGTTTTGAAAAAGTTATGAAAGTTTGAAGTTGGTCCGATTTCAGACCTAGCAGTTTACAAGTCAAAATTTTTGTCAAATTTTCCATGATTTTTTACAGAAAAATGAAACGTCTCAGAAACACATTTAAAGTGTTGTTTTATACTAATTACGGTATAAGGAGTTGATTTTAAGTGAAAACTTGAGATTTAAAATTTTGAATTTTAAAATATCAAAGGGGACCTTAGAATCGAACCCATGATTTAGAGAAAAATAATTTTTTCACAAAATGAATTAAATTTGAATGCAGAACAAATTTAAATGCCAAACCAAGATTAAAATGACATTCCGCTTGAAAATCGGTTCAGTTTTGAAAAAGTTATGAAAGTTTGAAGTTGGTCCGATTTCAGACCTAGCAGTTTACAAGTCAAAATTTTGTCAAATTTTCCATGATTTTACAGAAAAATGAAACGTCTCAGAAACACATTTAAAGTGTTGTTTTATACTAATTACGATATAAGGAATCGATGAAAAGTGAAAACTTGAGATTTAAAATTTTCAATTTTCAAAATATCAAAGGGGACCCTTAGAATCGAACCCATGATTTAGAGAAAATAATTTTTTCACAAAATGAATTAAATTTGAGTGCAGAACGAATTTAATGCCAAACCAAGATCAAAATGACATTCCGCTTGAAAATCGGTTCAGTTTTGAAAAAGTTATGAAAGTTTGAAGTTGGTCCGATTTCAGACCTAGCAGTTTACAAGTCAAAATTTTTGTCAAATTTTCCATGATTTTTTACAGAAAAATGAAACGTCTCAGAAACACATTTAAAGTGTTGTTTTATACTTATTACGGTATAAGGAGTTGATTTTAAGTGAAAACTTGAGATTTAAAATTTTGAATTTTTAAAATATCAAAGGGGGGACCCTTAGAATCGAACCCATGATTTAGAGAAAAATAATTTTTTTCACAAAATGAATTAAATTTGAATGCAGAACAAATTTAAATGCCAAACCAAGATTAAAATGACATTCCGCTTGAAAATCGGTTCAGTTTTGAAAATGTTATGAAAGTTTGAAGTTGGCCCGATTTCAGACCTAGCAGTTTACAAGTCAAAATTTTGTCAAATTTTCCATGATTTTTTTACAGAAAAATGAAACGTCTCAGAAACACATTTAAAGTGTTGTTTTATACTAATTACGATATAAGGAGTCGATGAAAAGTGAAAACTTGAGATTTAAAATTTTCAATTTTCAAAATATCAAAGGGGACCCTTAGCATAGAACCCATGATTTAGAGAAAATAATTTTTTCACAAAATGAATTAAATTTGAATGCAGAACGAGTTTAAATGCCAAACCAAGATCAAAATGACTTTCCGCTTGAAAATCGGTTCAGTTTTGAAAAAGTTATGAAAGTTTGAAGTTGGTCCGATTTCAGACCTAGCAGTTTACAAGTCAAAATTTTTGTCAAATTTTCCATGATTTTTTACAGAAAATGAAACGTCTCAGAAACACATTTAAAGTGTTGTTTTATACTAATTACGATATAAGGAGTCGATTAAAAGTGAAAACTTGAGATTTAAAATTTTCAATTTTCAAAATATCAAAGGGGACCCTTAGAATCGAACCCATGATTTAGAGAAAATAATTTTTTTCACAAAATGAATTAAATTTGAGTGCAGAACGAATTTTAATGCCAAACCAAGATCAAAATGACATTCCGCTTGAAAATCGGTTCAGTTTTGAAAAAGTTATGAAAGTTTGAAGTTGGTCCGATTTCAGACCTAGCAGTTTACAAGTCAAAATTTTTGTCAAATTTTCCATGATTTTTTACAGAAAAATGAAACGTCTCAGAAACACATTTAAAGTGTTGTTTTATACTTATTACGGTATAAGGAGTTGATTTTAAGTGAAAACTTGAGATTTAAAATTTTGAATTTTTAAAATATCAAAGGGGACCCTTAGAATCGAACCCATGATTTAGAGAAAATAATTTTTTCACAAAATGAATTAAATTTGAATGCAGAACAAATTTAAATGCCAAACCAAGATTAAAATGACATTCCGCTTGAAAATCGGTTCAGTTTTGAAAATGTTATGAAAGTTTGAAGTTGGCCCGATTTCAGACCTAGCAGTTTACAAGTCAAAATTTTTGTCAAATTTTCCATGATTTTTTACAGAAAAATGAAACGTCTCAGAAACACATTTAAAGTGTTGTTTTATACTAATTACGATATAAGGAGTCGATGAAAAGTGAAAACTTGAGATTTAAAATTTTCAATTTTCAAAATATCAAAGGGGGGACCCTTAGCATAGAACCCATGATTTAGAGAAAAATAATTTTTTTCACAAAATGAATTAAATTTGAATGCAGAACGAGTTTAAATGCCAAACCAAGATCAAAATGACTTTCCGCTTGAAAATCGGTTCAGTTTTGAAAAAGTTATGAAAGTTTGAAGTTGGTCCGATTTCAGACCTAGCAGTTTACAAGTCAAAATTTTTGTCAAATTTTCCATGATTTTTTACAGAAAAATGAAACGTCTCAGAAACACATTTAAAGTGTTGTTTTATACTAATTACGATATAAGGAGTCGATTAAAAGTGAAAACTTGAGATTTAAAATTTTCAATTTTCAAAATATCAAAGGGGGGACCCTTAGAATCGAACCCATGATTTAGAGAAAAATAATTTTTTTCACAAAATGAATTAAATTTGAATGCAGAACGTATTTTAATGCCAAACCAAGATCAAAATGACTTTCCGCTTGAAAATCGGTTCAGTTTTGAAAAAGTTATGAAAGTTTGAAGTTGGTCCGATTTCAGACCTAGCAGTTTACAAGTCAAAATTTTTGTCAAATTTTCCATGATTTTTTACAGAAAAATGAAACGTCTCAGAAACACATTTAAAGTGTTGTTTTATACTAATTACGATATAAGGAGTCGATTAAAAGTGAAAACTTGAGATTTAAAATTTTCAATTTTCAAAATATCAAAGGGGGGACCCTTAGAATCGAACCCATGATTTAGAGAAAAATAATTTTTTTCACAAAATGAATTAAATTTGAATGCAGAACGAATTTAAATGCCAAACCAAGATTAAAATGACATTCCGCTTGAAAATCGGTTCAGTTTTGAAAAAGTTATGAAAGTTTGAAGTTGGCCCGATTTCAGACCTAGCAGTTTACAAGTCAAAATTTTTGTCAAATTTTCCATGATTTTTTACAGAAAAATGAAACGTCTCAGAAACACATTTAAAGTGTTGTTTTATACTAATTACGATATAAGGAATCGATGAAAAGTGAAAACTTGAGATTTAAAATTTTGAATTTTTAAAATATCAAAGGGGGGACCCTTAGCATCGAACCCATGATTTAGAGAAAAATAATTTTTTTCACAAAATGAATTAAATTTGAATGCAGAACGAATTTAAATGCCAAACCAAGATTAAAATGACATTCCGCTTGAAAATCGGTTCAGTTTTGAAAATGTTATGAAAGTTTGAAGTTGGCCCGATTTCAGACCTAGCAGTTTACAAGTCAAAATTTTTGTCAAATTTTCCATGATTTTTTACAGAAAAATGAAACGTCTCAGAAACACATTTAAAGTGTTGTTTTATACTAATTACGGTATAAGGAGTCGATTTTAAGTGAAAACTTGAGATTTAAAATTTTGAATTTTCGAAATTTCTAAGGGGGGACCCTTACCATCAACATTAAGCCATGGCTATGATGGTCGAAAACAAAAAACAATGGCATTCTACTTGAAAATCGGTCCAGCTTTGACAAAGGTATAAATGTTTTAATTATTTTCATTTGTATAAATTCTTAGTCTTTTGATCTGAGAATTATTTGCAATCATACACCTATTTTGTATGTTTAGCTATACTTTTCAGTTGTGTCTGCATATTCGTGATTGTCCAAGGATATCAAGCAATTTGTAATGCCTCATGGCTGTTGTACTTTTTTCTAGTTAGTTGTCGAACAACTGCAACTATTTGTGGCCCTGGCAACAGTTGCAGGAAACAGGAACTTGCTCGCATAGGTTGCAAAGTGGATTTTTAGTTGAAATGAAAAGCAAACTCCCAACAAGGCTGAGTGCAGCGGCATTGAAACTATATTGAAAATGAAACATTGGAATTGCAAGAGTTGCAAGTCGCGGATTTGCTATTGTATTTTAAACAAGGCCATAGAAATCAATACCAATTCTATTCAAAATGAAACTATGTGAGTGTCAGCAGGTGTGGATGTGTGTGTAAGTTGTACAACGCAAACAATGACCAACTGATGTAAGCTCGTTCACTGTAAGCATAAAGTTATCTAAATGATCGATGATATTCCAGCTAGTTCATTTAATGATGATTCAATGATACGAGTATCTTTTGCAGATGCCGCAGGAAAACAGCAAATTGAATGTTGTTTTCGGTAGTTTACAGGGTAGCTGCCAATCAATCAACTCAGCTTATGCAGCCATCTGTCTGGACGCCTGGGGAAATCACAGAAATCCAATACAAGAATACAAGAATGTGTTGCTGTTTAAGTATCCTTTGTTGCAATTTAAGCCATTGCCTCTGCTTATCGTCCTTTTGCAGTGCCGTTCGTGTTAGGTTAAAAATTAGATAAATATAATTTGAACTTGCGTATGTGTAAATTGTTGCAAATAATCCACTGGGAAATCACTTGTCGTTGTCATGAGTTAATAGTCGCTGGGAATTATGTGTCTGACAACAGCTCACAAGCTTTCAAGTTGCAGATAAATATGATAAATCAATGCTAAAATCGTG
The DNA here is from genome assembly GCF_004354385.1 of Drosophila innubila. Taxonomy (NCBI): domain Eukaryota; kingdom Metazoa; phylum Arthropoda; class Insecta; order Diptera; family Drosophilidae; genus Drosophila; species Drosophila innubila. The sequence goes on from NW_022995376.1 coordinate 11,448,959, forward strand.
CAACACTTCATAAATATAAATATGTATTCAATTTGCATAAGGAAATATTTTAACTCATTTTTTATGGAACCAATTTGTAGTAAATGAAAACAGTTTTAAGTGAACTTGGTATACTTTTGATCTGAACACAGTTGCATGTCACATTTAATAACTGTAGAAATTTTAGTTGCTGCCACAAAACATGCAACACAGCTGCGCTTATTGCTTTTACTTTGCGGATACAAAATAAATTTAACATAAATACAACACATAAAAAACTACAACTACAAAAAAAGAGAATCAACCTTAATGACTTTTGTCGTTGCAAAATAATTGTGCGTGAATTGTATGATGCAATACTGTTGGCAAACAAAAGCCATGGCCAAGAGCATAACCAAAACCGACTTAAACTAAAACTAAAGCTGTAGCCAGCAAGAGACGGCAGTTCGCTTTCAATGTCCTGCTGACATTTAATTTCACGCACAGTCGTCCATTTTGTGCCTTGGCAACACTTTTTGACTTTTATGCGACAGCTGCGTTGCCGTATTTTTTTTGGGCCAACTTTGTTTTTTGGCAGTGTCTATTTCTAGTTGAGTACATAACTCTCTACACCATTGTCGCTATATGATACTTTCATTTTCTGAGCCAACCAGGACAGCCAGGACGTGGCTTTGAGGACAACGCTTTGTCTGTTGTCTGTTATGGCAATTATGCTGTACGTTAAACGGCGACAGCGTTTATCTCCAACAATGATGCACAGGTACTTGTATCGCTTACAGTCATGAGAAACAATGGCAATTATGATGACGTCATTAGTGGAAGGAAACAAACGGAACTCGTATCCTACATCAGTTGAGTGCATACCTCAAAAACCCAAAGAAACATGACGATATGCGAAAAGTAATTATATGAAATAATATAGGGTATATTTAAGCTTGAGTTGAAATATCTGAACCGCAATTGGTTCATACAAAATTCAATTCATCTTTCTCTTTTGTATTTTCAATGTCAATCAATTGCAAGTTCAATTTACCGCACTGCCCTTGTGTGGCATGCAATAAATTTTCAAAATTGATTCTATCGCCCACATTCAATCAATTCAAATGCCAAAAGTCGAGAATCGCCCTCGCGTGTTTGAAGCTTTCAATTTTGTTTTTTATTTATATTTTTTTCGTTTTTTGTTATTAATTTGCGCCTTGAAGCATGCCCCCAAAACGCAGAGCTACAATCGGAATTAGAATTAGTATGGGAATCCAGAGAGAATCCCCTGGAGCAGCAGATGATTCCGCACGGAAAACTGATGGACGTTCTGGATCATTGAGAAACAAGAAATGCAGCTTTGATTAGAAGCCGGGAATGTTTTCGCTGTATTTGTTATTCGAATTTTGTGTGTTTGCTTTTGCTTTCCATTTAAAAGAAATATCATTTCTCTTTTCATCTGCTTGTTTTGTGCTTTCGTCTATTGACTGTTTATTTATGACGCTGGCAAGAGCCAAAGTAATTTTTCATTATTTAAAATGAAGTGAATTGCAGTTGGTTGTCCTAGCTGGCAGCTTCTCCTTTTCATTTATTCTTCATAAATAATTTATTAATTACAAAAGTTTTGTCCACTCTGGGTGCATGCAAATGCTCCCTGAACTTCTCTCTTTCTCTCTCTCTCCCGGTTCCTCTTTCTCTATTGCGGGCAACAGTTGCAAGTGCCCGATGCCTGTTGCCAAGTTGCCCAAATATAGCCAAAAAATATATTACTTGCAATGTCCTTTTGCGTCTTTCGCTTGCAAAACTTTTATTAGTCGAAGCTGCCACTCGGACTTTCTCTCTATCTGCCTCTTTCCATCTCTCACTCTGTTTGGTTTTGTTGAATGCCTGGCGTATTTTTCATATTTTAATTGACAAAAGTTTTGTGCAACTGGCCTGATGGGTTTCTGCCAAGTTTACGTTATTGCACACATACACTTACCAAGGAAAAGAAAATATAGTGTACTTAGTTGAAAATATTGCTGGATACGACTATAGATAGCTGAATAAAAACAAAACAGATTTGTAGTGTCAGAGATGAAATTATTAATATGAAATTATTAACTTGTATATATATAAATCAACTTCGATTTGAACATAAGCAAAGCAATTAATTAAGAAGTATGCTCAAATATTTAGATGTAGAAAGACCAAGAAATCCTTTTATTCTATGAGTATTAACTCCTCAACCCAGCATATATTTCAGATATTTAAAGAGCTAATTAAAATAAATTACTTAATTTTCATTCATGCTTCAATTTGTGAATAGGGTACTCACTCTTCGTCTTGTATAGCCGATAGTTTGACTCCTTTTCGGTCAAGTCTTGCATGTTGAGTTTATAGTTAATTGACATACAACTTTTTGGTAAAATTTGAAATGAATATACTTCAGTGAACTGGCATCTTCAGTCTGCCCGCCTTGTGGCACCTCTATTATTTATGCAGCCAGGTTTGCAGCTTTAAGTGCTGCAGTTTGATGCCGCGATTCTATTTCTCAGAGATTTGTATAGAGAGTCGAGTCTATCGACAATTGTAGACAATATCTTGATTAATATTATTTGACTACAGCTTTAATTTTAGATGTCACAATAAGTTAGCACACACAGATGTTACATCAAGGCTGACAGATAGCTGGTTGCACGAACAGACTTTGCAACATTATTGAATTGTGTAGTTTGGTCTCAGTTTGGTCTAGGCTTTTCTCACACCATTCCCATTTACATTTCTACCCATATTTTATCATGTCATTAATGTGTTCACTAACGAAATTAACAGTAAATTTAAGCGGCTTCGTTGTGCGACTAACTCAATTTGCGTGCCGTGTATGTGATGGCAGCAGGACGCAGAAGGAGAAGGAGAAGGAGCAGGAACAGGAATAGGGGATATGAGACAGGGGCATGTCTGGTGGTATTGGTGACAAGGCGAGTAGCATGCTTTTAGTGCGTATGTTTATAACAAAGGACACTGATTGCTGTTGACAAGACACCTAATGATGTGTACATAAAGTTATTTGGAGCATTGTGTAATGCACTTAACAATTCGTCTTACTGCAGGAACGCAGGAGCGCAGGACTCAACAGCAGCTTGAGCTGAGCATGTGGGTCCTGTTTGCCTATCACTTACATCATTATGCTACTAGTAATTAAGACTGCTTCCACTGATGCAGCCCGCTTTCATATTTTAATTGGTTTCAGTTTATAGCTCACTTTGCTTACATATGACGAAACAAATAATAATGCCCACAGCACAAGTCCCCGATTGAAAGATACCCCTTTAATGAAGACAAGTGACAATCAATTTTTAAATACTTCTACCAGACAAAACCTTAAATATATTAAGTATACATTAGTATACACAGTCAGACATGCCCAGCACATAATTTATTTCATTACGGGATATACACATTAACATGCACATTGAGTAAAAAGAATAATTTAAAAAGTCTTTGAAACCGCACTGTATGATACTGCGGTGAATTCCGTTTTGAGTTTCATTGGCATTGTGGCAACCGCTTTAAAGTGCGGCAAGTGCTGGTCAAATTGACTGCTCAACTTTATAACGCATACGATGCGTGGTACACGCTGCTCTCACATTAAATGCGATTTAATAGCCGAAAGCGAACGGACGGCTGATTCAATATTTATTAACGATATAATTAATAAATTTTCCATTCAATTTTAATAGGATTAAAGCAGAGCAACTAAAAAGTTAATGCATTTATGCACGCCCCGTGCCCCGTGCCCCATGCCACAAACTTGCTGCAACACAGTTTTTTTTTCTGAGCTCAACTTTTCTACACGAACGCGCCAACTTTAATTTCCGCAAAACTTTTGAATTTTCAAGTAGTCATAAACTGCTCGAACAAAAAAAGTATATAAATGTATGTAGAATTTGTGTGTGTGCGGGTGTGTGTGTGTGTGTGTGTATGTGTGTGTTTGCCTGGTTGCATAATTAAGTGACTGCTTTTTGATGACATTAAGCCAAATTGAAGCTGTTGAAATTTTTTTTTTGGTATGCCCAAATTTTAGTTTTGTTTTTCTATTTGGGGCGGAAAAACTTAAATACTTTTCATTTGACTTCCAGAGTTTTCCCCCTTTTACCGCTTACATACAATGATAACAAAGTAATAAGCCACAGCCAAGTAAAATATAAGCCTCTGCTGTACGGATTGCTTAAGCTAATTGCCTTTGAGCCAAGTTGAGCCTTAGAGCCAATTTAAAAGCGTTGATACTGTCTTGACTTTCAGCTGTTTATATTTGTTTATAATTAACCAGAACAGAATCAGAAAGAGAACAAATCCAGATTGAGATTGAGATAATGATGTGTATGTGTGTGTGTGTGTTTGTGTGTGTGTGCACAGAAAACTCTTCGTCTTACAATACAATTAGGAATTCACAATTTGATATTTATTACGTTTGATGTATGGTTATTAAAGTGTGGCACTGTAAACATAATTTGTATAAATATAGACTTGGCTTTGAGCAAACATATTCAGTGAATATTTTAATTGAAATACTTTAATTGCAATGTCAATTGATTTGAGTTTTGTACCACAGCACTTAAATGAAAATCATCACATCATTTAAGTCTTAAAAAGCTGCGGCTTTACCACTTTTACTCTTACACTTTCTCTATCGGCGTAGTCATATAAATGCTTGGGGCTTGAAACATTACAACAGAAATCATTCAAACGCGGATTTGACTGCGGCATTGTGGCTTAAGGTTGCAAGGGGGAAAGTGGGCAAAGGGGCAGCCACAGTTGCGGCCGTGAGGTCAATCAGCGCAATTACTTTAAGGGACTTTCAGCTGAATGCAGGAGTTTCACTTAACCAACAAATGCTCAAGAATTTCTCGACACGAAATGAGGCTGAGGTTGAGGCTGTGGCATCTGCACCCTGTCTAAACTTTTGGGGTGAAGCATTTTTCAGTCTGCCTGTCAGTTGGATTTGTCGAGCATTAAAAACTTGACAATTCGGGCAAAATAATTTAAATTATTAAACGAATTGCAAACACACACGTACACACACAACAAAACACATGTCAAAAACTTTTGGCACTGTGTAAAATTTATGGCAATGTAGCAGAAGATTTGCGTCCCTTTCTCTCTCGCTCTTCTCTCTTCGGGTTTCTCTCAGCCAGCCGGGGGCTGAACAATGTGCAAAGTATTGACAAACCAAATGAGCAAAATGAGCAAATGTGGCACATTGTTTGCCAAGTTTCTTTGGCCATATAAATAAATAAACTGAACATGGGTAACACATTTCCCTGCCAGCTAAAACTGTAGCTGTAGCTGTAGCTGGCTGAATCAAAAGCAGCTCCTGCATTGGCCAGAAACCAGGAACATGACCACAAACGCAATTGTTTGCACGTTGCGTGGTCATGTTAGTTGGGTCAATAATTGGTTTTTTCGATAGCTGCACAGTCGGCAAACAAGTTGTTTGTGATTGCCAAATGATTATACGGTATCATCGTAGGCAAAAGCTAAAATCTGGCCAACAGCCAGCCAGCAATAAATTCATAGCCAAAAAATGCCTTCGGGCCCAGCAGCAGCATCTAGATATTTGGTCGGCCAACCATTTTCGACCCTCTCAGAAATTAATGTGTGAAATTAAGCATGTATCATCTGTAACTGTATATGAATGTGTGTATGTATGTGTGAGTGTGTGTCTGCTCTTCTAAAATTGAGAAATTTGATCAATTTAAGCTGTTGCTGCTTTTAGTAAATTACGTATACGCACTGAATGCTTCACTAATGAACTAAATGTTCGAATAGTTCTCATGCTTCCGTGGGCAAATAAATAACTAAGCTACGAATTGTATTCAAAACAAAAGAATTTATTTACAATAGTAAATATTTTTCCTCTTATCAATTGAAAATGTAATAAAGTAACGCAAAATTTTTAAAGAGTTATTTAGACTACTTCTAGGGCTGGCTGAAAACCAAGTCCAAAGGTTTATGGCGAACACTATGCAATACTTTTTAGCTGTTCGCGGTTTGATTGCCGCGTTTTATGAGCAAAAGTTAAGGCACTTTAAGCGACATCAATAAAAAAAAAGGGGAAACTACATAGCAACATTTCATTGCACATTTCCTGGCACTTGGCATACGAAACGAGAGTCATGAGTTTCATTTCGAGTTTCATTTTCAACAAAAATAGTCGAGTTGTGCGATTGTAGGCTTTGGCTTAAAGTGTAGCTTTATATTGTTCTCAGCTCCCAGATTCTATGGGGATAGCAAAAGGTGTCGACTGGGATCGGTGTGACACTTAATTTTGGACACGAGTCGGCTGGCTTTTATTGCCTGTGCTTGGCTGTGAAATCCGAGTAGTTTGTGTGAATAGTCGTACCGGGTCTGTCTAACTGACGTCTCGACTTGGTGTCACACATCTTTGTCAAAGGCTCATTATGCAAATTGTGGACGAGTCAAGCCACGCACTAGGCTAATTTGTTACTGTCTTCGGTTGTCAAGCTGCGCACTTTCTGCAACCGAATGCTGTCCAGGATATAGTTGGCATGCAGAGCCGGACACGCGTCCGTCCGTTCGTCAGTCCGCTTAACCAACGACTGCTGCTTTCAGCTCTATCACTTTCAATTCCCTGGCCATAAATTAGGAACACGCCCACGCACCATTGTCGCTGCCGTGTATAAAAGGTAACTATCCTATACTGTCAGCTCACTCACCAGCTTCCCTCTGGACTGACTGACTCACTGACTCACTAACTGAGTGACGGACTGACATAATGTGTGTGTGTGCGGAATTTATGATTACATCCGGGCACCTTCAACCTCTCCAGCCTTGCTATCTGTCCATCGTTCTGTCGGTCTGCCTGCTCGTCTGTTCTTGCCACATGCATATAAACAACTAATATCTGCAGTTCTTGCAACACTCAACTTCATTTGCCGGCATTGGGGCTGAAAAATGCAGCTCCAGTGAAATAACAGCCAGTTCTAGCCCCACCCCTAGTGTTAGCTGCCTGCTTGCCACTTGCCACTTGAGCATTTGCCGCTAAGCTTGCAGCTTCTTTTGCTGCACTGCTGCTGACAGCAAAGACAATTTTCAATTAAATAAATTGCTGCTTTTTTATGCCATCATGCACAGTGTGTCAAACTCACAATTTCACCCGCTCCCTTTGTATTGTATTGTATTCTGAGAGGCAGCTTGAAAATTAATAAATATTTTCTTATTTAAAATTTGTATAAAATGCAACACTGACAATTTGCCAAACTCACTTTATTATTTATTTATATTTTCTCTATCTCAAAAAATTCCCTGCTGGGCAGCTTTAAGAACGTGGCTCAATTAAAGCACTGACCATTGGCCGAATACATGTGCGATCGAGATAATGATATATAGACGGGCAGCATGCTGACCTGCTGACTAATGAGCTAAAATGAATTGTTAACACATCAAAAATCAACGCAATTTGGCACACATTATGTAAAGACAGGCGGCAAAATGAAGCAAGGGGCAAGGAGCAAGTGGCGAGTGGCATGTGGCAAGTGGCAAGCTGAAACGAGGCAAAGGCAAAGTTAATTTTATTAAGGAAATGAAAAAGTCATATATCATTTTCACAATCTTCTAACATGTCCATTACGCCCGCAGCCGCACACTCACCCTCACCCTCTCACACACACATACACTCTCACACATTCTGGCAGCTGGTCGGCCATCTTGGGCGCCATTGTACGAGTTGGCTGGCACGCAAGGCCAAGAAATGGCCGAGGAAATGCACTGCGCTAAACTAAAATTAAAGTGCTGAAAATAGCCAAGCCGGTAATAAATGTGCCACGCCGTTCGCTTTGACGTGCCGGCCCAAAATTAAAATGCATAATTCAAGGGTTAGTCATTGAAAGGTTCGCCTTGCCATAAGTAGCAAGTATTTTGGCTTAGCCTCCAGTTCAGGTCTCAGCCTCATCCCAACCATTATATTACAACCATTTACATACATGTGAGCTTTCCAAGCTTCTTAGTTTAAAAAGCCAAAGCCCCCGGTTGTCGACGATGGCTAAAGTGTTTCACGTTTCACGCACCATTAAACACCGATTCGCCGAGTCATTCTGGGAGCAAGGGAGCATGGCAGGAAGGGGGACTTATCGCTTTGGCCCCGCCCGTATTGTGCCGCCTGATTGATTTCTGTATGCGTACGGGCTTTTGGCCGTAGTCGGGGCATTCTTTTGGGCTTGAAGCTTGGAGTCTTGCAAGTGGATCAGGTGCCGATAACAGCAAAAGAATTTTTTAATAAAGTACAAAAGGAATTTTCACATATTTCATAATTATCGAGTCAAGGAGATAAGAATAATTATATACTTTACGTTTTTATCTTATGAAATTTATATAAACATGTTAAATTTCATATATAAAAGAAAACATTTAAAAAAAATGTTTAATGAAAACTATTTTTTTACCATAGTAGAAAGTAAATCAGTGTTTAATATTCTAAATGTTACCAACAACTCAAGCCAAATCGTGGATAATTATTTATTAATTAAGTTTATAATCGAGTACAAATTAAATGCAAAGTTTTCGATGAAACATAAAATAATATTATGATTGAAATAAATTCGAATATCTTTTTCTTAGTGTCTTTATTTGTTTAATGTTGGTCATACAAATTCTTATTATTTTTGAAACATTTTTATCTGCTCTCTAAGTTGCCCCGTCCCCTTTTCTCATTCATTTTGATATCTTCGAGCCCGTTTTCAATTTGAGTTATGAGCTGCCTACTTTCCAATAGACAACCTTGCCCCCAGTGGGCTATTCAGCATTTCCTGCATTTATTCGGCGTAATTAACGAAATTCCCAGGTGTATTGAATGCCACTGTATTGGCATTTGAAATTCAGGCAGCGTAAATCTTTTATTGGCACGAAATGCTTAGGCGAAAGGTTCATTCATTCGTACACCAACACAGAGTTGCATAATAAATTATCGATGTGCTGTTAGAATTTTAAGTGGTGTTCCCGTTTTGCGCTAATCAGTGGCCAGAAGAGTAGTACGATGAGTCAGTTGTTCAATGCCATTAACAGCTTTGACAGCAGCAAGACGAGTGAGTTTTGCTTGTGCAGCCTGAGCTGCGAGGATATGGCTGCCAGGATGTCTGCTCTTGTCAATACCCGCAGACAAATAAATTCAGCTTATCGCTCAGTCAACCCTTTTTGCATTTTCCTCTTTTCCCCGTTTTTTCATCTTCATCTTCTTTTCTTTTATGATTCTGTTTTTTACAGCTGTGCTGCTTCTACTTACAAAGTGCACTTGGCGAGACTTTTGTTCAGCCCCTGCTACAGGTCCTGAACTCACTGCTGCTCCTGCTGCTCCTGTTGCTCCATTTGATGTTGTCCTACTGCTGCTGGTCGCAGCTTTCAATGACAACCCTTATAAGCATAAAAAAGAGAAAGAAAGCGCAACGCAACGTAACGCAAGAGATAAAACTTTGGCGCACCTTGGCAGCATTGAGAAAGGGTCCTTCGTTCGGTCGCTCGGACGGGGGAATTCCTTTTGCTCTTTTATGGTGTCATCGCAGTTTATTGTTTTTATTGTTTGATAATTATCGCACGGCACATAAAAGTACCTTGGCTTTGGTCAGTGCAAATAAAATGGAATGAAATATACACAATGGAGCCGCTACAAAGGACCTCACTGGGCATTGTTAAACGACTGCCCGACTGCCTCTCGACACCTAAGCAAGGACTTTAAGTTCCGGTGCTACTTGAAGGTCCTCAGCTCTTATTCAGCTTACCAAAGGCGTAGAAAATCTGGTTTTTCTTCCTTGCTGTTGTTGTTGTTGTTACCATTTGTAAGAGCCTTAAGTCGCTGTCCTTGTGGCCACTTGGGTTCCTATGACAATGCAATGATCTAAGCCGAGACCAAAGGACACGTGTCTCAAGTGCCAAGCGCATGCTTTTGATCCGCAATTTTTTCAATTACATTTTTTTTTTGTCTTCGCTTCCAGCTTCATAAAATTTTGAAATAAGTAAATATATAAACTGATGCTTAGAAACTATTCTTCTAGTTACAGAGCAAGAAGTTCTACATACACATACTTATAAACAAAAATCTAAAAATAAATATAATTTCTGAATATTAGCAAAATTTGCTTATAGAAAACTATATTATAATTTTTATTAAAACTTTAACGGTTTTCTAAGACTTTCTGAAGCACTGCAAACTTATACGAATTTTCAACACATGCAATTTTCATGTTTGTTTTCTTCGAAATTAGCAAAAAGTCATTTTGTAATCAAATGCAACCCTTTGTGTCACGTAGCACAAATCCGCTGCCTGAAAAGATTGCAGGTGACTGCAGCTAATTAGAAATGGCTAAAAGAAAAAATTTTATGGCACCACATGCACGTGCCACAGACAATTGCCAACTCATTAGCAGTAGCAAGAAAGCGCCAGTTGTAAATAGAAAATTATATTTTGGCCATAACTAGAAATGTATGTAGAATGCGAATTGCCTTAATCTGTAATGTGCAATTCTCTAAACAAATTTATATTTATGTGTGAGTACGTATGTGCGACCTGCTTAGAGCTGTCTAAATATCAAATTTGTTATTAATTCAAAACTGACTAAGTCGGAGGCTGAGACTTGGACAGTTGGTCCATATGGCTAATACTAATGCGATAATACATGTCCTGCTGTCTTGACATGACCAGAGCGGCTCGACAATGTCTTGAGACAAACAGCCGCAACTTGAGTGCATTTGGTTCAATTGAAATCTGTCTGGCAATCTGTCTATTTGTGTACATGTCTTTGTCTTTATCCTGTCTCCCAACCTCCCAGCCTGCCTGTCTGCCCATCTGACATGGTAAGTCATATATGGTGGCCCCAGTGCATTCTCAATCTAATTATGGCGTTTATATAAGATAAATTCTACCTCGCAAATACTCTCATTTGCATCAGACATCAGCTCGAAATATTGTCTGCAAATGCACATCAATTTTATATGACGACTCGAGCTTGTTCCATGATTAATTCACACAGATATTAATAATGTGATAAATAAGTTAAAGGCACACCATTGCTTGCAGATATAAATCCTCATATTAATGGAATATACATTTTAATAAATACTTAAATAAATTAAATATTCTAATCGGTTTTAAAATTTTTTTTTGTAGATTTAATTAGATAATTTAATCATCTCATTTTGTGCGTCAATGCTAATAAGCGAAGATAAATTTACATTTATAATAAAATTGAGTGAGAAAAGGGGGACTGGCAGGAAAACTTTTATTATTTCATCAAAGTTTTGGAAAAAAATGCATAAAATATTGTACTAGTATATATTTCATATAAATGATAAAGTATTAATTATAACGGGGAGAAATATGGTTTGAGCTTTGTAGTTTTATTAAACATCGCTTAATATCTGACAGATTTGTAGCTCTATAAAATGTGCTTGGAGGTAACAATTGCGATTGTTTATTTTTATTAACGATAGCCAAGCGAGCAAGTTGCCTAAACATTATATACAATCAACATAAAGTGAGTATACATTTACCAGGACCCGCAGGACTCTGTTGCAGTAACTGCTGCCGCTGCTTGTCCAGTGGCAACTTTGTCGGCTGCTTTTACCTCACAAGTTGCCAGAGAAGTTTCGGCTTTGGTTTGCCGTCTATGGACGCTGCAAAAGTTTAAACAATTTCACGCCCTTATTCGGTGGAGTTTAGTGGCCATAAAAGCGCAAGCAGAAATACGAGTACGACACATTAAACTTTAAACAAGCGTCTGTTGCACTTTAAGTACATTAACTTTAGTAGTGCTTGTCCTGATTCTAGACTGCAAATACATTCTCTCGTTAGTTCTCCTTCTCATCATCGTCATCTTCATTATCATCATCATCATCGTCGTCGCGCAGTGTATAAAAGGCAATAAAATGCAATTATCTCAAACGGCATAAATGTCGCTTTTTGGCAACAGTTTGCTCAGTTCATAAATTCCAGCAGCAACTGCCAAAATAATAAAAGCAAAAAGAAAAAACAAACTTGGGATGAGCCTGGATGGGATACAGCCAAATGGGAGATGAGAACTTAGCCGGCAACTCGATTTAGTTGCAGCTGCAACGACTCCTATCTAATTTGTCTGCCAATGAAAGCAATTTTATGTTGATTGTTGCAATTTTAGGCAAAGCGAGAAAAAATATTGAATAAAACGCGGGCTCAACAGGGATATACCCTGCAAGGCTACTGTTTAAGCTATATCATAACTTTTTTCTTCATCTTTAAAAATCAAAATGACAATGATATCACCCATTTTTAACATTGAAAAAGTACTGCTTATGCTGCTTACATTTCATTAGAACTGAAAAAAATAATTATTTTCATTGGAATTTGAAAAAGTACTGATAATAATATTGATATTTGCTTTAGGCTTAAATTGCAATTATTATTATTTATTATTATAATGAATTATTTATTTTACTTACATTGCTTATCTTTTTTTGTAATTTAAATTATTCAATATTTTGTATATTTTTGCATATTTCTGTGACACAGAGTATAGGAAAACTTTGCTGGCACTTTGCGCCGATGGGGAACAAAAGCGCAACCCAGTTTCCTCTCTTCTTGCAGTTACTTTAATGTCTTGCCAAAGTTGTTGTGCCTCTAGGGCACTCTGTGGCATTACCTGCTCTGCCAGGGCTGTCAATGTTTTCAAATAAGCACGTTGCACGCTTTATTAGTTTTCATAGGCGCTGTTCTCTCGCTGTATGTGTGTGTGTGTGTGTGTCTGCTGCCATCGGCAAAGGAACAAAACTTTTGCACACTCATCCTTTCCATACACATGCACTTGCACACAAACAAAGAATATTTCAACAATGCGCAAGTCAAACGTGCAACATGCAACGCTGTTGGCAACAAATGATACACAGAATATGCAACATGTTCAAAGAGCTCTTTAAACTGTTTAAATTTATAAATTTATATTTTTTTATAAATATTTTTCAGTATTTAATTTATTTTAAATTGAAATTATAAATATTTATTTAGAGTTCAATTCAAAATTGATTGATAACTAAAAAATTCACATTTAAATTTAATTAATTTTAAGCAACTGAATTTATTTGAATTGCTATTTATAAGTAATACTACGATCTGCACAAGATGTGAACTGTGACAGCTGGAATATCCATGTAAGCAAGGCAAGTAATGGCAGGAAATGCTAGCATGTATTGTAAGTATTTTTATTACCCAGCTGCTAATTGGCAAGCAACATTTTTGTAAGAAAGCCACATAAGCGTAACTACGAGTACAACAACATGTTCAATTAAAAGGCAAGGCAAGTGGAACAAATGCTTTGCAGCATTCAACATTCTCAGCTAGATGCACACACCTACACAAACACATGCCACAAAACTAAACCGCTAAACGCTGAGCTTCTCCGCAGTTTCCACACTTCACTCAACGCGACTCAACTCGACTCGATTTGCATTGCAATGCAAAATGCCGCTGCCATTTGACAGGCAGACAGCTCAAAAGTATGCAACGCTTTTTTATTTTTATTTGCAACTGAGTGTGAATTGCATGTGAATGTGCATTTTGAGTGCGAGCGAGAGAAATAGAGTTGGCAGCAACGGAAACGTCTGTGCCACATCCGTTTCCGCCTTAATGGTTATAACTTCTTTTTCCGGCACAGGCCAATCAACGTTTTGTGACCTGACCGTGGACTTGCAACTGCATACAGAGCTCCAGCTGTTACCACACAGTTTACAGTTTACAGTTCTTAGCTGAGGTTGTTGGTGATGTTGTAGTTGTTGCTGCTGCATTTAGTCAGTAAACTTATCACTCTTGATGGCTTTGTGGCAGCTGCACCTATTATTGCCACTGCGGCTAAGCCTTAGCTTTTGACTTCACTGTCTACTGTCACAAACAATAACAAGCACACAAAAGGTTGAACAAAGCAGCTGTCGTCGGACACAAACCAACTGCAGAATATGCAGCTCAGGATATTTCTGTTTAGACGAAACTTACACGCACTTGCAAGAAAATAAGTACAGGAAGAGTAAATACTTAGTGATCAAATAATAAAAGGTTAAAAAGAAAAGAAACAAAAAAGGTTTGTAAGTTACAACATCAAGTCCTTACCAATACATAAATACACAATTTTGGTTATTCGATTATTTTAAGTGTTTAGTTAATAAACGTTTTGCCTTGTTAAAAAATATATTATGAAAAAATTCTCTGCGCCGGATATATCTTATTTTATTTTTAGTATAGTTGCCAAGCACCTTTAATAGTACTCTGAACAAAGTGTTGAGTTTATTTAAGCTTAAATAAAATGTTTGGTTTACAACAGAGAAAACATATAGTGGTCTATATTTGTTGGTCTTTATTTTATTTGTAAACATTTTTTGTTTTTTAAAAACTAAAATATTTAAGATGAATATTCCAGATTTTAGAATGGAGTCTTTTTATCAGTGTGCAGATTAAGCTTAACTGAACCTGAACATGGCAATCTTTATGACATTTTTATTGTTCAATAGGTAGGCAGTGACAAAAGGCAATAAACACTATCTGCACGTCAAGAGATTAAAAACTTAATCGGACTATGCTTTGTATTGTTAAAAATAAATATAGATACTATTTTAAATGTCGGCAAACAATCAGACGAAACAAAGGCTGGTAACTGTTTGATCTACACATTTTGGTTGCCAAGCTCGTTAGAATAAATACACACATATGTACGTATGTACGAGTATATCCATTTTTATGGATACGGTATGCCAATTGATATTTGCTGTTGGCGGTGATGGTGGCGGTGGCTGTGGTAGTTGTGGCACTGCCAACTCGGAGCCAGATCCAGTGCTGGCCAATTCACAACAATTGCGTTGCATGCGCACAGAACTTGTTACTCAAGTGCGGCATGCCACCATATTTGCACTTGAATTGCGCCGTTCATGGGGGTGCATGGTGCTGGAGGGAGAGGGGGGCGGAGAAGTAGGTTAGTAACTGCAGCAGTTTGCATGCAAATTTTTACGTTTACCCCATTTGCATGCACTGCATAAAGAAATAAAAAAAATATAAAAAATGTAATGTGTTCGGCCTGGGACTGGAGCACATTGTATGAAAATTGTACGCCAAATTTCAGACGCGTCGACGTGGCAATCAATTTGTCCGAGTACGAATCCGAGGGCCGCAAGTCAATCGCTTCCAAAATTTTAAATACCCCGCAGCCCCTTCTGTTGCTCTGAGCCAACTTTTTGATGATACGACTCACTGCTCGCTCAGCCGATCAGTAACAAGAATTTACAATGCTCACTTCGAAGCTGCTAAGCTGCAATAGAATTAAATGTACTCGATTTATTTAATATTATTGTGATATAAAATTAGATAATTTCTGTTTTGAAGCCAAGGAAACAAAACATAATAATAATTTCAATTATTAAATTTAAAAGCAATAATTGCAGATTGCTGCCATAAGCTGTTAGTAGTCTTCAAAGCTCAGACATTGCTCTTTAAAATGGCTTTACCCTTTGTCGTGAAATTGTTTGCGTTTGCATTGCCTTTGCCGTTCTTATCTCGTCCTTTAAGCATAACAAAAATGAAATTGTCTGGCAATTGCCGGCAACGGCAATCGCATCAAAGTTGCATATTAACATTTCAAACGAGCGGCAGTTACCCGAAAAATTGCTGCATTGGCCGCCGTCAAGAATAGAGCGCCAAATTGAAAGGTGCAGAAAGGCGCTAGAAAAAAGTGTAACACACACACACATATACACATACACAGGAATGTCAGCACAAAAGAAAGCCACTTAAATGCAGATTACAATAAAGGAAGCATTTTGCAGCTGACGGCAACGAGTTTTTGGCTTTGAGCGGATTCTTCTTTTTATTATTGGCCATTGTCTTTTGGCATTTTGGCAAAGCGAATATATCGCGTCGTCTGACGCAGTTTTAGCACCTTTAATAGCCGCCACATGCTTGTCAAAAGCCATTACCAACAGCAGCAGCAGCAACAACCACAACGATAGTTAGAACTTTTCCAAAACCACCATGCAAATCTACTGCTGATGAATTGTTCAACTAGTGCTGAATTTGGCAATAGCCATGCACAATGAAAAAAGCTTAAAATGTCAGGGGAAAAAAGATGAAAAAATCTCTATTTGCAGAACACACGGCGTATGCGTAATTTCGCCCCACGACTGCGACAACAAATTAAATGTCAACTATGCTGCCTGCGCCTGACAATTGTCTGTGCTACTCAAAAACACAATTTGTTGCACACTGTACACTGTACAGAGCTCATCCACATTTAGATTGGGACCAGACGACATTCCTGCTGCCAAAGTGAATGCCAAAAACAACTTTTAATTAAGACATTGCAGGTCCAGAAAGCCGACATATTAATTTTCAACTGCCGCAAACAAAACTGCAAAATGAAGATGCCAGCATGGACAGCAAAAGCAACAACAACAACAACAATAACAACAAGAGCAATGCCACATAAAACAATGTGCAAAGTGTGTGAAGACTTCCAGAACAGATTGAAACTCAAATAAATGTCTCTGCGGAGTTGAGACGGTGACGGGAGCAGAGTCTGGCAAACTTATCTTAAGTTTTAAATATTCACATAATTTGGGAAGTATTCAGACCTGTTCCGAAATTTCCCTAAAATTTATCTGAAATTTCCGACAAATTGCCCACCGACTCTTTTTTGATTTAGTGCAGCATACTTTTCGGCTTAAGTAATAACCAGCATCACAACAAAAAGCTTGTTGCTATGCTTTCAAATCAGTGAGCTATTTATGACAACAATAAATAAAGCGCTTAATTTAAACTTAATATTCTTATACAAAGCTTTTATTATGCTCGCTTATTTTGGCTTATCAAATAACCAGCTTCATGGGGTATCAGTAAATAGATTTATTATAAACAAAAGGTAAACAAACTGCAGAGATTTATTGAGATAAGCAAACAAAAGTAGCTTTCCAGCCTTTGACGCTCTAAGATAACGACACACTAATGTCTTATTATAGACTTAGTCTGTATGTATTTTAATAAATGTTTCTATGTAAGCGTACCTGTCTGTTTGCATTGATAAGGATGTCATCGCTGATTATGCAGTTGTAGCAAATTGATGGTTAAAAAAATCTCTTTTTAATATTGTTCGCCTACCGGTTTATGAAGTCTCGCTTTAGAGGTCCAAAACAGACACACGCACACACTCCCAGCATCCATGACCACAGCTACAAGAGGCCCAACGAGAGCAAGAGTGAACGTTGTTGTCATAGTGCCTAGGCAAGTCAATGACTTGGCACATATCGTTGTGGGTTTGAGACCGACCGCAGGCTTTACATAATTTTTATTATTCACCATACGCTCGATTTACATATATTTCATTTCGGATGCGAAAAGTCACAAATTCGTGCTGATAGTTTAACCAAATGCGGTAACAAACAGCTGGCGAACGCTAATCATTAAATCAAATTCTAGCAGATATTCAATTTTAAGTAGAATCTATACATATTTCTCGGTTTGCAAAATTTTAAAAGAAAACACTACTGAAAGTGAAAATAATGGAACAAGTGATAAGCGAAATAAGAACACGCCAAGTTGTTGCCAATGCTTATGTTAATGAGAACATTCAATCAGGAAATATATATACTATAAAGATAAGGACTTACCTCAAAAATAAATAAAATAATAACTATAGATAATAAACATTGTGTTGAAATTCCATAGGATTTCTTAATTAGATGCAGACCAGAAAATCGTATTCTCTGATTGAAAATGGTAATTTATAGCTTGACATACGCATTTTCAATGATAGATAAACAATAATTGAAAGATAAACAATAATTAGAGCTTCATTAACACTTTGGTGTATATACTATACTTGGCACTTGGCACTTGGCTATTTATTTATCAACTGAACTAGCGATTGCACTCAAGATAACTGAGTCTTTATATGTTATATTATATTTAAAGTTTGTATAAGTAAACAAATATTAAAGACAGTGTGCGTTAAGGTATATTTGAAATATTTTAGCAACGATAAGTGACTTTTGAGTCGCACTGTGACCAGTTCCGGACAAATTGATAGTTATGCGGGACATACTTATGTTTTGCACAGTATATTTCCACTGGTTTCTAGTCTCTGGCAACAACACGAAAACTTGTCAGCGCCTCCTTCGGCGCTCCAGAGAAACCCGTTTTTGGTACGTTCCCTAGAATAGTATTCACACACAGTAGAAAGAAATCTGTATACATATTTAAACAATGCAAAGTTGATTCAAAGGCTTATCAAATGCTCTGCAAAAATGGCCTTATGATTGCTATAATATAAAATGCTGATGCTAATGCAAGGGGTTAATCTTAAACGCATTACAAATAGCAAAAAAAAAAGATCGAAGGTAGTCGTCGAGAAAATACCCTGTTATGATATCTAGAATACTTTATGAACAAATCTCATTTGACATAAATATAAATTGTATATAAATACATACTATTTAATTACTATTAAATATTTTGAACCTAAAGTTACAATTCTAATATTTATAAAAAAGTCCTATTTTTACAGAAACATAATTTTTTGTGGATGTTGGTCAAGAATATAAATACATATGCATAATAATATAATGCTACAAATCTCTGTTCGCACGCACAAGTTAAATATACCCAGTTAAGGCCATTTATCCTCACAGGGTATTCAAATGACAATTAAGCAAAAGAAAACCAACAACACACAGCAAAGCAACACAGAGAAATGAAAGCCACCCTGTCGATAAAGCGATGAGGGCGGTGATCGGAGAGCGGTGAAGAGATAAGAGGAGAAGAGCGTGAAAAGAGCGTCACAGAGGGAGGGAGATAGAGAGACATAAGCAAAGAGAGTGAGAGAATTGGCTATTTTTACACTGAGCAAAAAGGCGATTATCAGTCGAACTCTCTTCATCTTTAGGATGTTTTGCTACTTTTGAACACTCTCATTTCTCTCAGTGTGTACTGCGAGAGAGTGGGAGAGAGTTTGTATGTTGCAGGCTGTGTATAAATACGTGCGTCTAGCAGTTGCGGCTTCAGTCATAGAATCGGAAGGCAAAGAGATCATCATCAGTCGAAGATCGCCGCAGTTTCGCTTTTGAATTTTAAATTCGACAGGCCTAAGAGGAACCCAAAAATAACGTCAATTCGCGCACAACCAGACGGAAAGACCTCCATAAACATATACCACGCAAACATTCTGCAGAAAATAGAAAATTTAGGAAATTTTCTTTTTGTTTTTGTTTGTGGTATCTCCATCGCGTCGTTGACTGTTGGCTGCGTATTTTTCCGATTTACGCAAATTGTCAAACGAAAGCTATTTTCATGTCTTGCCAAAAATTTCGTAGCGTTCAGGCCAGCGGAATAAACAGTTGTTGTTGCGTTCAACTCGCGGCAATGTCAACACTATAACAGAACTCAAAAAATAAATCTATAAAAAAAGAAAAGAAATAAAATACAAAAATCCATTATAAAGCATTATCGAATCGATTGTCGTGTTTGAGAAATACAGGATTATAGAAAAAGCAAAGCAAGGACAAGATAGAAAAATAAATCTAAAAAGATTTGGTAATTTGCTAGCATTGTACCTTCAACTGCATGGGTAAAGTTATGAGAGTGAATTCACTGCCGCCGCCCAACCGAAAGTGCCACGCCCACGCTCGTTCCAAGCAACAAAAGCAAAAACAATTAAAGTTCAAGAAGATTGAAATCTATTTTATGTTTAATAATTTGTGCAAAAGAAAAACTATAACAAATTGCAATTTATTGACACTACAAAATAATTCGGAAAGTGAATAAAACAAGTTATCAATTCAAGATTAAATAAAGAAAATAAATATATCAATTTTAAAATCGCATAAAAATACAATTTTAGTGAGTGATTCCCGCGAAATTCGGAAATTAAAGGTGAGTTAATGACAGCTAATAAAGTTAATGCTCATCGTGCTAAGGTTCCATTATTGCCTATAATTAGTACCGCCAATTCATATACTTATTCCATCTTACATCCTGTCGAACGGAACAATCCATCAATTAAATTCACAGCCCCATAAAAGTATCACGTTCATGAATATTTTAAAAGCTCTCAAATAAACATCTTAATTAAATCACAATAGCAACCAAACTAAGTGTATTATTACAATAAATACGTGTGAAACTGTATGCTTATTATTAATTTGTGCCTACAATTAACGCTTTGACTAAAAACCAAAAGCAAACTATTTATTAGATAATAACATATAGAATGTCTTATAAAATGCTGTGTAAAAATATCAAGAGGCGATGTTAAATTTAATCAATTTACTATATCGAATCCCACTTCCTCATAGCAGCTGCTAATTAATGTTAATCATAGCAAACGCTTGATTAGCATATTAACAAATTTGTTGTATATTCGTGTATAAATTAAGTGTAAACAAATTATTGACCTAGTCAGCAAAAGAGTTAAATTCACGTTTATGCAAATGCAAGCACCAGTAAAGTTAAGGGCAAGGGCAACCGTACTTGACTTGGCTCAGTTCTTTGATCTATGAGTATTTCGCACTCGTATATAGTTCAGATGTCGAGCTAAAGCCACCCGCATCAGTTGAATTAGTGTAAAGTGTCGGACAACAATAGGAATGAGAGGTCGTTGAGAGCATATAAATTAGTTGTTTTTCTTTCGTTCATCTCTTCTTTATATATATATATATATATATATATATATTGTATTATACATAAATAAAATTTGTATTGCTATTGTTGTTGGTGATGTGCTCAAGATTTGAGCTCGAATCGAGACACAGTTTCAGTTGAGTTTTAAACACGCAACGGTTAACTTATAGTTCAAAAGATTTAACGCGGCAGCTTTTAGTCAATTTGTTAATCAATTGCAATAAATTTGCTATAAATGTTTCGCCTTATTGAGTTGAAACACACGAGTATGTAGCTGAAATTAGATAATGATGAGCAAGTGATAAACTAATAAAAAAATAAGAATTGTATTGTGATATTGTTGGAAAGTGAGTCATTTCATTTCCATTTGTTTGCTTCAGATATGTTTATATCTATATCTGATAAATAATAGTTGCATATGTTATATTGAGTGAAATATATGTACAAAATATAAATATTTGCAATTAGAGCAACAAAAAACAATATAAAATAAATCTATCTATCTGCCAGCTAACAATTAATTTGTCGTCAGAGTATCAGCAATTCGACACTCTAAAATAAATGTCCATTGCTATTGTTTAATACTAAATACGGTTCAATAAATATTGCTCTATATTTGTCTGCGCTCTTGTGACAATCAATTGTCGTGCCAATTGTTTGATTCGGTTTTGTTTTTGTTCTTGTTTTCAATTTCGAGTTCGGGTTCAGATTTAAATTTCTTACAGTGAAACAAAGGGGCTTCCGATAAGCAAACCGTTTCAATTTCAGTTTCGCATTTGCCTTTGCATTTGATTCAATGTTTGTGCAAATAATTGTTTTTTTGTTGATAATTTGATCAGCGCGGCAAAGTGAGAAGCCCGTTGTAATTGAATTGGATTGTAGTTGATGGCCCATTTCGACATGCTGGGCAGCTCAATTAATAACAGATCATTCATTGTATGAGTCAAGAGAATTGTAGTAGTTTCTTCATAGACGATGCACATATTGAATTGAACACTCGCAGATTGGGTTCAATGTCTTCGCTTGAATCGTTTTGTTTATATTATCTCAAGTTAGCATATGAGTCTCTTTAATAAGATTATAAACTTCTCTCTGATATATCTTTTCATTTCATTTTAGCGGTAGCTGGCTTTGAAATTTGTAGACAACATGGTGGGCGTAACCGTCGACTCATCGCAGGCTGCTCAGCTGTCCTCGGCAAAGAATCCGATGATCAAGTATATGCTGAAGAAGCGGGAGAATCATGCGAGGACCCAGGATGCGGATTATTCCCATGTGTTTCGCAGAAAGACGCGCTTTGAACTCTTCCGCCTCTCTGCCATTGCCATGGCCATTGAGTTTGCCTATGCGGCCGAGACGAGTTTTGTATCGCCGATTCTGCTCCAGATTGGCATCAACCATGAGCACATGTCTATGGCCTGGGGACTGTCGCCATTGATTGGATTCTTTGTGTCGCCGCTGCTGGGCAGCATCAGTGATCGCTGCAAGCTGCGTTGGGGTCGTCGACGTCCAATCATCTCGCTGCTGTCGCTGGGCATACTGTGTGGCCTTATTCTGGTCCCCTATGGCAAGGATTTGGGCGTATGGCTTGGCGATGTGGGCCACAATTACACAAATGCTAGCCAGCTCAATGGGACGGCGTCTATGGAGTTGACTGGAGTGGAGGCGGGATCAACGGCATCCAATTTTAAATACGCTGTGATTTTAACTATTCTGGGCATGGTTCTGTTGGACTTTGATGCGGACACCTGCCAGACACCAGCCCGCACCTATTTGCTGGACATGTGTGTGCCCGAGGAGCAGCCAAAGGCATTGACCATGTTTACACTATTCGCTGGCTTTGGTGGCACCATTGGATACGGCATTGGCGGCATCGATTGGGAGACGACGCACATTGGAGCCTTTCTGGGTGGCAACATTCCCACTGTGTTTAGCCTGGTGACAATTATCTTTGTGGTCTGTTATCTCATAACGATAACCACGTTCCGTGAGATTCCACTTAAGCTTATCGAGCGCGACGAGCTGCTGCGTCCTCTCTCCGATGTGGCCATCAAGAAGGAGCTGAAGAAGAACAACAATGCCATTTACTACATACAGGAAACAACCACACTGGAACTCCAAATGGCCAATGACTTAACGGCATCGGAGCCCATTCAGGGATACCAAAATAGCTATATTCCAGCGTTAACCGACAAGCTCAAGGTGCAGGATTTGGAGACACAATCGGAGGCTGATCCACCCGTCTCCCTGCGCGCCTATCTCAAGAGCATCTTCATAATGCCGCACTCCATGCGAATGCTGGCGCTGACGAATCTATTTTGCTGGATGGGGCATGTCACCTATTGCCTGTACTTTACAGATTTTGTCGGCGAGGCCGTGTTCGGTGGAGATCCTACAGCACCACCCAAATCGGAGGCTCTGTTGCTGTATGAGGAAGGAGTACGCTTCGGCTGCTGGGGCATGTCCATCTACGCCTTCTCCTGCTCCATTTACTCGCTGTCTGTGACCAAGTTGATGAAATGGTTTGGGTGAGAATACACTCCAATGTGATCAAGGTCTTTGTTTAATAATTTCAAATTTATTCACCAGCACCAAGGCAGTTTATATCAGCGGCATGGTTTACTATGGCATCGGCATGTTGATTCTCGGTCTGTGGCCCACCAAGTGGGGAGTTCTGGTTTTCAGCACCTCGGCAGGAATACTCTATGGCACACTCTTCACCATGCCTTTCATTCTGGTGGCCAATTACCACGCCAAGAATTGTGTACGTAATCGATGAATCTTTCTCTACATCATTCACTAATCATTTAATCCCATTTTGTCCATTTAGTTCCGTGTACATAATGGTGAGACGGTGCCATTGAAGCAGGCTCGTGGTCTGGGCACCGATGTGGCCATTATCAGCAGCATGGTCTTCATTGCCCAACTGATTGTCTCGGTTAGCGTTGGCCCACTTGTGGCCTGGATGGAAACCACATGCGCTATTCTATATGCCTCAACATTCTTATCCTTCGCCGCTGCAATTGCTGCGATGTTTGTGTTGTATGTCTAGCAAAGTGAATAGTATTGAATTTAACTCTTTTTATCATACACATGAATTTCATTTAATTAAGAACACAAAAACGAGAATAGCGTTAATATAAAAAGTTGATTGCCTACTTTTAGGCATAGTTAAATATATTCTAATAAATTTAAATAGCATACTTTCAGGTGCTTCTTTTATTGGTAGATAACTAATGCAGTAACAGAAAGTGTTATCTAGCAATGTAAATCATCCTGAGAGTTTTTCTCAACGGTAAAACTGTCCTGTCGCATGACTCAACAAGGAGAGTAAGAGCGGATATTAATTTTTACGCTCGTGCATTGCATTTGAATGCAATTTTTTAATTTCCTCGACATTTGCAGTTCTGCACCCTGTAATAAAAATTTGGATAAAGGGTAAACGACAGTAATATAATCTATGGTATATCCTGTCTAATACTTTTCTATATATTTTATGTCAATATATCTTACATTTAATTAATAAGGCATTTAATATAAAGGATCATAGAGAGAAAGAAATCACACTAACTGTTAATAGTGGGTATCTGAAAGTCTATACTTATATAAAGTGCTGATTAATATTGGCATACTCTAGAGATTAGTGTTGCAGAGTATCATCTTTCAACGAGTGCTTCCAATTTCCTCAGCACATGCCACACTTAACGTTCAGCTGATTCACAAGTGCCGCAGACACTTCCGGCGCCTCTTCAATGATAAATTGCACTTAATAATTTGTACGTAAAACTAAACTATAAAATGCAAAGGGCATAATACAATTAAAGCTGCTTAAGTGTGACTTGAGTATGCCAAACGAGTATAAATACAGCAAATAGTGAATTGCAATACATGTGAAATTTGTTAATCATCTTTGAGCATGCAAATACAAATATTTTGAAATGAAACTCACATCTTGGCTACAAAATTCAGACATTAAATACAAATTGTCGGTCATAAAAACACCAAAGTGCAGTTACAAAGGCGAATTGAAAATGCACTTTGCCATAAAGTGAGAGAAATTCCAGTTACAACTTGTGCTAGTATCACTCAAAAAGTTTGATGTTAACAACCGTCTTCAAATGCCAAATGCCAGTTCCAACCAAATGGCAATGCGGCGTATACGTAATATGGGGACTCAATTGACACGCATCTGCATCTGCTACGACAGAGACAGAGTGTGAGACTGAGACAAAGGCAGAAAACAAATTGAGTTTATCGGCGGCAACAAATCTAGAGGAAACACACAATCATTCATCATAAAAGGCCGACTCCCCTGGCAACAATCTATCTCATGCTCTACACTCTCTCTCTTCCTGGTTCCCTTGTTCCAGGTCCCCATAGTTGGCGTTGAGTGAGCTCTAAGAATATTTACATTTGTCTTAAGCTCATTCAAAATCCGAGAAAGCAATCGTTGTTCCCTTGCAAATCAACAAAAACAAATTTGTATGTATCTGGATGTGTGTGTGTGTGTGTGTGTGTTTGACGCGTGTTCCTTATGATAGAAGTCAGCCAAAAGCCAATAAGCTAAAGTCGTTGCAAATCAACAAAGGTAAATTCATTTTAGATTCGAATTTAGAGCCCTAAAAAGGCGAAACATGTGCAGCGTTTATCCTAGAAATAATCCAGGCGATACTCAAACCGAATCGACAAGTTAAGCTCTGTCAGCTTTATATGCGGTATCCTGAGTGCAGCTCCTTGGCAAAGTATGCATTAGCATTGTTCACCTGCGAACTGACTTCGAACTGAAGAGGAAAATACACGAAGCCATGGCCATAACAATAAAGCAATAATACCCCGACAATTGTGCAGGATATTACGACTCTTTGGCTTTTACCTTCAACCGTTCAAAATGTTCAACTGCTCAACTGTTGCTGCTGTCATTTTATCTAGAGACAACGCTTTAGTTTTCTCTTTTTATTGACACACCAATGCAGTCAAGAGAAAATTCGTATTCGAGTGCGAATACGAGCATTAAATCTTTGTCAAAATCATTTTGGCTACTTGAGATACTATGTGCTGAAGATTTGGATTTCAATGAAGCTCTTTTAATTGATTGTTAAACTAAACGATAAAAAGTTTCCATTTTAGAAACTATTATACACATAAGTTTAATATAAACTGTAACCATTAATTCAGAAATCTTACATTAATGACTTACATTTATGTTTGTATTTTATTGTTCAAAGTGTTTGTCTTAAATTTGTAACGAAAATAGTTTAAGAAAGTCATTTTGGTTCTTGTTTCGCCTGTGGTAAACCAACTTGACACCTCGACTGCCGTTTCAATCATAATTTATATGCAAATTATTTGCGTATAATTTTTTTCCATGTTTTTTTTACCATCTACGGTTTTTCTTTGAACCCTTTAGTTGCTGCTTTCCGCCCAAAGCATGCGCCATTTAATAAACATTTTTGCTGCTGATGCGGAAGGCAACCAACATTTTGGCGTTCCTCTTGGAAAACCCTGCTGCTGTCCCTTCCCCTTTAAAAATGGCATGGCATTCCCAGCTGCGAGGCAGTGAAGTCATGTCAAACAGGGCGACATGTGCAATAGAGGGAAATAATATGCAAATGCAATTATAAGCAACTGACTACAATACTCATACGAGTATACACGCAAAGAGAAAATGGAGAAAAATAAAAATAAAAAATAAATAAAGTAAAAGCAACATCGACCAACAATTGTGCATTTTTTTACAATCATAGTATTTCGCATTGGGATCGAAATACAGGTATTGCTTGAATTTTAGATAGATCTATGTTACGCTGTTGCGATAAAAATTGCTTGGCAAAGACTAATCAGAGCAACTTACATGAACCATAAATTAGAAGGCGACAGAACGACATCCGTTAAACATTTGCAGCCTTTGCGCCTGTGTGTGTGTGTGTGATGTGCAAGTGTGTGTATGTGTGTGTATGGCCGGACGTGGCTGGCCAGGCTCTGTAGTCTGATGTAGCCTGATGCATGAAATGTAATAAATTTCGTTATCTATGCATTATTTATGTCGTAATTTGGTATTTTAGCCCAAAAACAGAAAAATGAAAAGCGTCGAGCTGCGTCCTGGCAGACAGGACAGACACAGGACAGCCTCCAACAGCTCCTCCCACTTCTACAAAAGTGTTCACAAAACGGGAATGGCGTCGGGTCAACGTTACACATTTTCACTAAACTTTTCTCTCTCTCTCTCTCTCTCTCTCATTTTATTTCGATATATGTGTGTGTGAGTCTGTGTGTGTCGACGTGTGTGTGCGCGCAAGTGTATGAAGACGCATAAATTACACTTACAGCATTCGGCTCTTTGGAGTCTACATATATGTGTGTATGTATGTATGTGTGCTTGTGCAAAAAATATATATTTTAAATGAAATGTTGTCCCCCGTCTCTTGCCCCCACACCGCAAATTTGTCTGGCTCTTTGTGGCTAAGCATTGGTAAATTGGCCCAAACGGTGCCACTCAGCGGTTGACGCAGCTCGTTGACAATGATGACGCACTTCAATCAACCTTTAATAACACCTAACGCATCGCAGACACAAATTCTAATGAATGGCAAGTTTCAAAAATGTTTTCAAACCAAATCGCTATGAAATGGTCTAGTTAATTTGCAAACTCCCAAAATCCTTTAAACGAAAACCAAACGAGGGATTAAAATATAAACATCTATAAAAAAAAGAATGAAATTTATTATCTCTTTGCATTGTATCTCCTATACAGTAGAAGATTTTAAGAATAACTACATATTTCAGTTATGAAGTGCATATAATTTCTTGAAATCGCAGCTATGTAGTTTTCGTGTAACGCCAACTGTGTACAACATCAAGTTGAACAACTTAATAGGAGTAGTTGTAAATAGGACAGCTTTCCGCCTGGTGTCGCACTGAATGCACTTTTCAGGATTTCCTTTTCAATTCGTTGTAGTCCGAGTATTTTTCAAAATGCATTTAACTCACTTTGTCATAGTCCGTAAATTTGAAATGTCATTGCAAGTTTCAACCTTGTGGCTTTCATCTGACATGTTGCACATATAAGGACTTAGACTTAGACTGCGACTGAGACTGAGACTCTCACCGAGACAGGGGCACGTCCGAGTCCGATTTCTAGTCGAAGAATAGGAGAGTGAGAAGCCTGCCTGTTGCTACAGTTAGGAAAGCAAGTCAACTATTCGTTACAGCTGCCAGTATATAAGCATATGTAATACATAAAAAGAACTGCTCCAAATCCATCACATGGGAGAAAGAAGCAAAAAAAAATCGATGAAAATAAAAGAAAATGAAAATAAAACCAAAATGACATTGGGACATTTAAAAAGCCAAAAAGGCTGATAAATTAAAAGCTTTAAATATGCGAAATATGTTTGGTCCTCGTCCTTTTTGGTTTAGCAACCGACCCACATTGTGGTTTTTAAATCGGAGAATGTAATTTAAATATGCTGCAGGTCATTGCAATGATCAAAATTAAAATACGATTAATGTACATACTATATTTAAAGACATTTAGAGTATTAAAGACAATCAGTATAAACGTGAATTGACTCTTCACTGTACTCTTCAATTTACAAGGTATGTTTAAAAGTGTAGATTATAGGACATTACATAAATATCTGCAGTCAATACAATGATCTCTTTATTAACCCACTGCAAAGTCTGGTCTCATGTATGCCACCTTTAAGGTTGTTTCAGTGCCACATTCAATTTGTCTCGGGTAAATGGCTTTGGTATTAAATACTTGTTCTCACCTGGCAACTAAAAGTGACCGCAGACCACAAATAAATTATTTCTTATCAAACTGAACTGGCCACAAAAGTTTTTGTCTACCAAACTGCATCGTTTTCTATCTGCAATTTCTTTTTCTTTATATATATTTTTTTTTTTTATTTTTGCCATTCGATAATTTGTAGAAGACTGTCGTCGTATCGTCGTGTCGTCCTGCCGTAAATTGTCTTTGGCAGGCGAACAGACTGACTGGACCTTTTTGGAATCGAGTCAGTGTCGGTTGGGGGTCAGTACTGAGACTATGCCAAAACTTTGGTCCAAGACACGTTGGGCACGACAGCCAAATCAACAAGCAATTGTTGCTGGAAGAACACGTTGCTGACCCCAAACCGAATCCTCCCATCCTATTTTTTACAGTTGCGATAAAGATTTCAGCAGAGCAGCCACGGTAAAACTTTTTAATTTTATAAAAACAAACGACAAGCATTTGAGCCTCGACATAGACCAGAGGTCATGACAGTCCAAAATAGTAGACAGGCCAAGAAATACTCGTACAATAAAAGACAATAGAACCTTTAATGAATGGGCCATTGACTGGGCCAAAACTTGCCTAGTTATCGAAGAAATATTTACTACCAAAAATTTAGAATGAAAATGGAAGTTAGCTTAAGACGTACAGAAATCGTTATTACATTTGTCTGATTTTTGCAATACATTTTAATTAAAAATAATACAAGACGAAAAACTTATGTTGAAAATATAAAATCATTTCTTAAGAAAACTTTTGGAAGATATGAAATAATTTAAGTTTATTTATAAATCTCTAATAAATAAAATAAAAAATATAAAATAAAATAAAGAATATCTAACCAAAATATTAATTGTTATATTAACCCTCTATATATATATTTTTTAAATTGCTCTTCCGACACAGTACACACCCACATAGACACCACTGTAACAGCCATGTTTTAAACTTGAAGGTATTTAAACTTGTACATTTAAAATCTAATAGAATGAGCTTTTTATATTCCCTATATGACAACCAATACTAAAAGCTCAAAGCTTTTGCGCAAGACTTGTTATAATAAACGAGAGCTTTTCAAAAATATTTACTGTGCCGCCTGAGCTTTTAGAAATATCCCATTTTAAAAGCTTTGCATTATTTCGTCGACAATAGGGAACATTTTATCGTGTACTCAAAAAAGCTTTGACATTTACTTGACAATGAAATTACTGCAAATTGAGGAAAAAACTTAACGCCTTATAAAACTGAAAAGTAATATATGCTGAGTCGAGTTTTTGCGCTAATTGAAATTCGTTATTTATCAAGTTGCAAGTTGTTATCGATGCCTCTGCCCGTTGATATTACAGTTGCAGCTTTCCGACAGTCGCTTATACAGCATATTTCTCATGGGTCCCCATATATGCAGCGTATCCAATATTCTTTTAAACCCCGCCCTCTGCTGAAAACGTTTCATTTATTTGCTGCTTGATTTCTGTTGTGCAAGGAGAGCAGAAGGGAGAGGAGCAAGTTTCTCATAGCACACGACGAGCTCAGAAACAAAGGAAAAACTGTAATGAAATTCAAAATTGCAACGACAGAAGGGGTGTAAGCGGGTTGGTAGGGGAGTGTAGCTTAGGGCAGGGACAAAGTATGGTTGAACGCTTAGAAATATCATCTAAATATGTAAGCGAAAGGAAGGCAACACACGTCGTTACAGGTCGCATCTTCAAATGCAACCTTGGATTTGGCAAAATATAAACAGTATTTGCGATTTGTGTGTAGACTCTTCGATATATTTAAAATGTGTGCCCATTAAAAATGGATCAAAGGGATTTAATGGTTGTGAATGTCAAATGAAAGCATCTACGACAGTAAAAAGTAGAAATATACTTAATGAAAATCAATAGTTTACTTGGTTTAAGACACATGTCTCAAGCATTCGCCTATTTTCACATGATAAAAGATGATTTCAAAAACAAATTAATTGTTTATTGTGTATATGTTATAGTTAAATGAGAATCGTATACGAAAAAAAATAAATAATTGGACATATCATTAAAATTTCAAGCAACAATATATAATGAACAATGAAAATATGATTTAAGCACAACTTTCAATAAATGAAAATTCATTGACGCTTCAATTATGGTTCTATTTGACTAACTTTGTGAAGGTGTGTGTGAGTGTGTGTGTGTGTGTGTGTGTGTGTGTGTGTGTGTGTGTGTGGTGTTGCGTGTGCCAACTGTCAACCTTTGTCAGTCGATTTGATTGTGAAATGCTAATCTTGTTAGGTCGACTGCGTTGTTCGCGTGGTTTAATCAATGAAAATCACAAATATACATAACGGAAACTTGCGTATATGACTGCGAAATTCCATTTCCGAGTCCTAGATATGACATGTCTGTGATAGAGCCAACAATTCATAATATGCAATACAGTAAAATCGAACTATGCTCAAAAAGTAAAATCGGTACAGCAAAGTTTGATCAAGTTATGAAATGATTTCGTATAGAGAGCATTAACCATATACACATACTGTTTATAGTATATTTGTATATTCTTCAACCGCTTTTATGGTGTAAATACACACACACGCAGCACTAGCGTATAGTGTACTATATAGTATATACATAACATGTAGCATACCTATGAGGGCAGCAGTCTCACCAGCTAATGGCAAAGCGACAGGCAGCCTCATCATTTGCTCGTTTTATATTTCAACCTAACCCAGGTCCTGTTCCATCGTCCCAGACCCGAACCAGGACCCAGACTCGGCCCCGGACCCAGTTGATAACTGTAGCTGTAGCAGGGTCCATAATACTCGTACCAACACCCCTTTTTGGCATACTAAGCAGCAGCCGTATCGTCATTAACACTCCAGCAACAGCAACTACACACCTTTGTTGCTGTTGTAGATGCTGTGCTTGTTGTTGTTGTTGTTGTTGTTGCTTTTGCTGTTGTTGCTCGGCGCGCGGTATAAATTAATAAAAATTTCATGTGCCAAATAATTACAATTAACATGAGTTCTTAATTAAGAGCTGCTGCTGTCGTTGCTGCTACTGCTGCTGTTGTTGTTGCTGTGTTGTTGCTGTTGCTGTTGCTGTCGTCCTTGTTGCTGTTAATAGGCTCGTTCATTTGCCATCGCCTGGCTCGTTGTCCTGGTTCACCTTTAATGCAATACAACACACTCGGCTGCGCTCGGTGCGGTTCGTTAAGTCCCCTCGGCAGCTGACCCAACTATTGCCTCCTACCTCCCTCTACCCCTCCACAACTGCTGCTAGCTGGTATGTTACTGCTGCCTGCTTAATTTGCAGCCTGCCAGCTATTGCTCTGACTCTGCTCACTCATCTTATTTTGCCAAATTTTTTTTTATTTGTATTTTTGCAATTGAAGTGTCGATATTTTATGTGTTGCTCGCTTAATTAAAAATGCCAAAGGTTAACGCATGCCACTTTGCTCGCTCTCTCTCTTTCTTTCTCTCTTCATCTCTTTTCACTCTCCTTGCTCGCCGCTTACCGTTTATTAACTTTGTTTATGTACTTTGAGCACATAACTTTGCAGCATCGCTTTTGTTTCTGTGGCTTTTAGTTAGTATTTTATAAATGTGTAAATGTGTATGTGTGTGTATGTGTTTCTGTTGCACTTTTAAGCCGCTTAGGGAGAAATTTTAATCAAAACCAAAAAAGCCGAGAAAGCTGCACAGTGGAAATAACTAAAGATTTATGCTACATTTATGATATGAAATTCTAAGCTAGAATTTTAATTTGGCAACGGCCCACAGTGCTGCTCAATTGTTTATGCACAGCAGACCCCACCAAAATGATGTTTACTGAAATTTATGAAACTTTGACACTGGTTTATTAATGCAAGTGGCAACTGGTCGGATGAGTTATATTTGTATGTAGATTGTGCGTTTTGCATACGAAACTATTTTTGGGCTCCCTTTCAATCAGAATCACTGTCGTTGTCGTTGGCGTTGTTGTTGTTGTCGTTGTTGTTGTTGCTGTCGACAGAGAAGGGTTTAAGGATTAGCTGACAGCAGACAGAATGAGTTTTGTTAACTGACACAGTTCGTTTTGAGCTGTGTAATGAAACCGGAAGTGCCTGTCGTCCATCGTACAGCATTAGTGTTATGAAAAGCAAAAACGGAGGTTCACTTGCAATACCCTGCAATTTTAATGCTGTTTGAGGCCAGGAGGAAATTTATAAAATTCTAGCAATATTTACAGGGTATATTAATGGGGTATCCGTATTTCACACGCTGTGTCTGTCATAAAACTGTCCAAGCTCGGACGCTGATGATGATAAAAGATCAGACAACATTCACACCTAAAACTGAAAGACAGGACAGAGTAAGGAGATATTTAGCAAAAGTGAACAGAACTGAATATTACAATGCCAGAATGGGGTCATGACAGCAGCTGGGCGAAACAGAAGCTAAAACTAAAAAGGTAAAGGTACAGGCGCTTTGGGACAGAACTGAGTGCAATGTGAAATGAACTAAACTAAACTAAAATAAACTAAAGCCCAGCTCGACTTGGCAACCTAGCGACTGTACGACTGACTGTATGACATAAATATGTAAACAAATGTCAAAATGACAAGCACAAACACACACACACACACACACACAGAGCGAGTCATGCTCAATGGAAATGGAAGTGAGTAGCACGTGAAGTGGGAATTGACTCTGTGAACTTGCTAGTGTGTATGTGTGTGCTTTTGTGAATGTGTGGGTGGGGAGTGTAGCTCTTGTTGTTCTTGTTGTTGTTGCTCACGTGGCGACGTTAACATTTTGTGCTGCACAAAATGAAAAATGCATGACAAACGGCTCCAAATACAAGCAGACCTGAAAAAAAAAGCAAAGCCCAAACTCGAACGTGAATAAAAACGCGCAAATATTTCACTCACACACACACACACACTCACACACACGACGACATCTAACAGATGCGAGTGTAGAACTGAATAGGGGTAAGAGGTTGATGGTGGGGTTGGGGGTGGGGGTGGGTGCAGGGGTGGCGGTGCTATGTTGTAATAATGCTGTGTGTTGTTCCGTATACACGAGCGTGGTTAGACAGCATCAGACGGTGTTGGCCCTGGCTTCTTGGCACAAGGTGAGGCTGTGGACGTGGCTTTAATGACGTCATACGATAACTCAAAATACTAGCCGTTAAACTGAATCCACTTTGAACCAAAAACACACAGAGGGAGAGAGAGAGAGAGCCGTCATCGCTCAGCTCTCAATGTCTCCCACTCTCTCCATCATCAGCCCCCTTTCCCTCTCTCTCACGAACTCTCCTTTCGGTTTATGCCTCAATTCGATTATTTTTTTTTTGCTTTGCAGAGAGCACTTTCTCTTCCACTGTCTTTCTCTCTCTCTCTCTCTCTCTCTCTCTCTCTCTCTCTGCTACTTAGTCTCTTAATTTGTTGCTTTTTCATGCATCGCACTTTGATGCTGGAACCTGTACAACAATGCGTATGCTTAATGTTTTCAAGTGTCTGTGTATTTGCGTGCGTATCTTACATGTATTTATTTACACAATTTATACACATAGTATAAATAACTATAAATATTCTCTTGATTTAAGTATTATTCTAACGTATAATTTCATAACCATTTGCAATTTTTTTAGCATTGCGAGCACTTTAAATCATTAAATGCCGCATTTACTATACAAATATATTTCAAATTAGTAAACATATATACAATTAAATGAAAAACATTACACTTTATTTAACGGAAAATAAATTTGTACTTTGTAAAAATAAGGAATAATGACTAAAAGATACATCCTTAATTTCTATAAAGTAAAAAACGAAGTAAACATAACACATTTTATTACAACAGTCAGGTAAACAATTTAAATAAGATATAAGATGGGTTATCATTAAGCAAATTAGGCTAATTGAACTGCGGCTAAGAAAATCTTAAATCAAAGATTCAAAGATG
This sequence comes from Drosophila innubila, assembly GCF_004354385.1. NCBI lineage: Eukaryota > Metazoa > Arthropoda > Insecta > Diptera > Drosophilidae > Drosophila > Drosophila innubila. Next base: position 11,483,294 of record NW_022995376.1, read on the forward strand.
CAAGAATTTTAATGAATGTTTGGTTGATTGACTGACAGCCCAGCTTGTTGGCTCTTACCTGCTCATGTTGCCAATTAATTAAGCCAAATGATTAGGCAAATGTGAATGCATTTCGTGATTAGCTTCAACCACAAATTCCATAGCGTATATATGTACATATATATTTTACAAAAGCCGCAAACGCGACGGATACGCTTTGACAAAAAAATCCATTATGCTAATTTGTACAAGGTGTATGCGGTTCTTGGTGTTGTTTGTTGTTTTGATGTTGTTTTTGGTGTTGTTGTTATTTGTCAGGACAACAGCTTCAAAGACGCTAACGTATACAAAAGGCGGCTTCTTATACACAAGTGTACTAATATCTGTGTGTATATAAATATACTTAGATATAGTTGTATGCGTATTAGACTTAAGCCAAAGACAAAACACCAACAAATAAATGTAAAAATGAAAGAAAAGGTCACGCACTGAGTGCTAAGCAGCATATAAGTATAAAACACATTAACATGCTCACTTAACGAATAATCGACTTGTAGCTACCCTCTACCCAAGTTTATTCATCAAACAAATACGCGGATATTTACAAATAGCAGAATCTTATTATTAAATGCATCGGTATTTGTTTTTCAAGTATGCAAGTTTCAGGGTATATACAAACAACAAATCAATATACAGTGTCAACAACAAGTGGACGCACGCACTTTGTTCCTGCCCCAACTAACACAACACAACACAGCACAACACAACTCACTGGTCCACATACATACACACACAGAGAGACATTTATTTAACCTGAGATTAATCGCACAACACACAAAATTGTGGTAGAGGGTATGAGAGTGTAGTGGGGTATATTGGTTGTGTGCTGTTGTCGTAGTCGGCAACAAAATATTTTGCTGCAACCAAAATTAAATTGAGTGCGTGGCGTTGGAAAATTGTGTTTTGGTCGAAAGGTGTAGCCAAAATGTGCACACACACGCACACATATATAGATATACATATATACACACATGCGTGCCATGAAAAGCGTACCAAATCTACAATGCAAACATCAAGCGTAAGATTTGGCATGCTGAAGACTTTGTGGTCTGCCTGGAAAGTCAGACTTGGCGCGCGGAGAGATAAACTAAGAGCTGAGTGACAAAGACAGCAAGGGATGAAGAGAGAGAACGAAAGCGAAAGAGCGTCAGAGAGTGAGAGAGAGAGGGAGAGAGCGTAAGCTTACTGGGCAGCATCCAAGCAGTTGGCAAACTCTCTGAATTTATTGAAAATTCCCGGGCAAACGCTTGCGCTGTAGAGTCGAACACAAAGTTGTTGTTATTGTTGTTGTTATTGTCGTTGTTGCTGTTGCTGTTGTTGCTCAAACAATAACAAGTGTTGCCAGTCTTGGGCTACCGCTTTACCTGAAACTGGGCATTTGCCGCTGCGCCTGCCATGTGTCCAAAGAATCATGCAGCCCAGTCAAATTATGTATACGCCCCCATGCACACACAGGTCTGCACACTCAGGCCCCAGGCGAGTGAAAACTTATTTTCAGTGACAGGGCTAGCCAATTTGTGCGCTTACTGCCAACAACAACAACAACAACCATATCACAATAACAACAACGAAGACCGCGCCTTCAAAAAAAAACACATTTTATCTTTTTGGGCAGCTTTAAAAATTCAAAATGGCAGAACTAGCGAAAAGTTTAACAATAAAGAGAGACGCCATTATTGCAGTGGCTGTGTGTCAGTCTGTATGTGTATGTGTGTGTGTGTGTGTGTGTGTGTTGGGTCACACTAATAATTTAGTAACAGGCAAAAGAACGTCGTCATAGCCAAAGCAAACAAAACGCGATGCCAACGAAACATGAGAAAAGTGAAAGAAACATTTGCACTTCCTGTTCTTTTGAAAAGCTGCTGCTGTTGTTGTTGTTGCTATTGTTGTTGCTGACTTTATTCTCCTCATTTTTGTATCTCTAGCTGATGTTGTTGCTGTTGTTGGTGGTGGTGGCTGTGTTAATGTCTCGTTGAACGGGTCAGCGGGTTGCACCACTAAAGCAAAATGTGTCACACGAAATAAATTATTTTCTGTTTCTATTTTCTTCTTTCCAGCTTCTTTGTTTGTTTTTCTCTTCATTTCTCTCTGTCTCCCTGCCGTTTCTTGATTTTCGCTTTATTGAGAAAGCAAAAAAAAGCTCGTTGTTCTCTCCTATATTTTTTTATCTTTCTTTTTGCATTGCACTTGCACATTTGTCCACATGCCACGCCCACCCATCAGAGCAGCCTGATGTCAATGCTGATGATGATGATAAGGATGATAATGATGACGTTCTTGTTGTTGGGCCATAGCAGGGAGTGGCAATGGGTGTGTGCGACACACTCACCCAAACAAACGAGTTGCAAACGTGGGTTTAAATGCAAAATGCCACCTCCTGCTCTAACCTTCTGCCACTCACTCACTCACTCACTCACTCACAGACCAGTGACACATTTACCGATCGATCCGATTAATGGCAACAAATATAAACATTGCAAAGCCAACTAGTTTCCATGAAGATTTTATTAAAAAAGCATTATATATTAACTTGTGCATTATAAAATATTTATTTTATTTTTAATTTCTGTAACAAGTTAATATTTTAATTCATTTTATTTTCAACTGGAAATGTTATTCAGTAATCGCTCCAGTCGTGGTGATGGATCAGTAATCATTGCCTGCCAAATGACTTGACACATTTTGATAAAAAAAAACTTTTTTCTAAATCAGCTGATATCATATTTAACCTTTGAATAGTTTTACATATATCACAGACTGCTTTAATTGACCCACTGTTCAAGTTGTTAAATAAAATGCTACATATAGTATATGAGTGGCATTTCTTTACTGCTCCACTGCAAAATATTGTTGCTGCTGTTTTTGTTTCGCTTTTGTTTCGAACTTGTCGTCGTTGTCGTTGTTGTTGTCGTTGTCCTCTTTGCCCTTGTGCTGCCCCACAATTCTGGGCACCAACATTGTGTTTGGTGCAGGCCACGATTGTCACTGCGAGCGCCCCAAGCAAAGACAACTTTTTATGAATTCGCAGGCTCTACTCCCCGTTCTGTAGCTCCCCAAAGTCCCCCAAAGTCCCCGACTGTCAGAGCAACCATGTACAATAATCTGGCGCAGTGACAGTGGCAGCCCCAGCAGAGAACAGGGTTAAATAAGCTGTTAATTATGTGTTTAAAATTTCTGACATGACGCAGTGCAAATTATTTATTTACATTTTATTTTTAGCTTATTTGGATTGCCTTTCTCTGTAACTCTTTCTCTCTTTCTATCTCTCTGGGACTGCATTTCGGTATCCCTTTTTTGGTCGCTTAACTTTTTTGTGATTATATCGTTTGCCATTTATGAACATGTCATATTGCGCAATTTAGATACATAACATAACAAGCATCGCAATTTGTGTACCACAGAGTCCAACATGGCGTATACGCCATGAGTTTGCTGGTAATTGTCGACATTCTCATAAGATTCGCTGCTCAGATCACATTATATGTTTATGAACACGGCACAGTTCTGATCGATCAAGAACTAAGATTCAATCGATCGTTCAACTCGTTTTCTGTAACACTATCAATCAGGTTGAGTGTATGTATGTATATGAAATCTTTACGCTACTTCCCATAAATAATACAACAGTGTTTGCTCAATAATCAATCATTTAATTGACAATATGAGAGCCCTGAGGCCGGAAACCGTTCTCATCGGCAATATAGGTGACTTCGTAGGTTTTACCATCGTCGCCAATGTATTTGTAACTGCCATGAACGGAAAGAGCCTCATGCTCTGTGCCAATATCCTTAAGTTCGCCCTCCTCTTGGGCGGACTGGCCTTCAGATGTTTCAAAACTGCAACATAAATTTCAAGGATCATGACTTTACTTATGGTAACTAACACATATCTGTAGCTCTCGGCTCGAACATCAGATTTGCTTCTTACAATTGCCGAGTCAGCAGGTGCTACCAGAGCCACAGCGAAGAGGGCGACGAAGACGATGAGGAACTTCATGTTTAGATAAATGTAGCGCGTTTGAAGCTTCAAAGGTAACTATACATTTTGGAGCTCATCGCCTGAGTATTTATAGCAAAACCAATGCTCAAAAAACTCAAACAGCATTGTCAAAAAATTAATAAAAACTAGTTTAATGGCGAACGCGATAAAAACTCGCAACAATTAACATTAAAAATGCATATGCCTTGAAGTAGAATTAATTTATGCCGCAATATATTAAAATGATAGAAACTAGTTTATGTATATGTATAATCTTTCATTCAAATTCGAGTATATGTATATCCACATTAAAGGTGTTAGATTCAAACAAGTTTACTCATATTAATAATAAAATACAATATCTGTTGAAAAATAAAAGTATAAGGTTTCGATTTTATATATTTGTATTTGTACTTATGTATGTGCATTTAGACATTTGGGGGATTCAATTATTTGGGGTGTTGTGGAATTGTATGTTGGTTTGAATTATAGTTTTTGGTTCATAATCTTTAATGGGTTAAATATGCTTGTATTTAAATGAAACAATTTTGTAGGGATATATGCAAGTTTATTTAGATCCAGTGATCTTCTTTTGACGATGTAATGTAAGAGGAGGGATATCAGCTGAGAGTACTTGATAACCTCTCATATCATTTGAGGGACTATAAATATATGTATCAATATTACGCATACGCCAAGTGTGATAGTTTCCTAACCAAAAAATTCAAAAAGGGGATTATTGACTGCAAAACAAATGAAAGAGCAGAAAATTCTTCAACAGTAATAGGAAAATTATATTTTTTTCTTTACATATATAAATAAAATACTAATCTATTGACATACTAATATAATTTTCTAACCTTCTTTTTTATTGATATTTAATAATTTTATTTTTATATTGAATTTAAATTTATAGCCTGATAATAAATAAATACGACCTCTGCCTATTGCGCAATTTAGATACATAACATAACAAGCATCGCAATTTGTGTAGCACAGAGTCCAACATGGCGTATACGCCATGAGTTTGCTGGTAATTGTCGACATTCTCATAAGATTCGCTGCTCAGATCACATTATATGTTCATGAAAACGGCACAGTTCTGATCGATTAAGAACTAAGATTCAATCGATCGTTCAACTCGTTTTCTGTAACACTATCAATCAGGTTAAGTGTATGTATGTATATAAAATCTTTACGCTACTTCCCATAAATAATACAACAGTGTTTGCTCAATAATCAATCATTTTATTATTATTTGGGAATATGAGAGCCCTGAGGCTGGAAACCGTTCTCATCGGCAACATAGGTGATTTCGTAGGTTTGACCATCGTCGCCAATGTATTTGTAACTGCCATGAACGGAAATAGCCTCATGCTCTGAGCCAGGATTCTCAAGTTCGCCCTGCTCTTGGGCGGACTGGCCATCAGATGTTTCAAAACTGCAACATAAATTTCAAGGATCAGTCTATGTTTGCTTGACTTAACTTATGGTAACTCACCTATAACTGTAGCTCTCGGGTCCAACATCAGATTCGCTCCTTACAATTTCCGTGTCAGCATGTGCTGCCAGAGCCACAGCGAAGAGGGCGACGAAGACGATGAGGAACTTCATGTTTAGATAAATGTAGCGCGTTTGAAGCTTCAAAGGTAACTATACATTTTGGAGCTCATCGCCTGAGTATTTATAGTATTTATATATAACCAATGCTCAAAAAACTCAAACAGCATTGTCAAAAAATTGATAAAAACTAGTTTAATGGCGAACGCGATAAAAACTCGCAACAATTAACATTAAAAATGCAAATGCCTTGAAGTAGAATTAATTTATGCCGCAATATATTAAAATGATAGAAACTAGTTTATGTATATGTATAATCTTTCATTCAAATTCGAGTATCTGTATTTCCACATTAAAGGTGTTAGATTCAAACAAGTTTACTCATATTAATAATAAAATACAATATCTGTTGAAAAATAAAAGTATAAGGTTTCGATTTTATATATTTGTATTTGTACTTATGTATGTGCATTTAGACATTTGGGGGATTCAATTATTTGGGGAATTGTGTAATTGTATGTTGGTTTGAATTATAGTTTTTGGTTCATAATCTTTAATGGGTTAGCCAAGTTTATTAAATATGCTTGTATTTAAATGAAACAAATTTGTAGGGATATATGCAAGTTTATTTAGATCCAGTGATCTTCTTTTGACGATGTAATGTAAGAGGAGGGATATCAGCTGAGAGTACTTGATAACCTCTCATATCATTTGAGGGACTATAAATATATGTATCAATATTACGCATACGCCAAGTGTGATAGTTTCCTAACCAAAAAATTCAAAAAGGGGATTATTGACTGCAAAACAAATGAAAGAGCAGAAAATTCTTCAACAGTAATAGGAAAATTATATTTTTTTCTTTAAATATAAATAAAATACTAATCTATTGACATACTAATATAATTTTCTAACCTTCTTTTTTATTGTTATTTAATAATTTTATTTTTATATTGAATTTAAATTTATAGCCTGATAATAAATAAATACGGCCTCTGCCTCCGACTCAGGATCTGACTCTGTTTGAGCTATTACTATTGCACCGTGTAGTTGTATCCTGACAATTTGGCTGATTTATGTTGACTTGTGAGCGAGAAGTATCAGAGTCGCTGGTGTGGATGGAAGAACAAGTCCCAACACGGTTCCCGGTTGAAGGAAAAGTGCAGAAACCCAAAAACAACAACAACAACAACAACAGCAGCAGTGTTCGCTTAAAGCCAACAATAACAGGGACTTACAACAGCTATGGCTCTCTACAGTTTGTTAAGGAGGGTTCCGTGCTACATTCGGCACGGTTCGGTTCGGCTTGGTTCGGTTCGGCTGCCTTGTCGCACCCAGAATTTTTGCAGATTCGTGTGTTGTACCTAAAGTGCCACTGTGCCACTCGGTCTTACACGAATTGAAATGCCGATGTGCGTTCCGTGTTGTACATTGAGCATTGAGCGAGTCGACTCCGATTCCAAGTACGAGTCTGTGTCCGTGTCGAGTTGAGTTCAGACGTTGTCGTCGCCAACGCTGTGCACAATTGAAAATATAGTTCATGCGAGGCATAGATACATTTTCCACACAATTTTTGGTATAGCTAAAACCAAATCACAAAGTGCAAAATACAAAAAAAAAAAAAAAAAAAACAGAAAATTATTGCAAAAATATCTCAAATTCAACGGGCAAAATTCAACATATAAAAAAGGATTGCGATTAAATCTGGTGCTTCGCTTGAAAAGAGGCGTTGCTGCAAAAATCGAAGCCAACTTTATGCATATTTCTTGGTGTAGAGAGCGCGACGTGCGTCTGTGTGTGTGCGTCTGTATGTGTGTGTGTGTGTGTCCGTGTATGTGTATATGTAAGCGCGTGTGTATGTGTATATGTAAATGTTATTCACGACGGCCCCATGCCAATATCGTGCTAAAATATTGAAAAAATAAAGAGTTATTTAAAATTCATTAAATAAATAAAAAAAATTTTAATCAAACACAAATGTAGTGTGACCAGACGCTTTGGGAATCTGTTATGGACTTCAAACTGTGTCACCAGAGTTTTATAAAAAAGCACACGCTTACACGAACACACTCACAGCAAGGACAAGGCAGGAAAAAAAAACCTAAGTAAATATAGAAATTATAGCCAAAAAGGAGTCTGATGCAACGTGTGGGTGTGTGTGTGTATACATTATAGTACTCTGCGCCTTCGTCTTCAATTTTTGTTTGGCATCCTTCCCTATTCTTATTCCTGCCCTATGTTCTTTTTGCCGACGTTATTTTATTTGCAAGCAAATTGCTGGTCGGCTTCGTTGATAAGCTTAGCTCACACACATATCTAATACATTAAATCAGAAGGAATCTTTTGAATAAATATACTGGTCAAAAGATTGATGGATTATCAACTGCAATTAACGACAAAAGGCTATCAGTTTGGCATAAATTTGGATAAAGTTGCTCCTGTAGTTGCTCACTTACTGCCAACATTTTATACTTTTCCATTAACAACATGCCTTAAAAACTGATTAAGTAATTTGCAAGTTATCCATGTTGCGCATTTAATATGCAAGTTCAAGTTAGGGTCTGCATATTTAAGCCTTTGTAGGTCATCAAAAATGTAAGAAACAGCTCCGAGGCAAAACTCATTAATAACTCTCAGTTCTCCCGCAAAGCCAAACAGAGGCAAATGCGGAGAGTGGGGATGTGGGGATGTGGAGAGGTGGCACGGAAATGACAATAATAAATACTATATAAAATACACACACACACAGACAGACAGACATTTGCCATTTTAATTAATGCCAAAGTCCTTATCATTCAAAACACAGAGGCAGTGAAAGTGAGAGAAAAAGGAAGAGAGTTACATATATGTTTATGTAATTTACTTATCCTTTGACGACTCAGCTCGCGCTCCTTTGACAAGTTGAACAACAGCAACAGCCATGGCAACAATGCTTCCCTCCCGCCCCCTTTCATAACAACAATTTTGAAATCCTTTGCCACAAAAAGCAATCAAAGAAACGGCGCGAGGCAAAAGTAAATTTTGAAAGCAAATGCTACACACATTCACACACACACACACACACACACAAAACCAATTAACGAGATACGTGCGAGTGTATGTAGCAAGAAAGAGCGATAAATTGCAAAGACAGAGAGAGAGAAAGAGGGAGAGAGATATTAGGGGACCGAAGGAGCCAAAGCATGCAAAAAAAGGGCATACAAATCAAATGGGCTTAAAAAATACACGTAAAACTAAAAAGAAAAACAAAAAAGCAATACAAAAGCAAAGTCTTGGCACACTCACACACACGCACACACACACACACACACACACACACACACATGCAGATGTTGTGGCAGGAGCCAAGTAGCAAGCGTTTATGCTAAACAGAGTGTAACTGCCGGGGTTGCCAGTTTGCCAGTGACATGTCTGCAAAAGCCAAATACAAGCCAAGGGGGAGGTGGGCATGGCCAGAGGCAAAGTACCGCTGCAAAGGAGGACAACAAGAAAGAGAGACAATGAGAGAAAGCCGAACAGAGGATAGTGAGAAAGAGAGCCCTTTGCAGAAATTGTAGCATACTTACAGGCTCACTCGTTCGCTTTTAGCTCAGGCTCAGGCTCAGGCTATTTTTGGCACGCTCTTCAGCTCGCCAGTTCGTCTGCTCTCGGCCAACTGGCACTAACCAACTGTCAACGGGATGGCCCGATTGCTCACGCTGGCAAACGGTATTTAAACGCGCAGCTGAGAATGATAAAGGACGAAAACTACGGAAAGTAGTAGCAAACTAAACAAAATGTGAAACCATGTACTTGTGTGTGTGTGCCTGTATGTTAATGTGTGTCAGTATGCATACGAATTTGTAGGTGTAATTGTAACTGTGTGTGTGTCCTAATGCGTGCAAATATAACTGTGTATATGTATATAAAGTCAAGTGTTTCTGAAATTCAACTCTGGCAATCTCCTAAAAAGCACAATTTAAAATGAATTTAAAAAAATATGAATTGAAACAATAAAACAGTGAATATAATTGAAAGACAACAAATGGTTCTTTAAATAAACCAACGTGATTTGCAAAATAAAATATAAACGCAGATCATAGAAAGATTATAATTGCAAATTAAAAGAAAAAACTTAACATCACAAAATTAAAACCAATTAAATACATATGATTTTTGGAAAGAATAAAACATAATCAAACTGTTTTTAACTTTTCAGTGTTAAATTGATGAAATTCAAACTCATAATTCCAATAGCGGAACACAACAAATACAAATTTTTTAATTTTTATGAGCATTTTGGAGCACTATTTATGCAAGAAAAGCAACAATCGTCATAAAAATGTTAAGCAATAAGGCGGCAGGAAAATTAAATACTCAATAAAATGTGTAGAATCGACAACAATCGTAGAACCGTCAACAGCAACAACAACAACAAGTGGCAACTAGAGTTTACGGACAATAAACGCTGAGTGAAACAAAACCAATAAGAGAAAAGGATTTAATAAAAATAATAGACAATGGAATGGAACGTAAATTTTGGATGAGAGAAGTTAAGAAATCTATCTGCATCCCTATAAGGAACCCGCAGTCGATCGGGTCTAAAGAAAATTAACAATGCGGAGATTTATTAAAATTTATTAATGAACGCTCTGCATAAAAAGAGGTGTGTGGCAAAGAGAAAGAAGAACAAAAGGTCAACACAGCGAAAGGCTCAATTTCAAAGAATTTACACAGCTTTCGTGACATAGCAGCTTGCCAGGACGAATGTAATTAAAAGTGAAAATATAAAATAAATTAAAAGAGAAGAATCAGCAAAGGGTCGCAAAAATATCTAATGTCAGCAGCGGAAGCGTAACACCAAAATCAGCATCCGCATCAACATCACGGTTGGCAATTCATGTGGCCGAGGTCATCAGCGCGCAACAGAGCAATAACATCCAGGACAGCCAGGACATCAGCGTCGATAACGGAGACGAACTCAAGAGCAGCTGTGACATCGGCAGCGGTAGCAGTTGCAGCTACATCATCACCATCATCATCATCATCGGCATTGTCATCAGCATTAATACCAGAGGAGGCACATGCAAGTCTGCCCATACCCAGTGCCATTGAACTTGAATCAATCTCGGACTCGGTGCTGTTGTGTCAGCTTCTGATGCTCCTGGTGTTGACATTGTTCTGGTTGAGCTTCGCTTTGCCGCGCAGTCAAACGATATCGCATTGGCAACGCTTGCACTAAGTCAGAACTCTAACAGAGGAGCAACAATACATGTAAACCTTAAAACACTCACACACACATACACACACGCACGCACTGATGTACTGACTGAAAGCCTTGCTGCCTAAAATAAAAACAACCAACTAACTCACTGACTGAGAGACTATAGCGAACGCCCCATATAGAGCTGGTGGGAGAAGCAAGAGAATCAACACAGAGAAGGAAAATCTATGAAGACAGCAACTCAACTAATGCAACAAATTTAACTACTTGCAACTGCAACTGCAACTGGAAACCAAGAACATCAACTATAACTTACTTACTTTATACGCAACCAATAAAATAACTAAATAAATAAAACTTCATTTTAATGCAACGCAACAAAAGCCAAAACATAAATAATAGCAGAAAGAATAAAATTACAAATAAATGCAATTAACAACAACAATCGCACTCTTCAATTAATTAACAAGAACAAAACAAAAGCAACTACTTTACAACCTTCCAACATTTTGACTTTGCAACGCACCACAACAACAGCAACAACTACAACTACAACAACAACAACAACAACAGCAACTTGCACCACCATGAGTGATTCAGCAATGGACAAATTAATCAAACTGACTCCCTGCACCCGCACACCCCTGCTGACAATTTGGCTGGCCATCAATATGGCGCTAATCGTACAGGAGCAGGGTACCAAGAGGAGCATCACAGTCCAATCGGCGTAAGTAATCATTTAATATCTAAATCGATCTATCTAAATATACATATACATATACGTATATGCTTAAACGTTGTCACCTTCCACCTTTAGCATAACTCACTAATTTATGAGCTTGGCTAATCCAAAACCCGTTTTTTCCGCTTCTCAAGTGGAACTTCAGCTGATCTTTAACTAATTAAACTTTTGTTATTTATGTGCCTAATCAATTCCATGCAACTTTTGAATATTTCCTGATCTTTGGCTGATTTTGAACAATTTTTAACCAATTTATTCATACGAAACCTACAAATATATTATTTTGTAATATACAAAAATGATCTAGTGGAGACTGCTCACTTACAACAATTTGAGTGGTAATAGCTAAAGAGAATTATTATATTTAATCCATTTGTCTATTCTTAATTAACTTGACATTTAGCTATAAACAATGCACTGCACAACAACACATACTATTGCTATATCTGTGGTGTGGAGGAGGGAAGAAAGGGAAGTTGAGTTGCTTTGATTTAAAATGCCGGCATTATCATTCAAATGCTAATTTTTTTAAATGATTATGACGTCAAAGACCACAACAAAAAAGATGTCGCCGAGCAACTGAATAACCGGTAATATCTTTTGTCAGCATATGGCTAAGATACAGCAAGTTTCTGAATTGGCCAAAATGCGAATAAATAAATACAGTTAACCAGATTGTGGCGCTGACCTTGAAGTTGCGAATATTGATATAATATTAAATAAAAATATACACGTGCTCGTATGTGTGTGTATTCGCATCTCATCGTTTATCTGGGTCTCTGTGCCTATTAAAAGGGAAATCGAAATTATAGTGGAAACTGGTATATGGTCCAAATATAGAACTCGAATGTTACTTAACAATGCTTAAAACATTGTTAAGCATTTCACTGCAGCAGTTTGTGTGAATTTGCATAATACTTTTGTGCCAATAACTTGTTTTTAATGTTAATACATTTGAAAAATACATACGTTCAAATTTTAAATGCGAATCAATGCCAATATTTGCCATACATCGATTTTGCTATAAATACGCAGGCGATGAGCTCCAAAATGTATAGTTACCTTTGAAGCTTCAAACGCGCTACATTTATCTAAACATGAAGTTCCTCATCGTCTTCGTCGCCCTCTTCGCTGTGGCTCTGGCAGCACCATCTGATCCAACAACCACCATCCTGAAATCTATTTCAGATGTTGGACCCGAAAGCCACCATACTGAGTAATTTACCACAATTTAGGGTAAACAAACATTCGCTGACACTTTTACTATATATTACAGGTCGGAGACATCTGATGGTTCTTACTTCTCAGAAAATGGCCACCTTAAGTATCAAGGCACAGATCATGAGGCTTATGTACTTGATGGCAAATACAGTTTCGTTGCCGCCGATGGTAAAACCTACGAAGTCACCTATATTGCCGATGAGAACGGTTTCCAGCCTCAGGGCGCTCATTTGCCCGTGGCCCCAGAGGCTTAAATATCTTCTTTAAGTTTTTAATAAAATGATTGATTATTGAGCAAACACTGTTGAATTATTTATGGAAAGTAGCGTTAACATTTCATATATATACAAATATTTAACGTGAGTGGAAAATGTACTCGATTGCCTGTGACGGGCTCATTTGCTAAAAGAGTATTTCGCACGGATATCTACCCATTAACACAGTTACCAACCAATCGGCAATGTTATTCTCCATTGCTTATTGAATAACTTAAAACTGTTAGACTTTAAAATTAAAACAAGTGAGTATAATAATTTTGCAAGCTTAACCATCTATAATAAAAAAAAAGGGGGCTCCGCCCCCTGCTCGCTTCGCTCGCGGTGAGGTGCAGCTACAGTCGAGCACGCTCGACAGTAAGATACCCTGTGCCCAGGGTACTCTTTTATAAAAGTTGATTTTCGACCAATTGTTCCAATGACAGTTATATGATATATGAAACCGAATTGAACCAAATCTGGTCAGAATGGACAAAACCAATTTTAGTGCATATTCTATCAGTTTGGTTAAGATGTCTCAAAAACCAAAAAACTTTTTCATACTAAGACCTTATTTTCGATTGAGCGTCTCTATTGCAGCCAAATGATATAGTGGACCGATTTGAACCAAATTCGGTCAGGATGTATAATACCAGCCCATATGCATATTCCATTAGATAAGTTCTGATATTTCAACAAATAACAAACTCTTGCATACAAAAACTTCATTTTCGGAGTATCGTTCTTATGGCAGCTATATGATATAGTGGTCCGATCCAAAAATAAAAGCAACCTTGATCTGTAAAACACGACAAAAAAACATTTTATTGATTGTAACCTCGTGAATGCAATCAACTCAAGCTATTTTGCTGGATACAGGGTATTGCAATAACAAGAATCATAAATTTATCGGTGCGACACTTTGCTGCATTGCGCGACTTTAGCCTCCAATAGGGCAATGTGGCAGTGTCCAGTCCAGGTGCGTGTGTGTCCCCAAGGTGTAATAACTCATGGTAATTTACGATTATTCAAATAAGAACTCGAATTCCGTTGTAAATAGTGGGCTTAAAACAAAAAGGCAGTGAAAACAGTGGGCTAATTAGACGAAATGACAGTACAATTGACCTGCCAGCAGTAAATAAACAGTACGAAAGCTCTGACCTTTTTTTTTGTGAATAAATGCAGTCAATTAATTAAGCTCGTCATTCTCACATTTGCATGTGGCGGCAGTAAAAATGTTTTTGGCTTGAAAAATGACAACTGCCAGGCAACGGTCAGGGGTTGTAATTACACGGTTGACATGGGTCGAGGGGGGTGAAGGGAGTTAAATTGACAGTGTCGTTGGCTTTGAAAAGTGCATGCGACATATTTGATTAGCGGCAACGCGGAAAAAGTTGCCGCAATTGTGGCACTTGCCATCGCATTTGAAATGTTTTTCTTTTCGGGTTAACGCTCATTAGTCGACATTTACAGAGTGAACATACACACACACACACACACACACACACAAACTAAACAGGCAATTTGGCTAAATCAAAGGCTCTCAAACTTCGACGAACAATGAGACTGAGACTGCTTCTGGGTTGATCGCGTGTGGCAGCGTAGCAACAAGAAACAAGGAGGCAAACTCAAATGTCGTGGAAATGTCGCAAGTCACACGACTCGGGCACAGTTGGTTGACTATTTGGGGCAGGCTGTGTAATGTTTACGCCACTTTTTCATGCAACATTGCACAGGCGACGCCGCAAAGTGTGCAACACAAAATGATAGCCTTGTATATACACACACACACACACACACACACACACACACACACACACACACACACACACAAACACAATGCATTTGTTGCCGCTAAGAAAGGTTAAAGGCCACAGAAATACAACGACACAATTTTCAACCGCCTGCTGCTCACTTTACACTCCTGAACTTCCTGTGTCCCAGAGACTGAGAAACTCAGAGAGTCGGCGAGTCGGCGAGTCGAAGAACCGGGGACCCGGGGACCCGAGGACCCAAAGACTCGGACTAGCTGCTGTGCGCCGTTGTGCACCACTTGCCACACAAGTGTACACTTCACTTGGAATTTATTGATGGCAGATAATGCCAAAGTGGCAGCAGCGCCAAAGCAACACCGCCTAGTCAAAAAGCAGCACGATGACGACAGAAGGGCATCTGCCTGCCTGCCTCACTCTCTCTCTCTCTCTCTCTCCTCTTTCTCTCTTAACGTGTTTATGTGTGTGTGGTGTGTGTATGGCTGTGGCAGTGGCAGCTGCATCTTTCAACAAACGCCGACTGAGACGCTGGCAGCAGCTGAGACAACAGCTCGTCGTTGAGTGTCATTGAGCGTAAATTGTTGTTTCTTCACATTTCGAGTATAATTGAGAATATCCACAAACGTGCCCCGGGACTGTGGAAATGGGAAGGAGGCGAGCTGTTGAGCTGAATGTTCAGACAGCCGTTGCTATTTCCCCATCGGCCTTTTGAAATATCAAATATTTAATAAAGCCCAGACACGGTTGCCTCCATTTCATTTTTCTCAAATCCACATTTCGCCAGTCAACTATTTTTTACTACTTTACTACATACTCGTATTCCTGCCCTTTTGCCTGCTGACTGCTGTCTGTTCTTTCCTCTCCTTTCCCATACGCTGATGCCAAGGACTTATCGATGCAATGCAATTTCATATGCATTTACCTCACTTTTGGCTGTCACAACAATTGAAATTGACTTTTGTTTAATCAAAGAATTGAGTACAGATCTTTTTCATTTTTTATGTTGATTTAACACAGCATAATAGGTCACTGTCAAAAAAAAAAGAGACAACAGAACATGTTTATACACTCCGACAAGTTTATTAAACGTGTACGTTTATTTTTAGAAAATGTCGGCCATCAAGTTATCACATTATTAAAAAACGCTTACTCACACACCCAGAGAAACACTCATAATCGTACATTCAGAGTTGCTCAGAGGGAAGTGCGAGGTGTGGACATAGCAATAGCCCAAGTGTTTTACTGTGTAACAACAATATCAGCACCAACAACAAAAAATGGGCTTTGCCAACTTTTGGCTTATCTTTGAGCTAGCGGTGGCATTGGTTGCTGCTGTTGTTGTTACCAAGACTATTGTGTGACATGGGTAGCCGGAATTTTGGTCGAAGGAGAAGTGAAAAGCGTGTCGACTGGCAGCGAGATAATGTTTTCTAGCAGTTTTCGCATTTCCGCTTTGTTTTAACATATCACTTGAATTTATGCAATGGCGCGTGTCCAACGTCGCGTATACGTAATGGCCAGCACTCAAAGTAACACTCACAACAACAACGAAAACAAACAACAATAACAAAGATATTTCTTACATTTCCATTTCACTGTCGACCATCATCAGTTACGCAGTGAACACAGCTTGGGCGTTGCCGCTGGCATACACACACAAACAAACACACACACACATACATACATTAGATGCGAACAAACAAAACATCAGCAGCGGCTTCAGATAAGACAACAAACTGTGGCCAGCGATATTATGGCTGACGTTGAATGTGAATGTGAATTTGAATGGGAATGAGGATGCTGGTGAGAATGATGGTGAGGATGTTGGTGAGGATGAGAATGTGGTTAGTGTTGCCATGGCATGGTGTTGGCGACACGTTTTAGGCTTGGACTTGCAGCTGCTGCGCATGACATTGGTTTGTTACAGTTGATGTTATTGTTTGCAGTGTTGTTGTTCTTATTCTTGCTGTTGCTGTTACATCTCTTATTGTCCTTCTGATTGTGCAAGTCACTTTCTAAACGATGCTTTCTGGTAATACAAAAAGTGTTGCCTACTTATGCGTGCACATCCTCAACTGAACCCAAGCCCACCATTTTAGCTGTCAGTGCAAACTTACCCTATTTAGGTTACATGTTTAATATCCTCATTCCACCACACATTTTATGCTTTTCAACACCTTTTTTTGCGTTTTTAAGCGTGTAAACTTGTATATAGTATTATATATATTTAAAAATAAATATAATAAGGGCAAACCATTTAAACATTGTAGTAAAGGGCATTTAGCTTGAGTAAAAAATAATTTTTTTTGATTACTTATTACTATTATTTATTTGATTTATTCATATTTAATGGGCATTTCAATTATTTCGAACTTGTCCATCTGACATATTTAAATTGGAAAAAAATAATAAGATGGAATAGAAGTGATTAGAAATTGGGTTGGTGGGCCAAAATTGATTTAAAATTCTTTATGATTATTTTTTTTTTTACGTAAAAAACTTTGAAACTTTTTCTTAAATATATATCGATCTAAATAATTGTGATTTTATTTTGAAGCTATCCAAGCATAAACTAATATGATTCTTAATTAGAATTCGACTGAAAATGATAATTAATTTATTCAAAATATGGAAAATATGATAATATGACACTATAGTTCTTCAATTATTTTATTTTATAGCTAGTTACTAACTAGGCAACTTAATTCAATCCTAATTGTATGTAAATATTATGTGTCTACATACTTGAAGTATATTTGTGTGTTTCAATAGAAAAATATTTGCTGGCTCATTGATAATTTCTAGTGCCCTTAATAACAAGCAACACACGCACACTCACACACACACTCACACACATGGCGCAGCTGCATGAATAATTTGATAAAATGTGCCATAGTATTCGTAATTAGTTTCAGCTAGGCTGGTTGCCACTTTCATTTGCATATTACGTATACGCCTAGCTGGCAGCTGCCTTCACATCACATAAATTGCAAATTGTGTCGGCGTTCCATTGCCAATATTTAAAGCTCATTGACTTCAGCTGACGACTAATGAGAATGAATATTGCGTATAAGCAGCTCATACCAATTCAATCTTAAACTCAAATAAAATAGCAATCACAAGTTTTCATTATCCACAGGCAGGCAGCAGTCAACAGTCAGCAGTCAACAGTGAGCAAAGCGAATGCCAAAGCAACCGCATATCAACTGTTGTCAGGCCAATAACAACAAAAACAACAAACAGCATCAGTTCTGCCAACTCTGCGGCCTGTTACTATTTGTAATTATGTGAATATGTGCACACATACACACATATTTATAAATAGGCTAGAACTTTTTTACTTTTTATTATTAAATGCCAACACTTTACATATACATGAACAACATGCGCAGCAAGCAGTCAGCTGCCAGCAACCGAGAGACAAAGAGAGAGAAAGAGTCAGCCAGTCAGCCAGAGAGAGAGAGAGAGAGAAAAAGTGAGAGAGACAGAGCTTCTGAGAGCTTGAATAGTTTTAAGAGAGTGCTTCTTGATTACAGATTGAACTTTATAAAGAAACTTTGTAAATAAACTCAATTATAATTGATATTAAATCTTAGATATTTATTCATTAATAGAAAACATTGAAATAATTGGAAATACCGCCCTTTGTGAGTTTTGTGGCTACAATTGCGCGCGCGCGTAGAAAGCAGAGAAAGTTGGAAAGTAACAAAGTGGCCCATATTGGGTGTTTATTTGCAGGCGTAACTTTTATTAAATTGTGATTTTACTCATACACACACAAGCACATGCATACAAATATAGACACACATACACGCACATACACATGCAAACAAACAAGCACTTGTGTACATCCGACGAGCGAGACAGTAAAAATACCAACAAACGCGCTTTAATAGCACAGTTTAGCGCAGAATAGACGCAAATAAATAGGCATGCCTGCGCCTTCAGCACCAGGGACTTGCCATAAATAATACATACATACATACACTCAAATATACAAAAGGAACATACACCAAAATAACATACACATATGGTTTGCTAGGGCGGCTTGCCCATTTGACTGTTTGACTCTGCGTGAGTGTGCACACTTGATACCAAACAAAGTGAATGTGGCACAAGCACACACACACATACATAAGTATATACACATATACGTGTATGTATACACACACACGCACACACCTGCAGCAGCCAGCAGCCCGTTGCTCCTCCTGCAACTATCATTTATCCATTTTTATGACAAATATCCATGAAAATACCCACATAGGGTATCATAAAATTTAGCAAGCAGAATGAGGGCATATCTATGCATCTAAAAGTGGTGTTACGTGGTACGTTGGTCTATATTGGCAAATACTTTATTTAATTTTTGCTAAAATCAAATAAATTATTCTCTTTAAACTAAAGTTTGGTTCGGAAAAAATAGAGCTGTACAATATATACAGTTTTTTATATTCTACTAGCTACATACATATTTATGTTAGCTTGATGCTTAAACAGCGGAAGAATATTAATCAAATCATTATCTGAAGATGCATTTTAAATATAATTGTATTTTAAATTTAATATCCCTAAAAGATCAAAGAAAACTCGAAAACTATATGGATAATAAAATAGCTATTGTTGTAAACAATTGAATCAGTTCTACAATATATCTTTATTAATTAAAATGTTTTTTTCTCTTTACTTTAGAACTGGAGGAGGCAGCATGTTGGGTGACGTTAACATATCCGCTATTCTCGACTCCTTTAGTGTTAGTTACGACAAAAGAGTAAGACCCAATTATGGTGGTAAGTAAGACCAATTTAAATCGCATATTTAAGTTAAGATACCTACACACTATCAAGGTGGCTCAAACGAGGGCCAATTTCTAACTCAGTTGAATAAGAACACGCATAATATGATTTAGTGAGCTGGCAATAAGACCAAAATAATCAAACCTGGTTAACTATACATTAGCTAAAGTAATAATCTTCTTATTTATCATAATTTAATAGTCTTTGAAGTACTGTAATTCTGTAATGATATATGTAACTATAAAATGCCAAACAAACTGTACGTGTTTCAGGACCTCCCGTTGAAGTCGGAGTCACCATGTATGTGCTATCAATCAGCTCGCTCTCAGAAGTGAAAATGGTACAAAATAAATGACCTTTGTACCTCTTATACTCGTATATCTATCTATCATTAAGCGCTCTCTCGCATTACTTTCTGCCTCTGTTGTTGAACTTTGCAATATTTTTACTTTTCTTTAAAATTTTTACTTTAACTACTATTAAATCTTTCGATTAAATACCATGCTTCAGTTACTTTTAATTGCCACGATCTAGCACACACAAACATATAACAAAAAATAAAACTAAAAAAAAGCAATTTAATTTACCAAAGTACACCAGTTGAAAGTATTTTTCTTCTCTTAAACTAATTTTAAATATTTTTTTATAATTTCTTTGGTTTTAAGTTGATTTTTTGATTTAGCTTATCTTCTATTTAATTATTGAAAAGGGTTTTCTATTAAACTTATTACTATAGTGCACTTCATAAGTGCTGATTTCAATAAAGTTGAGCTTTTACTTAAACAGATTCAATCAGACTTTCAACTAAATCAAATAAAAGTGAGGCTATAAACTGATCTTGTTTAGTAACTGTCTTAGTAAATGTCAACTAACTAGTACTTCTACTACTACTACAAATAAAACTAAAAATACTACCACAATTAATAAATTACCATTGGCAATGCTTTTTTCTTACCTATAAGTACATTTGATCTCACAATTTAGTTTAATGCATAAATTTTTGAAACGAGTTTCTCTGTGTGTATGTGTCGTTGTCGTTGACAATTTGAGTACAATTTTAGATTGGTCAAAGAGCACAAAAAAAGCTAAATTCCCCATAACACAATATCCCCAAATACAGCAACGACATACGTGTACAACTCATCCCCTTTACCCTCCAATCAAATACCAAAACTTATTCTGTTCACTTCATGAATTTTATTTCATCTACTTTTTATAGGGCCACATACAACTAATCATACAAAATGCTTCAAAATCAATTTACTCGTACTTAACTTAAATTGCAGATGGCAAATTTCTGAAAAGTTCAATGCTTTTTCAAATGGTGTGTTAAATCCGCTATCACTGAGTGAAAACTAAGTACAAACCACTTCTTGTATTGCTAGTTTATCCATATGTTTCGCTAGTATTATTTAACAATCACACTACGTAATAC
Source organism: Drosophila innubila (assembly GCF_004354385.1). Taxonomy (NCBI): domain Eukaryota; kingdom Metazoa; phylum Arthropoda; class Insecta; order Diptera; family Drosophilidae; genus Drosophila; species Drosophila innubila. Next base: position 11,504,294 of record NW_022995376.1, read on the forward strand.
TTATATTATATGTTTGCATTCAATTTTTATAGCTGAGCCTTAGCAGTAAAACGATTTTTAAAAAATTTCTACAGCAACAAAATATAAATTCAAACAAGAAATCAAGTAGTCGATTTGGTTTTCATTCGGCGCGTGCAAGCAAACAAATGCAAAATCATTCGCACAGATTCAGTTAAAAGTTAAATAAAAACGCGCACCAATATTCAAAAACAATAAATAAATCTTTTAATATATGTAGGTATATTGTACACTTCATTTTGCTAAAGAAAATTTTTCATTAACATAAAAAATAGTAAAGTAAATAAATATTTAAATAAAAATCGCGTCAGCGATTATTTCTATACTATGTTATTAAGAAGTTATGGGTAAACACACAATGGCTTAAAACCGATACAACAACAAAAACTACGTAAAAAAGAATCAATTAAGTATGATAATTATAACAAACAAAGTATCCATCAATCGTGTGTGTGTATATGTATGTTGCAGGTCCCCCTGTGGAGGTTGGCGTCACAATGTATGTCCTCAGTATCAGTTCGGTTTCGGAAGTTCTCATGGTACATACCAAAAATACAAACAAAATATATACAAACTAAAATCATTTTACAACAAACAAAATAGAAAATCTTAAATTTTCTGTTAATAAAATAAACAATCCAATTAAAATTCAATCATATAGTATATCTACTCGTCAACTTCTTGATTTCTCTATTATATCTCTCTATTCCCAACTATCAACCACTTCCTATTACTATCTCTATCTCTCACTATCTGTATCTCTCTCTTTCTCTCTCTTCTCGTGATTAACACATAATTTGTGTAACATTTGTTCATGTATCATTTCAATTATTTGCATTCAAAAAAACATATTCATTGAATTACGTTTGAATTCTTCTAAAAAATTTTGGATTTGAAACAAAGCAAATAGCGAATTTTCAATGCATATACTCCCTTTATACGTTATACTTATACACAAAAATATTCTAAGAATTTAAAAATTAAATGTTGTGTTTATAATTGTTATGCGATGCCGTCATGTTTGTCATTGCGCCAAAATAAAGTACAGTCAATCACACTTATAAAAAAACCAGAAACAAGAAATATAAATTAAATTTTACAATTTTAATGTTTCATTGTTTTTTTTTTATATTTTATGGAAATCGACGTGATTTTTTATATACCATTGAATTAATCTTAAAGTGAATAAATCTTAAAGTGCAATCCAATCTTTTGGATATTTCCTGCTTTGCTTTCTCTCTCCCTCTCTATCTTTGCTTCCAAAGCGCTCTCTTCTGTTTTTAGCTTTTATGCTTAAACATGTTTAATTTACTCATGTGGAAATTTAAATTGCATCCGCCAAGCTCTCGTATTTGGTTTTCTTTGAGTTTCCATTCATGTTAACCAATCGAGAACCACAATCCGACTACTTGCGATGGTTAACATGTTGAATCATTTACTAATTTCAGTATAAACGTACTTTATTGTGGTCAAAGGCAACAGATTTTCACAGCAGTCCTTTCGACATTGGCTGCGCGCATGCGTTTTTGTTATAAATAAATTTATTCAAACAATATTAAAAATATGAATGAATACATGAATATATATGTATATGAATAATGTACGCAATATTCGAATAAAATTCTCGTATAGTATTATAAAGCTTGATGTCATATGTGATATACATATATATATATATATATACTACATCTATATAGCAAGACAAGTATAAGTGTATAAGGTACTTTTGTGTTTATTTTATTGCGAAAGGTTAACACTCAGTTATTCATATTTTTTTTGCATTTTCTACAAATTAAACATTAAATGAGATATTAAGGAATCGTTTTGAATTGATTTTGAATACCAAAAAATCACACGGTACAATTTGTTAATTTCTTTTAATCTATTCAAAAAATGAGAATTAAATAAAAAATCTACTTTTTTCAACAATATCCAATCTGCATATTAGTTTTACTTTTGTCCTCAATATAGTTAGACCTATCCTGATCATCAATGAAAATTGGCTCCATTTTACATAGCTAAATACCCATTCACACCTACATTCATATCGACTTCACTGAGAATATCGTCGATAGAGAACAGCCTATAATTGGTCCCCTCCCAAAACCCAAATCCAATCCAAGAAACAGCATCGCCGACTTTACTTCAGCTTCAGTTATAGTTTCCGTTTGAGCAGCGAGAAATTTAGCACAGTATGTGCTTTTTATTTATAAAGTACGTACGCCAACACAGACCAACACCAATTGCACCATTTCATATTGCATAAAGCTAGGCGGATTGACACGTGCACCATTTGGCTTAGGCATCAAGTCAACAGCAATCAATTTATACGAAACTAACGTGGTTAAAACGTAAATGAGCACGTAAAAGCGACTTGAACAACACGACGTATCAAACATGAATAATACCTCAGCTGACACATGCATCAACAGCTAACAATAATAACAAAAACAATAGTAGCAGCAGTTTAAATAAATTACAACAACATTCACATAAAGCCATTTTTAAATTAAATTTTCGATTTATTTATATACCTTTGCTCATAAGCTGAAGAATTTAGATGGACTGAATTGAATATTCAACCAAGTATCTTTGAAAATTAAACTTCACAAATTTTAATTAAAAACATTTTTAAGTTTTACACGGCTAAACAACTAAAGCAGTAATAAATATATAAAAAAAAAATCTACTCAAAAAAAACTAAAAAGAAAACTGATAAAGGAACAGTAAAACTAATTTTAGGAACTCGTTTGCGTTGGAGAAGAATTGTGATGCCATATTAAAGTATTGTGCGTGTAGATTTCCTTTAACTTACTAACTTTCTGATTTTGTATATAATAACTGGTTAATGAAATCGAGAATTATAAAAAGAAAACCCAAAAAATAATGCGTAATATTGCCTATATAGCTCGAATATTTATTATGTGTTTGCTGGATTTAATTTCATTACATAAAATTTGTAAATAAGTCTTGTTTTATGCGTGCCTGAACAGAGTGGAAACCAAATCTTCTAGTTGAACTTAAGCTTAAAACCTAAACCAATCATAATAACAGAATTTTAGTTGAATTATTGAGAATTGCATACACGTCACGAGTGCAACGGGCAATTTTCGAACAATATTGCAAGCATTTAGTCCTAATTTATATATAACATATATTATACATATAAATCTGCGAGCGCAAAAGGACTCGAAAAGTACCCTAAAATACGCTCACAACATGTAAATTTTAAGTTTTATTTATTTTTTGACAACAAGCAAATTCCTGAAATGAACCCAGCTCTCTACCAACACACATACACACACATGAAGTACACAGTTACAAATACTCGTAACTCAGCCTGCTTATCTTCTCAGACCTGTACCATAGGACCTGGTCCCAAAATCTATGTCTGCTTCTGTGTCTCTCTTAGTACGCCTTACGCTTTAGCTTCGAGGCACTGCCAACAGCCCCAACAGCAAAAGCAGCAGCCAAAACCACCAAAGCAACCACAAGAGCCGCAACAGCAGCAGCAGGACAACAAAGAGCCAAGATCATGCTAGCTAAAGATACAAATACAATTGTACAAATAAGATATCTTTTGCCATAGTACTAATATTATTAATCATAATCAGAAATTCTTAAATACTTCACATCACAGCAATATCATAACTTTGTGAAAGGTTTCTGAACTGCTTTTTTTAACCATTAGTAAATATTGTATATAGCTTAATAACTTAAATTCTTAATATTTTTAAATTAATTTGTTTATTTGTTATCTTTTCCGTTTTCAAAAAGAAAATGAACACTTTCCAGAAAACACTGTAAAGATAAGAAACATTTAATTTGATGTACTTGCATGTCTCAAAATTAAATCCAAAATCTATTTTTGTGTTATTAAATTGCCCAATTGTTGCATGATATTAATGTGAAATTTTCTATTTTAAATTTCCATTTTATTTCAACGCAAAAGTGTTTTTTTGTGTGTATTGTTAAGCGCATTTATTGTTTATAGAAAATATTCATTTAATAATGTTTGATATTGATTTGTAATTTATAATCTCTAACAATTCTCGGCCTTATTTCCACTATGTACTCTTAGACTTTCATTTCAATATACTTACTTATGAGAAACTTTTATGTTGAATCTTAATAAACACTTACATACTAAATTAGTGATAAGTTCTATCGAGTTTACTAATAAGATATAAACATCTCTTTTTGCCTCCCAATTGCAACATTGCAACGCGATGCGTTTGATATCGTATCGTGAATCGAATCGAAATTGGTATAATACACCCGTAATAGGACTTTACATTGGATTTTTACTTTCGTCAATTTTGGACCGATCCTCGTTTAGCGTATAGAAAACGACCTGGTGTAGAAACACTATCGGTTGGATCAGAATTCATTAAGAATATTTGGGTACCTGACACCTTTTTTGTAAATGAAAAACAATCATATTTTCACATTGCAACAACCAGTAATGAATTCATTCGAGTGCATCATTCTGGATCGATAACAAGAAGTATTAGGTAAAAACAACAAATCCAGCAAATCAATTCAAACGCAATTTCAAACTTTTTTTCCATCTATATGTGTATGTGTATTGGAATTTATATCTATTTACAAACTTAAACTAACCAAAATATAATATCATATAAACAAAAAAAAAACAAAGAAAAAGTACTAACTATAAAGAATTGATAACTATTTAATAACAATCTAAAGTTTTTTTTTTTCGTTTTAATTATTTTTTAACCCTTTTTGCAACTTTGTACAATTTTTGATGTGTGTGCGTGTGTATAAATTAATGTTGTAATTTTCTAAAACAAAACCAAAAACAAAAAAGCAAACCAAAACGAAAAGTTCAACAAAATGAAAAAAGTTTTTGAAGCAATACCAATATGAAAATAAGCAAATACTTCAATCAAGTGAGTTCAATTGGCAAGTTGGCGAAATGCGAGCGATGAAGCGAGATAAATCTATTTTGCACATTTCATGATAGAGCACCCCCTTCTACTGCCTACTCATACTTCCCTATTAACGGGTGTGCGTGAGGAGAGGTGGGGCGCATGAAGTATGCAAATCTGACCCCCACACAACAACAAAGCAAAGGTTACAAAATACTACGTATAAGAAAATGGAAAACTGCTTCGAAATGGGTACCAGTTGCATGTCTCTCATGTGTATTTTACACCGCAAAAAGGTTGCACTGGTCACAGTAGCCATATGGCTATTGGGCATATGTACATTTTCTACTACCTTTAAACAAGAATCTGTCCAAAATCGCAACTAAGAAGCATTTTAGCGAGACCAAAGAGCCGTCATCTAACCAAGTATGCTTAGAGTTTGGGTTTGTAGTTGTATCAATAGACGTACATATGTAGCTCTGTAGCTCTACAACAATTACTTTTGTCCAAACAAATATTTCATTACAATAAATACAACAACAACAAAACAGCAGGAACAACTATCGACAACAAATAATAACTAGTTTAAAACATAAAGCCAAACCTCATGCTAAGTCCTGCGTAAGAGCCACTTGACTCAATCTCTCTCTTTATAACCAAATGCCATTCGTATCTCTCACTTACAACTTCAATGTTTATGAAAATTAATAATACTAAGTAATTGTATTTATAGTAATAATATTCAAATATAATAACTCATATCCAATTGAACTCGCTCTGTTTCAACTAGCCAAATGAACTACCCCTTACCAAACCTTCTCTAATAATATCCCCTTAATGCCGTAAATTATTTGCTCCTCCTGCTTGTTTAATTGTTGTAACAACTAGCTGTGATCAACACATTACTCCATGGCAATTTTCTAATCGATATTCTTTTTTTTTATAAAAAAAAAAAACAAACAAAAAACACAAATATAATTGCAGATTGACTATCACAGCATCGTGTCCAATGAATCTACAATATTTCCCCATGGATCGGCAATTGTGTCACATCGAAATCGAAAGCTGTAAGTAGAACATTTATTTATTAATTCCAAATTAAATATTATCTACAAAAAGTAAACAAGAAAAAGAACAACTTTAGATACAAATATATAAGAAGAAAAAAAGTTGTTTAAACGAAACTCATTCAGAATAAGAAGCACTTAACCAAATCAAATACAAGTGGCTAAAGTAAAGTGCCTATGCGCTTAGTATTGGGCCAACTACAATTTGAAGTTATCTTTAATATCTCTGGCACTTATACATGTTACTATATCTCCGATATTCAGCCCATAACTAATTGCATCTGCACCAACTTCTGGCCACTCAGCTTAAGGCCACGCGCTGTTTGTTCAGTGTGGGCAGAAAATTTTAAATTAATGGATATTGTAACTGAAATTGAAATTGAAATATTATGCAATAATCTTAAAATATTTTTAAAGAAATGTAAGTCATCCCACACAGTACAGTAAACACACATCTAAAATTGTCTGACATCCAGGCAATTGGACGGACCAGGATTGATCACTCTTTTGTTAATAATAACATTGGCATTGAACTATGTACCCAAATCAAGTGAGGTTTTTGTAGTTATGAGGCACATTGCTCGTTTTCTAGTTCTCAACTTATGTTTTCAATCGTTTTCTGTTGTTCATTGTAAGTCATATTTGTTAAGAAAATGGACCCATAGAAACACAAAAAAAATAAGATATACATATGATTAATCAGTTCTGCTTATATATGTACAAACTATATACAAAATAATAGATAGAGTTTTCTGCGTACATTTTCAACTTTTTATGTTTTTTTCTTAAACCAATTCGATGTTGCAATTTTGCACAGAAGCTAATTCAAATGATTTAACTGTATTTTTTCCACGATTTATCCTGTAGCATATCGTATAACTATTTTATTCTCATGTTTCATCCATGTGCCCTCGACTCAAATTCCCAGATAATAAAAAAAAAATACAAAACCAAAACGAATTCATATGATTGGTTAGTTTTCGGTCGCCTTCTCACTTACAGCAACCGCAGAAGGCTCCTGATAATGATCGATCGATTATACTGAATACCGAATACAGAACTGAATAAAATGTGCTTAATAGTATCGAAGCTGTCTTCCTCGAAAACTTACAATTATAATAATTTACTACAACTTACTCTTAAAACAATTCTTTGTAAATTATAAAACGAATTTCTTTAAATACTCGTAATCGTAAATTCGCAGCACGCTTTTAGTCAGAGATCACACAAATATCTAATGTAAATACATTTAAATCGATATCGGAATCGAAATCAATCTATATTTACTTTGTTAAAATAAAAGAATAAAAATCACACTTCACGTTATCGGGGAATATATATATTTCCCATCATAGATAAGATATGAAATACCTATTAAAGTCTAATCTTAAGATACTTGTAAGCACCCAGCTCGTATATATCGATCTTACTTATGAGTGAGTGCATTTTTAAGTGTCAATCGAGCTATCCGAGAACACAGATACAATCCTCCACCTCCTCTTAACAACAACAACAACAACTACAACAACAAACTATAAAAAACAAACATCAAAACAAACAACAATTACTATATTTAATTAACTACCGCCCCCTTTTTGCAACAAATAACAACAACAACTTCATGCAATCAACTACAACAACTACAACCAGTCGGTTACACGATGCGAGATATCCGATATTTCTGGAGAGATGGACTGAGTAGTGTTGGCATGAGCAGTGAGGTCGAACTACCGCAGTTCCGAGTTTTGGGACACAGGCAGAGGGCGACCGAAATAAACCTAACCACAGGTACCCCCATACATTAAAAAATTCATACCAAAACAAAAGTAAAAAAAAAATAAAATAAAAAAAAAGTACAATAAACATTGTTAATGATTGACATTAACATCTTCTTTGTTGTAACTACATTTTTATACAATCTTTTTTTTTTTCATATTTCGTAATAAATTGTTTAGTTTTGATTTACTTTTAAAGGTTTTTAGCGCATATTCAACATACAACATGCACATTTTTTTTTTAGTTTTGTGTTCACCTATATCGAGTGCTAACTGTAACTTGTTCTACTAACTACATACATACATATTGTGTTTCGAGTGTCCTCTACTAACCTCTGTTGTGCCTTTGATTGATTTGATTAATCACTTAATCGATTTGTTAACTGTTTTAGTCAGTACGCAGCAGATGTAGTCCAGCATTGTAAGCATTGCAAGGCAGTTACGATTACAAAAATAATTCGTTACAGATTCTTATTTTAATCTTTTCGGTTTTCGAGTCGCAATTTTACTTATTGTCCAGTACCAACTCCAATTGTCGTCCATTTATCGCATTTGCTTGGGTAGGCTAACAATGTGTAAAAACCAACAGAAACAAAAGAATAATGTAATCCTTTATAAAAAACATATACATACTAAATAAATATACTTAACAGAACACACAAGAGCACCCATTTCTGACACCTTAATTGCTTAAGGTTAAAAAAATGAACTACTGCCAATAAGAACAAACAGTAGCTTTAAGTCTAGTTGAAAACGTAACCAAATACTGAAATATCCACTTGTATTATAATTGTTAATTGGAATTGTAATATATAAGAACCCTATATATTATAATGTAAATCAAAAAATATATTTAACAACACTTTAAGCAACAAGTTCTGAATGAGACTATTAATTATTAAGATATCTAAAAAAAAAACTAAGCAACGATTTGAAAAATCAGGATACCATAAATATTTCAAAAAATTTGATTTAATAACTACGAAATTACTTTATTATCAAACCATTAATAGTCTCACGAAATGTATTTTTTGTTTTGTGCATATTTTTCGTCAATTGAACTACAACGACATCCACATCGAACTGTGCCGAACTACAACAATAAATATATCGAAAAAAAAATATACAAAACTCATTTAAAAAAATTAAATATTAAATAACAAATATAATACTTGGAAAATGCAACTTGAAAATTAAAATCATCAATACGTTAATCAATTCTCCTGCAAACATCATATATATTTATGTATTTAAATACATATATATACATATAAAACATATACTTGTGTGTATAAATATATATGGATAGTCGGCTATACGATGCGTGACATACGATATAAATGGAACGAGGGCCCTAACTCGGTTGGTGTCTCAAGTGAGGTATCGCTGCCCCAATTTAAGGTCTTGGGTCATCGTCAGAGAGCTATGGAGATCAGTCTTACCACAGGTACCTGTAGACGGTTACCGATTTATTAACTTTACTCTTAACTTTATATACATATATTTATATATTATATTTATACTTACCTTTAATATTTATTCATATATACATATAAATGTATATGAAAAATAGTGCTGATGAATGATAACATTTTATTAATGCTTACATAAATATACATATATACATACATCTATGTATATATATATATATATATAATTATTTTTTATTTCATTATTTTTTTTATAGTGATTTTGCTTTATTTTCTTTATTTTGATTATTTGCTTAACCTTGACATATCAATTATTTTTAAACCAAACCATTTTTAAGCACTTGTACCACATCATTCAACTAATACGACAGGCTTGCAGTTATGTCGGTCTCAGCCTCTCTAATATATATACATATAAACACATAAGAAGTGCCAATTGTTGAGGCTTCAACTGAAAATGGCGGCAAAACTGCAACAAATGCATGTACTTAAGAGTAATATTTTGCTATCCTTACAACTACATTTACCAATAGCTCAAAAATTAGTTATATCAACATAAGCCAATCTAATAAATTTAAAATTTTTGTCAAAAAAAAAACCCTAAAAGAATTAAGAAAATATAGAAAAATGATCTTCAATCTTCGAATTGCCGAAATTTATATCCCCTTGCAGATGGTTCAAACTAAAGACCGTAAATATATAGTTGTAAAAAAAAATATGAATTATTAATTTCAAATTATTTGTTAATTATTATCAAAAAAGAATGAATTATAAAATAAAATTTAATTAACATTTCTTTTATTCTTATTTTTTTGAATATCTGATACAAATTTTAAATAAAAGATATTCTAAATATATATTTCTTTTTAAATTAATATTTATTATGAAATCTGAAAATAAAATTTTATCCTGTTTCGAGGATATTAGTCACTCATATTTTGAGGATTGCCCCTAAGGGCAAGTTCCTTTAGAAAGAGAGCAATATACCATTAAGAAATTCGAATACATAATTTTTGTGTCGTCAAAATTATAACACCCTCTGCAAGGCTACACATACGACAAGAAAAAATACATACATGTTTAATCCACTCTTAGGAATACTTCTAATAAGTCAGTGTGCTATTTAGCGATTTGACTTCAACTCAAAACTATGAAATTTAATACTAAAAAATAAGCGCAAGAAAAATGCATGTCAAGCTAGCTAAACTTAATATTAGCTTAGAAATTAATTTAACTCACTTTTTACATTTATTTGAATATTTTCTAGACCTCAGATTGAGTTATTTGTCTGCTTATCATTTCAGTCAGTATTTTTCAATTATTAATTATTTTGTTCAAAATTAGTAGAACAAAATAAAATGGAAAAGCCAAGAAAGCTTAAATAATAATTGCTATTGCAATAAAAAGTTATTTATTCTCCGACTAAAAAATTTCGAAACAATGAAAATTTATAAGAAAGTTCAATCAAACACAAAATATTAACAAATAAAAATCCAGCGATGCTTACTATCATATGGCTTATGCTTAGAGAATCATCCTTTCGATTAATGCCTGGTATTAACAAAAGTAATTCTTATATTTTTCAACTGTCACACATAGATACCACCACACATTAAAATACTTTTTTTTATATATAATCTATTTCTTATCACATTTAGATTTACTACAATGCAAATACTTAATAGAAAAAATTGATATTTCCGAAATTAAATACGCAATTGATTGATTATTAAAACCTAAATAACAGAAAACTACAGATCTAACCTTAACATTTGGATTGTAAAAAAAATTCTGCGAAAGACCACAATAAACTGAAAAATATAATCAAAGCTACTCATATTAAAATCTTAATAAAATCTAAACGCATATCATTTAAACATTTTTTTAATACTTAATTAGATGAAAAATACACCAAAATCAAAATGAGAACAAAACTAATCACTATATATATACATAACTAAATATAGATAAAACAAAATCAAAGACAAGACGCCCTCCCAAGCATGCTCTCATCTTTAAAGTATCGTTTCGTATTACATATAAAAACAATCTCTCGTTGGTTTAAGAAAATGAGAAAAATGTTGTGCCCAAAAGGGTTTTTGACTAGCTCTGCTCATCTCTGCTCATTCGTACCATAATTTATAATTATATTTCATTTTTTTGTGTACAAGCTATAAAAAGCATTTACTGTCACTCTTGTGAGGTGTTCCCATTAATAAAATATTATTTTTTTTAAATAACATATCTGAAAAGTTTGCAGAGTTGCAAGTAGGCGACTGCGTTTTTAAGTATACCATATAATTTATGCACAAATTAAAAGTTTGATAGTCAATTTAATACTACAGCGCAGTCCATTAAAATTATTTTGAGTTTGTCTATTTTTTTATTTAAACTGTTGCTACTTAGGTGCCAACTCAAATATAACTTACCACATACCTAAACCTATTGCATACACACATTTTTATTATAAAGTTATTTTTTATTTCCATTAAAAGCATCCATACGCTTCGATAATTGTTTATCGAAAATCATCTGGCAACTTAAAAATTGCAGACATTAAAATACTCGTCTCTCAGTTAATAATGCGCTTATATTTATGAAAATGCTTAATATAGACTATCAGTATAATTTAGTTAATTTTTTTAAGCCCTTTTGCTCCGTGTTAATTAGTTGGTTTATTTTGAAATTCAATTATTTTCAGTTATGTGATAAAAACTTACCGATAACTGTTGATAAAAACTATTTCTTTGTTTAAAATATCTAGCTCATAGAAAATTGCATACGAAAACATTAACTAATAATATTACCCTCTATTCTCTTTTTCTCTTTCTCTCCCATTCTCTTTTCATGTATGCAAATATATGTTTGTATACATATTACATGTATTGCAATCTATGCCAACAATATGAATTAATAAACTAAAATTTAAAAATCGATAATAATTACACTAAAAATACATTAAAAAAAAAAAAAAAAATAATTTTGCAAACAAAATTTCATGATAAACAGGCAACTATTCACGTTTAGCCTGCGAAATTCAATTCGTGCGTTCGATGGGCTATTATCTTATACAAATCTACATACCCTCTGGACTGATCGTTATTATATCATGGGTATCATTTTGGCTCAATCGCAATGCAACGCCGGCGCGTGTGGCGCTCGGTGTGACAACCGTGTTGACAATGACCACTTTGATGTCGTCAACAAATGCAGCGCTGCCAAAGATTTCGTACGTCAAGTCGATTGACGTCTATCTGGGAACATGCTTCGTTATGGTCTTTGCCAGTCTACTGGGTAAACAAAATCTAGCGAAAACATTTAACAAACAAAAAAAACCAACCAATCAAGTAGTCAAATTACAATTACCATAACTCCACACAGCACCACACGGGCATATACAACTTACTATCATACTATCTCACATACACACCAACATACACAATTATTATTATAATTATTTGAATTACTTCATTTAGATACAATATAATATTTAACTTGGCCAAACAACATTGAAACTGTTAAGGCCATAGCCAAAGCAAATCAAACAAAAGCAAACAAACATTTGCATTTGGCTTGCTTCACCTATCTTTAAACTTATTTTTATTACACTTTAACACTGTTCTTCAGCTTCGCGATTTGCAGCAAATCACAACAATATACAAAAACACTCTTTCAATAATACTTAAGTATAAAGATAACCAAATGCTCTTATGAAAATTCCAAATCCTTTTTACTTTTGCAATTGGCAAATAAATTAGAATCGTATTATTAAATTTATTTAAATTTACATAATCCTGGAAGTAGAGTACTGATAAATGTTTATGATTAAATTGTGTGGGCACTTTTCAAGGCTCTTTCATAATTAAGAAAAGTTTGAAATATATTTGATTGACCTAAGTATACCATTATCAAGTATATTTCAAACGCAATTTCAAGTCGAATCAATGCTCTAACTTTAAACTTTCTCTCTTAAAATCCTAACATCTTAAGCAACAACTCACACTAACCTACAAAAACTGTACTCAGGTCAACAAGATGAAAAAATAATGAAATCTCTTTTTTCGTATTTGTATGTTATTGTTAATTTCTTCTATACAAAGAAACAAAGCAACTATCATCTAAGGAAAATGTATGCAAATTCATAGATATGCGTTGCCTAAGTAAGGACACAATATTTCCAAGCACACGCACACACACACACACACACACACACATACACACACTTTACCACCCACGCACACAGACACACACAATAAATACACAAGCTCAATGGTAGTTACACAAGAAAAGCTTATAGAGAGCCTTAAACAATCGAAGCATGCAATGAAATTATTTTAGCCTATTAGCTTTCACTTAACTGTACTCGTATTGTTGTAGCCGCCTCAGGTTGACATAGTGTTTTAGCACCAAAAAAAAAAAAAAAAAAATAAACCAAAAAAAAAAAAAAGGAAATCAATCAAAAATCATGAGAACTGCATACAAAATGCACATGAGCGAACACATTTCAACCTGTAATGGTACCCAGATATTAATATACGCCCAGCTTCCACTACTATAACGCAAAAAATACAACGAACAGCTAAATTTAAATTAATCAAAATTCAAAATCAAAACCAAAACACAATCAACCATCAATCTCCAGCCCAGGGTATGAGCTGTAACCAAGCGCAAAAAAATATAAAAAAAAGATACGATTAAAATGAACCAGCATGCCTTGCGTCACACCTGGCTTGAGTCGCGATTGAATTGAATAAAAGAGAAAAACACAGTACATTGTAAATACAGTCCATGAAAGATGTGCTCGCCGTTGCATTACATACGGACAGATCAACATATTTCAGTCAAAAGCCTCAAAAAATGTTGCCAACAAATCATACTACCAGATTACATTTGAATTTTCAAGTCTGAGTTACATTCATGCATGTGTCCCAGACATGACAATTCGAAATGTGAATCGCAATATCATAAAGATATACAATATGCTTGGGGCTTTAGGTAAGATATGATAGATGGTCTCTGTCTATTTTGTTTTGTTCTATTCTATGCATTTACAGCAAAGACGTTCTAGGAATGGGGTAAGTAGTTCATCTCATTAGTTACTCGTTCAACGTTTTTACTCACTCCTCATTGTTGGCTATCCAAACAGTTCGGCGAGCGGCTTATTCCTTACCCAATACTAAGAATAGAGCACGACCAATAAGTACAGTATAAGTGTAACTATAACTATAGCGAAGCTTAGCGACTAATAGTTCTGTTGGATCCCTTATTTATCCGATGCATGCAATAACTTCTTCGGATTTGGTATACGTACTCATATACCTATTGCGTATACGTAATGTGTAACACGGAAATATGTGTGTCCTCTACAAAGGCGACTGTTCAATGAATTTGCATTTACGGCACGCACATAAACATTTTCCTTGAATGATGGTCTCAACTGCAGATATAAATTTGTACATATACCATTTGGATACAAATGAATTTTTTCACTCATTTCTCAATAAACAAAGAAAACAAATAACTACAGCAACAGCAACAACAACAGATGCAGACAGACAGTAACTGACAAGTACACACACACACACACACACACACACACACACATACACACACACACACGCACACACACACATACATATATACATACGTCCACACTCACAGTCATTTAGTCGCTACACTTTAATTATTCTGAATCTCTCGCTCTATCTAAAACCGTACACTGAACACCACACGAGTACACCACACACACACACATTTACACACCTACACAACACTCGCCTTTCACCAATTTTTCCTTTGCCTGGCTAACGAACTGAATTTAATTTAATTTTTTAAAAAACCTTTTAGTACACTGGGGCAATGTTGCTTCATGCTGATGATTTATACCCTGTACCCAACTCAAGAATATTCTACCTTATCTGATCTTTGTCTGAGTAAACGAACTGTCAACTTAAGTGTTGAACACTTCACAACCTACTTTATTCACTCCTTTCGATAAATTTCTTTCATCTTAATTAAATCATGCATAATCTTTCGTGAAATTCCCATTCAATGGATTTAGTATGCTTAAGATTTAGGTACATGGTATCTGCTAGTTGAGCACTCTCGACTGTATTATTCTTACTTGTTTTTTTTTTACCTCTAATGCTACTCCAAAGTCAGAAGTCCCCATTCGAATTTTATTTAAAATTTTTTTAACATATCAACATAAGTTCATAATTCACAATGGTCTTTTCTATTTATCTTTCTTTATCTAATATATTTTCATGAACATATGTGTATATATATATATGTACATACACTTATGTACATCTATATATTAAAAAAAATTAATGCCAAAAATTAATATGCTCCAAAAACGCTTCATTCTCCCCATACTGTTTCAAACCGAACTTCAAAATTACAAAACTGTGCAACCATCCAACTTTTGACAACAACAACAACTACAACTACAACTACAACAACAATAACTACAACTACAACAACAACAAAAACAACCAATTATCAACTATCAACAACAATCATCCAAACTCATATGGAACGCGACTTGATTCAAAATTTTGTGCATCCGCCATAAACCCCGAACCGCCAACCACCGTCCGATTGCCCCATTTTCAAAATCAATATCAATATCAATATCAATATCAAAATCAATACCAATATCGCCATCGCAATCGCTATCAATATCAATATCGAATTCTTACATTAACAATATCTCAAAATCGCTATACTATCGCTAAACTGACAAAAACAATTCGAAACTATATTCAAATCATATCGCAATCATAGAATACGCCACCGTCGGCTATATGGCAAAACGAATTCAAATGCGAAAACAAAGATTTATGGCGATCCAAAAGATAGCTGAACAAAAAAAGCAACAGCTCGATGGTGTGCAGCAGCAGGCCAATCCGAATCCGAATGTCGGAGGCGGACCCGGTCCTGAGCATGGACATGGGCATGGTCACCATGCCCACAGCCATGGTCATCCGCATGCGCCCAAACAAACAGTGAGTAACCGCCCAATCGGCTTTTCAAATATCCAACAAAACGTTGGTACGCGCGGTTGCTCGATAGTGGGACCCTTGTTCCAGGAGGTGAGATTCAAGGTCCATGACCCAAAGGCACACTCCAAGGGAGGCACGTTAGAGAACACTGTGAATGGCGGTCGTGGCGGACCCCAATCCCATGGACCTGGGCCAACGCCTGGCGGCGCTGGACCTGGTGGTGGTGCTGGAGGCGGCGGTGGTCCACCCGATGCCGGCGGTGATCCGGAGGCAGCAGTGCCAGCACACTTACTCCATCCGGGCAAAGTAAAAAAGGTAAAGGTAAAGATCGTACATGATGCGGCAACACCAAAAAAATCAAAATGAAATAAAATCAGTTACGAGCAGTTTTTTTTAAATATTTATATAATTCATATTATTATTTACTTCCCTGCAGGATATTAATAAGCTTCTGGGCATAACGCCCTCGGATATTGACAAATACTCGCGCATTGTGTTTCCCGTATGCTTTGTATGCTTCAATCTGATGTACTGGATCATTTATCTGCACGTGAGTGACGTCGTTGCCGACGATCTCGTCCTGCTTGGTGAGGAATAAATGCTCTGACGGAGGACAAGCACAGGGAAAACATGGAGGAGTGAACAAGTGAACAGCGAACGTGAGAGTCAAACTATACAGCGCGCTGAAAAACAACAGAATAAAAAACACAAAAAAACAAAAAAAAACACACAAAAAATTAATATCCAAAATTAATTTTAACTAGCGATATGAAAATTGCAAAAGCAACATATTATTGTTAATTACGAAAAGGACACACATATTATGGATGAAGAGCAAAGGATATTGTTAAATAGAATTACGTAAAAAATAAATCAGATAAATTTAGAATTAGGAAAAATACCAACAACAACACGATGAATAATCAAAAGCAAATATAGCAAATCGTAGAGTTATATGTCGTGGAAACAGTCGCAGAATAGATAAATGCAAAGGCAAAAACAACAAATAATAGCACAATCAATAATTTATTGCAGACTCACATGATTCAAATTTTAATACACTCGATGCAATTGACATAAGTAAATTGGAGAATCCGGAAATACAATCGAATATGAAAAGAAAAAATAATAAGATAATAAGATATTTTCAAATCATTTATATTTATTTTAATTGATAACAGCATTAAAGGGCTCTTTTTAAAAGTAATTGTCTGTCTGATACCGAGAATCACTGCCTAGCCATTTGCTCATTGATATATGTACATACGTGTGAAAATATGTATTTGGCTATAGAGGTTTATAGGGTCGACCTAACGGCTATGGCATTCTTAGGTAACTCATTTTATTATTAATTTACTTTGCCCATTACTTCCCCTAAGCTGACACTTGATGAGTCTTCCTTAATTTAGGCAAACTTAGTTTTAATTTTAATGTTAGCTTTAGTTTTATGCTTTTGGTTCATTAAATCCCATATGGCTGCACGCAGTTAAATTTAAAAATCCCCAATCAGTTATCTTATTTAATTTCTCAAAACTGACCACTTTTTAGCGCTTCCAAGAAAAATGGCCAAATTTTTTAGGAATTTAAAACGATAAGTTTTCAAAATGCAAAACAAACTTATACACATAAATGAAATAATTTAATTCGTTTAAAAAAAAGAAAAGAAACATAAAACTACTCCACCATAAAATCTAAAATTTTTAGTAATTTGCACATTAAACTAAATAAATGCAAATAAAGATAAAGTTCTTATGTACAATATTACTTTCAATTGCGCCTTTTGAGAAGAAAAGGCATCGGTCATAAACAAAAAAAAATAGTTGTTAACAAAAAAAAAAATGATACGGATTAATAATCTGAATTTTAATGAATGATTTTAGTTTTACCGATTTCATAGAAAACCCAAAAAAAAAAATGTAAAAACGAGCTAATAAGAAATCCAATGAAAACATATTTTAATTGCACACAAAATCCATCTTCAAGACAACTTTGCGGCACCATTAATAAATAATAAATCTATAAATGAATACGGAATACTTTGAAATCAATAAATGAGATGCAAGTCGAAAATATATAGCTATAGATACTTATGTACACAAATTTAAATGAAACTGCCTAAGAACCTAGTTTATAAGGATCACAAATAGTTGTCTAACAAATGGGGGTAGTTGATAGAAAATTAATTTGAACAATTGTATATACTGTACTTAAAATGAAATAAGCACATTCTGAAAAGCAAAGTAGGAGCAAAACTTCGCAAGGAAATTATGAATTAATTAATATTAGCTAATTAAAATAATTACATATAGTAAAACGTTCAAGGAGTCAATAAGCGATTAATATAGCAGTGAAGACAAATGCACCATTTAACTTAGCTAAGTGTACACACACACATACACAGTTTAACACACTAACACACATGTACACCCTAAACATATTTAAAGTTTTGGTGAAGTTCCTGAATAAGTCACTCGAAATATTTAGTTTGAATAAAAAGGAAAGTGAGTTAAAGAAAATAAAAATAAAACAAAGCAAAAGCAAAAAACCTGGCACAAAAATAACAAAAAGTAAAAATTATCGAGATCATAAAAAATATCATCAATGAATTTTAATTTAATAGCTATAGCTATGCTAAGACGATGTGAATGCGCCTTAATAGGCGCTATATCTAAGGCTAAAGCTTTTTGTACAGTTAGCTAAAGTTATAGCTAAAGCTGAGATATACCCCACATGAGTAGCATCTAACAATTAATGGATATGGATAAAACAAGAATGATAGCTATACAAAGCCACATATACATTCATGCATACAACATCACAAGCATAAAATACATAGATATATATACAATGCGATATATATATGATATGAATGTACTTAACAATAACAGAATGTACTTAAGCACCTATATGTAGCACGAGTTTTTTATATGTAAACCAAAAACAAATTATTTTATATACACAGTAATCCCATAAAGAATAAGAAAATGAATATAAAATTTAAATTCTAGGCTCAATACTGTCTAAATGTTTGGAGACGAGAATATCGAAGACAAATAGCTAATTCTACACAGTCAACAAGGCACAGCTTTCCTAAATACTCGTACAACCTAAGTGGCCCATAATATATATCATGTTAGAGCATGACTCTCAATAGTATTATCCCCAGAAGGGTATCGATACCATTCTTAAATATATTAGTTAGAAATATATCAAATAAAATCCTATCCGTTTAAATATAGATTAAGTTTTTTTTGATATGTCTCTTACTGATATATTTGAGGCTGGAATCACCCAATTCCCGTTAATACTATCGATAGTCTTGCACGTAATTGATCTATGCTTAACCACACCTATAATCCAACAAAAATATAGCATCTGAACGAAAATTACTTTATTAACTATCTAGACACACACACACAAACACACCCACACTTACACTCGCATCATTTTTGTATGCTACAAAGTCTAAAGGATCAGTTGAGCCAAGTACTTAAATACATGGATTTGAAATAAAGCAACTGCAATTGATTTACATCTACCAATAGACGAACAACAACAATAAGATGTAGAAAAAGAATATTCTTAGGAACACAATTTTTCAATAAATAGATAGAATCAGAAACAGGCAGTAAAGGCAAACTCGACATCAAGTGAAATCGGTGATAAAGACAACAAATACAAAATTTAGGTATATATGCGTATATACATATATATTTTGTAGCTAAACAGATGTCGAAATTCAATTATACTCGTATGCAAAACAAGATGATAAAGAAGAAACATAACAAAATATTTAAATCAAAATGTTTATAAATTGAACACAAGCGAAAATGAATAATGCATTGGCTTATCTATAATAAAGTTCTATGCAAAAGTTAAAAAAAAAACGACGTGAAAAACAACAACAAATAGCTGCTCAACGGTTTCGGAGCGTATTTCCAAAGAAAAGTAAACAAAACATTTTAGTTTTAAACAAATAGCTGAGAATTTTTAAACAAACAAAGAACAAGGACAACTAATTAAGTTAATTGTATTTACTTTTCATATTCTTTTTTACTGTACACCTAGTTATTTATATAATTTATTAAAATTTAGTTGTATTTAAGTATATAAGTAAATAGAAAATAAAAGTTAAATTAAAACTATATAAATAAGTGGCAAAGCATTTAGGACAAATAATGACACAAGCCCTGAAATGAATTACTTATATACAACAACAAAAACACGACAAGAAAAACAACAACACAATGAAATGTTTGAAGCATTTTTTGGTGCCATCGCTTAGACGGCGGCACCAACACCAGCGTTTTATATATATAGTGAAAACATGAGAAATAAAATATGTATACATAAGGAGTTACATATACATACTCGTATATAAGACATGATGTTGCATGTATGTACATGATGTAATAATTACATTTTGTACGTATAGATTATGTATAATATTGTATGCATTATATATATGTATGTATGATGGTCTCAAAAATAAAATTCTAAAGTATTTAGATAAGCAAATGAACAAAAAGCAAAGAACTAAAAAACAGTTACAAACATAAGATAAATATTTAGTTCGAGTTGAAACATAAATCACAATAAAATTATTAAAAATAAAAATACGCTTCCCCAAATACACACACACACACACACACACACAAACACACATACACAACACACAGACATACATTCATAAAAATGCACCATAACATTTTTTAATGCAACAAAAAATAATAATATAATATAATGTTTATGAAACAAATATAATTATTGATAGTTGTTAATCCCCCCAATAAGCAAAGATTGGAAAATTGCACAAATCAACTTGCAAAATGAAATTGAATACACACAGTCACATTCAAACAAACTTATGGTTGTACACCTTATTGTAGTTTTGTATTTGAAATTGTTTTTAGTTTTTATTGAACATATAGTTAAAAAGGAACCACAATTGAAATTTTTTAAATTACTGAAATCTTGTTATCTAATTATTAATTTAATTTGTTGCTCAGGCATTTGTAGAGAAACATGCAAAAAAAAATTTATTTAGTATGTACTTACTTAGACGTCATTATCAAACAACTCAATTATCTCAGCACAACTCAATCTATTCCGGACTGCTGCAGACTTGCGATTAAATTAATTTTCTGAGATTTTTTTAAGGTTTTATTGATTTGTTAATACCATGATGACAGATTCTATAAATGCTACAAAGCATATCTATAATTTTTTGTTTATCCGTCCATTAAATAAAAGTTCCTATTTGCAATAAATGAATATTTGTTATGATTATTCACCCCGTCAGCAGCCAACAGCAAAAACCACAAGAATAACAACAACTCCCACGAAGCAGTCAATTCTTATCATAATTTCCACTTTGATTATTGATTCACAAGTTGGCCTCTTGTCAATTACTATTTGTTCTCTTTATTTCTCCTTATTCCTAACTTATCTCTTTCTCTCATCGGCATTACTTTTACTTATCGAATACTTACTGCACATTATTTTCGTTGCTCAAAATAACCAACCCAGTATAATAACCCGAAATAGTAGATAAGCAAGCATTATGCAACTGTTTATAACGAAATAAAACCGAAATAAAAAAAAAATAAATGAAATGAAAAAAAAAATAAGTAAGGTAAAAAAAAAACAAAACAGAACAAATAATTTAAAGCGTAATGCGTATGTAATGATTGATCACTGATCACAAATTTTGACTGTGTTAATTTCGTTATATATATATAAAAATAAAATAAAAGAATATAAAAAAAGAAACGAGAAGAAAAAACTAAAGACAAAAATATAATAAAATATATATAGCGTATAAAAAAAATACACATACATATAACAAAACAAAAAACACGCAATAAATGTTACAAAACGATGAAAATCAAAACCAAATAGAACCTATAACATTAAGTTGAATGCTAAATTTAATGAGAGTGGGAAACATCCAAAACAAGAAGATAATTATTATAATATTGCAAATGAAGCGAATACGAATAAAAATATGTAAAAACCAAAAAAAAATTAAAGCAAACAATTCTTTTAAATGGGTAGGGAAACGAGGCATCATTTTGCATATAGTCACAAAAATGTAATTTTCGACTCTTTTTTCGAACCACAATTATTGCATTAACAATTGAAACACGACTTATTTTATGTGTTTATTAATTTATTTGTTCATTAAACAGAAGTTTTATGACCTCACTTGACAATAACATACAATACAATACGTTGGGGTATATTTTAATTACTTTGTTAATATATATATTTTTTAAGATATATATTTATTCATTTAATTAAATTAACTATAAGAGGGCTGCACATACTGTAATCAGTTTCATCTTGAAATTTAAGCTTTGAGTATTTTTATAGATATTCGATTTGCAACATTTAATTAGGCATTTCAGGTGTATAAACCGAGATAAGTAATTTGACTAAAATTTAAGACTCTGAATGACGCAAATAATTTAACTAATTAGAATAAACTGTGCATCACTGAAATAAAACTTAAATTTGAAATTTTCTACGATGCACACAATTCCTTGTTTATATATGTGCTAACAATAAGTACATATGTATACTGAGTATTGTAAATTATAAATTGTCTCAAAGCTTGTAAAAACTTTTGCATTGGCTAATAATATTTCTGTTAATTAAGCGTTTAAACAATTAAAATATAGTTTTTCTCTAAAATATTTTACTGTATAGTTGACTTAGATATATACAAATACATATATGTGTACTTATTATTGCTCGATTATTAATTGATATTTGAACTGAGAATAAACTAAAACTACAACGATTGTGACAGTTACCTATTCAAATAACGATTACAATATACATATATTGATATACTTATATGCAGACCAGTTCAGAATGTTACTATCGCCACAATTTCATAAAAATAAGTAAAGCTTTCTTTGCGAATCGTTGATAATTATCAATTAATACTATACTGCTATACTGATCCAAAAAAACGAGCTTTAAATATTTCGGGAGTGAAATTGCTGCTAAAGGAGAATTTGGAACACGCCTGCTATACATATCATTTGTATTTTAGAGATTTTAACATATTACAAACTAATATACATATATAAACAGTGATATATGCATTTTTATGTATAGTAATTAAGTTATATATATATATATATATATAGTATGGGGCTTGGTATGATCATTGAGCTGTGTACACTATGGCGTCGTTGTATTACATTTATTATTTCATTAAATATTGCATGTTTTGGGTATGTTTAAAAGACAAATCGAGCCTCTTTTTTACAGTTCTTAGAGGACAATCTTAAATGCAAACAGAGTGGATTGTTTGGTGGTGGTGGTGGTAGTGGTGGTGCATCTATGAGCGCTATATAACTGTCCGTGAATATATAGTCTATATAGAACATATTGTGCTCCTTGCTTGAGTGCCTAAAATATAGCGAGCAACATTTAAGTTGTAGATTGAGACCTCGACGCTCTTTAGGCGTTCGATTCTTTTAGATTCTCCAAACGTGCCAATTGATTTGAGTCCAATTCCTCGGGTATACTAGCCCTACCACCGACCACCTGTTTGGGCGCCTCAATGACATCCTCGGCAGGTGCCTCGCAATTCATATCCAATTCGAGGGACTTCTCGCCCCCACCTCCACCCCCTACCCCACCTGCACCTGCACCTTCGCCTGCACCTACACCTACACCTGCACCTGCACCGCTGGCAAACGCGTCATCAAAATTGGCATCAAAATTGGCCTCAAAATTCGCTTCAAATGCATTGCTGCCGACTTCAGTGGATTTCTCAGTGAATGGATCCTCTGCTTCTGGAAGGACGGGCCCATCATCCGAGGCCGTGTCCGTGGCATCCAGGCTCGACTGTTGATCCTCTGCGTTACAGGATACAGGATATTCTGTCAGTGTTATGGTTACAGCTGGCCCCACTTGACCGCCTCCATCAAGAGCATTACCTTCTTGTACAGTTGTCGCTGCCTGTGACGACCGTTGCTTTTGCTGCAACACTTTAGCCGTTGGCTTCGGCACAATATTGGGCTTTTTATCCACCACTGGATGTTTCTTGGATTCTGGTTCCTCCTCCTGCTGATGCTGCTGCTGTTTCTGCTGCTGCTTATCGCTAGCCGCAGGGGTCTTTGACTTTTCACTCTCTCCTACTGGTGGGAAAGATTTATCGGCACCGTCTTCAACCATTGGGGTTGCAGCGGTAACAATTATTTGTGCCATACCTAAGTTCAAAGTATTCGCATTGGCGCTGCTTTTGGCTACACTGCTCTCCAGTCCTTTGGCTAACTGTGGTGGCGGCATTGACGGTGGCATCTTCCCATCGTCACTGAGATCGTCCTGCAACACCCAACAAATTAATACATTAATAAAAGACCTTCACCATTTTTTAAAATGTTTTCTTTAGGTATGTGTTACCTCCAAGCCAGGCTCTTGAATAAGCACTAAGTTAGCATTAAATATAAAGGAGAGAGAAACCATTCACTTAGTTCACTTGATCGTTACTCGAGTTTTAATTAAATTAAATTATATATTCATTTCAAAATAAAAACCCTTTATCAAGTGTGTAAAACGTTAAAACTCAATCAATAGTGAAAGTATGAGATCTTGAACTGGGAATATGTTCAAGAGCTAAATACTCATCTAAAGGGTATACACTAAAGCTTATACATCAAATAAAAAATTATATTTATACAATTCTTTTAAGATATGTTTATGCACATGCGATATACATACGTTAAATAAGTGACAAAGGTAAAAACTATGGTGAAAATCAAAACTAGAATAGATTGATTTCATTTTTTGTTAGGGATAATATGGTAAATACAATCAGGTTTATTTAACAGATAGGGTATTCTGTCATTTATACACTAAAATAAATCAAATTATTTTCGGAGCAGATTTTATTATAGTTTAAATCAGGGAATCAAACCGAAACAAATATTGGTTACGGTTTCGGTTCCGGTACGTTCCGATTTAACTATCCCGGTACTTAACGGTACAACAAATCAAATTTGAAACATTATAAAATATTAAAATGTCGTTTTTAACAAATATGATATCATGACCTAGAGCAAAAATAGTTGTTGAACGAATTTAAAAATATTTGAATGCAGAATGAATTAAGAGGCCAAATCATGAGCAAAATGACATTCCGCTTGAAAATCGGTTGAGTTTTGATCAAGTTATGACAGTTTAAAGTTGGTCAGACTTCGGATTTAGCCACTTTACAAGTCAAAATTTTTATCAAATTCTTCATGATTTTTTATAAAAAAATTAAAGGTATCAGAATCAAGTTTAAAGTGTTGTTTTATACTAATTACGATATAAGGAGTTGATTACAAGTGAAAACTTGAGATTTAAAATTTTGAATTTTCGAAAATCCTAAGGGGGGACCCTTAGAATCGAAATCAATACCTAGAGCAAAATAAATTTTTGAAAAATTTCAAAAATATTTGAATGCATAATAAATGAAGAGGCCAAATCATGATCAAAATGACATTCCGCTTGAAAATCGGTTCAGTTTTCATCAAGCTATGACTGTTGGAAGTTGGTCAACTCTTTGAGCTAGCAGCTTTACCACAACCGTACCGGCAGAAACGTTTCGGTATTCGGTTCTTGACAGAGAATTTATTTCAGTTAGGGTTAACGGTTTCGGTAACGGTTCCGGTGTTATTCCCTGGTTTAAGTATTGATAGCAATATGAGGTAGTTATATCAGGTAGAAAGGTAATTAAAGCCTGCACAAATACTTGAATACTTATTATTAATTAATTTATGTATTTTTTAAATTAGGGAGAGATTGAAAACAGGCAACAGTTGAGTTTAATCAAGAACAGTAACGTTTTGGATTTAAAATACATATAAGAAACTCTTAAACTGATTCATAAAGTATAGTTAGATAATAAGAATCAATTAGAATAAATTTGTTCAATATACGACATCAAAAAGAATCGTAAATATAAATATATAAATATATTACAAAAGAAACGAAGCAGAATAAAACTTAAGAGAATCTCGAAAATAGAATCGTTGACATTGGCATAGCAGGTAACACCAATACACACAAACACAGAGGACACACGTTGTTAAGCCTAAAGAACACTGTAAAGAATTGTAGTTA
Organism: Drosophila innubila; assembly: GCF_004354385.1. Taxonomy (NCBI): domain Eukaryota; kingdom Metazoa; phylum Arthropoda; class Insecta; order Diptera; family Drosophilidae; genus Drosophila; species Drosophila innubila. Next base: position 11,530,611 of record NW_022995376.1, read on the forward strand.
AGTTCTTTCCTTTTACACTTTCTTAAGACATTTTATAGACATAGTTTTGATTAGGTGTTTGACTTTGGATCGATGTAGATAGCACATTAACAGAGAGTGATGGAGAATAGTTACAGTGATGGTTGTGGTGGTGGTACAAGAATTTTTGGTAGTGGTTAGTACGAGTAGTTAGACGAGCTGCACTTGAAGAATAAGTTTAGGTACCTCTAGAGAATATAGAAGCAGGTAAAAACAATACTTTTCTTTTCTTGGTGAAATAAAAAAGATTTGTACTATAGGAAACGGTATTGTGTGAAATAAAAGTAGAGCTGAATTTTTTTTTTAAGATATAGATATAGAGAAGAGAGAAAGAGACAAGTGTGTGCCACCAGAGAATTTGTAGGGGCAGCAGCTTATTTACCTGGCGGAGGCATGCTGGGAGCTGCAGCGCCGTTTGGTATATAACCACTATCTCTATCCTCATCTGGAGCACAACGAGAAAATATACAGATTTGATATAAAATATCTAGAGAACTACATTCTAGTCGGCACTCACCTGCCGTATCCTGTGAGGCGAACATATCCTCCGTTATGTCCGACAATTCATGTGCGTACTCTGGCGGCAATGCGGGTGCCGGTGGCAATGCAAAATTGGGTAGTGCCATTGGTGGCGGTGACTCGTCGCCTCCATCGCTTAGCAGCTCGCCCATCTCATCGCACTCCTCGACGACCAGCGATGGGAAGTTGCCAAACTTGCCATCCAATTCACCCTCCCACCAGCCATCGTCAACCCCATGTGCTGTCTTGGTAATGATCTTAATCTTGTCGCCCTCCTCGAAGGTAAGCTCATCCTCGGCGGTCGCGTCATAGTCGTAGAGTGCAATGCACCACTCAACATCGGATTTGATGCGCTTCTGTGGTGCCATGATGACAGACACCTGATCGGGCGACTGCATTGAGTCCACCGTTTGATCTTCATTGTCAACAGTATAATCGACAGATGAGAATGAGATTTGTGAGCGCAATTGATTGCCTGAAGATCCACCAGCGGCGTCCTGCTCAATGTCCAGATAGTTGTGTGGCACGTAGCCTTCCTCGCCCCGATAATTGCGGGCACGCAGCCAACCATCTCCGTCACCCTCGCCCACAACCTCGAGCTGCTCATTCTCAACGATGGTGAGCTCATCAGGATTTTGTGCCTGCAAACGAGCATAGATTGCATTAGTTCCACATAAACCCCATTGAGCATCTTACTCACCGTGTAGCTGTAGAGCGCTGTGCACTTGAAGATTGCCTCCTTGGGCTCGGGCACAATGAGCTCATCCTTGTCCTCCTCTTCGTTCTCCCAGTTGACCTCAGTCGGATCATCCCAACCGCCTGCACCGCCACTGGCAGTCATCATGGGTACAGGTGCCGCAGTCGATGGCTGAACACGTTCCCGTTCCCGTTCCTCGGGCTCTTCATCGCTGTCACTGAAGGTGCGATCCCGCGAGAGTTGCTGCTCCTGTTTGGGCTTGGAAGTGGTAGCGGCAGCGGCTCCAGCCGCCTCCTCCTTGTCGCTATCGTAGAACGAGTCGGAGCTGGGATTTTCACCCTGACCGGATGCATCGGTGCGCATGGAAATGGAGCTAGCCGAACGCGTCAATTCCTGCACACCCATAATCTCTGCCTCCTGGACCCATTCGTCCACGTTGATGCCACCATCACGTAGACACTGCAGACACGCCTCTGCCTTGGCCTTTTCCGTCTCGGAGCGACGTATTTGATCGCGGAACTCATCGATTTTGGTATCTAAATCCGGCCCATTAGGATCATTGGGATCTGACCGCTGTCCTGCATCCCGCATCGATTGGCACAATGCCAATTTCTTAGCATGCTCCCGTATCGACGCATTCTCCTTAACTACTCGACCAGCCAAATTCTTTGCCTCCTTGGTCAGCGTCTCGGTAGCTGAATCGTGCTCCGTAGTCACCTTCCGCACCGGATCATTATCGCATGCCTCAAAGTCGTACTGGATGTGCTGCTTCAGCACCGGATAGAACAGATAGCAACACTGCAGATTGTATTCCCTCGTCAGCTGCTGCGCCTGATCCCGGATCTTGCCAAAGCTGTTCTGCGTGGCCGAGCAAGTGAGCAATTCCGTGCGTCTACCAATAAAATAATATTATTAGGTATTTATAAAAGAAATATATATATTGAATTAATTTAAAATACAATTTAAATTACGACTGACTTTAAATACAATTATGAACGGAAAGACAGCTGACAGTGGTGTCTCTGTGTAAGAACACGCTACAGTGGTGTCTTAATGAGTGTGAATAATTAAAAAAAAGAGTCTCAGTAAGGAATCGTTTACAACAATAAGAGCTATTTTGAGGACTCTATTACAGTGGTGTCCCTATGACTGTGAATAGTAAAAAAGAGTGTGTGTGTGTGTTAAGCTGATAAGAGAAGAATAGTAGTAAGTAGTTGCAGCAAGAAATATACTACAGTAGTGTCTCTGTGAGTGTGAATAGTATACAAAAAAAGAATAAGAAATCGGTAAACTGATATATCCGTAAGTGTCAGTAAGGCATTGCTTCCTGTATTATACATAATTTTAAAATCCACATTTTCAGGATAGTTAACTGTCGTACTCACCCCATTAGCATCAGGTACTCGGCGACGCGCTCAAAGACATAATTCTCCATGGTGGTCATCGTTGTCTGTAAGTCGACGGTAAAGTAACGATTCTGATGCGCATTGGCAGCAGCAAGACTGAGTATATAATCATTTCGTGCACCGGAAGACTTCTCCTCAAGCAGTTCCTTCCTAGAGGTGACTCTGGCGCTGTTCTTTTGCAATGATGTGATGGACTGGAAAAAGGACCCCTTCTTCTTCTTCAGCTTCTCTTCGATATCTTTGGCCTTGTCGCGAACATCGTGGGCACAGTGCTCCTCATCGAAGTACGACTTTTTGGTCTTGTCGACATCCCCAACGCTCAAATGGAGCTCCTTCTGCACATTGACAATCCCCGAGAGCGATCGCTTGGCAATGGCCAGCTTGTAATCCCGAAGCACCTTGGACTCATCGGCAATCTGTTGCTGGAATACCTCAATGGCGGCAAGCCGAGCACGGGCCAATTTCTCATTCTCCTCAAGCACGGTGCGCCAAACGCTCCACATATTCCTATTCAATATCATAATAATATTGATTTATTTAAGTAATAGGTAAAGGTAAAATAAGAAGTACACGTAAAGTGTTGCACTTACCAACGTTCCTCCATGCCATCCATTTTGATATCAGGTATATTTGGGATTTTCTTGTTGAGATACTGCGATGAGATCTTAAGCAGTCCTTCGCTATATGATTTCTCAATGGCCGATCGCTTAAGAGTGAACTGCCGTATATCCTCGAGAAGATCACACTCATGTTGATTCTTCAGCTGCAACTTGGCCACCTGCTCCGTGTGCAAATTCTTCAGGAATTTCACATAATTACCCTGCATAATATTATGAGATTGTGATCATTTAATTTGTTTATTCTAAGTCAAGGATGCTTGTTTAAAGCTTGCTTCAAATTTATTTAAAAAAATATATTTCCAAATATTTTTCAATTATAATAATAATCAATGATATTTAACAAAATGATTTCCAAGTCATTAAAGAATCAAACTAAGCTAATGATTTAATTATTATTTTTCCATTAGATTAAAATTAAGCGTACAAAAGAAAAAGTGGTTTGGGGTTCTTAGATCAATTGATAGAAATTGAAAATAAAAAATTGATAGATTAAAAAACAAATATTTAAATGTTTGTTTTTCATACACTTTCTTGACTCACTGTATACTATGTTTTTGTTGTGTTAAAATAGTTAATTGACATACTGTAAATAAGGTTTTGTCTTGGTTTACCTTGCGTGGAGGCGGCTGCATTCTGATAGCTTTGCTACTAGCACAAAATTGGGCACAGTTCTTCTATCAAGCAGAAGCGGTTTGTTGTTTTCGAGCTCCAATCAAATGACTTTACATTACCTCAAGCAGCTGAAAATGAAAAGTGGTGGGCGCGGCGACAAGTGAGAGGATGAAAAGCTTATAGTTAATGATGTATCAAACAAAACTTATGTAATTAAAGCGTGTGTGAATATGGAAAATCATCATCACATTGGGCAGTCAGATTAAATGCAATTTTACATAATCAAATAATGTTAAAAATTGATGAAAACTTTCACTGGAGCAGCCCACTACTGTCCTCCCTTGTCACTTTGCCCTTTTGCTTGTATCGATTTCTATTCAGGCAAAGCTCGTTAAGTTTTTCTTTTACTTTTTCTGGCACTACGATTTCAAGTAATTCTATGTGCTAACACTTTTTTTGGACATGCTTTGTTGTTGTATCGAGTTGTATACAAAATACTTTAATGGAAAGTTATTTTGTTAATCAATTGAAATGCAATTTTCACGTTTTCACGCAGCGTTTTTCACGCTGTTCCTTGCGTACTTATCGATTTCGATTTGAATACCGTTGTAGCAGTTTTCCATACATACACCGTGAGTGAGAGAGCAGAACCAACAAAGAGCGAGAGAGAGAGAAAAGTGGAGAGTGAGCGAGCTACTTTTTCTGGTTGATGAAAATCAAGGGTGTGTGCTCAATGCACAACATATTCATTCATGGCGTTGTCACAATTAGCACATGCGCCATGCATCAAATTCAAATTCCAACTGCTTTTTTTAGCTTTTTACCCATCGTTTGATAACAATTCTCTTACACTTTATTTTACATGCTTTTACTTTTAAGCTGTAACAGTGACACGAGTTCAGTTGACTGAAAATAACTAAATATAAAACTCAACAGCAGTTGGCCTATTGCATACTGATAAGTATGCTTGTTTGTTTATCAATAAGCTTTTCAATTGATAATATTTGATAAGCAGTCAAATTTCAATGTATGCTACGATTTATTTTATTGACAAAGGACGCCACCTATTTATTTTTATTTATTTTAGCAAAATACGCCACCTATTTAGTTTTTTAGGTGTTTTAGCAAGAATCGCCACCTATTTAATTTATCTTGGAAAAATGGCAGCACTATCCTTGGCGACAAAATTAATTTTAAAAATTTTCAAACGGCGCGCAAACAAACATTTTTAGTTTTTGGGAATAATAATTAAATAAATTACAAATTTAAAGAACAGTTTTAACTCGAAATTAGATGAAAAAAGGGTGATTTTATATTCTAAAATATTTTCACAAATTTTATTAAAATTTATATTTTTTGAAAATTGATAAGTCCGCGAACCAAATCTGCCAGCCCTGTTTTTGTGGCGACAAGCCTTTTAAATCAAGTTGGCAGCACTGGCTACTATATTTCTCGTACAAACAAACAAAAATGCTTGCGGGAGCGGGCGGAGGAAGTGGGAGACCACACGAAAACCTGTTTCCAAGTCAAGAGCAAACAAACAAAACGGTTGTGGCGCCGCTTTAGCCAATTGTAAAAGTGGGCCGCTAGCGAAGAAGCAGCAACAACAGCAGTAGTAGCAACAACAACAGCAACGAAGAAGTTACGCCCGATTCAAAACTGATTTCACTTTTCGTCAGTCAAGTGCCAAGTTTGTTACAGAGCAGCAGCAGCAACAGCAGAAAGTGTGGAATTTACATGAGGAGCTGATTGAAAGTGTAATTGTGCATTAAATTGAGTTATAAATCGAGTACAAGATGCAAAGAGCCAGTTCGCTGATTATGCAACAGGTGGTGCGACAAAGGATGCACTGCCTCCATCGAACGTCACCTGCACTGCTGACAACTTTCACTCAGTTACACCACCAACAACAACAGCAGCAACAACAACGGTTTACGGCAACGTCAACAGTGAGCAGCAAACAGGCAACGCCGCCACCGAGACACGACTGGAATCGTGCCGTGAGTGAGGCGGAGCGGATTGTGGGTTATCCCACCTCGTTCCTCAGTCTGCGCTGGCTCCTGAGTGATGAGATTGCCAATGTGGCGCTGCACCTGCGCAAACTGGTGGGCAGTGCACATCCGCTAATGAAAACAGCCAAGTAAGTGCAATCCCATATTCATATTCATAGTACTCTCCAGTTAATCTCAATCTTCAACAGACATCTCTTGTACAATGGCAAGAACACCATGCAGGCCTGGGGACTGATTGTGCTGCTCGTGTCCAAGGCGGGAGGACATGCACCCAGCATCCCGGATGTGGAGCAGGACAAAAGCGCTGGCGTCCTCCACTCCCAGCGTGCGCTGGCCGAGGTCACTGAAATGATACGCATCTCCCATCTGGTGCACAATGTGAGTCTCACTCTACATTTATCCAGTTGCCAAGTATATCCATGTTGATTCCGTTTAGAGCGTGGTTAATCTGCAATCGGGCACTCAGGCGGGACAGGATGTTTCCACCTTTGACGACATGTCCTTTGGCAACAAGATCGGCTTGCTCACTGGTGATTATCTGCTGGGACATTCCAGTGCCGAATTGGCCAATCTGCGCAACCAGGAGGTGGTCGAGCTCATTTCGTCCGCAGTGCGCGACTTCTCCGAGTCGGAATTCATCGGTGAACGTGATGAGCAGAACAATCCGCTGCCCTTCAAGCCGGGCACCTTCCAGCGTCCCTCGCTCAGCGTCGGCGTCGACTTCAACGAGCACGACGTGATGACGCCCATGCCCATTGCCCAGGTGCTGGGCAATCCCGAGCAGGAATGGGAATGCCGCAACATTCTCAATGCTGGCAGTCTGCTGGGCAAATCCTGTCAAGCATCCCTCAAGCTGGCCGGGCAAAGTGAGCAGATGCAACGCCACGCCTATCGGTTTGGCAAGCATCTGGCTCTGGCCTGGCAAGCCTGCCTCGACGCAGAGATCTTCCAGTGTCCCACTCTACCACTGGATGCCACCTTCAGCTTGGTCAGTGCACCAGTTCTATTCCACCTGGAGCATGATCCCAGCATGTATGCGCTGCTTGAGCCGGGCAAGAAATCCGTGGAGCTCATTGACTACGATCAAATACACAAGGCCATTGTGGCTGGACCAGCATTAGCCAAGACAAAGGAGTTGCAGTGCAAGCACACGGCAGCGGCACTCAGTGTCCTGCAGCATTTCCCGGATACGGATGCACGCCAGGCGCTGGAGAATATAATTTTAGCGATGCAGGACTTGTGACGCACTGAATGCACCAGATAAACGGGTTCAGGTTTTAATTATAGTACAATGACACTAGCTTAAAGCGGAACTTCAGATTCGAATATTCCGGCAGACAATTAAGAATGAGACAAGACGAAATCTATAAGCATAGGATATTTATATGAGTTTCGAGGGAACAGAAATGAATTTGTTATAACAAAAAGTAATAAAGTAAAAGTTTTTTTAACAAATAAGAGTTATCTAATTGTATTTAACATTTTTAAGATTATAATCATTACAGTCTCTGGCTTATGCGCATGAGGATCAGCTGGGGACAACGCTCGTACTCAAAGTACTGTGGAAAGTCGAGCGGGATGTGGTCAACGATCCAAGGCTTGTGGGCAGTCTGTCGGAGGAAGTGCTCGTACATTGGCGCCACAGAGTCGCAATCCTCCAGCGTAAAGACGTAACGCTTCTCCAGAGCCATGTAGATGCACTTTGACCTGCCCGACTCTTTGGCCCGGACAAAAATGTGCTCGATCACGGCCACGAAGGCGTCGGTGAGTGCGTCATCGTAGATGACATCAGCTGCCATTATGACATCGCTGAGATCGATGGCCTCCAACAGCTCAGCCGAGAGTTGCGATTTGGGAGCCATAAAGTCATACTCTATAACTGACACTTGGCCCTGGAGCAGTTGAGCATTGCGCTGGACATTGCTGCGGATTAGCGTGAGAATGTCTCCCAGATTCACATCCGTACAGTAGACGTGACCACTGTTGTGGATGGCGGCAGCGATGCTGGAGAGACCAACACCAGCGCCCAGCTCCATGATTGTCTTGGAGCCGAGCTCTTTCCGCCGCGAGAACAAATAGTCAGCCAGGAGAAGCGCACCGCGCCAAACCTGCAGACCAACCAACTTTATTTCTGTGGCCCCGGAATGCTCGAGTTCTATGGTGCCACGCCGTAAACGTTGAACGTCCAGGTCACCATCGGTGTCCACGGTAGCGACACCTTCACCAGGAGGAGGATAACGAAAGCGGAACTTGGACACGATGCGACCATCTTCACTGCTCTCAGGCTGATAGTTGGTCTCACTGTAGATCTCAGACCTCACCGTGTACATCGTATTGTAGGTGTTGTAGGCGATGCTCGTGCCCGGAACAGATACATCCAACTAATAATTTGGCAACTGTGCTGGCAGATCGCCAAAATCGTAAATAGGCAAGCGACATTGACAATATTTTGTTTGCATTGACACTGCCCGCACTTTTTAAGGTGCCCACACACGACCAGAATGTGCGACGAGCATACTCGGCTCGGCTCGTTTTAATTTTAAATTTTCAACGAGTGGCTCGACACATGCTCATCGTCTGTGGCGCTGTAAGCGAACATTAAATTATAACTCACCAAAAAATCACTTTAATATATATGTCAACGATAAAAATGATTAAAATATTTATTGAAAACGTAGCAAATTTGAAAAAATTTAAACAAGCGAGCAAACTCATCGAACATGTTTGTCGTGTGTGGGCCACTTTTAGAAATAAAGTTGGAAAGTGCTGCCATCTTGTTTTAATAGTCATATCGCATCAAAAGACAGGTTGGCAGGCTTGGTTCACGGATATTAATTTCCAAAATTAGCTTAAAGCTGAAACTCTATAATTTTAAAGCTGGAAATTTGAGAATTTCGGAAGACTTTTTGTAAGGTTTTAGTCAATTTTTTGGATTCAACCAAACTAAACTTTGTTACGCATCTTATCCCCCTGAGGTACAACAAATTTACAGCATTAAAAAAATAGGTTGCCTTTATTTGAGCTAATTTCAAATTAAATATGTTCATAACATTATTATTTATTTGCCAAATTATTGCTCAAAAGTCCTGCAATGTCCGATTATTTTTTGCCATTTCGAGCACTGGTTGTTACCATATTGAGTTTAACAGTGCCATTTTGAGCACAACAGTACCCTTTTTACATCAGCGTGGCAACGCAATTTTTGGGTGAAAAATTATTAAAATCGTTGTAAAAGTGTAAAAATACAGCAGTGCTGTGCATCGAAATAGATCGAAATCAGTGCAACAATACACACATCAAGCTTAACAAAGCAAGCTTGCTATAAATTTCTTATCCCCAAGCCTGAAAGTGTCACCGCCAAGACGTACGTGCGAAAAATGTTTTGGGACAAGGGTTATGCGCCCTCTGCCAACATAGAGGCGCTGCTGGAGAAGGAGGTTGGTATATTTTCCTTTGGTCGTCGTTGTGCGATGAACACGATCTGTTTTTCTTTTTGAGTTTGTGTGTGTGTGTGTGTGTGTGTTTAGCAGTAAGAAAACTCGTATTTGCTACAATTATAAGTATATATCTTCAGAGTTCTACGGTGGAGGAATTTCTCGACGAGGAGGATATACTGCAGGAATGCAAAACGTTAAAAAAGAACCTCGTCAACTATTTAACACGACCCGAAGTCATTAGACGACTTGTCGAGCTAATCACTACGGAACCCTCCGAGGATGTTCCCATGGCGCAGCGTTTTCGCTATGCAAACATGTCATGTGAGATACTTACACTGTAAGTGACAACCACCCCTCCCTACCCCTTTTGCATCACCTTGCTCCCTGCAACAAGTCACATATTAAATTGATTATTTTTATTTGTTATTGATTTTGATCACAAACAGCGGCCTGCCGTCCCTAGATGAGAAGCTACTGTCCGATGCGGAGACGCTACAGTTGCTGTATTCATATCTGGAAAAGAAACCACCGCTAAATCCATTGCTATCATCGTTTTTTAGTAAAACGTTTAGCATGCTCTTTACCAAAAAGCCTGAACAAGATTGGTTTTTGTATCAACAAATGTGCCTACAACTTTTGGAGTATATTAAATCGCAGAAGAATTTTTTGGATTTCATTTGTAACCACTTTGACACACCGGTCATACCTGATTTAATAATGCAAATGATGAAGGACATCGATGGTGGTCAACTAAAGCGCAACCTATACGAAGTAACAATCACAAACATTTAAACTAATTTGGTCTGTTCCGGTTCACTTATTTATCTCAATTAATTAAATGATTTATTAGCAACAAAATAATTACAATAATCCATATGAAAATAAAATTATGAACCGGAACATATCCAAACTATCAACCCTTGAGTAACTACTGATAGTTTTTATCCAACTAACGATTTTTATTTAATATATTATTATTACAGTGGCTAACTGAAGATAAAATTGTAGAGAGACTGATTGCAATATTGCGTAATCCTCAAGAAACCGATAAACATGCAAATGTTGCGGACTTTTTCTGTGATCTTATTACCCAAGGTCGTCTAATGCGGCAAACTGAACAGGAGAACGATTCATTTGAGCCGGCCTTTGATGGCTCGAATCCCATATTAAGAAACATTGAATCCGTACAGACAATAGAAGCCTTGTTAAATGTGATTTTGGAACCAAACGCTCTAGAGAGCTCCATCTTATCAGGAATATCGGTTGTACTTACGCTTATCAAACCCATAACATTCACGTGAGTCATATTTATTAAAGGTTTCCACCCCCCAATTTATATATATTTCTAATGCTTTTTTCATTGATCTCATTATAACACAGTGATGAGCCAAACTCGGATCGCCAGCGTTTGTTACAGAAAAGGGAGCGTGAATTTCATTTGGAAGTACAGGAGACTGTGATCACAGTAATAGCGCCACGACTTCAGGAATTTGTACATGTGCTCAAGAATCCACCAGCGGTTTGTTGTTGACCCTTCTGCTATTGATATCTTAAATCATTAAGTCGTAAAATGCTTGCAGAAACCGAGCTTGGAAACCACGGCTGCGGTGCTGTCGCCACCATTTGGTAAGACGCGGTTGCAGGTATGTCGCGTCTTCACCGCATTGCTGGAGACAAAGCACGAGACCATTCATCAGGCGTAAGTTTCGTTAAAAGTCGATTCCAAGAGATTTCCACTAATATTGATGATCGTGTTTTGTTTTAGTATTTGTGCTACGGACTATTTTGATTTACTGCTCGACTATTTCAAGGAATACTGCTGGAATAATTTTCTGCACAGTGAGATGGAGAAAGCACTGCATATGGTCTTCTACAATGAGTTGTCTAACAACACAACCTCGACCGATTGCACGGACATATACCAGGATGATTACTTATTTAACTGCATAATGAAGGGCGCGGAGACTTTTGCTTCAATCTCAGCTGAGGTGGAATCGAAAAATGCCTTAAACGATGCTAAACGCGCTGAGGGCGGCAACGATGAACAAACCCCAAACGTTGATTTGGAGTCTGCGTCGACTCAGCAAGAAGCATCTGTCACTGAAGAGCAAAATGATAATGAAAATGCAACGGAAGTTGATGCAGATGCCGCCCAGGAGAATCACGTTAAACCCGAACCAACTGATGATTCTGATGAGGCGTCTGCTGCTGATGCCGATGCTCAACCCCAGCCAAACTTGACGACGGATGCGCAGCCAGCTCAAAATGATCTTGATAAGACCAAAACGCCAATTAATAACCCGCCCACTGAGATGCAAACATATGTGAGTATTACGATTTAAATAAAATAATTATTCTAAAGTTGGGATTGGCAAAGATTACTTTAGTTGATCGGTTGAAAATTTATCATTATTTTAAGATACCTTAAAATCAGGGAATCAAACCGAAACAAGTATCGGTTACGGTTTCGGATCCGGTACGTCCCTAAATAACTATTTTGGTAAAAGGTTCTGTTTCAGTTTTTGTCATTCGGTTTCGGTATCAGTACCGGTACGTAACGTGCAACAAATCAATTTTGAAACATTTTAAAATGTAAAGATGTCGTTTTATAATAAATATGACATCGAAATAATTAGCTGGACCTAGGACAACAAATTTTTTTTTTTTAAATTAATTTAATATTTGAATGCAGAATGAATTTAGAGGCCAAATTATGATCAAAATGACATTCCACTTGAAAATCGGTTCAGTTTTGATAAAGTTATGACAGTTTAAAGTTGGTCAGACTACGGATTTAGCCACTTTACACTTTACAAGTCAATATTTTTGTTCAATTTCACATGATTTTTTACAAAAAAATTAAAGGTCTCAGAATCAAGTTTGAAGTGTTGTTTTATACTAATTACGATATAGGGAGTTGATTAAACGTGAAAACTTGAGGTTTAAAATTTTCAATTTTCAAAATTACAAAGGGGGGACCCTTATCATCGAAACCGAATTTTGGTCGAAAATAATTAAATTTTCTAATTGAACAAAGTTTGAATGCAGAATGAATTAAGAGGTCAAATCATGATTAAAATGACATTCCGCTTGAAAATTGGTTCAGTTTTGATCAAGTTATGACAGTTGAAAGTTGGTCAACTCTTTAACCGCAACCGTACTGCTACAAACGTTTCGGTATTCGGTTCTTGACAGATAATTTTCATTCGGTTACGGTCTCAGTTCCTGTACTAGAAATGAAACTGTTAGTTTCGGTTAACGGTTCCGGTACCAGATCCGGTGTTATTCCCTGCTTAAAATGTTAGGCAACTTTTTACTAACTTATTATTGTTACCAAAAATAAAGGAGAATTATATAAAAGTTGATCTATGAAAAGGTTTTTTTATGAATCAATATCATGAATTTATGGGTATTCATATACCATCATTTATGAAGGTTGAAGAGTCTTATATCATATTAATTTCGCAACTTTTATGGTTTTTCAGCTGATTGTCAATTGCCAGCTGGTATCTAAATTGGTCAATTACTGGCGTCACAATTTAGAAGCGCAGTAAGTAAACAGCATTATTTAACATATAAATAGATGAACTTTTATCACTTTGACATTCACAGATCTGCCGACAAGGGTCGACGACTAGGCTATATGGGCCACCTTATCAAAATTCTAAGACATATTACGAATTGTATATCAGAATCTGAACATATCGCTGCCTTGATTGAATCGAATTTTGTGGATGATTCAGAGCTTAAGTTCTGGCAATCGCTGATTGATGCTGAGGAAGGTGAATTTACGAAGGCAGTGTCGCAGCAGAGTAAGCTACTGGCCAACTGTAATCCGCACGAGGACAATGAGTACAATGCTGGCTCTAAGGATTTTCTGGGCGAAAATACATGGGACATTGGGACGCCATCGGACAGCAATGTTTGTTATAGCGATTTGGATAACACCCTTCAGGATATTGTATTTACAATGGACAACGATCAGTATCTGTTTCAATTTGGCCAGAATATCGACGATGATGATGATGACGATGATGAGCATGGCGGCAGCAGTGGCGATGGTCATGGCCATGGTATGTTTACTAAGAACTCCATCACATTAAACAATCTGGCTGCTGATCCCTGGGACATGGACGTACAATTTGCTGATATTACGGGTGCCTCCACAGATGCCAACACTGTTAATCCCAGTACCGGTAACTGGGGGACGGATTTTAACAGTGACAACTTTGCAGATTTCGATGCACATTTCAGCACCTTCGGCAGTGATTTGGGTATGCCGCAGACACAACCACCAACAATTATCGATGCATCACAGTCGACTGAAGAAACTGAGCTATCCTCAAGGATTAACAGCGCTGAGGAGCAACGAACGCATAACGAGGACGATGTGTCCATGACTGCAACCAAGACAGACGATCAGCAAGCAGAGTATGACAACAATGCGAATGTGGAGAAAGCTATCAGCGATAAATTTATCGAACTAAGCGATGCCGACAATAGTGCAACAACAGCATCCGCTGCCACATCCATTGTCAGCAGACTGCAGTCGGTGTTGTTAGATGGCGAGGATGACTATGAGGATGATGAGGGCATGTGGACCAAGCCATTAGGTGGCAGCAACAGTCTCAGTACCATGTCCACAGATCAACATCCTGCACAAATTTCAAATGGACCCAGTAAAGCTAATGAATTGTAAGAGTACTTATTTGCAAGTATTTTCGAAAAGATTCTTGCTTATATAGATATATCATTTAATTACAGCAATCATGTCAACGATAACAGCAGCAGCAAAATCACGACAGGATCGGAGCAGGATCAGGATCAGGAACAGCAGCCGCAGCCGCAGCAGCAGAAGTCTGATAGTATAAACGTAGCAGCTGCAAAAACCAATGCTGAAAATGCAACAACGACCACATAAATGTTCTGAGACATATATATATACACACACACACGTATAGGTACAGAGGCACGTACACACACAAAAAACCACGTCAGCAATTGCAATTTGTATAGCATAAAATATGTCGAAAAGTTGTAAACATAAAAGCCTTTGATTTGCTCTTTGGTCATCTCTTATACATAATCATGCATACATATTTACAAGCCTAATTGAATATATATACACTACATTACACTACATATTACTACTATACGTACATACTATATATAGCATCGATGCGTATATATATATATATATATATATATATATATATATATATATTATATACATATAGGTTGCACAGTACAACAAACGATTTGTGTATTTGTAAATCCCGAGCCCGCCCAAATCAAAAGGAAAAACAAAAACTAATAGTAAAAGGATAAAGATAAAGATGATGAATTGGAAAATATGTTATTCATTCCTTCAATTCCTCGCACGTCGAATTGCCAATTTCCTATTTATTAAAATATAAGCTGTATTTTGTTTTTGTATCTCTAATAGTTTCTTCTACAATTCTACAATACTCTCAATGTTTTAGACAAGAAATGAGCATTACTAGAAGTACCAACAAAGAAATTTTGTAATTGTTCTAAGCTTGATCTGAATATACTGATGTACTATACGTTTATTATTTTTGTAATATTTAATTGGACTCTTGTATTTATTGTATGTTTTTTTTTGAAACAGAACCAAAAACAATGAAATCTATACAACAAGCATACACATACATGTACACACACGTCACACATATGCTGCAAGCACAATTAGTATATGTTTTTATACTATGCCCTCTTACTATTATTTTCTTTAACCGATTGAGTTTCACCAAAAAATGTATTCAACGTCGAAAGTACAAAACTGAGAACTAAAAACAAGAAACAAAGAAAAAAACGACAACAGCAAGCATTTTCGCCCCGACACGTATAATCTGAGCATATTCATATTTATATATATGAATCACATAAACTATATCATTTTTCTACTTTTTTAATCGAAAAAAAGCAAATCATTTAGACTTTCCAAGAAGACATTTTAATCGTACCATATATTTATATATTTTGTGTAATTTTAAAGAGGTTTGTTGTTGTTGCGTTTGATATATTGAAATTTGTCGCCTGAGAAATGTTTGTGTTAAAACGAAAGGATAAACAATTATGCCATCTTTTGCTTCCAAATAATTACAATTATATTTACGTTTATAAAATAAAAACATAACTACTTAAAAAGTTTAATTGACGTTTATTTTATATAATTTTTTACATCCCATTCTTAATAATTTCAATTACTTATAATAGTTAACTAATGCAATTGCAATAAAAGGTATTTACGCAACATATCAGTTCAACCGTTACGCCGCGATTTCGTTATATTTATATATCGCGATAGCACACAGAATACATAAATACACCAATTCAAATGGCGAGCTTCGTATTAGGCAAGCGCATGGGGATTTGAAATACAAAATAATTAAGGAATAATAAAAAATAAATAAATTTATGTTAAAGTTTAGTCGTAAGTTTCAGGACTTGTTTAATTACAAGAAACGAGGCTTGGCATGAGAATGTATGCTCCAACCAAAAAAAAGAAAATCATACAAATGCTTGCACAAATTTCAAATCGCTTGCTTTATTTTTGCAAAAATATGTATATGAAACATAAAAGAATGTTTAAACTATCTCTGATGTAAACTGTGATAATTAAATGAAGTTGCAGGGTATTTGATAAAATGAAAAACAAAAGAACAAAACAAGAAACCACAGACTTAAGTTAAATACATTGTGAAATATAACTTAACCAAGTAAAAAGAAAAAATTAATTTTTGTTGTTGGCACATTTACATACAAATACACACACACACCACAAAATAATTAAACAGTAGAACAAACAGCAATAATTACTGCAATAATGTCTTACATTGAAGGAGATATCAGAGATTGAATCAATGCAATAAACGATTTACATAGCTTGCAGTTCAATTGATCTAGCATTAAATAAAATACTCAATTAAAATCGATGTATGCAATAGTATATATAAAGCATACATACTTATATGTCCCTGTGTTGTCTTCCCCAAATATGATATGTTTGTTTAATATCCAAAAACCGAATCCTTCCCTTGTGCAAAATGCCTTACCTAATGCATTGTAAACTTCAATGAAAACTGTCGAATTCAATCGGAAAGGGTTAACATACGTATAAAATTTGTTGTAAATCATTTAACCACTTATCATATGCATTTGCATATGTATTTGTATATGTATAAGTATTGGTAAGTAGATATGTAGTCTTACATACTGTGTGTCTTTTATATATTAAGCAAACATTCAACTTGGACACTAAAAGTAATACATTTTAGCTGATTTACCAAAATTAAACTCAATACAGAAAAATATTTGAAAATAACAAAATTGTAGACAAAGTCTTGTGCGCAGCTTTAAGCAGTTTGTTTAAGTGCATACACATTAAATATACTAATTGTAATAATTATAATTATAAACAATAAGAATGCAAAATACCAAACGTCCAATATGTTGCATGCAGCCCATGCAATAAAACTAACAACAATTGTGAACATTAAAGTCTTCAAAAAAATTAAATAAAAAAGTTCTTGATCGGATAAATACACTTACACTTATATAGACATACATATATAAAAAATATATGCATGCATTTTAATACTAACAATTGCATTAAGCATTAAGAGTGAAAAAAATAATAATTTAATTGTCGTTTATAAAACTTGACGTACATTTTTGTCTGTGTGTTCAGCAGTTCAGTATTTCAACTAAGCCAACTTAATAAAATCCAAAAAAACCAAAAAAAAAAAATAATCTACTTAAACAAAGGTTTCCATTTGAAAACCAAAAAGTGAATTAATACATTTAATGCGTAGTTATGAAAGAAAAAGCTTAAAAAACTATCTCTTAAAGAACAAGAACAACAGCGGGAACAACAACGATGAGTACGCAACTGTAATAAAACCAAAACTTCATGATACGATTTAAAAATACACATGCCTATACACATACATTAAAAAGTAATTGAAATGATTTTTGTTAAGATGAACCCTAAAAACAACATTAATATTTTGTTAATGCGAAATGAGAATACATATAAATTTGTAAGCTAATCACGTTGAAATAAAACATATTAAATAATACTTAACAGATCTAATGACTAATTAGTAAATAGTATATAGTGAACAGAACCCAAGTGTGCTTCATGTAAGAATTTATGTTACGATTTTTACAATGCAATAAATATTCAAATTCCAATATCCCCAAGTAAGTTAGTGTACTGTATACTAAATGTTTGTATTCCTAATTAAACGTCTTAATGAATTACGATCGGTGTCTAATAACATATATACATACATATATTAAATAACGAGTAGAGACTTCAACAAAACAACAAACATACAAACGAACACAAACGTATCGTCAAATATTCAATATACTAAATAAAATCATAACAATTGCAATAAAGTGATAAATACACACTTATTAATACTTACAAATACATACACACTAGATGTGCATAATTTATATACTAAATTCTAGTTCACATCGCTTGCTAAAAATTTGTTTTAGTTTTCATTGTTTTTTTTTTTTTTCGGATAAAACTAATTGAAACAATCCCCAAGGGACACTCTGGAACAGAAATTTCTTGAGGTAGTGCCTTAAACTTTGTAGAAGTGTATAAAAACCAGATGCGAAAAAAACTATAAAACAATTTGGTTCAATAATCAATAATCTCACTAAATAGTTAACTTAATGCTCCGAACTATATAAATACTAAATATTTAATTATACTATATACAAACATATACTATACATACATGTATATTTCTAACTTACCGTCACATTTTCTATCTGTAATTATAAATCTTGTATTTTTGAATATTTTTCTTAGACCACTAAATGTTTTGCTCAATAGTTTTTCTACACACACCCAGATTAACACACACGAACACACGTATATACATATTGTATGTCAATAGTTAGGTAAGGATAAACTGGTGATTGCTTTGTCCTTTCACACATGTAATGTATTCGTAAAAATATGAGTGAATGTGAATGAATAGCATTCGTATGTAATCCACACATAAGTTTGTAAATGTATGCGATAATTGTTCTAAAATATTAGCGTTCATTGTCTAATAATATGATTTGTGAATTATTCGAAAGAGGTTCAACTTTGAATTCGTATTAAAAGTTATGAATAAAATTATTAAAAAAAAATTTAATCTGTGTGTGATTGCAATTTCTATCGGATATCATACAGCTATAGTAAAAGTATTAAATATGTGTAAGGAATGATATTTATTTTAATCTATATGTAGAATGGTTTTTAGATAAGACATATTCCTCTTTTAATTCTGCATCGAAATTGGAAAATTATATTTTTTTCCCATCACTGTTAATTTGTTCCATACTTTACCCTTGACACTCTTTCCAAAACTTTAAAGTATCATTACTTTGTCAAAACTTAACCGATTTTTATGCACTAAAATTGGAAAATTAAATTTTTTTCCATTAATGGTAAATTTTTCCATAATTTGCCCTTGACACTTCCACCAAAATTTTAAACAGTCATAACTTTGTCAAAATTTTACCGATTTCATTTTGGAAAGTCAATTTGGTCATTATTAACACTGCATCAAAATTGGAAAAATAAATTTTTTCCATCACAGTTCATTTTTCCATACTTTGTTGCCCTTGACACTTCTTCAAATACTTAAGAAATTCATATATATTTTATTTAGTTAAAAAGAAAAGAAAATACTGGTCGCTTCGAATTTTCAGTTTAACGGGTTTTTTGTATTAAGTGTAAGAATAAAACCAGTTAAAATTAAAGACATTTTATGATATAATTACGAATCGTATATTTAATATCTAGATTCTCAGTCAAGGTTATCTTCTTGCCTGGATCTTGTTCTGTATCACAGCCGGACGCACAAAAGTATGCTAAATTCTGGAAAATTATGGACGTTCAGCTTTCAGCTTTGATTGGACATCGCTGTGCCAGTTGTTGTTGTTGTTGCTGTGCTGGTTGTCGGATGCGCTGTGGTGCCACCACCATGTCGTGTCTCCATGTGTCGCTGCAGATCCCGAGATCGGGCGAAAGTCTTGTTGCATAATTGGCATTGAAATCCCGCCTCGAGATCCCCATCGACATTTATGTCCGATTCACTGCCACTGGGCAGTGGGGTTTGTAGATGGAGGCGGACGTGTTTGTTGAGATTGCTGGGATCACCGAACGGACGCAGGCAGAACTTGCATTTGAGTGGCTTGAAACCGGTATGGGTGCGTATATGAATCTTCAGGCCGTACTTTCGGGAATAGACCTTGCCGCAGTAGATGCAGAGATGACCCTGCTTCGATGCACCCATGTTACTGACAATCGCCTCAATCTGTGCCGCCGCATTCATTGGATGCGACGAGAGCGGTGCACCCATCGACATGGAGGGCAGGTAGGAGAGTGTGGCGGTCGACGGCGGAGAGCTGGCAATCGGCAGTGTCAACGATTGCATCGATGCCATGGGTCGAAAGGCGGAGAAGCGTGTAGAAGTCGCTGAGGGTGGCGGGGGCGGTGTTCGAGTGGGGGATGCTGATGATGTGGAGGTGGAGGTGGCCAACGGTGGGGATGGTGGAATTGTTGTTGTGGCTGCCGATCGTGCCGCTGTCTTGAGTGCGTAATGCAAACGCATCCAGAGCAAATCCATAACGCTGCGGCCACAGCTCAAAGCCAGATGGATCTTCAGCGGATGGGGCGTCTCAAAGGTCAGGTGACACAAGTGGCAAGTGTAGCGACTGTTTCCTATTTAGAGGAGATAACGAAGTGTTAGTAATGTAAAAAACTCTTAAATGTTTTGTGTAGTTGACACTATGATTTATCCGCTCATCTCATGCTTACCTTGTATATTTAAGGGTGTGAGAAATGGTATGCCCATGAGCAGCACCAGCTCCTCGCCAAACCAGGCCACAATCTCATCCTCGCGTGCCACATCGCGCACGAGGCGTATACGCAATTGTCCCGCCTGCAGCTCAAATAGCGCATTGAAGCTGTAAATGTCCTCCGATAGCTTGATCTGCCTGAGCAGCGACGCCGACATGGCCAACTCCCCGTTCGCCAGTGCACAGTGGGCGCGCACATCACTCGGCGTGGGCGTGGTCATGCAGCTGAGCAGCGCTGCCGTCGGCACGACATTGGAGCACGTGTCCTTTGGTGTGTATTGTGCGGTGTAAACACCGGGACGTAAGTTGCCACGCATTCGCTTTGTCGTCGTCTCTCGATTTGTGATTGTTGCCATGTCCACTGGAGTCGTTGTTGTTGTTGTTGTTGTTGCTGTAGGTGTTGTGGGTGCTGTTGTCATAACACTGCCAGGCAGCAGCTGCTCAATGCGAAAGATCATGCCAGAGCCACGTTTCGGTGGCTGTGCCTGATTCACAGATTCATCCAACTCGAGGTTATCCAGTTGAGCTGTAGTGTGCATCGCTCGCGTTTGGAATTGATTCTGTTTTCCAATTGGAAGCCGGGCGTTGCTTTTATACCGCATGCCCATCACAGCATCCTCCCCTATGTCCTTGTCCGTGTCGCGCGTCCTTGCCCGCCCCGTTGTTTTGGATTTGTTACGGCTTGCAGTGTCAAAACACTAGCGTCAAGTGCAAGAATTCCCAGCCAGCCAGCCAGCCAGCCTGCCAGCCTGCCACGCCTGACATTGCTACGCACTTTGCGACCGCCTCACTCACACTTGCAAGCAAGCAACCAGCCGACCGGTCGGCCATCCCTTTCGCCTGGTGCTTGTCCTGGTTCTGGTCTGGTCCTTCGCCTCATGGTGGTGACTGTGCGCGGCAAGTGCAACATCATGTACCCAGCACTAAGGCACTAAGCCAAGCTAAGCGTCCCTGTAGCAAGTGTGCGTATTCCTATGCCTATGCCTAATCCTCTCATACTCCACTCCTATCCTCCTCCTCCTCCTCCTCCTCCTCCTCCTCCATCTCGCATCCCTCAACTCAACAAGCGTTGGCCCTTTTTGGCTTTTAATTGAAATTAAACGATCGTTTGTTGTCGTTGTCGTTGCGTAGCATGCTTATTGTTATTGTAATGCCACCATATACAAATCGCATTCGCTTTCGTCAATACCCTCGCATCCCCTGCAACACACACTCCCCATCCCCTGTTGATAATGCCTTAATATATGGGTGTGTATCGTTTCACTATTTGTGGTTTAGGGTGGGTCGTGATTTCTCAACTGAGGCGACATGCGGTCTAGAATGCGCCCAAGCGTGTACATATTATATAGCAAAAAATATAAAAGTGCTTTTCAGAAATTCATGTTTTCCAATATTAAAATGATGACCAGAAGGTAATAGTCTATATAAAAGAAGAAAAATGCGTTTTTCTTGGATAGTCTTTTTTTTCTTATTATTTTCGTATATTTTCTTATGCTTCGTATCATATTTTTCAGTCAGCAAGAATTTTAAAAATACGTACAGATAGTTTTCTATGAAAAATAATCTTAATATTGTACTGGAAATATAAAATTATTATGTCAGCTGTGCAAAACATCGTGTTTGCGCGCTTAACTTAATCGGGCCCAACCGCATGCTTGTTGAATCCGCTCCTGTGTACGAAAAAATATGCTACGACACTAATGTTTTCATTACTACAAAGCCATCAACCCCCCCGCAACAAATATCCGCGATGCGATCAACAGGACAAAGCGAAAAACATGTGTTGCCAGTCACACAGGCTCAACCGCTTAAGGGGTGGGGTGGAGTGGGGTGGAGGTAGCAGCGAGAACAGCCCTTGAGTGAGGTATGCCAGCCAATTTAGAGGCAAACACAGAATCAAATCAAGACCCAGACCAGGTGAAGAGAGACCGGCACAAGCCAAATTTTGCTTGGTGTTTGCTTGTTTTAAATAAGTCAGAGGAAACAGCATGTTGGGAGCAGAGTTTACACGCAATTTTATTATTATTATTATACTTGGATGGGAGCCTACTTTCTGCGATAGACATAGCCACCATTGTCTCCACCTGTTTCGTTGTCATCGCAGTCATGACATCCGCCACCAGCTGCAATTTGGTCCAGTGCCTCCTGTATCTCAATTGGGATGGGCGGAGGTGTCGGCAGATGATCACCCTGTGGCTGGAATCCGTTCTCGTCGGCAATATACGTTAAGGATATGGCCTGACCCTCGGGACTGGTGTAGGAGAAGGAGCCCTCAACATTCAGAGCCTCGGGACCTCCCATCTCTTCGGCCTTGATTCCATTGCCCGTTTCATATTCGTACTTTAAAAGAGAAATGAATTTAGAAACTGGTGACAAGTTGGTGTAGGATTTTACCATGTAGGAGCCATCGGTGTTGATTTTCGACTCCAGCTTGATTATGGGTATATCTGCACCACCAGATCCTGCCCCGCCATTGCCCCCACCACCACCACCACCGTTAGACGGAGGCAAATAGTTGCCATTGCTGGGAGGCGGTCCATAGCTGGTTTGTGGTGGAGCCGGCGGTGCAGGTGGAGGTCCATAACTCATCTTGGGAGGTGCAGGTGGTTTGGCTGGAGGACCATAACTTCTCTTAGGTGGTGCAGGTGGTTTGGCTGGAGGACCATAACTCTTCTTAGGCGGCGGTGGTTTTCCATTACCATTCTTGGGCGGACCATAGCTGCTGCTGGGTGGTGCGGGCTTCGCTGGTGCAGGCGCTGGTGGCTTGGCCGGCAAATACGTTGCCGGTGGTGCAGCACTTGGATAACCCGCTGGCTGTGCACCAACAATACCCAAACAGATGAGCATAAGTAGCGTTAATGTTGCCCCACTCATTTTTTCCACTCACTGATGTTGCTGACCGACCGACGTTGGGGTTTTTATATGGCCCACAATTGCATTTGACCACAACCTGTTGCTCCTGGGGGTCAGTCACGTGTGTGACTTTAAAATTTAATTTGAAAATGAGAAGCGAAACTGGGCCAATGCGACTACACTGCAAGAAAATGAAGGCGGCTTTAAATTAATAAGCATTTATTGAAATTAAAAAGTGATTAGAAAAATAAAAAACACACTATATTATTTTTAAATGATACAAAAGTAAAAAAAGGTGATTAAATAATATTTAAAAAAAATTCAAAAATAAAAGATTTAATATGTGCATTTTAAGTAGTTGAATTATACATATACATTTTAGAGGAAATTCTTGTAGCACTTAAAAATTAGATAAATAAAAGGAAATTTTTAATAAATAAAAATATATTAACATAATTTATATTCACAAGTTTATACAATTGAAAAGCAGTTCAAAAAGGTATTAAGTATTTGATTGTGTAGTACTAAGATACATACTGAATTGATAAATCCAAGAAATGACAATATTCTGATTAATCGTGTGTTCAGAATCTGGCATGCCTGAAACTAATCGCTAAAGACAACAAAACCGGCCAGGCCACAAACAAAACTTTTAATTCAATGGCAATTTTCGACATAGCAAAGAGAGAAGAGAAGAGAGAGGGAGGGTGCTGTTAAGGATCAGGCACGGCACAGGCAACACCTGCAGAAGCAACCCCACGGCCTGTTCTAATGCACTTTGCCCATCCCAAAAGGGGGTGTTAAGCCTCTGGACTAACAGGACAACGTTGTCGGCTTTAGTCAATCGTCTATTAACTTTTTGCCAATTCTCGGTATGCCTTTGGTAGCTCAACTTGTGCCGTCACTGATGACGCTAATATTGCATCGTTGGGGTGGCACACTCGTTGTAACCTGGCATCCCTGGCATTACTGGCATCCCTGGCCATGGCCATCCAAGCTAATGGCAATGTTGTTTGCAGCTTGTCCTACTTGTAATGTGCTGGCGCGCAGCTGACGTCTTCCCAGGCGAATGCTGTGTGGATTTTTGAACCTGTTTCAGTGTCAGCGTCAGCTGTTGCCAGTTGCCAGTTGGCAGTTGCCAAGCCACCACCAACCAGGCAACCAACTAACCACCAAGCACTGCACCGGCTACCTAAACCAACAATTGTCGGTCGCCCTCTTCATATATCTATATCTAAATATCCACATCCATATCTATATCCATATCTTCATGGTCATTTCGCCACGCACCCATTGCACATATTTCGCGCCCGCATTTGACGAGCAGGAAAAACCAAAATTTCATAAAGTGCATTTTGACAGAGCGAAACGATCTAATTGCCATTTTTGTCGATTACTGAATTAGCAACTGGCCAACGAAGTGTGCCGAGTGGCCGAGGGAGGGTTAGACCCGATTACTATGCTTAAATAAACATTTTAAGTCAATCTTTTTGATAAATTATTTGCATTGACAGCCTCTATATGCGATACAGATATACTACGATATCTGATTCGCGGGAATCTCAACAACTGTTCATTAGCCTAGTATACAAGTTTGAGCAAAGAAAAGTCCGCAGAGTCAAACTATGTATGTATATCAAAATTTAATTTTACATTTATTCTATTTTAATCATTTTACTTTTATTTTAAAGAATAATTGCATATTGAATTTGAGGTGTAAAAACAAAATTAGAAATTTATAATATATTATAAAAAACAATTTTTGTAAGCTTAATTGATTCTTATTTAATTAATTTAATTTGCAAATGTGAAAGAACAATCAATGTTGAGAATTCGCATTGTGAAATTTTGTTTATAGTTTAGACCTTGAGGAATAACCCAAAGTTTAAATATTAAACATAAATCTAAAGATGTTTTAGCAAAAGTTAATGAAAGAAAACAAGAACTCGCTTTGAATTTTGTAGTTAGCTTTCTTCACATTTGTGTTTGTTCTTGCTGTTGCTCTTGTTGTTGTTGTTGTTCTTGTTGTTCTTGCTTGTAGCTGCTACGGATGCTAAGAACAAAAAGTTGGGCCATAAACTATGACGCAATCAAATACGGTGAGTGGATGTTCTGTTATGTATTTGTTTTCATTATCTTTTAGACTTATTTCGGCTGCTTTGCTCATCTGAGCCGCTGTCTAAGTCCATCTTAGTCGCAGGTAATTCAGTTTAAACTGAGAAACGAAGGCGAACAGAACAGAACGTATAAACTTTTAAGAAATCTTTCAATACAAATAATTCCATTAAATTTGAGTGCTATGAAATTGGTTCGTATTTCGGCAGAAAGTTATATTTCACATTAAATAATATGCTTTCTTGTTGCTTTGTACAGTTGCCACAAAGTCTGTTGCTTCTCATGGTGTTGTTGCTGCCATTGGCGATGACGGCGCCAGTGGAAGAGGAGCGTGAGGAGGAGCTACATTTTGGGTATATTAATAGATTTATTTAATATTCAAATATTTTAACTAACCCTTGGCAATATTCACAGTTTTCAGACTGATAACGGCTATCAGCGATCTGAGGATATTACCTACAAGGTCAAAGTGAATCCGGATCGTCAGACAACTGAAGGACCACATGACACAGAAACGCTAAGGCCAGTGGAGTATCGAGGTGGATATAGTTTCATATCAGCCGACGGCTATGAGTATCAGGTCTTATATAAAGCGAATAAAAATGGCTTCCAGCCTTATGTTACGGCACACAAAGTGCAACCAGCTAAAGATAAGGCTTAGATTTTAAATATTTGTGATCAATGAAAATACAATTTAATTAAAATACAAATTTTCTATTTTTATAGACAACTTTTCTATACAACAAAAATGAAGATACAAAACAATCATAATTTTTTGTAGAGTGTACAAAGCTCAAATTAAAAGCACATTTCATAGGGTTATTATCACAGCTAAGCTTAAAACTTAAAGCTCAAAGCTTCTAACTCAAAGCGTAGCTTGGGAGCAGTTTGATTTACGAGCTTGTAACACGCATAGTTAAACTCCAAATGAATGTAAGGGTATCACATTTGGTGTGGATGATTAAGCTGCGTCAAACTGTTGGTGAATTTCATAAATTATCTGATTATAGTGTACATAATTTGATTATGTTCATGTTACTTTACTTAAATTCTTAAAGCAATTCTCGGTACAACCAGTTATGTATTGTACTTGTAGTATAGAAAACAAGAGGTTTTTGTAGTTATCGCTCGTAGGGCATTTAAGCCGTCGTGTTCCTTTTATGGGTTTTACAATGAGTTTCTATTTTGTCAATGTAAAGTTTTGTCTTTTGCTTTGACTGCTTTCCTTATGCAAATTCAAAACAAAGACAACGTCAACGACAGCAGGTGAAGCAATCATGTTACCTGCACCTTGGGCTTACTCAGCGTTTTTTTTTTTTTACCCACTTTACCCACATATGTGGGTACATTCATATTCGTTATGCGTCGACCCCGGGGCTCATTATGTTCCCATCTCTGTGACTCGGGTTCGTTGGATGGCGAGTCTTTAATCTATTGCTAGCTGTGTTTCGAGACGGTTGCGTCTACTGAGAGCCATGAACAATAACAATCCGTATGTGGGAAGCTGGAAAACTAAACACAAGTGTGTAAAGTTGTTGTTGTTGCTGGTGGCATGTGTTCAGTGGGGAGCAGAGAACGGTTCTTCGGCCTCATATGCACCTGGCACAGTGTTGGACATACAACTCGGCGATGTGGTTATCGAGCAGTTCTCCTATATACCCACTCGAGGAGGCTACGAGTTCGGGTAAGTTGATGCGAATTTATACCTATAATATAACTGGGACGAATTTAATGATCTTGCAGTTACACCTTGCCCAATGGAACACATCGCGAGGAGGTTGGCGAGTTGCTTAACGATCGCTCTGCCAGCGAGGACCTACAGAATGCCAATAGCCTTAATCGCAACGATCGACCCTCGCGGCGACCAGGTCTTAAAAATCGAAAACTTTCACCTAAATCGCTTGCATCGTTGGCTGGATGAAATGCCGTGCAGTGCAGTGTAACGCAGTGGTTACTTTTTATTCAAAAAAATTAATGCATATCATCGAATTTAGAACATGACCATTTTGTGTTAGTTAAGTGTAGATTAAGTGGTTTTCGTATCAATTCGAATTAAATATAAATTTGTTCATTAAGATGAATCAAAAAATATACAGAGACCTTATCTCTGTATACTTTAAGCTAGTTATATCGCAAAGTGAAGATTTAAAAAAAAACGCATTAAAGTTTTCAATTTAGTTTAACTCTGCAGTTAAAATAAAAAGACTTTCGATTCTCCCAAAAACAGAATACAATATAGAACTGGAAATAACGAATATTTGTGCATCATTAACTCAACTCGAGTTGTTTTCTGTTTTAAAACTCAAAATGTGTACTATGATTTTTTATTTCAAAATATATATTAATATGCACAAAATATTCAAAAAGCAAATATAATAAAAAACATTCAGCCATGTAATGTCGTTCGGCTTTTACGATTTACTGATCATATATTTCTGAGCTGCTTTAGTTACGCTGCCTAAAAGTATGAAACAGATATTTCATCTTTAGAAACTCCTAAGGTTTTTATACTATTGAATTGGGCATGCAATTGCATCTTAAATATTTTAACATTTTCCTCAATTCAAATAAAACTCCCAGACTTTTATGCTTCCCAATATTTAATTTGATTCTTATCTTTTTTGCTTTAATTTAAAACGTTTGTAATATATTTTTGTTTTTGGTTCACAGCAATTATTCCTTATTTTGCTTTAAGCTGTCAAATAGTTACTGTAGGTGAACTACTCGTAGTTTTCATTAAATAAATAAATAAATTAACAAATATCGATTCATAGAATATTTGAAAATGTATTAGATAAGTCGCTTGGGGTAACGGTGGAGTTTGGGAGAAGAAACTTGATATTAAAACTTTGTCATTATCGTTCAAGTGCTAATTTTACTGGACTGTCAAAGACTATGGTGCTTAAGTCTTGCTATAATAAAAAGCAGAAACGTAAAAGATGTCGCTGGCCATCCAAAAAACCGGTATTCCGATCTGTCTGGGTCTGGCAAAGATCTGGCTTAGGTTATGCGTGCGTGTGTGCGACAGTCGCATCTGTGACGACAGCCGGGCTCAGAGCCAGTTGGCGAGACACTGGTGCTGACCTTGAAGGTGCTAGTATCATAATTAATTTGAAGACGAATGCGCTTATAACTCTATCTATCATTTAGCTTGTATTAAAAGGGACAGTGAAGAAGAGGCAAATCTTTATATATACCTGCATGCATGACCATCCATATATTATATTATTATTTATTCATTAAGCATATGTAAAGCAATAGCATCCAAGAAGCAATTGTGGCTCTGCTATTCTAACTATAATTCTGGAGTAGATGTGTATAGAAAAAGAGACTTGTCTTCTATTGCATATTTTAAGCATTTTAAGCGAATTTAGTTTTAAATTCATGTAGTCATCAGACATATTTTTATATATAATATATATAAAAATATATTTAAATGTTAGTATATGCACATAAGTATGTATATTGTATATATAAATGCCAATGAGTAGTTTTAAATTTGAATATACTTTGGTATACATTTAATTTTATTGAAGCCACATAACTATTCATTTTAAATTCAAGTTTTGAATTTTGATCATTTTTAGCACTAAACTAGTTTCCCTATTATTTGCTAATGCTAATCAACCATCAATTTTGCTATAAATACCAAGTGGATCAGCCCCAAAATGTATAGTTACCTTTGAAGTCTCAAACGCGCTACATTTATCTAAACATGAAGTTCCTCATCGTCTTCGTCGCCCTCTTCGCTGTGGCTCTGGCAGCACCTGCTGACGAGCAGACAATCTTAAGATTGGACTCAGATGTTGGAATCGACAACTACAAATATGCGTAAGTTACCATAAGTTAAGTCAAACAAACATAGACTGATCCTTGAAATTTATGTTGCAGCTTGGAAACATCTGATGGCACCACGAAAGAGGAGCAGGGCGAACTTAAGAATCCTGGCACAGAGCAGGAGGCTATTTCCGCTAAGGGCAGTTTCAGTTTCGTTGCCGACGATGGTCAAACCTACCAAGTCAACTATATTGCCGATGAGAACGGTTTCCAGCCTCAGGGCGCTCATTTGCCCGTGGCACCACAAGCTTAAATATCTTCTTTAAGTGTTTAATAAAATGATTGTTTAAAAAAAAAAAAACAAAACTGCTTTTATTATTTTGTTAATCAGGATGCAAACATTTAGGCATATATCTGCTTCACAGGAATAAATTACGATTTATTTTAAGAATTAAAGGATATAATTTGTTACACTCACTGCAATAAATGCTTATTTTAAAGATAATCGATTGTTGTCAGAGATGTTTTTATTAGCACAATAATTAAGGAGTCCTCGATTAATTAATTTTAAATGGTATGAAGGATATCTATAACTATGGGCCATAGGTAATTTCAGATCATATTAGCATTTAAATAATTGATATTATTTAAAATGTGAGTATTCCGCTAGTTATGGCGGAACGGTCTGAACGTAAACCCGACTGACTGGCTTGCCAATTTGCTGCTGCTTCGACTTGTAGCGGTCAACGAAGGTGGAATAAATTGTAAAGAATAAAAAGCCAAAAGACAAAAACCAAAAACAAAACAAATGCTGAATACGAGTAGAAACTTATATGAGAGTTGTTGTTGCTATGCTGCTGTTACTGCAAACTACAAACTACAAACTACAAACGACAAACATCAATCGAACGATGCAAAGGCCGTTGCATATGTCAAAAGTCAGATTCGCTGGTTTCTCCGATTGCCAATAGCCAATAGCTAATAGCCAACGACGATTTGAGTGTATTGTGTGGTAGAATTTCGGACTTGAAATGAACTTGCGGCCCTCTTGCGGTTGACAGCGATTTGTGGTTCTTGTGGTTCTTGAATGAGAGTCCTTACAACATGTAAAAATTGGTATGTCGGCAGCTTACCTAAAATAAACATTAAAACACATTGGTCGTCAAGAAACTTAAGCCATAAACCATCAACTAGTATAGTGTTTACATATTGTACAAAAGTCAAGCTAACTATTTACGCATCCATTAAACAGACATTCGGGGACAAGAAGATTCCATATCGAATTTTATATACACTTGGGATTGTTCAAAGATATTAAGAAATATATGCACTTGTAATAAAAATGTAGAAATATCTTTGTATGGCTTTATTTATTTATTTATCCACGACTAAAAGCAGTCGGCAAAAAACAAAAAAATCCAAGTATAAAAATTAAATAAAAGATTAAAAATAAAAATAAAATTAAATATAAATAATAAACTTTCGTATAAAGTCTTTATTGAAATGAAACGTAAAAGTTTTTATTTCAGAATAGAGAATAGTAAAAAGTATATTATCTAAGTTTATTACCAACCGTTTTATATAGTTGTTATGCCAAAATATGCATTGAATTTGCGATGTCGCTGCACAAATTCGCGTTAAATGTTACTTGTCGCAGCGACTTTGGCGCTGTTGTTGTTGCTGTTGTTGCTGTTGTTGTTGTTGCACTGGTGGTAACTTAAATACATTACCGGACGACCGCCAGAGCCACGTTAGTCTTCTTCCACAATTGTGCAAATTTATGACGTTTGCAAAAACCGTGAATGCAGTATAAATTGAACGAAGACGCTACATTTGCAACATTGGATCTTCGAGAGTCTGTCTGAACGCATTTGAACGCTCCACAAAACACTTGACAGGATGAAATTGGTAAATTGATGGAGATAAAATGTAGAAGTTGCGAAATAAAGGATCTAATATTAATGTCAATTGGATTTCTCAAACAGATGCTAGTCGCTGGTCTGATTGTTCTGGCTGCCATTTCCTGCAGCGGTCGTCCCCAGAACGATGTGGAAGTGCTGGAATATGAGTCGGATAACATTGGCATTGGTGGCTACAAGTTCAGCTATAAGCTGAGCGATGGCACCACACGCACAGAGGAGGCGGTTGTCAACAATGCTGGCACCGAGAACGAATCCCTCTCGGTGACCGGATCTGTCAGTTGGGTAGCTCCCGACGGACAGACATATACCATTAACTTTGTCGCCGACGAGAATGGATTCCAGCCGGAGGGTGCGCATATACCCAAGTAGTGAGCATTTAGCCTGTGGCGGTCGAAAGTGAAGTGCTGTGCATCAGTCAGTCAGTCAGTCAGTCAAGTTAGTGTCGTGCATTATAATTGTTACTCGTATTAAAATGGAATTTCGATTAATGGATTACAAAGCGTTTCATTTATTTGCATACACGAGTGTTTTCTAAACATGTGGAAGATGGGCACCTTGTGGTTGGTAACCGTTTTCGTCAGCGATAAAATTTACCGTGTAGGTAACACCATCGTTACCCACATAGGAGTATAATCCCTTCACAGACAGCGCCTCATCGTCAGTGCCAGGATTCTTGACTGTTGCATCTTCACTGCGCTTGGTTCCATCACTGGTCTCTAGGGATAATTTGTAGCCATTTGCTTGGACATCCGCTGATTGCTCCACAATGTGAACCTCCTCTTTACCGGGTGGTGCTGACAATCCCAGAGCAATGCACAGACAGAAAAAGATCAGGACGGACTTCATGTTGTTCACTTGTTGTTGACTTGAGTGGTTGTGGCATCAATTCCATGTGGTTTTTATAGTTATATTCCAACTACAGCAAATGCAATTAACACTTTTTATTTTTCAGATACATAGTTATCTATGTTGAGACCAAAATGTGTTAATTGCCGCTCCTATTGTTGAAAGTATTAATATTTTTGGTCAACAGTTTCTTGTCTTAATCATTGTCATTTTGTTTCAACACAATATTAAAAATCTAAAAAAATACAAAATACTATTTTCTTGAAACAATAAAAAATATTAAAACGAAAAATCAATTTACTCAAAAATGTTCAAACTTACAATATCTAAAGTTTTTTGTAAAAATAATTTAAATTAATTAAAAATCTTTATTTTTATCAAAAACTTTAAAAAATCTTTTTATTATTGTAACTGTTCATGCCAATCAATAATTATAGATGTTTTTAAATATCTGTATATTTGTATCCTGAAAGACGCATAAGTAATAATTTAGTATTTACGATTTAAATATAGATATTATTGAATTTACAACAAATGCCCGTAACCTTTCGAGTTTATCAATCGTATTAGTCTGGCCGCTTAGGCGTTAAGTGGAACAAAAGAAATAAAATTTTCAAAAAAAACGTGTTTTTTCTGTTCTTGAAAAATATTTAAATACATATGTAATCAACTCCCATCAAATGTGAAGACGTCAGTTTATAGACATAGGCCTATAGCGCCCACTAAGTTAATATATCGCTGCAAACAAACTCGTAGTTTATTTCAAGTATACATTAATATTCATTTCGCTACAAAATCAATTGTTATTCGAGCTTTTGCTTTTTTGTTGGTCAAGTTAAACGCTAAACTAGTTTGTCGGCATCTTTTTTGTTATGCAAAATGTACAACTAAAAATCCACTATAAATAGGCTGCTGATTAGCCCCAAAATGTATAGTTACCTTTGAAGTCTCAAACGCGCTACATTTATCTAAACATGAAGTTCCTCATCGTCTTCGTCGCCCTCTTCGCTGTGGCTCTGGCAGCACCTGCTGAAGAAGTGCAAATTCTAAGGAGCGAATCTAAAGTT